>NC_142642.1:21005000-21630000 GCF_053813885.1 Theobroma cacao | reverse complement strand
GATTTTGAAACTAGCTAAAACGTAATATACAAGTACAAAACACATAATTCATATTCAAAATGAGTTTAAAAGTCTAAAATCTTCATTTAAAATGAAATTACGGTTATTTGAATATAATAAGAAAATAAAAGAAATATTAAGTAAAATATTCTATTTTCTTATAAAACAATATTTATAGAGTTATACGTGAATAATTTTTATAGCATAAAAGCTAAATAAATTTATACATACTGTAATACAGTAAGCCAAAATATTTAATTTACAATAACAAGAGGGCCCCCGAATAAACAAAAGTAAAGAGGACTGCGAACCTACGGTTTGGAAAATGCAGATCCAATGGTAGTCCTCGATGGGATCAGCTATCTACAGTCTATACTGAACCTGAAATGGGTGGAAATGAGGGTGGTGAGATTATAAAATTCCAATGAGTAAACAAATATCATCATAAATATCTAGAGTTGAGTACATGGAGACAATAAAGTAAATCATCGTAAACTGAGTCTCAGCATTAGAATACATTTCATTTAAAATACGTAACGAGGCTTATGAATCTCATAAAAACTAGGCTTGTGCCATAAATCCATTCTCGGGGACACCTTGGCCGAGGCATCCTATTGAGACCGCCAAGGCTATTTAAATTCACATTTCACATAAATCATGTTTTTGTTTTGAAAACATAGCCGTTCCTTGGCATTGGTTGAGTTTCCCCTCACGTGATGGTTTGACGTGAAGTGAACCCTAAGCTTTACCCTAGGAGATACCCTACGCGCCTCTCCATTCGAGATAAGACTATAATGGGGTTTACCGTGCCCCTCTAAAAGGCTGGTCCACAGAAACCCCCTACTACAGTGATTAATTAATATATATAATCCACCATACAATAAAACTCAATAACATGATATGGTAATTTTGTAATTCACAGTGTTTCAAGGCAATCAAACAATTCGTATTTCAATACAATTGCCAACTAGCCAATCATGCCCGATTTATCATAAGCCAATCAATTTAAACAATCAAATTGCCACAATTAACAGTCTTCGTGTACTCTATTTTTCAAAATCACTATTGATTTCAAACAATTTATAATTTAATTTCATTGAAACACATTTATTCATAAAACATGAAAATTTACCTTTTTAAATTCCTTTTTCCATAAAATTCATGAAATCATCTAAAAACCACCCTAGATAATTAAAATGACAGTAAGTTTACTCACAATGTCTAGAATGCAGACTTTCGACGCACTCTGTCTACTAGTCTTCGGATGCAATTTCCTTACCTTTATCGGAGGACTCACCACCTTGACACAGTACAAAATCGAGAAATTCACTACATTGGTACTAAATTGAAATTAAACTAATTTAGACTATTAATGCATAATATGGAATGCAAAAATGTATTGGTAACTATCTAAACTCGGTATTGGCCTAATTCGTTTTATCACCAGATTAAATTACTAACGCGTCAAATTTAATCCCAAATTAAATTTTTTCAGTTTCTATACCTCAATTGCACCCAAATTGACTTAATGTCCCTCAGCGTGGTGCAAATTATCAGTCTCGATAGCAAATTATGAAAATACCCCTAATGGGTAAAAATTTGTATTTTTGCTCCAAAAATTCCCATTATTTTTTCTAGGCTCATAATTCGTCATTTCTTAACCAATTCTCCTAGAAAAAAAATCAAACTCATCCTCACTCTTACATGGTAAATTCGGCCATTAATGGTTGTGGGAGAAAATAAATTCTTTTCTTGTTGTTTTGTTTCTAAATATGCTAAACTAACTAAAAACACTAACATAACTTAAAATCAAATTAATCTAAAAACTTTCTCTCTCCTAACCCATTTTGATCAGCCAACAATTCATCATAAAAACGTGTAATTTAAGCATGGAAAATAAGGAGAAATGCTTAAGGAAAATAGATTTCAAGCTTAAGTTGAAAAATCATACCTTTTTCACTTGTTTTCCTTGATTTTCCACACTTTTTCTCTTGAAATTCCTCACCTAGGGTTTGTTCTTCCTCTCTTTCTCTCTCTTCCTTGCTTGGCCAAATATTTGGAGAGTAATGGGGTGATTTATGCTGATTTTTTAGTTAAATAAAAAAATATCCTAAGCTTGACACATGGCATTTTCTTATTGGTCAATTTTTAAAATTTTAAAAATTTAAACATTTTATCTCCACCACATGATTAGTCAAGGGTCAAGATGAAGATAAAGGATGACCATGTGTTGGAAAAAATGTCCTGATGGTGGAAAATTACAATTTTGCCCCTAGGGTGGCAAATTACCATTTTACCCTTTTACTCCAAATTATACCGAAATTAAAATTTTTCACTTCTAAACCTCAAATCATGCTCCAATAAGTCAAATTATACTCCAATAAGTCAAATGGGGCCAAATAAATCTTTTCTAAAATTTCTATTTTGTCCCTAGGTGGCAAATGATCATTTTGCCCCTAGATAGTGAAAATTTTGATTTGACTCCAAATTGATTCTCAAACTCCGAATTACCATTTTGAGTCATCCTTGGACTATGACGCTCTTAATCTCACCTTAAAATTCTAATTTGATCTTGTTCAAGGATTAAATCAACTTTGTTGTACTTCTAGGTACAATACCGACTTTTGTAAATTTTTCGGGACTATCCTAGCATGCAATCATGCTATCCTCACATGTATATCATGAATAGTATTTTATAAAGTCGGGCTTTACACAGGCACATGGCGCCGAAGGATATACTTTTCTTAATTGCATTTATTTCCCACAAGTTTTTGCTTTTACAAAATGACCCCAAAATTTTTTTTCATAATTAAAATTTTAGAAAAAAATTAGAATATTATTTATGCTTTACTATTTTGTTGAATTCACATGCATTATAAAATATAGTTAATTAATATGTTAATTAACCACATTTTTTATGTTGTATATTAGAAATTATTTTTCTTCTAAAACATATATATGAATTTATCAAATGCTTGTAGTTCAATTATTTTACATATGTTGTAAAATGCTATGTACCATATAAGTATATTTTATAATTATTTTACTTATTTGTTAGGTAAAATTTATAAAATGCATGATATAATTATTTTACTTATTTGTTAAGTAAAATTGTATGCAAAAAGACAATACGATGATTATATGTCTTAGTAGCTCTGTCAAAGAGACTGGGTTTTAAGAGAGACCATTTGTGACTCCTCCAGCTTTTCCTAGAAATTACTACTGAAGCAGGGTGCTTTGTCAAGGAGACTGTTATAATTTTTCCTAGAAGCATATGAAAATGTAATCTATTTAGTGCTATTTTTGTGTGCATGATATTTATATGGAAGTTTTTGATCATCCAAACTAATAAATTTGTATAAACAAGCACAACATCCTTATTTTTATATAGATTGATGTAGTACGTAGATTGATGTAGTATGTTTCTTATGATGTAATTTATTTTAGGTTTGTATTAATTATTGAGGCCAGGTAAAGAGATGTAATTTTGCACTTACTTTATGCAAAATATTATTTTGGATATGGCTATAAATATCAATAGGTTTTTTAGTAGAACTCATTATATTATGTGGTAAGTGCGAGTTGTTGTCGTGCTTAAGGATAGTGGGAGTTGTTCCCACAATTCAAGGTTAAATTAAATTAGACTTTTTAATTGGTGCTTATGCTACTAGTGATGATTATTAGCATGCATACGAAATTTTTAAACTAGTAATATAGGAAAAAATTAAATACGTCTAATCTTAATTGATTAGAAAAATTAGAAATGTGCCTAATTAAATCTTATGCAATGATGTAGTGATATGGCTTCAAAACAAATTATTGCTGATTTGACCAAAAGTGTCAAACTTGATGGAAGAAACTATGATATCTGGCATAAGAAGGTTCAGTATCTTCTCAATGAGCAAGAGTTGCTCGATCATCTGACTAAAGAGATGAACCCACCTAAAGCTAGAAACACAATCCAACATCATCGTGACCAAGAAGCCTATGACACTTCGTAAAAGAGAAACTGTAGTGCGCACTTTACCATGTTAAGCTGCATGCATAGTGATCTCATTAGGGAGCTTGAGAACTTCCCAACTGCCAAATAGTTGTGGGAACAACTGAAATTCAAGTATGGTGGAACCACAGTTACGAAGCTTCATGCCTTGACACTTAGGTTCAATTAATATGTGATGGACTCCAAGCACATTATGGCTGAACACTTAAGGGCTATGTCAGCCATGATAAGAGAGATGAAAGTAGTTGGCTATGGTCTCATAGATGAGCAGTAGGTCTTAGCTGTCATCAAGTCACTCCCCGAGTCTTTATAGAGACATGTTAAACTTGTATTAACACATAATGAAGGGATAAAGACTTTTGATGATATTTCCTGCCATTTAGAGATTGAGGCAGAGCGTAGAGAAGCTATCGACAACACTGCCATGGTAGCTCAAGCTGGAAATTGCAAAGGGTATGTTCCTCGCGAAAGAGACAACAAAAGAAATGAATAATTGAAAATCTAAAGCCCAAAAGTAATGAAGTCACCAAGCACCAAAGAGGCAAGCGTGATGGGAAAAAGGATAAGTCTAAGTTGAAATGCTTTAATTATGGTAAAAAAGGTCACTTTGCTTAAGAATGCACTTAACCTAAGAAGGTTCGTCTTTTAAACCGCTTTAGAACTTATGTATGTTCTCGTGTGATTATAGCTCATTCTCTTCTTGGTTGGATTGTAGATACAAGAGCAACCAAGCACAAAACCTGCAACTGTGCAAGATATGTAGATTACCATTATTTACCAACGGGTAGACACTTTGTCATGATTGGGAACTGAGAACAATAAGAGGTCCTAGGAGTAGGAACTGACCAACTCACAATGCACAATGGGTCAAAATGGCTTCTACATGATGTGCTTCATACTCCGTCTGTACGATGTAATCTATTTTCAGTTTTAGCATTGATGGGTTTAGAATTTAAGTATACCTTCGAGAATTATAGCTTGTCTATTTTTCTTGAAAACAAGTTTTTTGGTCATGATTATTTTAGAGACAATTTGATTATGTTAGATGTGGATTCTAATAATGATGTTACTTTTGTTTGAAATTCTTCTTTTGATGTTATAAATGATTCTGGGAAACGGCAAGTTAGATTAGGACATATTGGGTAGAATAGAATGTCCAGATTGGCTAAAGAATTGCTATTGGGCTCAATCACCAAAGTTAAACTTCCTACATGTGAGCCATGTCTTGCTCATAAGTCCAACAGAAAGCCTTTTAGGAAGGCTAAAAAGGCCACTTATCTTTTAGAACTTGTCTATTCGGACATTTGTGGGCCTATGAATGTAAAAGCACGCAATGGCGTATCCTATTTGATTACATTCATAGATGATTACTCACGTTTTGGATCCATATTTCCGTTGTCTCACTGTTTTGAAGCTTTGAATTGCTTCAAACGCTTTATGGTAAAGGTTGAAAATAAAAAAGAAAGGAAACTTAAGGTTTTTTTCACTAATAGAGGTTGTGAATACCTATTTGATCACTTCAAAGAATTATGTGAGGAAAAGAGAATACGTCAACAATTAACAATACCTAGAACCCTGCAACAAAACGATGTTGTAGAGAAAAAGAATTGTACCTTGTTAGACATGGTTAGGTCAATGATGGCACAAGCCAACCTTTCAATAAGTTTTTGGGGGGATGCCCTTTTGATCGCAACATACATCCTTAATCATGTGCCCTTAAAATCTATTCCCACAACTCCATATGAGTTATGGAATGAAAGTAAGCCCAATTTGGAAGGCTTACGTCTTTAGGGATCAGTAGGGTATGTATATCACTCATCTCATAACTAAGGAAACTTGGTCCTAAAGCTAATAAGTGTGTATTTGTTAGATATTTAGAACATTCTAAGGGCTACATGATGTATGGGGAAAACCCTGATGGATGGCTAACTGAGATGGAATCTCGTGATGTTGATTTTCTAAAAGATGACTTCCCAACCATAGGTGAGGTTAAAGAAAGCCTTGAGCTTTATGAGACGGAGGAGCCTTAAAAAAGTGTATCCCAACATAAAGGAAATAAATGAGGAAACACATCCTATCCAAGAGACTGTTGAGGTCAGTGGGAGTACACCGTTTGAGCTCCACTAAGATTCATAGTTACAAAAAAGTGAACATGGGCAAATACACTGTAAATGATTCAAGATAGAAGGTCAGTCTTTCTTAGGTATTCTTGTGGATGTTGATGAACCATATTCCAATGAGGAAGCTTTAAACTCACCATCATCAAACAAGTGGCTTACTACTATGGAAAATGAAATGAAATCCATGACTGAAAACTAAGTATGGGAGTTAGTTGACCTTCCACCTAGGCGCAAGGCCATAAAAAACAAATGGGTTCTGAAGGTAAAGCACAAAGCAGATAGATTAATTGAAAAATATAATGCTCGTTTAGCGGTAAAAGGCTATACCTAAAAAGAAGGTGTAGATTATGAAGAGATGTTTTCTCCTGTGGTGAGATTTATGTCAATTCACTTTATCCCGACTATAGTGGCACATCGAGATTTAGAATTGTTCTAAATGGGTGTGAAAACTGCATTTCTCAATGGAGAAATCAATGAGGAGATTTACATGAACTAACCATTTGGGTTTCAAGCCAAAGGAAAGGAACACAAGGTGTGTCATTTGAAACGTTCTATCTATGGCTTGAAACAATCATCCCAATAATGGTATCTTTGTTTTCATCAAGCCATCATTTCCATAAGGTTTGTAATTATTGAAGAGGACAATTGTATATATGTAAAAAGATCAAGCAATAAGTTCCTTATTTTTTCATTATATATGGATGATATGCTATTAGTCGGGAATGACATAGAGTTAATTGGCACCACTCAAAAGTGGTTGTCCTCCACTTTCGAGATGAAGGACATGGGACAAACTGAATACATCCTCAGGGTTAAGATCTCGAGAAATTATTCTAAGAAGTTCTTTAGTTTGTCTCAAGAAAATTACATTCAAAGGTTTTAGAATGATTTAGTATGCAAAACTCTAAGCCTATAGACACTCCTATGGAGAAAGGCTCATATCTTAGCATGGAACAATGTTGTAAAACTAAAGAAGAAAAAAAAACAAAAGGCGAATGTGTGATACGCAAGTGCTGTTGGAAGTTTGATGTACGTTCTGTTGTGTACTTGCTGGACATATGCTTTGCGGTTGGTATGGTCAGTAGGTACCAAATTAATCTTAGGATTACCCATTAGGCTACAGTCAAAAGGATACTACAGCATCTAAGAGGATCCATTAATTTGGCTTTGTGCTATAAAGGTGGAAATCTAAAATTAGTCAGATATAGTGATGTTGATCAAGTCAGTGATAAAGATGATTGAAAGTCTACTTCAGGATATACTTTTATACTTGGAGGCGGAGCTCTCTCTTGAAGTAGCAAGAAGCAGCTTTGTACTACTCTATGTACTATGGAAGCAGAGTATGTAGCATGTTGTGTTGTAATCCAAGAGGTGGTTTGGTTAAGGAGATTCTTGCAAAACTTGAACATTACTAGGCATCTTAGTGAAGCTGTTGCACTTTATAGTGACAACATAGCTGCCATAGCTTATACAAAAAGTCCTAAGTATCATGGAAAAGCCAAACACATTGAAGCTCTCTATCACTACATTCGTGACATCATTGCACAAGGTCTTGTTTTGTTGAAGTACATTTCCACAACCGATATGTTAGCAGACCCATTCACTAATCCTATTGCTAGAAATGCTTTCCAAAAGCATATTAGGGGTTTAGGGTTATTACGCATTTGATAGTCATGTACTATTTTTTTTTAACAATTAATAAATTAAGTCTATTTTGAATCCTTTGATCAAACATTGCTAATTAATTAGGGCACATATCTAAGGTAATTATTGTCACATGGCTTTATAGATTATTCCTCTCACACGGGATAATCACCCCAACGCTTCAATAGTGTGTGGGATGATGCTTAAACGATCATAAGGTCCCAAGCGTTTTGTTATCTCCTTTTCACATGAGTTGTAAGCTAGGATCTTAGCAATGTTACCTTGACTTAAAGTCAGGTTGAGGCTCATAAGAGTCAAACATAAGGATTATCCACATTCCATGGAGCCAGTGATAGCCAAAATTGAATCTTAGGGGATTCAAGTCAGTCCTTTTGTAGGGACTGTACGGAGATCCGTATGGTGGTTTTGATGTGACAAACCCTAAATGGAAGATCCACCATAACGTACATTTCATACTGTATGTTATATTAGTCGACTGATGGAAGGGAGTGATTGAATTGATCATTGTTTCATCATTGTGTGAGCCCTAAGGACTTATACAATCCAAATTTTATACCTTTTGGGACTTGGATCTATGATATGAAGTTGAGATTTGGTGTTGCTACTTTAGCATGGCAGAACATGACTAGGAAAGTAGTCAGATCTCACATACATGGTCTATAACTTATTACTTGGGCAGTTATAAAAACATTAGTTGTTAGATATAACCATGAGTTTAGAGGCATAAAGAGATTTTGCATAGCTCTTACATGTAGGAGGGATCAAAGATTCAAAACCTTGTGTGATTAAAATGATTTGGGGTATGACGAGAACTCAAGCGGTGTTATGTTAGTAAGATGGTAAGTTAATATCTCACTGCTCACGGGTACCATTATTTTCTCGCTGGTTGCACATTCCATTTTCCCTGTATGACAATGGATGGAGAATGAGTTAAATTGAGAATGGTATAAGTTGATGCCAATGTGTACGGGTGAGAGATGTTGGTACCATTATTTTCTCTTTGGTCGTAAATTCCATTTTCCCTATATGACAATGAATGGAGAATGAATTAAATTGAGAATGGTATAAGTTGATACCAATGTGAATGAGTGGGAGATGTTGCATTTAAATGTGGTGAGTCCACAAAGCATGCAACTTTATTAATTATTTCTGGATAATTAACTAATATTCAATTATTTAATATGAGTTATTATTTTAATATTCCTTAATTGAATAATTAAAAATAAATGTTTGAGATAAGATATAAATTTAAATTTAATTTGTTTAAGTTTAAATCATCTATCAATTATATTTAAATTTAATTTGTTTAAATTTAAATGTAATATCCTATCTTTATATGCCTCATAAGTCTATAAATAGTGAACAGACATACTAATTTCAACACACAACCAAAGAGTGCATGTGAGTTCTTCTGCAAATCAGAAAAACCATAAACTTTTTTTCTCCTTTTTTTTTTTCTTCATTCTTGAGGCACCATCAAAGGCTAGAGGATTTTGAAACATGTAATTCCTTGTGGAATACTCTAGTAGCCACTCCATCACGACGAGAGTGAAGAAATTATTGTGTGGACGAAAAAAGATTTGTAAGGTAAGCTTCTTTGACCAGAAAGAGAGTGAAATATTTATCTGAAATGGTAAGCCCAAAAACTTGTTGTTGATTTCTCATGCAAGTGCACGTATTGTTAACAAGTAATATAGTAATGAAGTAGAGTATCATTCCCATAGAGAATTGTTTAATTCCTACTATTAACTACTAAAATTATAACACCCTAATTTTATTCAAACAATTAAGATAAAAAAGAAAAATTAAAACTAATAAACTGAAACTAAAATTAAATAGTAAATAAAACTCACTTAAATACTAGACCTAAGATTATGATATCTCTCAATACTTCATCTAATTATTGTCTCTTACTCTTAACTCAGTTTAATGGATTAAGTTGTTATCTTAGAGTCTTAAATTATTTTCAAGTCTCTATCTAGTTTATCATAAAAATACCTCTGCCACTTAATTTACTGTATACCTATGCAAATTAATTGAAGAAAGATTCATTAAGTTTGTGCTCTAATCCTAGCTACGTATGGCTTATAAGTGTATGTATACCCTATATGCAAATCAAACCACATAATCAACTAAGTGCATTCGATCATACGCTATTCTATTCAAGGTCTACCTAAATCTCCTTCGTCAAGGCTTAACCTAGGTTTCCAATTCAATCTAATTGGTGGTCAAGCAATTAGAAGCATTAAGAACAGAATAAAATGAACAATTTAAATCCATCAAACATAAGCAAAAGAGAGATAAATAAATCAGACTACATATCGTGTTCAATCATAATCTTAGATTAATGAATCGATTCCCCATCAAGTCACACATCATCATTGAATAAAGTTTAAACAATAAAAACAAACTAAGAAAATAAAAGAATAATAAAAAAGATAAAACTCAAAAATTATAATCTTGATCTTCCAAGTTTTCTTAAATCCTTCACATTCTTCTCACCTTTAATGACTTTACGGTTGGACTCTTAACTTTTAATCTAGTGATTTGTTCTCTTCTCTTCTCCTCCAAAAGGTTGTTTTTATAAGGCTTTGAAATTAACCAAAGTTAGGTGAAGAAAGAAGTCAATTTCAGCTGGAATTTGTTTATCAGATTATGTGGGTCGTAGCCTTGTCCAATTAATTAACAGAAATCATAATTGCTCTAGGACTGCTGCAGTATGTCAATTTTGACAAGATTTTTGACCATCTTACATGCCAAATTGGGCAAAGTGATAAACATGAAAGTTGTATCTTTGTTTCTTATCTTTCCAATGGTTCAATAATCACTTCATTTGAATATCTGTAAAGAAAGTTATGGTCAAAATACCAAAACATATGCAGTGAAAGTCTGCACCTCAAAATTGCTCTCCTTTTTCCATTAAAATTCTTCATTCATTAAACACCTACAAAAGCACAAATAAATTAATAACAACCTATCTTAATCACATTAACACCGGTTAAGCATAAAATTAACTATGATTAGGTTGACTCACCTAAATTAACTAATTTAAAATAATTAAATAAAATTTATTAATTTTTATGCATTACTATAAGAACTAAGCTAAATTACTATTAAAATTAAGCTCAAATAACTCTATATCATAGAGTTATCACCCACCTACCAACACCCTTTAAGCAATTTCAGACAAATTAAAATGGTTTCAATTTTCTCTATCCCGCCATCCAAACAAAAATTTCAAAATTAAATCGTAATTTCTCTCATTTGCCAAATACTATCTATCTCGCCATCCAGCTCTTTCTCATTATCCCAAAGAGCAGAAATGACATCAAGGTATGTGTTTTAGGTTCTTGGGTTTATTGGTTTATATTCATAGAACCCCAAAGTTAAAGGGTTGAAATTGATTAGACATATCTGTAAATTAAAACACTGTATGACTTTCGTAACTTAAACTTGGCTGAAGCAACCAAATCAATTAGTTATTACGTATTGCATTACTAGTTTTTAGACATTATGTCACTAGTTTTTAGATATTGTGAGACTAGTTTTTAGGCATTGCGTGACTTAATCATTGCCTTTTGGTTCTTAGGCATTATGTGACTAGTTTTTAGACATTACGTGATTGATTTTTAGGTAATGCCTAAGTCACACGATGCCTAAAAACTAGTCACACAATGCCTTACTAACTAGTCATGCAATGCCTTACTAACCAATCACGCAATGCCTTACTAACTAGTCACGCAATGCCATATCAATTAGTCACGTAATACCTAAATATTAGTCACGCAATGCCTAAAAACTAGTCACGCAATTCTCAAAAATTGATAACGTAATACTTAAAAAACCCCCGAAACTACTTAATTCCATTTAACAAAATCAACAACTTCAAAAAACACACCATATTCCTTTAACAATATAATCAACAAATATGCCTACTTGGTGAAGAATGCTCAAAATGCTCAAAGGTTTTTCTTCATTTATGAAAAGCCACTCAAAAATACTTAAAACGCTCTAACGCTCAAATGTTTTTCTTCATGTATCAAAAACCCCTCCAAAATGCTCAAAATGCTTAAAGGTTTTTGTCACGACTCGGAACTCCGATTGAGCTCATGACAACCGCCGCGACGTCCCGATAGACATTCATTACCCGGAATGTCAATCGAAACCTCGTAAGGCTTAACGTTAATTTTTCTCACTTCCCCTATGAGTATTAGTCACTAAAATTATGTTTTGAGAGATCATAAACTATTTTTAAATCAAAACAATAGAAAAACAATTTTTTTCTCACAAAGGCATTTTGGTCATTTTTTCTCAAAAATCTCGAAATCCGTTAAAAATGTAGTATGCCAGTACAAAACACATAATTCATAATCAAAAATAAGTTTAAACAACTAAAACCTTCATTTAAAATGAAATTATGATTATTTGGATATAATAAATAATAAAAGAAATATTTAATAAAATATTTTATTTTTTTATAAAATAATATTTTTAGAGTTATATGTAAATAATTTTTTTGTAGCAGCGTAAAAGCAAAGTAAATTCATACATACTGCAATGCAGTAAGCCAAAATATTTAATTTAATTTACAATAACCAGTGGGCTCCCGAATAACTAAAAGTAATGAAGACTGTGAACCTACAGTTTGGAGAATGCAAATCCAATGGTAGCCTCGATAAAATCAGCTATCTACAGCCTATTCTGAGCCTGAAATGAGTGGAAAGGAGGGTGGTAAGATTATATAATCCTAGTGAGTAAACAAATACCATCTAAAATATCTAAAGCCAAGTAAATGGAGACAGATAAAATAGTTTAACATACTGTAATTCATCACCTTTCAACTTGTTTCAACCAAATAAAATCAATTTATATAAATCGAGTAATCAACATGGCTTATGAATTTCTTAAAACTTTGGCTTGTGCCAAAATCATTCTCATACTTAGTTATTAGGGATACCTTGATCGAAGGCTATCCCAACCGAGTCTGCCAAGGCTGTTAAAAAGTTATGTATGTATAAATCATGTTTTTATTTTGAAAATATAGCCATTTCTTAGCGTTGGCTGAGTTCACCCTCACGTGGTGGTTTGGTGTGAAGTGAACTCTAAAAGTTATACATCAGGAGTTACCTTACTCACCTCTCCAACCGAGGTAAAATATAACGGGATTCCATGCCCCTCTAATAGGCTGGTCCACAGAAAACCCGCCCACTGCAGCAAACTAAACCCACCATACAATAAAATTTGTAATACCATGACATGGCAATTATTTTATTTTATTTTATGGCCTTTTAAGGCAAATCAACTATTTATACATTTCCAACACATTTATCAAATCAACCATTCATGACAATATTGCCATAAGCCAATCAATTCGAATCATGAATTTGCAACACACAAAAACAGTCTCCAATTACTCTATTTTCAAACCATCATTCAATTTTAAAACAATTTTATGAAATCATTTCATTAAATCACATTTTGTTTATAAAATCAAAAAATTAATCATTTAATTCATTTTTCATAAAATTCACAAAATCGAATAAAACGTAGTTTAGATAATTACAATGATGATAAGGTTACTCACTATTTTGGGAGTCGAATTCCAAGTACTCCGATTCTTGATCCTCAGGTACTATCTCTTTACTTTTGCCAGAATGCTCACCACCTAGACATAATGCACAATAAGCCATTTACTACATTGTGCTAAATTGTTATAAAACCAACTCAAGCTTTATACTAATGTATGAAATGGGACGCAAATTGTTCGGATTATTGTCTAAACATGGTGTTCTACATAAATTCAATTGTGTACCTCAATTAAACGGTATTGGCCTAAGTCAATCTATCACTCGATTAATTGGCCAATACGTCCAATTCAACTCCAATAATTTCATTTTTCTCCCAATACTCCAAATCATCAAACACAAATTAAATAACTTGAAATATGGCAAAATCATCCTTACATTTTCTCTTGGAAAATTCGGCCATGGTGGGTGCATCAACACTATAATTTTTCCTACTTGATTCTCACACCATAAATCACTAATTCCTAACCAAATCACTTGAAATAAAAACAAAATCATCATCAATATTCTACATGGAGAATTCGGCCAATGATGGGTGATGCGAGAACATGAATTTTTCTTGCTTGACTTTCATGCTACACATCACCAGTCAGCTAAAAACACTGAAACACATTGAAATCTAACCAAATTAAGTATCAAAACCTCTCTCCTAGGGTTTGATCAGCACACTATCCTTCATGGTATCTTGTGATTCAACCATGGAAAATGCAAAAAAATGCATGGGAAAGGTAGATCACAAGTGAAAATCAAGAAATTTTACCTTTGATTGCTTGATTACTTGAAATCCACCAATTTTCTCTTGAATTTTTACCCTAGGGTTCTTGTTCTTCCTTTTTCTTCCTTTGTTCTTGCTTTGGCCATCCATATGAAGAGAAATAGACTGATTTTGTGCTAATTTATAAGAAAAATAATAAATGGATGAGAATTTGACACATGTCACCATTCTATTGGTCCATGTGTCACACTTACCCATTAAGCAATCTCTCTTCACCACTTAAATTTCCCCAATTATCCATGATAATATTAGGTAAAATCCATGTGCTGGACAAGTGTTTGGTGGTACAAAATTTCAATTTTGCCCTTGGGGTGGCAAAATAACTATTTTACCCCTATGCTCGAAAAAATGTCAGAATTAAAATTTTTCACTTCTCAAACTCAAATTATGTTCTAAATAGTCAATCTTGATCAAAAACTTCTTCCGACATTCCAATTTTAACCTCGAGTGGAAAAATGACCATTTTGCCCCTAGTCATGAAAATTCCAATTTGACTCCAAATCGGTCCTTGAAATCCGAATCACCATTTTAAGTCATTCTGGGGTTTTAAAATTCTAAATTTCATCTTAAAATCTCTATTTGGACTAGTTCGAGGCTTAATTCAACTTAATATTACCATTTGATACATTGCCGTCCTTTAACAATTTTCGAGGTACCCAAGTAACCAAACATGCATTCTTATGTAAGAATGGCATAATAAACATATTGTAAAGCTGGGCTTGACAGCACTACCCCCCTTAAAATAAAATTTTGACCTCAAAATTTCATTTACTAAACTTAGAGAAAAGGTAAGGGTATCATTTCCTCATCTAATCCTCGACTTCTTATGTCCTCCCCTTTATAGGGAATTTCAATTTGTTCACCTCTTTTACCTCCAATTCAACTCGAGTACTTTGCTTATGTCTATTATTATTCTTTAAAATCAGATCAATAGTAACCTTTACATTTTTGATCTCTTATATCGAAACACCAAGCATGCTTCTATTACTATCATTATACTTGAACCATAACTCCATCTCAATCATACCATTTTCGATCGCATTTTATACTTATTTAGGTATACCAATCACTATCTTATTACTTCATTCCATATCAAATTTCTTGACTTTCATTCGTTCATTCTATCTTCATACAATAATGTGTAGTTTACAGTGTTATTAACATGCCATACTTATTCCTATACATATCCTCAGTGTTAGGGAAGATTAATGGCTTCAATTATTTCCACATACTTCATGTTTAGCTCACATTTAGGAAATTTTAATCTTCTTAATCCTATTAATCCATCTCATATGGCTTAACCGTACTATAGATTACATTCCCTTAATTATTTCCCCAAAATTCCTTAGGTCCTCATAAATCGACTTCTGATACGATTCTGAATCGTTACATTATCTATACAACTCATCAAATATATTGAGTTCAGATCTCGAACCACTAAAACCATTCTTTATTTTAGTTTGGTACATCACTAACTCCACACATACTGTCACGACCCCGGAACCTCCCTCAGGCCCATGACAATCGCCGCGACGTCCCGATTGACACTTATTATCCGGAATGCCAACCGGAGCCCCGCAAGGCTTACATATCAGTTTTTTTTTCTTTCCTGTGAGCAATCGTTGTTAAATATCAAGTTTTTAGAGAATATACACTATTTTAGATCAAAAACAATCAAAATAAATTTTTCGCCACACAGGGGTATTTTGGTCATTTTTTTCTCAAAAATTTTAAAACTGGCTAAAACGTAATATACAAGTACAAAATACATAATTCATATTCAAAATGAGTTTAAAAGTCTAAAATCTTCATTTAAAACGAAATTACGGTTATTTGAATATAATAAGAAAATAAAAAAAATATTAAGGGAAATATTTTATTTTCTTATAAAACAATATTTATAGAGTTATACGTGAATAATTTTTATAGCGTAAAAGCTAAATAAATTTATACATACTGAAGTACAGTAAGCCAAAATATTTAATTTAATTTACAATAACAAGAGGGCCCTCGAATAAACAAAAGTAAAGAGGACTGTGAACCTACGGTTTGGAAAATGCAGATCCAATGGTAGTCCTCGATGAGATCAACTATCTACAGTCTATACTGAACCTGAAATGGGTGGAAAGGAGGGTGGTGAGATTATAAAATCCCAATGAGTAAACAGACATTATCATAAATATCTAAAGGCAAGTAAAATGGAGGCAAGTTTAAACAACAAATTTCAACCCATTTCATAATGTTTTCAATTTATTTCTTAAACCATAAAATATTTGTAATTTACCAAAACAGTTGTTAAGGCTTATGTCTTTTATTAAAACAGGGCTCAAGCCAAAACTAATCCTCAAGGATACCTTGGCTGAGGCATCTAACCGAGTCCGCCAAAGGTGTTAAAATATTCACACGTGAAACACATTTTTATTTTTAAAACCAGCCGTTCCTTGGCGTTGGCCAAGTTACACATTCACGTGGGGGTTCGACGTGAAGTGAGCTCTAATACTACCCCAGGAGTTACCCTCCTCGCCTCTATAATCGGAGTAATTATATAACTAGGTTTATCGTGCCCCTCTAATAGGCAGTCCACGAAAACCCGTCACTGCAGTGACTTACCCACCAATTTTAATAAAATTTCGACAATATAACGTGGCTTTTATTTATTTATCCAGCTTGCATAGTAAAAACAACTTACATAAATTTCCCAATGCACTCACAAAATATAGCCACATATACTCATTTCTCATAAGCCATTCCTAGGAAAATATATATTTTTCAAGTCAATTTGCAGCCTCCAATTACTCAATTTCATAATCAATACAATATATTTTTATTTGTCACATTTATTCCTAAAACATGAAAAATCCCGTTTTAATCTCGTTCTCATTTCATAAAATACATAAAGGGTATTTAAAAATAAACTCTAGATAATTTACAATAATAATAAGTTTACTCACCGTTTGTACAAACTAAAAGCTTTCTAAGCGCCCCGATCACTACTCATCGGGTACGACTTCTTTGCCTTTTTCGAAAGGCTCTCCTCCTAGACACATTACAAAAATTTGCACAATTCATCACATTGATGCTAAATCACTATATAATTAACTTAAATCCTATACTAATGCATGGTATGAAATGCAATAGCCTAAAACGGCTTAAACGCGGTATTAACGTATTTTTGGCACATTGCCCGATAAATTGCTAACGCACTCCATTTTAGCTCTAAATCATCCCATTCTCTCTCCAACATTTCTAACCATTAAATATCAGCCAATAACCTTCTAAAAACAACAAAATCAGCTCACTCCCTTCCTTGGAAAATTCGGCCAAAAATGGGACATTAACTCGGGTAATTTTCTACTTTGTTTTTCTATCACGTTTAATCGTTTTTCATCATTTTACAGCATTGAGCATCCAGCCAAGAGTGGGTATTGTGAAAATTTAATGATTTCTTGCCCAATTTAATTTCTAAACACATTTAACTAACTAAAACTATCAATTTAACTAAAAATCAAAACCTAAAAATTTCAATTTCTCTCCCCTAGAATTTCGTCCAGGCCTTGATATCACTTTTTGATCTCTCTCCTCAAGCATGCTAAATGGAAATAAAGGCATAGGAAAGGTAGAAATCAAGCTAAAATCGAAAAATCTTACCGTTAGACGAGTAAACGGTCGAAAACCGCAAATTTCCCTTTGAATTTTCTTGTTTCTCTTTGGTTTTTCTTTTTTTCTTCCTTTCCTCTCTATTTCCTCTCTTGTTCTTCCTTATGGCCGGCCAGCACTTAAAATGGGGTTTAAATGGGCTGACTTTTCATTAAAATAATATTATATCATTAAAAAAATGCCATGTGTCACTTTCCCATTGGCCCATTTTTTAAAATTTCATCCATTTGTTTCCAAATTTTCACCATACACTTGTCCCACATATCCATAGCTTAGATAAAATTCTCAGACTTATCTAAGTCTCGGTGGAGTAATTTTTAAAATTTACACTTTTACCCCCGTAAAAGTGAAAAATTACATTTTTGCCCAAAACACTGAAAAATTGCCCATAGACATATTTTTCATCCCTTATACTCATACCATTCTCCAATTTGTCAAATTGGATCTAAATTCTCTCAAAATCTCAAATTTTGTCCGCGAGTGGTAAAATTACGATTTTGCCCCTACACTCCAAAAATCACCAAAATTAAACTTTTTCACTTCCTATCATGAAATTATACTCCAAATAGTTAATCTTGGTCAAAAATTTCACTCCACGATCAAATTATTATCTTAGGTGGCAAAATGACGATTTTACCCTTGAACATCAAAATTTTCAATTTTACCCCAAATGAACCCTCGAACTCCGAACAATCATTTTTAGTCATTCCTGGACTATAAAATATTACATTTCATCCTACAATTCCTATTTGAACTAGTTCGAGGTTAAATCAACTCAAGTGTACCGTTAGGTACGATATCAGGTTTCGTCTATTCTTAGGTGCTTTTCCTAGCATAATAACATACTACTCAGTGCATGTATGTCATGACATGTGTTTATAGGGTCAAGTTTTACACATACGTATACATGTACATTCAAATGTCCATATTCCTCATTATGTATACGGGTCTCTATTTTCAAATGCCTTCAGACTAATTTCTCTTTGTTCATTCCCATCCATAACCAAGATTCAAAAGAATAATCTTCATAAGTCATACAAATTCTCATCATGCTTGTGCATAGTTCCACATTATTTACATACTTATACTTTCTTTTTATCATTTCCAATTATATGCTTAAGTTTCCTTATACTATATATCATTGCATCACAATGTCATCTCCATTGAATTATAATCTGTTATGTGTATATGCTTTATAATCCCATTGATACTTAAAAAATTTTTCTTAACTTGATCATTGCATGTTATGCAATACCATAATTCCTAAGAGTCATCCTTATTCCTCGATTATCTTTCATGCCTCTACATTACCTTGTATCCTTCTTGCATTCCGATATTGATTTATCACTTAAAACTCAGACTCATTTGAATCATGTATGCCTCAAGCATTTTCGAATTCCAATTTCCATAATATATCAGGAAAGTTTCATTATCTGACTTCATTATCAAGGTCAACTTCTATCATCCTTTGTTCCACTCTTTCATACGAACATAACATCATTCTCCCTTAGCCAATTTATAAATTGCACTTGAAATTGCAAAACTTGAAACTATATTCTCCTCAAGTACTTTTCAATGTCAGTACTAATATCACTCTCAACTTACAGCTTCCTTTTTATAACCACAGAACTTAGTGCTTGCTTTCACAAGATCCATTGCAGAACTTCTCTTGAGTATTTCCTTGGGTATATCTATCTTAAACTTATGTCTCACAGCCTGTGTTCACTTACTCGTGACTTAGCCGTTTGGCTCCTTAGCAAGTTTCAAAATGACACATCTTATACTCATCTCATATAATTTATAATTCTTTGTCAACGGTGTTTGAACATTCTTGAAACACTTAATCACTTATTTGCTCTTTTATACACCAAGTATATCATTTCCATAAAGGCATGCCCAACTACTTATTCTTCAATTTATCTCCAAGGGTTTCTAACATACCATGTAGCTTACTTGTGTTGTTACTAATCCTTTCCTTTCAACAAGGTCAAGATAAGATCAATATATTCTCATAACAATATTCTATATAAACTCATTTGCTATATCATTATTGAAATCTTTATTTACATTTTCCTCACTTGGTATTGACATCTCTTATCAGTATCTCATACATTCATCTAACCTTTCACTTGCTTCCTCTTTAGTCTTTAACAAGACTTAATCTCATGTCTTCTTTATTTCTTAAGATTTGACTTCAGTCATCATATTATTCATCTTAACACTCCACATGTTAATTTATTTTTTTGTAGCCATCTCAAAAACTCTCTAACTTTTCTTTCTCTCACATGCCAATATGTAAGGCAATAAAGAAATTCTGCAATTTCACTCATCATCTTTATCTTAATACCTCCCCAATGCACTTAAGACTCCAAACAACAAAGCTTAGCATCAAAACCAATGACCATTTTCCAACTTGTGAGTCCAATCTTTATGCCGCTCACAGTTTACTCGTGCTTTCTAGCAATAAAGGGCTATTAACCAATTACATTTATAAAATGGATAATTCACTTAATTATTACATCTCGTCCTTGCAGTTATAAGATCAAGATACCTCGAATTTAGGATGCAGAAGTTCCCTCCTAGAGCATATCCAAAAATCCACATATTTCAAGTCCAACCTTAGGACATCTTTCCCAAATGGTGTAATGAATTCACAATATATACATCATCATACACATAATTACTTATTATTTACGATATCCCTCTATTTTCATTATCCATTACTAATCATCTTCCTTGTCTTATAACTCCAATAGTTTATTAACTTCTAGTACAAAGACCACGAAAATAGTTCGTCTTTCACTACATTTATGCTCACAATCCTTATTAATCAATAATTTATCTTTTTCAAGTTCCTTCATTTATCTCTAATAGACCATATTTTATATTGTATTAGATTATCTTCCTATAATGTTATGGCATTATTTTATACTTCCTTCACCCTCAAGCTTACAATCTTTGACTTTATCACATTAATCGCTCAAAATGTCATCTAGAGGCTCATTGATTTCTTCCATATCCTTTTGAATTGTAACTACAGTTAAGATTCCCATATACCTCTAGTCACTTAAATAGCTACTTTATAATACATTCTAATCACACACTTTAAAAGCCAAACTATTAACTTCTTTGTACAGATAACTATTATCTCCTTTACTCTACATCAACCTAGAGTTGAAGTAGTACAAAATCCTACAAAAATATTACATGTCATTAGTATCATCATCTTAATCTGATCTTATCGGAAGATTCTACTCCAAGCCCTTCTTAAGATCCTTTTCTAGGTTCTCGTCCTCTTGAGATTTTCTCCTTTGTTCCTCAATCGAAGCTTGTTGTATTCTCCTACATTCCTCATAACTCACCGGTGCAGCATTTCTTCCACAACTGGGAGGAAAATGTCATACAATGTTCACCTTCCTAAGGGGATAATTTGCAATAGTTACTTTCTCTTTATTTTTTTCCTGTTGTTCCTTTACATTCATCCCACAGCCTGGAGGATAGTGTCGAACAACTAACACGCCCTTCCTAGGACGAATACCTTCTCTTGCAATTGCCTTCTTCACCCATTCTTTATGGTACTATTCAGGTTGTTTCAAAAGGAAATCTTTTACAGGTTTTGGAGTATCGGAGCTACTCTCACTTTCAAAATTCTCGCTACTCTAGAAGCTTTCCTTGTTACTATCAGCATTTTCTGGACTACTTGGTTCGGGTTGCCATCGGCTTCTAGCAGTAGAATCTAATGATCCCTCACTAGCACTATGAGGGGTATCAGGACTACCGCCTCTTCTAGATATGGTGTGTGTGTCACCAGCGGACCTCAAAACCTATACGCAACCAAGTAGTAATTACTTAATCATTTACACATCATCAGAGCAGGTAGGTTTCTATATGCAATTACATGCATTCTATTCAACCTAACCTAACTTAACTTAACTTAACTTGGGCCACACTGACACTGTAAATTTTAAAACAACTTTAAACTCAAAATCTCTAATCTTTAAAATCAAAAGCTCTGATACCAATCTAATTATCACGACTTGGAACTCCCATTGAGCCCGTGACAACCGCCGCTATGTCTCGATAGACATTCATTACCTGAAATGTCAATCGAAACCTCGCAAAGCTTAACATCAGTTTTTCTCACTTCCCTTATGAGTATTAGTCACTAAAATTATGTTTTGAGATATCATAAACTATTTCCAAATCAAAACAATAGAAAAACAAATTTTTTCTCACAAGGGCATTTTGGTCATTTTTCCTCAAAAATCTCAAAATCTGCTAAAAATGTAGTATGCTAGTACAAAACACATAATTCATAATCAAAAATAAGTTTAAACATCTAAAACCTTCATTTAAAATGAAATTATGATTATTTAGATATAATAAAAAATAAAAGAAATATTCAATAAAATATTCTATTTTCTTATAAAACAATATTTTTAGAGTTATACGTAAATAAGTTTTTTGTAGCAGCGTAAAAGCAAAATAAATTCGTACATACTGTAATACAGTAAGCCAAAGTATTTAATTTAATTTACAATAACCAGTGGGCTCCCGAATAACTAAAAGTAGTGAAGACTGTGAACCTACAGTTTGGAGGATGCAAATCCAATGGTAGCCTCGATGAAATTAGCTATCTACAGCTTATTCTAAGCCTAAAATGGGTGGAAATGAGGGTGGTGAGATTATATAATCCCAATGAGTAAACAAATGCCATCTAAAATATCTAAGGCCGAGTAAATGAAGACAGATAAAATAGTTTAACATACTGTAATTCATCACCTTTCAACTTGTTTCAACCAAATAAAATCAATTCATATAAATCGAGTAATCAACATGGCTTATGAATTTCTTAAAACTTTGGCTCGTGCCAAAATCATTCTCATACCCAGTTATCAGGGATACCTTGATCGAGGGCTATCACAACCAAGTCCGCCAAGGCTGTTAAAAAGTTATGTACGTATAAATCATGTTTTTATTTTGAAAACATAGCCGTTCCTTGGCGTTCGCTGAGTTCACCCTCACGTGGTGGTTTGGCGTGAAGTAAACTTCAAAAGTTATACCTCGGGAGTTACCCTACTCGCCTCTCCAACCGAGGTAAAATATAACGAGATTCCATGCCCCTCTAATAAGCTGATCCATAGAAAACCCGCCCACTGTAGCAAGCTAAACCCACCATATAATAAAATTTGCAATAGCATGACATGGAAATTATTTTATATTATTTTGATGGCCTTTCAAGGCAAATCAACAATTTATACATTTCCAATACATTTATCAAATCAACCATTCATGCCAATATTGCCATAAGCCAATCAATTAGAATCATGAATTTACAACACACAAAAATAGTCTCCAATTACTCTATTTTCAAACCATTATTCAATTTTAAAACAATTTTATGAAATCATTTCATTAAATCACATTTTGTTTATAAAATCAAAAAATTAATCATTTAATTAATTTTTCTAAAATTTACAAAATCGAATAAAACATACTTTACATAATTACGATGATGATAAGTGTAAAACCCGACCCTATAAATACATGTCATGACATACATGCATTGAGTAGCATGTTATTACGCTAGAAAAGCACCTAAGAATAGACGAAACCCGATATTGTACCTAACGGTACACTTAAATTGATTTAACCTCGAACTAGTTCAAATAGGAATTGTAGGATGAAATTTAATATTTTATAGTCCAGGAATGGCTAAAAATGATTGTTCGGAGTTCGAGGGTTCATTTGGGGTAAAATTAAAAATTTTGATATTCAAGGGCAAAATCGTCATTTTACCACCTAAGATAATAATTTGATCATGGAGTGAAATTTTTGACCAAGATTAACTATTTGGAGTATAATTTAATGATAGGAAGTGAAAAAGTTTAATTCTGGTGATTTTTGGAGTGTAGGGGCAAAATTGTAATTTTGCCACCCACGGACAAAATTTGAGATTTTGAGAGAATTTAGATCAAATTTGACAAATTGGAGAATGGTATGAGTATAAGGGATGAAAAATATGTCTATGGGCAATTTTTCAATTTTTGGGGTAAAAATGTAATTTTTGACTTTTACGGGGGCAAAAGTGTAAATTACAAAAATTACTCCAC
Source organism: Theobroma cacao (assembly GCF_053813885.1). Classification (NCBI taxonomy): domain Eukaryota; kingdom Viridiplantae; phylum Streptophyta; class Magnoliopsida; order Malvales; family Malvaceae; genus Theobroma; species Theobroma cacao. Next base: position 21,606,085 of record NC_142642.1, on the reverse strand, counting down.
TGAGACTTTGGATGAGTCTGAGAATTTTATCTAAGCTATGAATGTAAGAGACAAGTGTATGGTGAAAATTTGGAAACAAATGGATGAAATTTTAAAAATGGGCCAATGGGAAAGTGACACGTGGCATTTTTTTAATGAAATAATATTATTTTAATGAAAAGTCAGCCATTTAAACCCAAATTTTGAGTGCTGGCCGGCCATAAGGAAGAACAAGAGAGGAAATAGAGAGGAAAGGAAGAAAAAAAAGAAAAACCAAAGAGAAACAAGAAAATTCAAAGGGAAATTCGCGGTTTTCGACCGTTTGCGCGTCTAACGGTAAGATTTTTCGATTTTAGCTTGATTTCTACCTTTCCTATGCCTTTATTTCCATTTAGCATGCTTGAGGAGAGAGATCAAAAAGTGATATCAAGGGCTGGACGAAATTCTAGGGGAGAGAAATTGAAATTTTTAGGTTTTGATTTTTAGTTAAATTGATAGTTTTAGTTAGTTAAATGTGTTTAGAAATTAAATTGGGCAAGAAATCATTAAATTTTCACAATACCCACTCTTGGCTGAATGCTCAATGCTGTACAATGATGATGAATTGATTTTATTCTAAGGGAAATGAAGAGAAAATGATGAAAAACGATTAAACGTGATAGAAAAACAAAGTAGAAAATTAACCGAGTTAATGTCCCATTTTTGGCCTAATTTTCCAAGGAAGGGAGTGAGCTGATTTTGTTGTTTTTAGAAGGTTATTGGCTGATATTTAATGGTTAGAAATGTTGGAGAGAGAATGGGATGATTTAGAGCTAAAATGGAGCGCGTTAGCAATTTATCGGGCAAAGTGCCAAAAATAGGTTAATACCGCGTTTAAGCCGTTTTAGGCTATTGCATTTCATACCATGCATTAGTATAGGATTTAAGTTAATTATATAGTGGTTTAGCATCAATGTGATGAATTGTGTAAATTTTTGTAACATGTCTAGGAGGAGAGCCTTCTGAAAAAGGCAAAGAAGTCGTACCCGACGAGTAGTGATCGGGGCGCTTAGAAAGCTTTTAGTTTGTACAAACGGTGAGTAAACTTATTATTATTGTAAATTATCTAGAGTTTATTTTAAATGCCCTTTATGTATTTTATGAAATGAGAACGAGATTAAAACGGGATTTTTGATGTTTTAGGAATAAATGTGACAAATAAAAATATATTGTATTGATTATGAAATTGAGTAATTGGAGGCTACAAATTGACTTGAGAAATATATATTTTCCTAGGAATGGCTTATGAGAAATGAGTATATGTGGCTATATTTTGTGAATGCATTGGGAAATTTATGTAAGTTGTTTTACTATGCAGGCTAGATAAATAAATAAAAGCCACGTTATACTGTCGAAATTTTATTAAAATTGGTGGGTTAGTCACTGCAGTGACGGGTTTCCGTGGACTGCATATTAGAGGGGCACGGTAAACCCAGTTATATAGTTACTCCGGTTGTAGAGGCGAGGAGGGTAACTCCTGGGGTAGTATTAGAGCTCACTTCACGTCGAACCCCCACGTGAATGTGTAACTCGCCCAACGCCAAGGAACGGCTGGTTTTTAAAAATAAAAATGTGTTTCACGTGTGAATATTTTAACACCCTTGGCGGACTCGGTTAGATGCCTCGGCCAAGGTATCTCCGAGGATTAGTTTTGGCTTGAGCCTTGTTTTAATAAAAGACATAAGCCTTAACAATTGTTTTGGTAAATTATAAATATTTTATGGTTTAAGAAATAAATTGAAAACATTATGAAATGGGTTGAAATTTATTGTTTAAACTTGCCTCCATTTTACTCGCCTTTAGATATTTATGATAATGTCTGTTTACTCATTGGGATTGCAAAATCTCACCCAACTCCTTTCCACCCATTTCAGGTTCAGTATAGACTGTAGATAGCTGATCTCATCGAGGACTACCATTGGATCTGCATTTTCCAAATTGTAGGTTCACAGTCCTCTTTACTTTTGTTTAGTCAGGGGCCCTCTTGTTATTGTAAATTAAATTAAATATTTTGGCTTACTGTATTTCAGTATGTATAAATTTATTTAGCTTTTACGCTATAAAAATTATTCACGTATAACTCTATAAATATTGTTTTATAAGAAAATAGAATATTTTCCTTAATATTTCTTTTATTTTCTTATTATATTCAAATAACCGTAATTTCATTTTAAATGAAGATTTTAGACTTTTAAACTCATTTTGAATATGAATTATGTGTTTTGTACTTGTATATGACGTTTTAGCCAGTTTCGAAATTTTTGAGAAAAAAAATGACCAAAATACCCCTGTGTGGCGAAAATTTTGTTTTGATTGTTTTTGATCTAAAATAGTATATATTCTCTAAAAACTCAATATTTAACAATGATTGCTCACAGGAAAGGAAAGAAACTGATATGTAAGCCTTGCGGGGTTCCGGTTGGCATTCCGGATAATGAGTGTCAATCGGGACGTCGCGGCGATTGTCATGGGCCTGAGGGAGGTTCCGGGTCGTGACAATAAGGTTACTCACTATTTTGGGAATCGAATTCCAAGTACCCCGATTCTTGATCCTTGGGTACTATCTCTTTACTTTTGCCAGAATGCTCACCACCTAGACATAATGCACAATAAGCCATTTATTACATTGTGCTAAATTGTTATAAAACCAATTCAGGCTTTATACTAATGTATGAAATGGGACGCAAATTGTTCGGATTATTGTCTAAACACGGTGTTCTACATAAATTCAATTGTGTACCTAAATTAAACAGTGTTGGCCTAATTCGATCTATCACTCGATTAATTGGTCAATACGTCCAATTCAACTCCAAATAATTTCATTTTTCTCTCCATACTCCAAATCATCAAACATAAATTAAATAAATTGAAATATGGCAAAATCATCCTTACATTTTCTCTTGGAAAATTCGGCCATGGTGGGTGCATCAACATTATAATTTTTCTTACTTGATTCTCACACCATAAATCACTAATTTCTAACCAAATCACTTGAAATAAAAACAAAATCATCATCAATATTCTACATGGAGAATTCGGCCAATGATGGGTGATGCGAGAACATGAATTTTTCTTGCTTGATTTTCATGCTACACATCACCAATCAACTAAAAACACTAAAATACATTGAAATCTAACTAAATCAAGTATCAAAACCTCTCTCCTAGGGTTTGATCAGCACACTATCCTTCATGATATCTTGTGATTCAACCATGGAAAATGTAAAATAGTGCATGGGAAAAGTAGATCACAAGTCAAAATCAAGAAATTTTACCTTTGATTACTTGATTACTTGGAATCCACCAATTTTCTCTTGAATTTTCACCCAGGGTTCTTGTTCTTCCTTTTACTTCCTTTGTTCTTGCTTTGGCCAGCCATATGAAAAGAAATAGACTGATTTTGTGCTAATTTATAAGGAAAATAATAAATGGATGAGAATTTGACACATGTCACCATTCTATTGGTCCATGTGTCATACTTACCCATTAAGTAATCTCTCTCCACCACGTAAATTTTCTCAATTATCCATGATAATATTAGGTAAAATTCATGTGCTGGGCAAGTGTTGGGTGGTGTAAAATTACAATTTTGCCCTTAAGGTGGCAAAATAACTATTTTACCCCTATGCTCGAAAAAATGTCAAAATTAAAAATTTTCACTTCTCAAACTCAAATTATGTTCTAAATAGTCAATCTTGATCAAAACCTTCTTCCAATATTCCAATTTTAACCTCGAGTGGCAAAATGGCCATTTTGCCCCTAGGTCATGAAAATTCCAATTTGACTCCAAATCGGTCCTCAAACTCCGAATCACCATTTTAAGTCATTCTAGGGTTTTAAAATTCTCAATTGCATCTTAGAATCTCTATTTGGACTAGTTCAAGGCTTAATTCAACTTAATTGTATCATTTGGTACATTGTCGTCCTTTAACGATTTTCGAGGTGCCCAAGTAAGCAAACATGCATTCTTATGTAAGAATGGCATAATAAACATATTGTAGAGCTGGGCTTGACAGTTTTTCTCTTTGGCAAGAAATACTCTAGAGATGAATCGTTTGGCGAGGAAAGCTTATAGGATATGAGTTAGTTCGAGGCGCGGACCTAAACATATGGGTTAGTTTCGTTAAGAGTAATTTTGTTCAAAATTAATTTTTCTTGGCTAAAAATAGTTAAAATTATAAAGAAGCCTATTTTCAAAACACCTTATTTATGAGGGGTCTTTTTGAAAAAAACCCACACCAAAAAATGGAATAAAATGTAAATAGCTATACATAAGAGCTTATCGAGGCAGTTTATCTAGTTGCAAATTAAGCATCATTTTAATGGGCACCAAAATGCCAAACATATCTAAAAGCTGATAATTCTATAAAATAGAATTATTTTTATTTTAAATTTTTTTAAAAAGCTAACTAAGTTGTTGAGTTTAGGCTAGAATTTCGTTATTTTTAGTTATTTTTTATTTAGTTTATTTTTATTATGTTAATTTAATTTTATGTTTATATATCTTAATTTAGTTATTATTTATCAGTTTTTATATTTTTTTGTAGGATTCTAGAAGAATAAGGCTTAATTGGCAGAAAAAAGGTGTTTAAGGAGTTTAAACCCCGTTCGTACATGTTACGGTATTTTGAGCATAACTCTTGCTCTAGAACTCCAAATGATGCGATTCTTGAATCATTAGAACGATAAGTGATAGAGTTACATTTTCATGAGATTACTTTCTCCAGTTCTACCTAGAAGATGGAGAAAAGTACATGGGAAGTTGACAAAGCATAGTAGTCAACAAGAAGAAGACTTGAGATCAATGGAGCGTCGTGGCTTAAATAGGGTGTGCTGTGGCATCAAGCTAGAAAACTTGAAGAATCCAGGTGGAAAAGAGTAGGATATGGGCTGACAAAGTCCTTGTTTGGCTTTACACTTATTCCAAGACCAAATTAAAAGTTTTTAGGTCAAAATAGTTTAGTTTAGGTAGAATTAGGTTAAGTTAGGTTATAAATAGTTAGCTTAAGGAGAAGTTAGCCACACACATGCACATTGAGGAAAAATCCTGAGAGAGATTCAAGAAGCTAGAAGTTGAGGTTGAAGAGTGAAGATCAAGGCTGTCAATATTTATTTTCTTCTTCCTTAGATTTTATTATTCTTTTTACTCTTTATGGCTAAACTTCATATGTTTTTATCTACTTTTGCGATTATGTCTAGCTAAATTTATATTTCTAGGATTGTAATTGAACTCACATGCAGTTTAAATTTTTATTCTCTTTCTAGCTTATTTTCAATGGGATAGAATTGTTTATTCCAATTTGTTCTTAATACTTTTTAATTGACTGGCCACTAATTAAATTGATCTAGGAATCTAAACAAATTTGGAAAAGGGAGTTTAGTGTAAACTAAAATTAGAATAGCATATGATCTTATTTATTTGATTAGATGAATAAATTGATTTGTGTATAGGATAGGAATATACTTCTATGCCATATGTAGCAAGTATTAAAGTCTGAACTTAATGAGTTTATTTCAATTTCAATTCACATAGGAATATAGTGTTTTGGTTAAAGTAGATATTTTTATAAGAGACTCGAGCGAGCATTATAAATAATTAAGGACTCTAGGTTAGAAATTCAAGCCATTCAATTAAGTTAAGAGATAGAGGTAAGATTTAAATGAAGTGTAAGGGACATTGTAATCTTAGGTTTTTTCAATTTGAATGTTATTTAGTTATATTTTTGCTCTGATTAGTAGTGTTAATTAGTTTAGTTTTAGTTGATTAGTTTTTAGTTTAATTAGTTATTAAAATTTTGATTGTTTGAATAAAACTAAATTGTTTTAATTTTAGTACTTAGTAAAGTTTTAGGACAATTCTTTGAAGGATCGATTTTCGACTTGCTAATATAGTATCTATTTAATACGTATACTTGTGTAGGTAAAATTTTAACTGACAAGATATTGGCGTTGTTATTGGAGAACTTGTTTTCTAAAATTTTTACTAATACTAATACCAAGCCAATTTAGTCTTAATTTAGAGCTTATTTATTTATATATTTTTCTTATTTTCAAGCATCTTTGGTCATTGTATGCAAAGGAGAAACTTGAATCTTGTTCTTTTTTATCTAGATATAGAAAGAACTTTTATAAGATGTTGAAGAGAAAATTTGTAATTTCAAACTCTAAACCAAATAATGGCTGAAGATAATAATAATCATGGTAACAATGTTGGCATTCAGATTCATGAAGAGAACAAAGCTTTGCAGGATTATGATATTCCTTTCTTGCAAGGCTTACACCAAAGCATTAGAAAACCTCTAATCAATTCAAAAAATTTTGAGATTAAGTTTGCTTACGTTTAGATGATTCAGTTTTTCGTTCAGTTTAGGGGGTTACTTAGTGATGGTCCTAATTCCCATCTGGTTAATTTCTTGGAAATTTGTCACATTTTCAAATATAATGATGTGACTAATGATGATATCAGTCTTAGACTCTTTCCTTTTCCATTAAGGGATAAGGCAAAGAGTTGGTTGTAATCACAGTGTATTAGATCTATTACTACATGCGAGGACTTGGCTAATAAATTCTTAGCAAAATTATTTCCACCTAAAAATATTGCAAAGTTAAGGAATGATATAACTTCATTCAAACAATTTGATGGTGAGTCATTATATGAGGCTTGGGAACGATTTAAAGAGTTGCTTAGAAGATGTCCACACCATGGGCTTTTTCAATGGTTACAAGTGCAGACAATCGACAATGGGTTAGTCATTTCAATTAGATTTACAATTGATGCCACGGCTAGTGGGGCATTGATGGGTAAAAATCTTGATGACATTTATAATTTGTTGGAAGATATGGCATCCAATAATTACCAATAGCCTTCAGAAAGATCTGATTCTAGAAAAAATGCTAATGTTTGTTGGTCCCGATAATATGTGCTAGAGGGGGGGTGAATAGCACAATTTGGCTTTTAACAATATTGGAAACTAATTTTTAGAACTTAAGAAAATAAAAACAGAGTATAAGATGCACAGCAATTTAGAGTGGTTCGGGCCAAGACCTACATCCACTACCTTGATTATCCAACCAAGGATTTTCCCACAAATTCACTAAACACCGGTGAAATTCACAATCTTTCACCAAGCTTTATAATGGCTTTTACCAAGCTCAGCTAAAACCTTTTACACTAGTTGTTCACGGGCTCAACTAAAACCCAAGGTGGTTTTCTAAGGCTCAACCACAACCTTCAACAATCAAGCTATCCCAAGCTTGAACAACTCCTTAGAGTGACTTCCTCATTCTATGAATACAAGAAAAGTAGTAAAAGAAGGTACCTATGATCATTGGTTGATCTGAGTGGTACAAGATTGAGTGCTAAATACAAATGCAAATAGTAGGCGTTTAAGTGTAGTGAAGCTTTTCTGGTTTTTCAACTTTTTATAGCTCAAATCTCATTCAAGGCTTTTAAAAACTTATTTCTAATTGTTGGAGGACCCTTTTATACTTGGAGATGCAACTCTGATGACAATTTGACTGTTTATGGCCGTTGAAAATAGTTGAGGATGAGTTCTAGCCGTTAATTTGTCTTGTAGTGCTCTAGTTCAAATTGCAGACAAAGAGCTCTTAGTCGACTGATTTGGTCGACTAAGTTGGTTCTATTTCAGGTTGCAGATTCTGACAGAGCGCAGTTAGTTGACTGACTTGGTCGACTAAGTTGATTCTGTTTCTCAAACTCTTTACCCCGCCATTCCTCCAATTTGAAACTTGGTCAACCAATATTCTTTCGTGTTTCACCAATAGGCTTCCTCTTTGTTAGATAGTTACATCTTGTTGTTCTTATTTCTTTATTTCTTTTGATATACTCTTTGAGGAGTTAAATGATTAATTTCATATATTAATTTTCTTACACATTCAAGTAAATATATTAGACACAAGTAAATGGGAATGTTTTATTATCATCAAAAACTAATGGAGCCAACAATCTCCCTTTTTTGATGATGACAAAACATTCCTTGATTAACAACATAGTGTCTTTTTAACTCTTTTTAGTTTTCTACAGAGAATGAGGATTGCTCCCCCTAAGTATGTGCATATGTTGCTTACTTTATTCCATCAAATTTTATTTTTGTCATATGTGCAGCAATATGGAGTGATTTGCAGCAAGTAAGTACTAGTAGATCATCATTAAACTTTCAGCAGTAACTGTTGGCAGATTTTCATAAATTTTCCAACAACTGTCAATAGTTTATTGATTTCAGATTTTGTCTACATCATTAATGTTTCAATTGATATACTATACACCCCATCTATATCTATTTATAAATAGAATTCATTCATAATGCCATAACAAAAACAATTTATCAGCATCAATATCAGCATGGCATCAGTAGATTTGTTCATGACAGTAAATATACCAAAACAGCAAAATATCAGCAGACTTCAATTTGTAACAATTGAGTAACATAGTCATATTAGCATTTATGTTTCACATACAACTACATAAACAACAAAATTAAAACTGAGTGTTCAAGTGCCACCATGGCATAAATAACAGTTAATCAAATAGCATTTCGAAACTGCCCCTACACTATTTTTGCTTCCTATCTCTTATTCTTCTAAGTTTCTGCCCCTAATTCTACTTTCTTTTCTTTCCTAGGTTCTTGGTTCCTCCACCCTAACATTTTTTTTAAATTTATTCTCTAGTTCCTGCACCCATTTTACTCCCATTTTTTGTCAGCATCAAAGGAAGAGGCTTCTATTCATCTGATGTGTCAGAGGGTGAGGATTCAGTGTCATAGAAAAGGTTTAGAGGAAAATGAGAGGGCTCTCGAAGAGGTGATGACTGTCTAGGGGAAGGTTCTAGTGAGGACTTATTTGAGACAAAGATTGGACTCTGAGGAAAAGAAGCTAAAACTGGTTTGGATTCCTCTACCAACCTGGAAGACTTTCTTCTCTTGAGAAAAGCTGTCTTGGTTGCCATAGTCTTCCTACCTTTGGTTGGTGGTGCTACAGTGGCTTTGGCTTTTTCTGCTTTTGCCTTTACTCTGGAAGCTGATGCAAGTTTTTTTCCTTTTATTACATCTTCACCATCTTTTTAAGTTTCTGTCCGGGTAGTGTCTTTTTCAGCTTGTCCCTCCTTAACCATTTGGTGGAAGATATCCATGATGGAAACTTCCTCTAAATTTTGAGGAGAGGCCTGGTGTTTCTCTGTTTCTGAACCAACCACTTCAGTCCCTTATTTTGATTCATTTTTGCCTTGAGGTTTAAGAGAGGATGTCTTGGCTGGTTGATCAATCCTTTGAGGAGAGTCATCAGTTTGCAGAACAGGAGTAGCAGGCTTGTAGGTGGAACCTTCAGCTTGAATGCCAGAACTATCAACATGAGGAGCAGATTTTTTTGCTAGCTCCGCTGAACCTTCAACACCTTGCTGTGCTGGTGCAGTGTTAGATGTTGTAGAATTGTTTGTAGCCACAAGTTCAGATGGAATGTTTTCCTTCTCTTTCAGCTTGTTTACCAACTCAGTGATTCTCTCTTCAATTTTCTGTAGCTTTTCTCCTTGGTCAGTCAGCTTACCATCAATCCTCATGAGCAAGTTGAAAATTACTTCATTTGAGAATCTAGAAGAGGCTCCTTCAAGTTGAGCAAGTAGGTTGTGTTCTTTTCTTGGACCAATCTTTAGGGGTCTTAATGAATCTTTCCCCATCGAGTATATACCCTATTTTAACCAAGCTCCCATAATAAATAGCTTGACCTCTGTTTTTTACCAGGTCCTTATCATTCCTTTTTGCCCATATTCCTTTCTTCTGCACAAGGGATGTAATTACATTCCCATATGGCAGATTAACCTTTTAAAGTCTACAGGCACTTATCATTTTTTTAATCATAAATCTTCCTAGATTCAAAGGTACCTCGTTGAAGGCATGCTCCATCAACCAGAGGTCCTAAAGGCTAATGTAGCTAAGGCTTCCACTTCTACCTTGAATGTTGGCTGTTGTAAAATACTGTAAAATCCTAATTTGAGGACTAATTATCAGACCTAAATTGCTTTTTGAAGAATATTTTTCTTTCCTTACAATGATGATCTCCCACAATGAGGATGGATCATATTTTTCAAGGAGCTCATACTCTCTTTCTTTGCATTCTATTTTCAGCAGGTTTCCTAAATCTTCAACAATCATAACAAATTCTTTTCCATTCAAATAAACATTCAAACCATCTTCAACATAATGATCAGAATCAACTAAGTCCTTTCCTTTCAAAGTAATCCCAAAATAGAATTCTTTAACTAGACTTGGACTATAAGACCTATTCTTAAAGGTGCTGTAACCTTTTAGTTTCAGTTCATTAAAGTACTCAAATAAACTAGTTTGGATTTCTACATTTTCCTTAAAACTCTTCCAATCAATAAATTTTCCACAGGAGATTGGTGCATTCTCGATATTTTTGAACCTATATTCATGCAACTTATTCTTAAACTTCGAAGAAGAAGAACTGGTACCTTTATGGAGTAAGGGTTCTGTTTCTTCTTTTTGTCAGTTTTTTGCTTATTTTCTCTTAGTTTCTTGGATATTTCTTTCACTGAAACTAGCATGATTTTTTATTTCTTCTTCAGACTTTCTGTTCTTGGTCCTTCCTCCATTGACCTTTTCCCTTTCTTTTTTTCTGATATCTCTTTACTCTGAGATTTTCTAGCCATTTTGGTTCTAGAAATTTTTGAGGGTTTGAGTCAGTTTCAGAGGCAAACAGGAAGATTTAGATTTTTGTTTTTAGAGCAATGGGTTTCAGGGGAGAGAAAAGGAAAGGTTGCCAGCAGTTATTTCTTAGAAAAACTGCTCACTTTCCCTTAAGAGCTGCCCTACTTTCATTCTTTATAATTTCAAAATTCCCTCTAAAATTTTGGTTTTTTACCTTAGGCAGTATTTCTTCTTTCTCTTTTCACCCGGTAAACCAAATTTTTACCTCATTTTACTCCTTTTTCTCTAAGCTTACTGGGTCTTATTATTTAATATTGTCAGACCACTCTTAGTTAACTAAGATTTCTTTAGTCAATTGAATGCATTTTGTTTTTTGTGTGTGAGCCAAAGCTTTTCCTATAATTCCTTCACACTAATCATCCCTAAATTTCTTCTAATCTCACAGAATCTATCTTCACTCAGAGGTTTGGTAAAAATGTTTGCTAACTGATGTAAAGTGGCTACAAATTCTATTTTAATATCATTTTTCACTGCATGGTCTTTAATAAAATGGTGTCTAATTCCAATGTGCTTTGTCCTAGAGTGCTGCACAGGCTTTTTTGATATATTGATTACACTTGTGTTATCACAATATATTGGTACATTATGCATAATTATTCCATAGTCTTTTAATTGTTGCTTGATCCAAAGGATTTGTGCACAGCAACTACCTAATGATACATATTTAGCCTCTGTTGTAAATAATGCCACTGAGTTTTGCTTTTTTGCTAGACTAAGACATAAGCATCCTTCCTAAAAATTGGCATGTTCCACTAGTGTTTTTTTTATCAGTTCTGCTACCAGCAAAGTCAGCATCTGAATATCTAACTAAGCTAAGAGTTGGGTCTCTAGAGTACCATATTCCTAATCCTTGATTGTCTATGAAGTATCAAAAAATTCTCTTAACAGCTGTTAGGTGTGTTTCTTTAGGTTGTGACTGAAATCTAGCACACAAGCGCACACTAAACTGAATATTCGGTCTACTTGCTATTAGGTAGAGAAGAGAGCTAATCATACCTCTATATAGCTTTTGATCTATATCCTTACTTTTTTCATCTAAGTCGAGTTTGGTGGATGGACTCATTGGTGTGGAAATTGATTTCAGCTTCAGCATATCGAATTTCTTGAGCATATATTGAGTGAATCTTTCTTGGTTGATGAAGATTCCTTCCTCACTTTGTTTAATTTGAAAGCCAAGGACGTACTTCAACACTCTCATCATGCTCATCTCAAATTCACCCTACATTTCCTTATCAAAGTTCTTGCATAAAGCCTCATTAGTTACACCAAATATAATGTCATCCACATATATTTGCACAACAATTAAATCATTTAGATATCTCTTAATGAACAATGTAGTATCAATGCTGCCTCTATCATACCCTTTTTCAACTAGAAATTTTGAAAGCCTCTCATACCAAGCTCTAGGAGCTTGTTTCAATCCATACAAGGCTTTATGAAGTTTGAAAACATGATCAGATTTTTTAAAGTCTTCAAAACCGAGTGGTTGTTCTACATATACTTCCTCTTGAATTAATCCATTTAAGAATGCACTTTTTACATCCATTTGGAACAATTTAAAATTCATGAAATATGCAAAAGCTAACAATGACCTTATGGCTTCAATCCTAGCGACGAGAGCAAAGGTTTCATCATAATCTATTCCTTCCTCTTGGTTGTATCCTTTTGCTACCAACCTAGCTTTATTTCTAACTACATTTCCTTTCTCATCTACCTTATTTCTGAATAGCCATTTTGTACCAACAATAGGGTGATTTGAAGGTCTAGGTGCCAATGACCATACACAATTCCTTGTGAATTGATCAAGTTCTTCTTGCATGGCCATTATCCAACTTTCTTTTTTTTCATCTTCTTCAAAGTTTTTAGGTTCAATTTGAGATATAAAAGCTGAAAACTCACAAGTTTCTCTGGTTGCTTTCCTAGTTTTAACTCCTTGTGAAATGTCACCTATTATTTGGTCTTGTGGGTGATCTCTTACAAATCTCCAACTCCTTGGTAGATTATCATGCTGATTTTTTGCTATTTGCAGATTTTTTAGAGGTAGAGTTTCATTTTCTCTTCTAGGTGAGCTTTCTTCATTATTATTGTTGTTTTCTAAACTCATTTCCTCCATTTGTTTTTCTAGGACTTCTACATCATCATCATCATCATGAACTTCATTTTGTATAGCATTTGACTCATCAAAAACTACATGAATTGATTCTTCAATGGTTAAGTTCCTTTTGTTAAAAACTCTATAGGCCTTTGAGTTTAATGCATATCCTAAAAATATTGCTTCATCACTCTTTGCATCAAACTTCCCTAAGGGCTGTTTTTCATGGTTCAATGCAAAGCACTTACAGCCAAAGCTCCGAAGGTGAGAAATATTTGGCTTCCTACCTTATAAAGTTCATATGGAGTCTTTGAAATCAGGGGTCTTATTGAGACTCTATTAAGAATATAAGCTGCTGTATTTACTGCCTCAGCTCAAAGATATTGAGGTAGGTTGTTCTCACATAACATAGTCCTAGCCATTTCTCTTAAGGTTCAGTTTTTCTTCTCTACAACTTTATTTTGCTAGGGTGTTTTAGGTGCAGAAAAATTGTGATCCAACCCCTTTTCATTGCAAAACTTTTCAAACTCATCATTTTCAAATTCTCCTCCATGATCACTCCTTATGCTAACTATAGCTAGTCCTTTTTTATTTTCTAGTTTCTTACAATGACTTAAGAATGCTTGTAGAGCATCATTCTTATGAGCAAGAAAATACACCAAAGCATATCTAGAATTGTCATCAACTATTACGAAGCCATAAGATTTTCCTCATAAGCTAGTTGTGCTTATTGGACCAAATAGATCAATGTGTAACAATTCAAGAGGTTTAGATATTGACACTATCTTTGTCACGACCCAAATTCCGGGTAGTCTATTAAGCCAAAGCAAGCCTATCGATCTATTCCACTCATCATTCCATCAAATATTGCTAAGTCACAATTTATAACTTTAAATCAAAATATTGATATACATTGCCAACTCGTACTAGCATTACTCCTTAAAAATTTACATACAATGTCTACAACATGTATTCTAATAATTTACATTAAGTTTGTCTATACAAAACAAAATAACACTCGACTTCCAGCGGAGGGACTCAGATGAATGTACAGCTACTGAATGCCGAGACACCTACCAAAAGATGGACACAGGTCTACAAGGACACCTCGTCCTAGTTACCGGCTACCTCGTGATCTGAAAACATGAATTTGAAAATGGTGAGTATAAACCCAGTGAGTGAACAAGAAAGGGAACAAGCATACCATAAGGAATCTGTAATGAAATCATGATGCATTCTTTTTCAAAACAATGCAATTTGTTTATATTCTTATTAAAAACCCCTATTCAAGCCTTTAAATGATTAATCATTTGAAAGTCATTAACCCATACATAACGAACCATTTGAAGAATAAAAGCTTCAATATTACACAAGTAAGTCAAATACGACAACGAATCTTTGCTGCAGCGAAAAGGCATTCTCCCTGCAGCAAGAATGAATTTTCGTTGCAACGACATTGGGATTTAGTTATTAACCGAACGAGGGATTCTCAACTGGCTGAGGATTTCTCACTAAACCTCATCATTTTAAACTTAACTCATTAAATCCTTAATGTTGGAAGTCCATGCCTTGATATGGTAGCAAAGAAGCGAAAGATAGGACAACAATTGAACAAGATAGGAGACCAAAACAGAAAGTTTTTCACTGTAGCGAGATTCAATCTCGCTGCAGCGAAATTGTAACCTAGAAACAGAACGTTTCTCGCTGCAGTGAAATTCAATCTCGCTGCAGCGAAATTGTAATCCAGAAACAGAAAGTTTCTCACTGCAGCGAGAAGCTACAGTGTCATTCTCGCTGCAGCGAAAATGCATCCTCACTGCAGCAAGTTTTCGGCCAGCCTACCCTTTCAAAACTAGAGAGTTTCTTGCTGCAGTGAGAATGATTCTCGCTGCAGTGAAATACAGGGCATCAAATGAAAATTTCCCTTTCTCCCAAAGAAAACTACCTTGCTTGAAATGTTCAAAACCAATATGAAACACATAACAATGTCTCAAAGTTTACATATGTATTACAACCATAAACCATTATCCATCAATTTCCTATAGCACACATATTTACATATGTATATATATATATATATATATACGCATATACCCATCATCATCATCACACCATCCCATCATCATCATCGCCAGCTCATGCGCACTCCCTACTTGCACATGGTTGGGTCATCATCGGGTTATGCGTACTCCCTACTCGCACATAATCGAGTCATCTTCGGCTTATGTGCACTCCCTACTCGCACATAGCCGAGTCAATATAATTACACAACATTGTATTCAAGCATATATGTATATCAACATAATGCAGCCACATAGAAATCCATAATGACCACATATCATAACATAAATCATTTCATAAGAGCTTGTTCCTAGGACATTCATTTTCATGAAAAATCGTATAAAATCATTCAAACATTTGTCAAATACATTATATACCCAAAATAAGTTTTGAAGGCAGTCCACTCACCAATTAATTGTAGAGCCTTTAAATGACTCCAATTCCCCTAATTGTCCAAACAAGATGATGGGGCTTCCTTAGAACCTAGGATCACATTAGCATAATCAATAGGTCAATTTACACTCTATGAACCCTAAAAGCTATCTCTTAGCTAGCTTTCAATTGCCACATTAAATGGCCATCTATATTCACTATCTTAATCACTAAAAGTAATGAACATACTCAACAATAAAACAGCTCATAAATCCCAATTACTAGCCATTTTCTACAGCTAAAAATCAAGCTTAATTCATCACTTACCATAGGGCTCCTTTGTAGTAAAATTCTCTTCCAATTGCTTCTAAATCAATGGAGTAATTCTCTCTTTCTCTCTCTAGAATGCTCAACTAGTGAGAGAAAGTCTAGAAATAAGCTTTATCAAGGGTTTTGAAGTGAGAGGATGAAAGAATTCAAAGGTTCTAGTCAAAAGGGTTCAAAGGTGTGAAAACTAGAGTTAGAGAGAGAAAATCATTCAAGCTTCAAATCAAGCTTCCATGGAGTTTTGAAGAAACGTGAGAGAGGAGAAGAAGAAGAAGACTAGCTGCTAGAACATCTCTAGAAGCTGCTGAAAATTCAAGATATTTATAGGCAATCTTATCCTTTCCCTTAAAATTACGAAAATCCCCTTCCACCAATTTACTTATTTTCCTCCAATCTTTTATGCAATCTTTTTGCTTTTTTAACACTGGGACAAGATCCATAATGGTCTAGACATGTTCGGGTTCATAAAAATTTAAAATTTTAACCCGAGGTGAAAAATGACCATTTTACCCTTGTTATGAAAAGTATTGAAACTTCTAGTTTTCTTTGTATTTTCATCAGCACACATCATTTATGCAGTCTTATACCCATTTAAGCCTTAAAATATCATTAAACTTTCTTCTGAAAGCTTATTAGAGAAAATGACGAAACTACCCCTGGCTCGTATTATTACATCTATACTTAGTTACAAGCCTATAGAGGTTGAGGTCTCACAATCTTCTTGGTCTTAAAACATGTTCTAACTTGTTTTCCTAGTTGACAAGCATCACATATTCTGTCATTTTCAAATTGTAAATCCGACAACCCAACTACTAAATTCTTTCTAATCAATTTGAACATAGTATGCAAACTTACATGTCCTAATCTTCTATGCCACAACCAGCTATCATTTTCAGCATTTGCAACAAGACATAGGTCACAATTTACATCAAGATCTTTAAGAAAAACTACATACATATTTTTCAATCTTTTTCCTATAAATGAGATTTTATTTGTACTCATATCAATTACTTCACACTTAGTTGAATCAAAACATACTTTAAATCCTTTATCACATAATTGACTAATACTTAGTAAATTATGCTTTAAGCCTTTAACCAACAACACATGACTGATTTGAGTTTGGGAATTCTAACCAACTGTACCTATACCATGGATTCTACCTTTTGAATCATCTCCAAAGGATACGGTTCCTCCCTTTCTCTTATCTAGCTGAGCAAACAACATTTCAAGTCCTGTCATGTGCCGTGAACAGCCACTGTCCAAGTACCAAGGCTGTTTCTTCTTGAGTTGAGCTCTTGAACATGTCTCCTTTAAGTTCAGCTCAACCTACAAAATAGAATTTCAGTTTTTCTTTATAGGTACACATACTTTGATGGGTCCTTGAGTGTTAGTTGCAACCAAGGATCCCTTAGGAACCCAGATTTTCTTCACATTCTACACTCTTCTTTCTTAAAACAGTCATATGATAAATGACCATGTTTACCACAATTGTAACATTTAGGTAATGCTTTAGCTGAATTTTTATTATGATATACATTCCTTTTTGAAGATTCATTTTTAAAACATTTAAGAGTTGTGTTTTCATCAAGAATTATTTGTAAAGCTTCATATTTGTTTTCCAGCTCTTATTTTTAAACCTCAAACTCTATTTTCGAGTGTTCTAACTCAACTTGCAAAATATTTCTTTGCTTAAAAATAGAAGTAAATTCTTGTTTGATTTGTTCCAAATAATTTTCAAGTGATGCAGCCTTTTTCTTTAATGATTTGTATTTTGAAAAAAGTTTTTCAAATTCATCATAAAGGTGCTCATACTCATCTTGTAAATCATCATAAGAATTAATGCAAGGGGATGAGGATACCTCTGTTTCATCCTCTTGTGCCATTAAACAGATGTATGCTCATTCCTCATATTTTTTATCATCAATTCAAAGCTTGATGTGTCATTGTTCGACCATGCAGCTGTCACTATTGCTTTCTTGGATTTCTTATTTTTCTTGGGAGTTTCATCTTTCAGCAATGGACACTCAAACTTGAAGTGGCCAGGTTTTTTCCATTCGTAGCAGATCATCTCTTCTTTTTTGTTGGAGTCATTTTTGTTCCTTATTTTCCATGAAGCACCTTGGTCTTTCTTGAAACCTCTTCTAGCTAGCCTTCGATTTCTTCTGCCCATTAGCTTTCTGAATTTTCTTGCAACCAAAGCTAATTCTTCATCATCATCGCAGGAAAGCTCTTCCAACTCTTCTTCAAGGATGTTGGCTTTAAGTGCAATACTCTTTTTCTTTTCCTTTGCTTCCCTTTGGTCTTCTTTTTCTTCTTCCTTAAGCTCCAGCTCATGAGTAACAAAAAAACCACAAATCTCATCGAGTGTGATGATGTTAAGATCTTTAGCCTCTCTAATGGCAGTCACTTTTGGCTTCCAAGATTTTGGTAAGCTTCTAAGTAGTCTCTTAACTAATTCATGTCAGGGATAAGCTTGCCTAGTTGACTCAATTTATTTGCAATGTTTGTAAACCTATCAAACATGCTGGCGATGTCTTCACCAGGCTCTATTTTGAACATTTCATAACTATGTGTTAAGAGAGAAATTTTGGACTCCTTTACTTGAGAAGTCCCTTCATGGATTATTCTAAGTTTTTCCCACACTTGTTCAGCTGTTAAATTCAGTGGGGGTTAATGCACAATGCAATGTGTTGATAGCCTTAAAGTTTATTTGAACTTTCTTAGTTTCAGCCTCAGTCCATTCAGACCTTAGCTTGGGCATCAACTCATTTGTCACCACATTCACGGTTGAGGGTATAAAGGGTCCATCAGTTATGACATCCAACATTTCATAGTCTATAGCTCTAATGTAGATTGACATTCTAGTGCTCTAATAAGGGTAATTAGAGCCGTCAAACAGAGGTGGTCTATTTGTTGATTATCCCTCAGCCACTACCAATTATTGAAGAGCCATATGGATCCTCTCGAAGGATGTTAAGCCTTAATAACAGGGAACTAGCTCTGATACCAATTATTGGTCCTGATAATATGTGCTAAGGGGGGTGAATAGCACAATTTGGTTCTTAACAATATTGGAAACTAATTTCCAGAACTTAAGAAAATAAAAACAAAGTATAAGATGCATAATAATTTAGAGTGGTTCGGTCCAAGACCTACATCCACTACCTTGAATATCGAACCAAGGATTTTCCCACAAATTCACTAAATACTGATGAAATTCACAAGCTTTCACCAAGCTTTACAATGACTTTTACCAGACTCAGTCAAAACCTTTTACACTAGTTTTTCACTGGCTCAACTAAAACCCCAAGTGGTTTTCCAAGACTTAACCACAACCTTCAACAATCAAGCTACCCCAAGCTTGAACAACCCCATAGAGTGACTCCCTCACTCTAAGAATACAAGAAAAGTAGTAAAAGAAGGTACCTATGATCACTGGTTGATCTGAGTGGTACAAGATTGAGTGCTAAATACAAATGCAAAGAGTAGGCGTTTAAGTGCAGACAAGTGTAGTGAAGCTTTTCTAGTTTTTCAACTTTCTATAGCTCAAATCTCATTCAAGGCTTCTAAAAACTTATTTCTAATTGTTGGAAGACCCTTTTATACTTGGAGATGCAACTTTGATGGTAGTTTGATAGTTTATGGCCGTTGGAAATAGTTGAGGATGAGTTCTAGCCGTTAATCTGTCTTGTAGTGCTTTGGTTCAAATTGCAAACAGAGAGCTCTTAGTCGACTGACTTGGTCGACTAAGTTTGTTCTGTTTCAGGTTGCAGATTCTGACAGTGCGCAGTTAGTCGACTGACTTGGTCGACTAAGTTGATTTTGTTTCTCAAACTCTTCACCTCGCCATTCGTCCAATTTGAAACTTGGTCAACCAATAGTCTTTCTTGTTTCACCAATAGTATTCCTCTTTGTTAGATAGTTACATCTTGTT
The DNA here is from genome assembly GCF_053813885.1 of Theobroma cacao. Taxonomy (NCBI): domain Eukaryota; kingdom Viridiplantae; phylum Streptophyta; class Magnoliopsida; order Malvales; family Malvaceae; genus Theobroma; species Theobroma cacao. Next base: position 21,586,540 of record NC_142642.1, on the reverse strand, counting down.
GTTTTTATTTCTTTATTTCTTTTAATATACTCTTTGAGGAGATAAATGATTAATTTCATATATTAATTTTCCTGCACACTTAAGTAAAGATATTAGACACAAGTAAATGAGAATGTTTTATTATCATCAAAAACTAATAAAGCCAACAGTGTTTATGAGATTGTTACACTGAATGCATTGACTGCACAAGTAGCTACATTGACAAAAAGATTTGACACAATGGGAGTGAATGCTGTCCAAAATTCCTTCATAACTTGTGATTTGTGTGGAGATAGCCATTCCAAAGATCAATGTCCATCCAATCCTAAATCAATCCAGTTTGTTGGGAACTTCAACAGAAGTAGAATAACCCATATTCTAATACCTATAATCCTGCTCCGAGGAACCACCCAAACTTTTCATGGAATAACAACCAGGACCTACAAATTCAATGCCAAATAATCCTCCAAGCATTCCACCACAAGCAAGACTTCATGTTATTGAGAAAAAGCGTCTTATGGAAGAAATGTTCATGCAAATCATGACAAAGACTAATGCCTTCATGACAAAGACTGACACCTACATGACAAAGAATGACACCATCATTCAAAATCAAGCAGCATCAATTCACAATCTTGAAATTCAAATGGGACAAATTGCTAGTGCCATTAATAGTAGACCCTAAGGTGTTTTGCCCAGTGATACTCAAGCCAATCCCAAAGGTAAGGAACAATGTAAAGCAATCATTCTGAAGAATGGAGAAAAAGTTGAAGGAGTAAGTGAAAAATCAATTAAATCAAAAGCGCATGGGGATGATGAAGAGGTAATTATTGAGAAAGAAGTTGTGAAGCAAAATGGGAAAACTAAAAATCAAGAGAAGGCTTAAGAAAATTATCCTCTACCATCTTTCCCACAAATAATTGTAAACGTAAAAGCTTGAGAATTAGTTTTAGAAATTTGTCAATGTCTTCAAGAAACTCCATTTAAATATTCCCTTCGCAGAAGCCTTGGAGCAAATGCCAAGCTATGTCAAATTCTTGAAAGACATTCTTTCCAAGAAAAGAAAATTGGGTGAATTTGAGACTGTTACTTTGATAGAAAAATGTAGTACAATTCTCTAAAACAAATTGCCACCAAAACTCAAGGATCCTAGTAGCTTTACAATTCCTTGCACTATTGATAATTTATTCTTTGCTAAAGCATTGAGCAATTTAGGTGCAAGTATCAATTTGATGCCATTATCAATCTTTAAGAAACTGGGTTTAGGGGAATACAAACCAACTTTTGTTACATTGTAATTGGTTGATCGTTCTTATGTCTATCTAAGGGGAATCATTGAAAATGCTCTTGTCAAAGTTGACAAATTTATTTTCCCAATTGATTTCATAATTCTTGACATGTAGGAAGATAGGCAAATTCCAATCATCCTTGGAAAACCTTTCCTTGGAACAGTTAGAGCTTTAATTGATGTGAAAAAAAGTGAACTTACCTTGAGAGTTTAAGACCAACAAGTTGTAAGACCCTGTCAAGCTCGATTAAAAAACGGTATTGTACCGAATGGTACAACTAAGTTAAATCGAGTCTTAAACTAGTTCAAATAGAAATTCTAAGAGGAAATTGAAAATTTTGAAACGCACAGAATGGCTTAGAATAGTGATTCGGAGTTCAAGGTCTAGTTTGGAGTCCATCAGAAAAATTGACCGATTAAGGACAAAACGGTCATTTTACCATTTGATGATTAAATGTAAAATATAATTATAATTATTGGAGTATAAAATGATGTTTGATCACATTTGACCAAGAATAATTATGTAAAATATAATTATAATTATTGGAGTATAAAATGATGTTTAGTAGTGAAAAATTGTGATTCTCTGTATTTTTAGAGTACAAGGGCGAAATGGTAATTTGCCACTAAAGGACTAAACAGGAATTTAAAAAAAAAGATTTTTTTGCCCCATTTGGTTAATATTGATTAATATTAGTGTTATTTGAGGTTGAAAAGTAGAAATAATGTGATTCCGATACATTTCAGAGTATAAAGGCAAAATTGTAATTTTTTTGCCCCGGGGCCAAATCGATAAATTTTTCACCCCAGCACTTGTCAAGACCAAAGGATTTTAAATGTGGTAGGATTGGATAAATACCAGAATAATTGTGGTGGAAAATTAAGAAGAAAAAGTCAAAAAGTTAAAAATTGGGCCAATAAGCATGTGACATGTGGCATGCTTGATTATTTTATTATTTTCTACAGAAATCAGCCCATTAAATCCCCAATTCTCTCCCCTTATTCGGCCTAGACAACCAGCAACAAGCAAAAAGGAAGAACAAAGGGAAAAACAAGAAAACCTAGGTGGAAATTCAAAGAAAAAGTGAAGAAATCAAGGAAACAAGCTAGGTAAGTTAAAATTTCTTTAATTCTCCTTGATACCTAGCTTACCCATGCTTTTGTTCTTGATTTTCAAGGTTGAATATTGAGTTATCATGATGAATTCAATTTTGAAAATTGGGTATGGAAGAGGAATTGTTGTTGGAATAATTTGATTTTAGACTATGTTAGTGTTTAGGGATAGTTAAGCATGGTTATGAACAAAAACACAAAAGAAATGTTCAATTTCTCTAGGGTTCCTTGTTGGTCGAACCATGAGGGCTGAATATCAATGGGGGATTGTTTTTATTTCAAGGAAAATGGCTTGGAAAATGATGAATTAAGGTGAAACGGTTATGTAGAAAAAAAATTTCGGTGCTAGTGCACCAAATGACCGAATTTTTCTATAAGGAGCTGTGAGGGTTCTAATGCTAAATTTGGCTTTATTTAAATGGTATGTGGTAAATTTAGGTATTAGAGGAAAGATGAATTAATTTAGAGGTGATTTGGACACAATCGCCAATTAATCGGGTGATCGGTTGAATTTAATCGATATTGCGATTAAGCGGTAATCAAACGTATTTTTGCATTTACATATCAAGCATTAGTAATTTAAATTAGTTTATATCAATTTAGGGATAATATAGTAAATTCCTCGACTTTGTTATTTGTCAAGGTAGTGAGACGTTCGGAAAAAGCAAAGGAATTGCGCCTGAGGACTATTAGTCCGAGTGCACCCGAAATCCGGATTTTCGACATCTGTGAGTGGACTGTCTATCAAAATTGTTTTGGAAATATAGCTGTTTTGAACGAAGTGTTTGAATGATTTTATGCAATTTTTCATGAAAATGAATGCCTTGGGAACAAGCTTTTGAGAAAAGGTTTATGTTATGAAATGTGGTTATTATGGATTTCTATGTGGCTACTTTATGTTGATATACATATATGCTTGAATATAATGTTGTGTAATTATGTTGACTCGGCTATGTGCGAGTAGGGAGTGCGCATGAGTTGGTGATGATGATGATGAGCTGGTGATGATGATGATGGGTTGGTGACGATGATGATGATGATGATGATTATGGTTGTAATGAACGTAAAATTTGACACATTGTATTTTGAGAATTTTCATGAATTTTATGTTGATTTTATTAGTTTAGCAGGATGGCTTTTTGTTGAGTGAGGAAAAATGGTTCTCTTGTTGCTCCGTTTTCGCTGCAGCGAAATTCATGCTCGTTGCAGAGAGAAACTCTCAAGTTTGGAGGGGTTTTAAATGGGAATGAACTAAATTGCATTGTTTTGAAACAAGTGCATCATGATTTTAAATTCTTCCTAATTGTTGCTTGTTCCCTTCCTTGTTCACTCACTGGGTTTATACTCACCATTTTCAAATTCATGTTTTCAAATCACGAGGTAGCCGATAATTAGAACGAGGTGTCCTTGTAGACCTGTGTCCATCTTTTGGTAGGTGTCTCGGCATTCAGGAGCTATATATTCTTTCAAGTCCCTCCGCTGGAAGTCGAGTATTATTTTGTTATGTATAGATGAACTTAATGTAAATTTTAAACGAGTAATGCCAGTACTAGTTGGCAATGTATATCACTATTCTGATTCAAAGTTATGAAATATGACTTAGTGATAATAGATGGAATTATAAGTAAGATAAATAATAGGCTTGCTTGGGTTTAGTGGATTACGTCCATTGGACCCATGCGCCAGTCATGGCCCGAAATTTGGGTCGTGACAATGTTGGTATCAGAGCCCTAGGTTTATCTAGGTCCTAGGACTTCCATTTGTTGGTCCAGCGGAGTGTCGGGTTTTTCTGTGGGAACTTCGGTTGTGAAGTGTGAACCGCGACACATTTTACAACCAGATGACCGCATAGATTCCCTATCTTAAAAACCACCTTTTGCTTTAAGTATGATTATAATATGTGTTTAACAATAAGTGTTTGCTCTTGTCTAGGTAAGAATGCCGCCTAAGACACGAGCCGCCTTAAGACGGGTAGGGGAGCAAGATGCTCCCATTGAGATGGTAGATAGACCACAAGCATCCACCCGGAGAGGCCGAGGTAGACGTCGCAGGGTCACTAGGCCAGTGAGGTCGGATACCCTTGTGAATAGGCAAGATGAGGGACAGTCCTCAAGTAATGTATATAGACACCCAACTGGGGGTATTACTATTGACGATTTGGCGGCAGGCCTACGGGAGTTAACCGGGTTGTAGAGATGATGGCGACCCGTATGGAGGATATACAGAGGGTAGTAGAGGGGAGACCTACAGTACAAGAATCTCCTAGCTCCAAAGGACAAGCCGATCGCCAATATAGTGAGGTGGAGAGGGGTCACTTAGAGATTTCTCTTTTCGATTTCCTAAAGCTTAAGCCTCCATCATTTTCAGGGTCTGATGCATCAAAGAAACGCCAGGTTTTCCTAGATAAGATGGAGAAGATATGTAAAGCTTTGGGATACTCTAGTGTTCGATTAGTCGAGTTAGCCACATTCTGATTAGAGGATGTGGCGTAGGAATGGTATAGCTCCTTGTGTAGAGGCAGACCGACGGATGCAGCACCATTGGCTTGGAGTGAGTTTAGTGCAGCCTTTTTGGATCGGTTCCTACCACTCAGTGTACGTAATGCTAGAGCCAGAGAGTTTGAGAATTTGGTACAAGCTTCGAGTATGACAGTGTCGGAGTATGACATCAAGTTTACACAGTTGTCTCGCTATGGTCCCTACCTCGTCTCTACTGAGGAGATGAAGATTCAAAGGTTTGTGGATGGGTTAGTAGAGCCACTGTTTAGGGCTGTGGCATCTCGAGACTTCATTGCCTATTTCGCAGCAGTAGATTGTGCTCAGCGCATTGAGATGAGGACCAGTGAGAGTAGGGTTGCGAGGGATAGGGCAAAGAGGGCCAAGACTGAGGGTTATCAAGGTTGGAGAGATTTTAGTAGTGGTGGTTCGTCTTCTAACCGTCAAGGTCCATAGAGGGATTTACGATTATCCCAATAAAGGAGTGACCTGCCTAGTGCTAGTGTGGGGACAGGACAAAGAACTTTCAATGTTAGGAGACAACAAGATTCGAGACAGAGTAGTCAAGTCACCCACCTTTATGATATTTGTGGGAGATGACATAGTGGATGATGTTTCCTTACCACAAGAACTTGTTTCGGGTGCAGTCAACCTAGGCATATTAGGAGAGATTGTTCAAGGGCTCATCAATCACAAGATTCTGCTCGTGGTTCCACCCAGCCAGCTTCGTCTGCTCCTTCAATTACTGCCTCATATGGCCAAAAGGCTAGTGGATCGAGGGGTAGAGGTGCTGGTACTTCCTCTCAGGGCAAGCCATCTGGGTCCGGACATCAGAGTTATGTTGGTAGAGGCCAAGCAAGGGTGTTTGCTTTAACACAGTAGGAGGCCCAAACATCTAATGCCGTGGTCTCAAGTATTCTTTCAATTTGTGATATGAATGCTCAGGTACTATTTGATCCTGGTGCTACTCATTCTTTTATCTCTCCATGTTTTGCATCTCGGTTGGGTAGAGATCGTGTTAAGAGAGAAGAGCAATTAGTAGTGTCTACTCCTTTAAAGGAGATATTTGTGGCCGAATGGGAATATGAGTCTTGTGTAGAACGAGTCAAGGACAAGGACATTTTGGTGAATTTGGTGGTGTTAGACACCTTAGACTTTGATGTGATCTTGGGGATAGATTGGTTATCACCCCGTCATGCTAGTGTAGACTATTATCATAAATTGGTTAGATTTGATTTCCTTGGTGAATCATCATTTAGTATTCAGGGGGATAGGAGTAATGCTCCAACCAATTTGATATCAGTCATTTTTGCCAGAAGGTTAATACGACAGAGTTGTATAGGTTACTTGGCTGTTGTAAGGGATACTCAGGCAAAGGTTGGAAATGTAAGTCAAGAGTCGGTGGTGAAAGAGTTCGTGGATGTATTTCCCGAGGAGCTACCAGGTTTACCTCTCGAGCGGGAGATTGAATTTTGCATAGATTTAATTCCCGACACTAGACCTATATCCATACCCCCATATAGAATGGCACTGACAGAGCTCAAAGAGCTTAAGGATCAACTAGAGGAATTGTTGGATAAAGGCTTCATCCGTCCTAGTGTATCCCCATGGGGAGCACCAGTGTTATTTGTGAAGAAGAAAGATGGGTCACTTAGGCTGTGCATTGATTATCGACAGCTTAATAAAGTGACGGTGAAGAATAAGTATCCTCTCCCAAGGATAGATGATTTATTTGATCAACTACAAGGAGCACAATGTTTCTCTAAGATAGATCCGCAATCTAGGTACCATCAGTTGAGAATCTGAAACGAAGATATACCCAAGAGCGCATTTCGAACAAGATATGGGCACTATGAGTTCTTAGTGATGTCATTTGGGCTCACGAATGCTCCTACATCCTTCATGGATTTGATGAACCTAGTGTTCAAGCCTTATTTGGATAAGTTTGTGGTGGTGTTTATTGATGACATCTTGATATATTCAAAGAGCCGAGAGGAGCATGAGCAGCATCTTAAGATAGTGCTCTAAATTTTGAGAGAACATCGATTGTATGCTAAGTTCTCCAAGTGTGAGTTTTGGCTCAAAAGTGTTTCATTCTTGGGGCATGTGGTATCTAAGGATGGGATACAAGTTGATTCAAAGAAAATTGAAGTAGTGGAAAAATGGCCAAGGCCAACATCAGTTATGGAGATTAGAAGCATTGTGGGTTTAGCTGGCTATTATCGTCGCTTTGTGAAGGACTTCTCCAAATAGTTGCCCCTCTGACTAAGCTGACACGTAAAGATACAAAATTTGAGTGGTCTGATGCTTGTGAGAATAGTTTTGAGAAGCTTAAGGCATGTCTCACCATAACTCCAATGTTAAGCCCACCGCAAGGCACAAGGGGTTATACGGTGTTTTGTGATGCATCGGGGGTTGGTTTAGGATGTGTATTAATGCAACATGGGAAGGTGATTGCGTATGCATCTAGGCAACTTAAAAGGCATGAGCAGAATTACCCCATACACGATTTGGAAATGGCAGCAATTGTGTTTGCCTTAAAGATTTGGAGACATTACTTGTATGGTGAGACTTGCGAGATATACACGGACCACAAAAGTCTGAAGTATATATTTCAGCAGAGGGATCTTAACTTACGGCAACGTAGATGGATGGAGTTGCTAAAGGATTATGATTGTACTATTCTTTATCATCCCGGTAAGGCCAATGTAGTGGCGGATGCCTTAAGTCGAAAATCAATGGGAAGCTTGGCACATATTTCTTCTGACAGGAGATCCTTGGTTAGAGAGATCCATAGCTTAGGAGACATAAGTGTGCGTTTGGAAGTTGCGGAGACAAATGCTTTGCTAGCACATTTTAAAGTGAGGCCTATTTTAATGGACAGGATTAAAGAAGCACAAAGTAAAGATGAGTTTGTGACTAAGACCTTAGAAGATCCTCAGGGTAGGAAAGGAAAAATGTTTACTAAAGGCACAGATGGAGTGTTGAGGTATGGAACCTGACTTTATGTGCCTGATGGTGACTGGTTGAGGAGAGAAATATTAGAGGAAGCTCACACGGCAGCTTATGTGCTACATCCAGGGGCTACAAAGATGTATCAAGATTTGAAAGAGGTGTATTGGTGGGAAGGACTTAAGAGAGATGTAGCTGAGTTTGTCTCCATGTGCTTGGTTTGTCAGCAGGTTAAAGCCGAGCATCAAAAGCCTGCAGGGCTACTACAATCATTACCGGTACCCGAGTGAAAGTGGGAACATATTGCTATGGACTTTGTAACGGGTTTGCCTCCAACCATTGGGGGATATGATTCAATTTGGATAGTAGTTGACCGGTTAACAAAGTCAGCTCATTTTCTTCTGGTTAAGACTACTTACGGGGATACCCAATACGCTCGAGTTTATGTGGATGAGATAGTACGACTGCATGGTATTCCCATTTCTATAGTATCTGACAAAGGAGCTCAGTTTACTAGTAGGTTTTGGGGAAAGTTGCAAGAAGCATTGGGCACTAAGTTGGATTTCAGTACAGCTTTCCACCCTCAGACTGATGGACAGTCTGAACGGACCATACAGACATTGAAAGATATGTTGAGGGCTTGTGTGATAGACCTTGGTGTCAGGTGTGAGCAATATCTACCCTTAGTGGAATTTGCCTACAACAACAGTTTCCAAACTAGCATCCAAATGGCACCATTTGAGGCATTCTATGGACGGAGATGTAGGTCACCCATTGGATGGCTAGAGGTAGGAGAAAGGAAACTTTTGGGGCCTGAGTTGGTGCAGGATGCCACTGAGAAAATACGCATGATCCGTCAGAGGATGTTAACAGCACAAAGTACACAAAAGTCATATGTTGATAACTGACGGAGAGACTTGCAGTTCCAAGTAGGAGATCATGTATTTTTGAAAGTTTTGCCAAGTAAAAGGGTAATGAGGTTTGGCAAGAAAGGGAAGTTAAGTCCTCGGTATATAGGACCCTTCGAGATCTTAGAAAGGGTTGGAGCAGTGGCATATCGTTTGGCATTACCGTCAGACCTTTCGAATATCCAGCCCATGTTTCATGCGTCCATGCTTAGGAAGTACAACCCAGATCCGTCACATGTAATACGATATGAAACCATTCAGTTGCAAGATGATCTAACCTATGAGGAACAACCGATAGCTATCCTTGATAGGCAAGTTAAAAAGCTCCGTTCAAAGGATGTAGCCTCAGTGAAAGTGTTGTGGCGGAATCACACTAGCGAGGAGGTAACGTGGGAAGCTGAGGATGACATGCGGACAAAGCATCCACACCTCTTCGATATGTAAAAGTAACCCACTTTACATTGAGTTTAAATTCGGGGACTGAATTTTTATTAGTGGGGGAGAATGTGAGACCCTGTCAAGCTCGATTAAAAGACGGTATTGTACCGAGTGGTACAACTAAGTTAAATCGAGCCTTGAACTTGTTCAAATAGAAATTCTAAGAGGAAATTGAATATTTTGAAACCCACTGAATGGCTTAGAATAGTGATTCGGAGTTCAAAGTCCAGTTTGGAGTCCATCAGGAAAATTGACAGATTAGGGACAAAACAGTCATTTTACCATTTGATGATTAAATGGAGATTTCTAGCCAAGATTTGATCACATTTGACCAAGAATAATTATATGAAATATAATTATGATTATTGGAGTATAAAATGATGTTTAGTAGTGAAAAATTGTGATTCTCGGTATTTTTGGAGTACAAGGGCAAAATGGTAATTTTGCCACTAGAGGACTAAACGGAAATTTTAAACAAAAATGAATTTTTTGCCCCATTTGGTTAATATTGATCAATATTAGTGTTATTTGAGGTTGAAAAGTAGAAATAATGTGATTCCGGTACATTTCGAAGTATAAGGGCAAAATAGTAATTTTTTCATCCCGGGGGCAAATCGGTAAATTTTTTACTCCAGCACTTGTCAAGACCAAGGGATTTTAAATGTGGTAGGATTGGATAAATACCAGAATAATTGTGGTGGAAAATTAAGAACAAAAAGTCAAAAAGTTAAAAATTGGGCCAATAAGCATGTGACAAGTGGCATGCTTGATTATTTTATTATTTTCTATAGAAATCAGCCCATTAAATCCCTAATTCTCTCACCATATTCGGCCTAGACAACCAGCAAAAAGAAAAAAGGAAGAACAAAGGGAAAAACAAGAAAACCTAGGTGGAAATTGAAAGAAAAAGTGAAGAAATCAAGGAAACAAGCTAGGTAAGTTAAAATTTCTTTAATTCTCCTTGATACCTAGCTTACCCATGCTTTTGTTCTTGATTTCCAAGGTTGAATATTGAGTTATCATGATGAATTCAATTCTGAAAAATGGGTATGGAAGAGGAATTGTTGTTGGAATAATTTGATTTTAGACTATGTTAGTGTTTAGGGATAGTTAAGCATGGTTATGAACAAATACACAAAAGAAATATTCAATTTCTCTAGGGTTCCTTGTTTGTCAAACCGTGAGGGCTGAATATCAATGGGGGATTGTTTTTATTTCAAGGAAAATGGCTTGGAAAATGATGAATTAAGGTGAAACGGTTATGTAGAACAAAAATATCGGTGCTAGTGCACCAAATGACCGAATTTTTCTATAAGGAACAGTGAGGGTTCTAATGCTGAATTTGGCTTTATTTAAATGGTATGTGGTAAATTAAGGTATTAGAGGAAAGATGAATTAATTTAGAGGTGATTTGGACACAATCGCAAATTAATCGGGTGATCAGTCGAATTTAATCGATACCGCGATTAAGCGGTAATCGAACGTATTTTTGCATTTACATATCAAGCATTAGTAATTTAAATTAGTTTATATCAATTTAGGGACAATATAGTAAATTCCTCGACTTTGTTATTTGTCAAGGTAGTGAGATGTCCGAAAAAGGCAAAGGAATTGCGCCTGAGGACTATTAGTCTGAGTGCACCTGAAATTCGGATTTGCGACACTTGTGAGTGGACTGCCTATCAAAATTGTTTTGGGAATATAACTGTTTTGAACAAAGTGTTTTAATGATTTTATGCAATTTGTCATGAAAATGAATGCCTTGGGAACAAGCTTTTGAGAAAAGGTTTATGTTATGAAATGTGGTTATTATGGATTTCTATGTGGCTACTTTTTGTTAATATACATATATGCTTGAATATAATGTTGTGTAATTATGTTGACTCGGCTATGTGCGAGTAAGGAGTGTGCATAAGCCGAGGATGACCCGGTTATGTGCGAATAGGGAGTGCGCATAACCTGGTGATGACTCGGTTATGTGCGAGTAGGGAGTGCGCATAATCGGGTGATGACCCAACCATGTGCGAGTAGGGAGTGCGCATGAGTTGCTGATGATGATGATGGGTTGGGAAGATGATGATGATTGGTATATACGTATATATATATATACATATGTAAATGTGTGTGTTATAGCAAATTGATGGACAATGATTATGGTTGTAATGTACGTAAAATTTGACACATTGTACTTTGAGAATTTTCATGAATTTTATGTTGATTTTATTAGTTTAGCAGGATGGCTTTTTGTTGAGTGAGGAGAAATGTTTCTCTTGTTGCTTCGTTTTCACTGCAGCGAAATTCATGCTGCTGCAGCGAGAAACTCTTGGGTTTGGAGGGGTTTTAAATAGGAATGAACTAAATTGCATTGTTTTGAGACAAGTGCATCATGATTTTTAATTCTTCCTAATTGTTGCTTGTTCCCTTCCTTGTTCACTCACTGGGTTTATACTCACCATTTTCAAATTCATGTTTTCAGATCACGAGGTAGCCGATAATTAGGACGAGGTGTCCTTGTAGACCTGTGTCCATCTTTTGGTAGTTGTCTCAGCATTCAGTAGCTGTATATTCATCCTAGTCCCTCCGCTGGAAGTCGAGTATTATTTTGTTATGTATAGTTGAACTTAATGTAAATTTTAAATGAGTAATGCCAGTACTAGTTGGCAATGTATATCACTATTTTGATTCAAAGTTATGAAATATGACTTAGTGATAATAGATGGAATTATAAGTAAGATAAATAATAGGCTTGCTTGGGTTTAGTGGATTACGTCCATTGGACCCATGCGCTCGTCATGGCTCGAAATTTGGGTCGTGACACAAGTAATATTCAATACTTTTAAATCTTTGAAATTTCCAATGGATTGTAAAAAATGTTTTTATGTGAATATGGTAAGTAGTCTAACAAACAAGGTATTTTTAAAAGAATATCTCAGTGAACCAGTTGAAGCATGTTTAGTTGCTAATTTTGATAGGGAAGATCTTGAATTTCTGGAATGTTCGAATTTGTTAGATGCTCACTCAAGGTTTAAAATTTATCATCAATTTGAGTCTTTAGATGTTTCAGCTTCATTAATTTCAGCTTCTAAGCCCTCCATTGAGGAACCACCTATTTTGGACCTTAAACCTTTGCCAACACATTTGAGGTATGCTTTTCTTGCAAAGTTTTCCAGTGTTCCTGTTATTATTTCTACTTCTCTAACTAAATTGTAAGAAGATAAGCTTGTAAGGACACTTAGAGAATTCAAGAAAGCTATAAAATGGACCATTGAAGATATTAAGGAAATTAGCCCTTCCATAGGTATGCATAAAATTCTTCAGAAAGATGATCACAAGGTCACTGTTAAACATCAAAGAAGGCTCAATCCCATCATAAAAGAAGTGGTAAAGAAAGAAATCTCTAAGTGGCTAGATGCTGGAATTATTTATCCAATCTTGGATAGTACTCGGGTAAGGCTAGTTCAATGTGTACCAAAGAAAGGAGGAATGACTGTGGTCTCCAATGATAACAATGAGTTGATTCCTACAAGAACAACAATTGGGTGGAGTGTTTGTATGGATTATCAGAAGCTTAACAAAGCTACAAAAGAGGATCACTTTCTGTTAATGTAAGCCTTGCAAGCCAATCTCTGATCGTATAGGAATTACATTTTGAATTATTCATGTATGTCATTTTATTAATTTATAATAATTATGAGGTAGTATTTTATCCATAAGTTTATGATTTAATTATTTTCTGTATTTATGTTGATAAAGCCCATTGAACTATATATGCCTTGTACAGGAATTGTATTGGGATACAATTATGAAATCCTTATGCATCAAAGCATTGTTCTTAAAAGTTCCTGATCATTATATTTTTGAGACAAGGCATTAATAATGCTCAAAGATTGGCACATATTATTTTCTTTACTTGTGAAATAAACAACCACTCTCATAGGTTGAACTATAGAGATATCTGAAACTAGAATGTGGATGCTTGCCATAGGAAAGTGAGTTCACTGAACACGACCCACCATGAGAAGTGCATTTGGTACCTCACTCAAGTGTCTATGCAATATTTCTCATGTGTCAATTGTGTAACTACTCCCTAGACTTGAGACATCAGGTTGTCTTGTATGTAGAATACTATGCTTTGATTTCATCCCTACAGGTGCCTAACCGAGGATGCCAAATCAGGATGTTTTTGGGTGTAGTATGATGCCTATGAAAGTAAATGAGTGGTAAAGATAGGAATCATCATCCCAAGTGTTTCAAGGGGAAATATCTCATTAGTTCTTGATTGATATTAGCTTAATTAAATCATTGGCCAACGTGATTATGAAATGAGTTTCATAAGTCTCCATAAAGCTAATGATCTAATTGCAGGAACAAATGTGGAGGTCAATAAGAGTAGGCATTGCAACAAGCTCTTGTCATCTCTAGGATATATGATGAGGGAATGAATTACCCTAATAAACTGTACACTGAAAGGTTGTCAAACAATCCTTTGACTCTCCTAACAATTGGATAGCCATGATGCATTGCTAGATGCTAATCTTGGTCTATGAAAATGAATTAGTTAATTTAAAATTGAATGTGATTCATTTAAATTAATTAATCAATTAATAAAATTATAATTGAATTCCATTGCCAACATGTTAGGAATCTAATGGGTCACACACAATGGTTGCAATTTGGATTAAATTGAGAGTGTGCTGATTTAAGTTAGACTTAAATCAAATTCTAGGTTTTAACTACTAAGAACCTAATTAAAAGAGTTTAATTAGGCATCAGTTAAACACTATAATTGTTATAATATTAAGGACTTATTTTTTCAATTTTAATAAGTCTAATAATAAAATTAAACTTAGATATAAATATCACATTATAGCCACTCTTTTTTGAGGAAACAAAAGAAAAAAAGCTAATAGTTTTTCTTTTGAGTGTTGCCACTCTTGACAGGGGTTTTTAAAAAACTTCTCCATTGATTCATTGCGAGAAATCAAACAAATTGTTGTCCACTTGCTATCACAAGCCTATGGCATAAAGCACTTTCCTTGATAAGGAACTGCTGGAATCGTGTGTGCAACATTAGACACAAAGCATTTGAATGGCTAGGATTCTTTCACATAAGAAGGTGTTCACATTTTTCAGCACCAAAAAGAATCCATTTGATTATGATATCATTTGGAAAGGTAAAAACCTTTTTTTGATTTACTATGGTGTTTAACTTTGCATTAACCAACCAAAGTGATCTAAAGGTAAGAGGCGTGGGTTTTATTTTGTTTCAATTTTGGTTAATCCGCTGTCTTGATCTATTGTTCCTAGCAGCAGTATCAGAGCCTCCCTTGGCTTGTTTTAATGTGAATTGATGTCTTGTTATTATTTAATTCCAATTCTGATTAGATGTGAGGCATTTGGAAAAGAGTAAGTAAGTTTTAAATTTAGATTATGTTTTAAAGTAGTTTTAAATTTAGATTATGTTTTAAAGTAGCTTATAACGGATTCATTTTTTTATTTTTGATACTTATTTGTTTTAGCAACTAATCTTGTTAAGTGTCTCAATTTTCAGGACAATATGATCAAGAGATGCACAAAAGAGTTTGGGAAGAAAAGGATTCGAATTCATGGGAAATAAGATGCAGTTTGGTGATAGAATTTGATTCTGTCTAGATTTGCATATGGTTCGATTTTCAGTTCTTAACAGGGGTTTAAAAGCCTCTAAAAATTCTGTAAAAATTTGAAAGTAATCTAAATTAAAAGTGTTTGAATATGAACGCTTACTAGCTGTAAATAGTGAAGGAAATGCCATGAATTTGTGGTTGAAACCACTGTTGCTGGCAATAGTTTTAGGTCACAGTTTGGTTGAGAAAGGCATCTTGAAAGAATCATAAATTGTGAATTTTTGCACATTTTTGGATAAATTTTGAAGTTTGAATATGTTCAAAAGATGCCTGGAAAGATCACTAAAATTAAAAGATTTAATCCCTTGATTTATGCCACCATAATGTCATATATGCAACCCAAAAATTGTAGCTATGTACAAAATACATAGGCTATAGTTTTTAGGTGTTTTGGCTAGCTAATCAAGTCCAAAAATTATAAAATTTTACTATGGGAAGGTTCCATATGTTACTGATGATGGTTAAAATTTAGGAATTAAATTCCTTGATTTGGGGCAGCATCAAGCCACAAAACCATGATTGGTACGATGTTGCTAAAATTTTATAAAGTCATGGTTTTTGGGATTTTAATGTCCATATTTGTAGCTAAATTGGTGCAATTAAAAACATTAATTCACTAAACAGTATCTAATGTAAAAGTTTGAAAATGATAAATTTTGATATACTTCAATTAAGGAATTTGATTCCTTAAAATAAGGATATTAGAATTCAGTTAATCATATCCACAAATTTAGGAATTTGATTCCTACATATTTGGAAGTGTGATAAATATGGATAAGATAAATATCATGAATTAATTTTCATTTTTTAAGAAGGAAAATTCAAATAGGACACTTAAATATAATTAAAGATAATATTGTCTTAAATATTAGATTTAAATTATCTAATTAGGTTAGATAATCAAAGACACATAATCTTTAATTTAAAAGGATTAGTAAAAGTTACTTAAAATGTTTAAAGATTACAAATTAAAAATGTTTTAATCTGTAATAATATTTTAATTCTAATCCTAATAAGATTAGGAATGGATAATATTACTAATACAGATTAGTAAAGACTTTCCATATATGGAAAAATGTTTCCATACTTAGAATTAAAAATGAATTCGAAATGAATTACACACTAATTTCAAATGCCTCGTATGATTAACAATTAGAATAAGACATAGTTTTAATTTTATGCTAACGTCGATGGATGAATGTGGATGATTATGGACTAGGCTCAATATGATTATGGATGTATGGTTAAATTTTATCATAGTATTTATTTATTAAATAGAGTCTGCACACTTTGCTTTTCTCTTGATTTTCAAAGATTGTAAAATTCTATCCCCACCTAACTTCTCTCGGATGTTCCATGAGGTTTCTTTACTAAAATGTAATTAGTTACATATAAGTGTAGAATTATGATTAGTTTGAGAGTTATTTAGAATTCGAAAATGAAAACCTAAAGGCGCCATGAAGATACAAGAAGGAAGACTACAATATGTTGTATGTTATCCCCTAGGTTTGACCAAGCTAATTTTCTTTGATGGCTTAAGGAAATAAGAATAGATAAAGTTCATAGTCATCCAAAGTAGTATGTGTGAGATAGATTTGTTTTATGCAATTAATAAATACTATGCATGCAAAGATGAGACTTTAATAATAACAATAGCAAAATCCCTCGGTAAGTATTCAGTCACATGCCACACATGATTAAGTTGCCTTCCACCTTATAGCAAGATAACCTAGCTGCTCTTTTAATTGGAAACTTGTTAAGCATACTCAAAGTCACACTTTAACACGAGTATGTTTGAGCTATTGATGTATTTTACTCAACTAGCTTCATAAAATCTAAATGCTTAGAAACTTGATTATTATGGAAACTAAAGGCATTGGCTAGGCAAAACATATACGATATGCTTAAGCAATGTGTTGTCACCTAACTGATCTAGGATAGGGATGATTTACTACCTAAAGGTATAGAGATACAATCAGTAAGCTTAATTACCTACCTAATCCACTTATCATGGTTTGTTGAGCACACTCAAGGTCATGATTAAAATGGATAGGGATCTTAGCCCACTAAGAGAATCCTTGTAGAGATCTCTCGAGGTAATATGGAGGGTTATCATCTTGAAGAAAATAGTGAGAGCAATCAATATAAGATTTACTATCTCATCGTAATTGATTATAATACATGATTACTCATAAATGTTCTTGAAATGTGTAGTTGTTAGAATGCGAATACACATCGCTTTACGCGTCTTACTTGATGCCATCATGAAATCTGGGTCAAAATGTTTGGACTGCTATATCAAGTTAAGAAACGTTCTCAAATATCTATTAAGAATAGATGTGGTTAAAGAAGATATTCTCACCTTCTTGACTAGGTCAAAGATTGAGAAACTTGTAGAAGTTTCACCTTTGACCATGTATATGATTGAAGTAAATTTGTCTACCATTGATCCGTCATCATGGGTATTAGATACTGGATATGGGTCACAGTTATGTAATGACATGAAGGTGCTAGAAACGAGTAGAAGATTAACGAAGGAAGAAGTGGTCCTAAGAGTAGGAAATAGAGCAAAGGTTACTGCATCGTCTGTAGGGACATGTTACCATACCTTTACCTTCTTGGTTAATCTTGGAATTAAGAGATTGCTGCTAAGTTCCTTCCATATCTCAAAATATCATATCCATGTCATATTTGGTACTATATGATGATTTTGAATTTTGCATTAAGGGCAATTGTTGTTCATTCTCAAAGGGAGATGCATTATGGTGTAGGGCAGGCACATTCGAACGGTCTTTATATTCTTGATCTTAAAAGACTCATACTCAATATAAAGGTCAAGAAAGCAAAGAAAGATGATCCAAAACTATTCTACATTTGGCATTGTAGGCTTGGACACATCAATGAAACTTGCTTAACCAAGTTACACAAACAAGGTTTTGTTGATTTATTTAATTATGAATCTTATGGAACTTGGGAATGTTGTCTCCTTGGTACGATGACTAAGTCATCTTTCACTAAGAAGAGTGAATGAGTGGGGGTGTTACTAGGACTTGTACATTCGGATGTATGTGGTTCTATGAATACTAGTGCTCAAAGAGGATACTCCTACTTCATCAACTTCACAAATGACCATTTCATTATGGTTATGTGTATTTGATGAAATAGAAATCTGAATCCTTTGACAGGTTCAAAAAATACAGAACAGAGGTTGAGAAACAAATTAGGAAGAGTATTCTCACTCTTAGATTTGATTGAGAAGGAGAATATCTTAGCCAAGAGTTTTAGGATTATCTAAAAGAGAATGGGATTCTCGCATAATAAACTCCTCTAAGGGCTCCAAAGCACAATGGTGTGTTTGAGAAAAGGGATCGAACATGGTTAGGCATGGTTCGATCCGTGATGAGTCTTGAAGATATTCTTATATATTTCTAGGATATGCCCTAGAAACTATTGCTTGTATATTAAACATTGTTCCTACCAAATCAGTTGATAAGACATTGTATGTGATATGGAGTGGGAAAAGCCCAACTTGTCTTATGCTATGATTTGGGGATGTACTTATGTGGAGCGTACAATGTTTAGTGAGTTAGGAGTGAGATCAGATAAATGTAAATTTGTGGGATATCTTAAAGAAACACATAGATATTACTTTTATAATCCCACTAAGAAAAAGGTGTTTGTCTTAAGGCATGCTACTTTCCTTGAAAAAGAGTTCTTAATTGAAAGGGCTAGTGGGAGTAAAGTTGTATTCAAAGAAGTTTGAGACCTACAAGTTAACATTCTATTGGAACTTAAGCCTAAGATTGTGACATCTGATACAGGACCACAATCTTAAGAGGCACAACCACTCAAAAGGTTTAGTAGGATATGTCAAGCTCTTGAGAGATATGGACTTCTCTTGAAAAGGGACACATTGCCCATAAATGATGAGACTATAACCTATGAAGAGGCGATGTTAGACATCGATTCTAAGAAATGGCTAGAAGCCATGAAATCTGAAATGGATATTATGGATACCAACCAAGTATGGACTTTGGTGGATCCATTTGAAAGGATTAAACCCATTGGGTGTAAGTTGGTCTTTAAGAGAAAGACATATGTAAATGGCAAGGTGCAAACCTTTAAAGCTAGACTGATAATAAAGGTTACAAACAAAGACAAGGAATTGTATTTAAATAAACCCTTTCCCCAGTTTCTATGCTTAAATCCATAGGATTTTACTGGCAATTGTTACATATCATGATTATGAAATATGGCAAATGGATGTAAAAATTGCATTCCTTAATAGAAACTTGCAAAATGAAGTGTATATGAGATAACCTGAGGGTTTTACATCCAATGCTAGTGCCAACAAGGTGTGCAAGCTTCAAAGTCCATTTATGGACTTAAGCAAGCTTCTTAGAGTTGGAACATCCATTTTGATGAAGCTATAAAAATGTTTGACTTCATCAAGAATGAGGATGAACCATGTGTCTATAGGAAGGCTAGTGGGAGCACCATAATTTTCCTAGTGCTCTATGTTAATGACATATTACTCATAGGAAATGATATACCATTGTTGCAATCTACGAGGATTTGGTTGTCTAAACAATTCTCCATAAAGGATTTGGGAAAAGCAACCTACATTCTAGGAATAAAGATCCGTAGAGATAGATTTAAAAGGTTGCTAGGTCTCTCTCAATCCACATATATAGATAAAGTGCTAAAAAGGTTTAGCATGATGAAGTCTAAGATGGGACACTTGCTTAGTCACAAGGCATCAATCTCTTTAAAAACATATTCCAAAGAATTAAGAGGAGAAAAATAGCATAAATAAGATCCCATATGTTGCAACAATAGGATTTTTCATATATGCAATGCTTTATACTAAACCAAATGTATTTTATGCTCTATGTGTTAAGAGCAGATACTAAGCTAATCTTGGTAAAAGTCACTAGATAGCTATGAAAAACATTCTAAAGTACTTACGAAGAACTAAGGATGTACTTTTGGTCTAAGGAAGAGGCAAACTCCAAGTTAAGGTTATGTGGATACAAGCTTTCAAACTAACAAAGATGATAGCAAGTCACAGAGTGGATATGTGTTCACACTTAATAGAGGTGTAGTGAGTTAGAAGAGTTTAAAACAAAAGATGACTATGGATTCGACAATCGAGATTGAATACATCTTTGCATCTAAGGCAGCGAAAGAGGCAACTTGGATTGAGAAGTTCATTACTAAACTAGATGTGATTCATAGCATTGTTGATCCAATACCTTTGCATTGCAATAACAATGGAGCAATTGCAGAAGCAAAGGAACCAAGGTCTCTTTAGAAATTCAAACATGTATTGCAGCATTACCATGTGATTAGGGAGATCATTAGAAGATGAGACACTTGCATAAAGCGTATACCCATTGAGGAAAATCTTGCTGATCCTCTCACTAAAGTATTGTCCCAATAGAAGCATAATCGTCATGTTGAGAACATTGGCATTAAATTTATAAGTGATTAGTTGTAATACCCTGTGTTTTGATATGGCGGCTAATAAAGCTTATCGGATGTCTGTTGAGGTTAATTAGAATGTTTAAAAGTGATGAAATGTAAAAGGAATAGTTTGGAGAAAACGATTCCACAAGCGAAGAAATAACAATTGAATAATAATATTTTTTATTAAGGATGAATTAACGAGATAAAAAGGTGATTTAGAAGTGAATAGAGGCATAATAAGACATTTTGGGTGCCAAGAAGACATAGGAAAAATTTAGAATAAAATAATATTAAAATATTAATATTTTATTCAGTATCAAAATTTTTCATGAAGAAGGAGTGTATGGTCAATCTAAGTGGGGGAGAAGAAGAACAAGGAAATTTTGGAGAAAAATGATGTTAATGGGGCCCACTATCTTTATTAAATAAAGGTAGTGCGGGTAAGTAAATATTATGGTAATATCGCATTGAACTATAAACTTGATATTTTGTTGGTACAAGTGTTAAGAAAGAAAAATAGGAAGAAATTGGAATTAAAAGATTATGGGAGGACTTAAGTAAAAAGGGTGAAAACCTTGGAGGGCAAAATGATAATTTTGCCATTAGTTTGGTCAAAGCTTCCTTTGGAAGCTTTGACCCTTTATCCTTATCCCATGGCGGGCCATCATGTTTAAGGCATCATCTTCCATCTTTTTCTCCTCCTAACGTCATTTTAATCCTTCACCAAAAGAAATCAAGCTTTTTCATTTTCTTTTCCTTGTTTTTTGTTCCTTTCTTTTCTTTTCTTACTTCTTTCTTCCCCTAACTTCTTGGGCACCAAAAGCACAGCTTCTAACCCTATTTTTCAGAACATTTAAACCTTAGGAGAGAGAAAGAAAAATCTCTTTTTCTTTTCTTCCTTTTCTATTTCTACTCCACTTCCATCAATATTTGAATTTTCGGCTGTAGATCGTCATTTTAAAGCCAATAGGTATATATTTTCAACTATTGAATTTTAGGATTTATGGGTTTGTAATTTTTAGACTTTATTTTCTAATTTTCTTCGAACTTTCTTTCCTTGAAATGGCTAGGTTTTGTTGATCTTCATGCCTTCAAGCACCAAGGTAAAGAAAACTTCAAGCTTGAACAATTAGTTTAAGGGGCTTGTGAATTAAACTAAAATTCTAAGTTAAGTGTTACGTTAAAGTGTAGATTGTATAGTATACATTTATTAGAATTAAAATGTTAGGTTTTAATGGTATTTTGGGACTACCTGGATTAAGATTTTGTGGGCGCTAGTTTCGTTAGGTGGCATTGTTAAGGTGAGTGAAATTGCATTAAAATGTTTTAGAATAAATGATTACATGCTTGATTGAACCACTTGAAATATTTTATTGGTTTTTCTTTAAAATTTGCATAGGAACAAGCCCTTGATGAAACATTTTTATGTTCTGAAATATGAATGCGATGAACTCATGTGTTTCTAAATTATGTTAGTGTATGTTATGCATTGAATGGCACTATTGGGTGACAATTGTGATCGTGCGTGTGTGGTGTGGAAATGCACTTGACGATGATAATGGTGTGCTGTGTGAGTGCACACACTAATGATATGTACCATGTGCGGTGTGGGAGTGCACACGACGGTGATAGTGGTGTGCTGTGTGAGTACACACATTGATGATATATGCCATGTGCAATGTAGGAGTGCACATGATGTTATTGCCTTGTGCGGTGTGGGAGTGCATAGGATGATTCTAGCTATGTGCGATGTGGAAGTGCACATGAGCTAGTGAGATGGGAGTTGTATACATGTATACACATACCATAGAGAGGCTTGGGTCCAGTAGGCTATGCCTATTGGGTTAGTGCACCGGTCATGGCCTGCGATTAAGCTGTGACATTAGCTTTAGTGTTAGTGGGAGATTAGTAGTATGAGCCTTGCTAGCCAATCTCTGGTTGTATGAGAATTACATTTTGAGTTATTCATGTATGACATTTTACTAATTTATAATAATTATGAGGTAGTTCTTTATGCAAAAGTTTATGATTTAATTACTTTTTGTACTTATGCAGATAAAGCCCATGGAACTATAATTCCTTGTAAAGAAATTATATTGAGATACAATTATGAGATCCTTATGCATCAAAGCATTGTTCCTAAAAGTTCCTGATCATTGTATTATTGAGACAGGGCATAAATAATGCTTAAAGATCAACACAAGCTATGTTCTTTACTTCTGAAGTGAGCAACTGCTCTCATAGGTTGAAGTATAAAGATACTTGGAACTAGCTTATGGATATTTGCCTTAGGAGAGCGAGTTCATTGAACATGACTCTCCATGAGAAGTGCATTTGATACCTAACTCAAGTGTCTATGCAATACTTTTCATGTGTCAGTTGTGTAACTACTCCCTAGACTTGAGATATTTGGTTGTCTTGTATGTGGAGTACTATGCTTTGATTTCATCCCTACGAGTACCTAACCAAGTAAGTCAAAATAGGATATTTTTAGGTATAGTATAAAGCATATGAAGGCAAATGAGTCATTAAGATAGGAATCATCACCCCAAGGATTCAAGGGGAAATATCACATTAGTTCTAGGTAGACATTAGCTTAATCAAATCCTTGGCCAAGGTGATTAGGAGATTATGAAATGAGTTTATTAAGTCTCCATAAAACTAATGATCTAATTACAGGAACAAATATAGAGGTCCATAAAAGTAGGAACTTAATGGGTCTGACAGAAAGGTTACAATTTGGATAAAATTAATTGTGAGATGATTTAAGTTAGACTTAAATCAAATTCTAGGTTTTAACTAGTAAGGACCTAATTAAAAGAGTTCAATTAAGCATTATTAAATATTATAATTGTTATAATATTAAGGACTTATTTTGTAAATTTTAACAAGTCTAATAATAAAATTAAAACTAGATATAAATATCACATTATAGGCATTCATTTATGAGGAAACAAAAGAAAAAAAAAACTAATAGTTTTTCTTTTGAGTGCTGCCACTCTTGAGAGGGTTTTTTCAAAAAACTTCTCCATTAATTCATTGTTGGAAATCAAAGAAGAAAAGTGGACAAATCATTGTCCACTTGCTATGTAACACCTCGTAACCTCGTATATTAGTCGATATAACCCTATCAATAAGACGAAGGGACAAAGTGAGACATTTTAGGTCTTTAGGAGATAAGTGGAAAATTTTAGAATAAAATAATATTAAAATATTAATATTTTATCTGTAGTCGAAATTAGTCATGAAAGAGGATTATATGACTAATCTACGTGGGGGAGAAGAAATAAGAAGGAATTTTGAAGAAAAACGACGATAGTTGTGCTCACGTGTTTTTATTTAAATAGAGCTGGCGTGAGTAAGTAAATATTTAAATATTATGGTGATACCGCGTTAAAGTGCAAACTTTATATTTTATTTGTACAAATGTAAAGGAAGGTAATAGAAGGAAATTGGAGTTTAAGAAATGTTGGAAGGACCCAATTGTAAAAGATGGAATTTGGAGGGTCACATGGTAAATAAGGAAAAGTTTAAGGACTCATTTGTAATTTTGATATTTGAAGTTAAAAAGGGAAAGTTTCTAATCAAGGAAGGCTAGGTTATGAGCAATATGAGATGTACATGTGGGTTGGATGGGACAATGAATGAATGAATAAACCATAAAGTAAAAATAATATAAAGAATAAAAATATGAGTGGCGGGTCCAAGGTGATAATGCCTTTTGCCATGTGATTTTAACACATAAAAGGAGTGGAGAAGAAAAGTCAAAAATCATGAAGTCATGGACAAGTCATCCATGACAAAGAAAATGAGGAGAAAAGAAAAGCAAATAAGGAAGGAAGAAGAGTCAAGGAAGAACAAGCTAGTGTTGACTTGTAATTTTAGCCACATGTGAGAAATGAGGAAAATGCCAACAATAGCCACTCTTTGACAAGCTAGCCATGGGTAAGGAAAAAGGAAGACAAAATTTAGGTGTTGGGCATTTGGGAGAAACACAAAATGAAGGCAAAAATATCTTCATTGATAAGACCGAATCTTTGGGAAAGAAAAGAAGATAAGATTGGTTAAGAAATTAAGGAAGAAAGGAAGAAAGAAAGAGAGGAGAAAGGAAAGGAAAGAAAGAAAGAGATAAAGAAGAAAGGATAAAGTAGAGAGAATAGACAAGAAAGATAATGGAAAAGACATGGACCTTGTGCAAACAGCCCATGTGAGAGAGAAATAAAATAAAATAAAATAAATATAGTTTGGAAACTTAGGCCAAAAATTGTGCCATTGAGAAAGTTAAAGAGAGAAAAATGAATTAGTTTGGAGACTTGAGAGAGAGGACCGGCCATTTAGAGAAAAAAAAAGAGAGGAAAGAAAGCTTAGAAAGGTTCCAACTGAGAGGAAGAAAAAGAGAAAGAAAAGAAAGGAAAGTGGATGGCTCTGGTAGTGAGAGTTCAAGGAAAAACCATGAGAGAAAGAAAGGGTTTCTTGCGTTTTTCTTCCATTTCACCCATACTTTGATGCTTAGAATCTCAAAGGTATACATGCACACATGTTTCAAGAGTGATTCAAGGGCATTTGAAGAAATATCAAGTGGGTTTCAAGATTCAAGAGAAATAAGGTAAGGATTTTGATTTTTGCTTGAATAATTTTTGAAAATGAGTTGATGACTAAGAGAAATGTCGTTTTGGCAGCAAGGTTGGCTTGATTGGAGGAAATTTGGTAACATGCAAGCCAGCAAATCCGAGGGTGCATAATGGGTTCAAAGTGAAAGATAATATGGTAAGCTTGATACTATATTTTGAGGCTTATGGTTAGTTTAATATTGTGAGAATGTTGGTGTGCAAGCTTTGGTTGGTTGAAGTATATGAATTTTATGTTAGATGCTTGTGAATATTGTGGATGAAAAATATGAAATTTGGTTAAGAAATCATTAATCAAGCTACTCCATATATATATATATATATATATATGCAATTAAATATATTGAGTTTAATTATTTCTAGAAAAGTTTGTTGTGGTGGCATGCCGGACGAGGTAGGAAGTGATCGACAAATAGAATTAGTTATACACGCCCACGGATCAATAGTGACATAGCATCCCGCTATTGTGAGGTGAGTAAGAGTTGCCTATTTCAAAATTTTCACAGCTATAGAATGTTATACATGTTATAAACGTTGCTGGATTTTATTAAATGCAATTGTGGAAAGCATGAACTGTTAGCCTCGTTAGGCGATTTCTAATGGATTTACAATGATTTATACACTGTTACTATGGAAAACATGAGCTAGTAGAACTTGTAGGAAATTGTGGATGCAAGTTGTTTTGAAAATTGTTTTAGATATATCTATAGATGAGCTATACATGTAAAGTGTTTTAGAAACCAGGAAACAAGCCTTTTGTACTGTTTTGCATTAAAAATCTATGCCTTGTATTTTTGTGTAATACACATAGTTAAATGCATTTGTTAAACGATTTATAAGAAAATTTCGAGAGCTAGTTTTAGTCTGATCTTTGTATAATGAAACACATCATGTCTTTTTATGTGAAAAGAAATTTGAAAGGTTATTAAACCTTGCTTTCAAATGGTCTTAAGCAAAAGACTTGGAAACCTCGATTTAATTTTTGAAAATGGTTTTGACAAACCAAGTGCGTCGAGAGTAGGCCAGTTGTCACTTCGGTTAAGAGCGACCCTCATGTATGAGTGAGCTTTAGCTATAGAACCTTTGGGTTGTCGATGGGCGATTAGGCATGGCGGGGGCCACGACCTGTGATATATATACGTGGCAAGGCCACGGGTTGTTATATGTATCTAGGCCATAAGCGATATTCGCGGTTGTGACCGCTTCATTTCTCCGATGTCGGCAAACATTATTGAGACTGTCATAGCTATGGGAATCCAGTGGAGTGAGACTCCCGAAATATTATTACATGGAAGTGGGTCCATGTGTTGATATTATACTTTCCTACTTGAGAGCCTTATGAGTTTTCAACGCATACTCTTTTGCACGATGGAGAGTTAAGATTTTCTTTGTAGCTCCCATTGTTTAAATAAAAGCTTTCATTGCTTACTTGGCAAACATGAGTTGATTTTGGTGGCTGTACACTTTGATTTCTTTACATGCCACACATTTTGGGAGCGTGCATACCTTTATACTATATTTCACATATTGATGGCAAATGATGTTTCTGGTGATTGAAACTCTTTCTGTTACACTTATTTTCAGCACTGTTTTGCAAAAGAAAGCATTGTATTACGATTTTACGATATTAATTTTACAAGGCACAAATACCCTTATTGTTATTTGGTTTATAAGATTAGCATTTTATATTCTAGTTTTATCATTCAAATGATCTACTTATCGCTTGTTTCCTATCTACTACCTGTTCACTGAGCCGATGATCACTGAGTCTGTGAGACTCACCCCCTTTATTTTCCTTTTGCAGATAATGACCAGCCTAGTGTGTAATCAACAGCTCTTATGGTCCACCGTAGATAAGTAAAGGCATCTCATAGCATTTCATTCCAAGTCACTCTGCTGCTAGAGTTCGAGTCATTGTACTTTGTTTTCTTTTGTAAATAAGTACTGGTCTCAATATAAAACTTTAATTAGAGATTTTAGACTATGATGTATTTACATATGATCATATAGATTAAAGGTCAAAATGATTTGTTATGCTTATTGTTCAAATCATGTCACTAGAGTATATGGTTTAAAGCAATAACATGGATTGGTGAACAAGTATAGTGAATTATCAAAAATCTTTAATAAGGCTTGTTTGGGACTTGGTGGGTTCTCCCGAAGGTTTCGGATGTCGGTGACGATCGAGGAACGGTTGTTACAAAATTGGTATCAGAGCCAAGGGTTGTAACCTAATCCTTGGGAACTCTAGCATGTGAACAGGGGGCGAAGCATGACTCTCCACCCAAGGGTTTATAGAGGAAAGGGCTACCCAAAGAGGTGAAGCTGCCCTATGAGTGCTTTGATAGGTACCCTTTGTTGCCACCGCTGAAGGAGGAAAGAGCTACCCAAAGAGATGGAGTCGCCCCTAGTGACAAAATTGGTATCAGAGCCTAAGTTTAGTCAAGTCTTGAGAACTCTTGTCTCAGTCAGTGGAGTTGTCGGAGTTAGTGCAGAGTCTTGTTTATGATTTGTGACTGTAACATAAGTCATAGACAAAAGGCTATATAAACTCCTATTCCTAGTAACCTACCCTTTTGCTAACGTCATATAAAAGTCATAAGCAATGTCGTCGTCTAGGTTTGAGATGCCACCCGAGACATGAGCGGTTGTTGGAAAAACTTTAAGGAAATGCTTCCAATAAAAGATTAATATAATGATATATTCCTCCGACTAAGGATGGAGGAAAATGGAGTTTGACTAATAGGTCTATAATAACTTGTTCATTTGGTGGAGTTATAATTTGAGACTATGATGGTTGATGGGAAGAAAATTAGATGACTATGAATTGTATTTGAGGTCAATATAAAGCCGCACATGTGATAATGGTAATAAGGGGCGTACTTTGACTGGAATAAATAGTGATTGCTGTAAATGATGTGTGGTCATCAAGTAAAAGGCTAGTAAACAAATCTACTCTAAGGATGAGCTTGAATTTTGATATGGTTAGCTTGAAGCCAAAGGATTAAAGGACTAGTTGTGGATTTGGTAGCTTGAAGTTAAATGACTTAGAAGTGTTGATTTTAGTCTAAATGTTTTATGAAGTTCTATGTTTAAGCGTAATACACAAGTTGCTTTAAAGATCAATTTAAAAGGCTATATGGTTCAGTATGCAACCTATGATTGTATATGATTAGTCTTGAATTTGATTTCTCCAAAGGTAAGAGATTTAGAAAATTTTGACTTTGGATAAGCTCGAAGAGGGAGCTTTTGCATCCTAAGTTTACGAATTTGGATCTTATGGCCACAAAGGTGAGATGCAACAATTAAGTAAACAATCTACCTTACCAATGTTAATGGTTAAGGATAAATGAGTAAAGTTAAGATCGCAACGCAAGGTGATGTACATGTTGACATTTATGTAACTAAGAGTTATTTAGAGATCATTGCTTAATCAAATTTGCATTAAATGCTATTCTAAAGGAATATGATTGTTAGTAGTAAAATATGTCTAAACAACGATTTTGGCATACCATAAAAAGGATGAAATAGATATGTTGAAATTAATGTTCTGATAGGGTACGTATGATAGAAAGTTAGTTTTGTAAATTGTAGTTTTCATGATCATGAAATATATAAAAATTATCAATATGTGGGCATACACTTGGAGTTGTAATTTACGAGTTTGGAGAATTGTTTTGATAACGTAAATTTCCAACAGCTGCAACATCGCAATGCTAGCCGCCTAGCCCTGAATTGCTAAGAACATCTTATGTTAGGAAGCAAGAATAAGATGTGAATGGCATGGAGATGGATTTGCAAGCAGAGTTATGGTCAGTAGACTTGATGTTTAGCTTTGTTGATTGGAGTTGTAAGGTTTTGGAAAGCGTTTATATAAATGAATTGAAAATTTTCTTTATTACCTTATACAAGGGTATGAAACAAAAAGAGGAGTTAGAAAGTTGTTGATATAAATTACCATGTGAAGTATTAAGATAAACATTATGCAGACTAAAGTCAAGTCCTAAGAAATAAAAAAGACAAGAGACTAAGGCCTGTTAAGGGCTAAGGAAAGAGTGAATGAAAAGTAAGATAAATGATGGGAGTTATGATTAGTAGATAAGGGTAGAACTCAAATGATGAGATTGTGTTCATTGCTTAGGCATTGAACTATAAGTTATGGGCTTGTATCTACTTTGTGAACACTTTGGTGAGATAATTCGAAAGAGTTCTCACAATGTGAAAACATTAAAGCTCAAGGAGCTAATAGTTATATAGCGATGTTGGTGCTCATGACTGATATGTCACGTAGTACAAAGGTACGCTGCAAGTCTAAGAATGCTTGGAAATGTTGGTTTGAGGCAATGATTATCTTGCCATTATGTAGACCCAATAATGTTACGGTCTCAATACGCTTGTAGAGGCAGAGCATACAATGGTAAAAAGTGCTTCCCTCACATGTTTCATTACATTTTGAATAATTATCAAGGTAGAGTCCCTGATAAGGGTAAGTAAAGATTGAACTGTGCTTTAAATGCTTAGCGAATAATGGTGATATTCTCTAGATAATTGATATTGCCCTTAATGAGGGAATAGAAGTGCACAACGGAATTTGTAGAGATCTACTTGGGAAAGAGATGATGATTGAGATTTTAAGTACCCATATATGAGTAAAGATTCTGGTAATAAGCCATGATTTAGAGTTAGGATACTAAGATATGAATTTTGACTAAGGGATATCGAGATGAAATAAGAATGTAACATATATGTTGGAAGTATGAAAGATAATTAAAAAGTAAAGATGACTTTTAGGAATTGTGGTATTACATAAAATGCAATGATCAAGTTAAGATGAATTTTGAAGTACCAACAAAATAGTAAAGCATACATGGATACCAGATTATAATTCAATGAAAATGGTAACTGATGAGTGAGACATGGTTATGACATT
The DNA here is from genome assembly GCF_053813885.1 of Theobroma cacao. Lineage (NCBI taxonomy): Eukaryota > Viridiplantae > Streptophyta > Magnoliopsida > Malvales > Malvaceae > Theobroma > Theobroma cacao. The sequence goes on along the minus strand of NC_142642.1, from coordinate 21,556,677 downwards.
GTGATGTAAGGATGCGTGGTATGATGGAGCTTATACATAGGATTAGAAATGATAAGAAAAGAGTATAAACATGTAAATTATGTGAAGTTATGCATAGGCACAATGAGAATCCTTATGGATTGCATAAGAAACAATTTATGGTAGGATGTAAATTAAATGGTAACTTAAACATCAGAAAGGGTAATATGGAGTTGATTATACCCTAATATTCATGGATTAAACTTACCCTATGGGAATGAAATGGAAAAGTAAAAGGGGAAAACATGAGCTATGAGAATATGATATTGAACCTTGGTTATGGATTAGAATGAATAGAAGGAATTTAGTTCAAATGTAGTTGACAAGGGTCCCTACATATAGTGATGGATGACGACACTTAAATATGTATGTACATATATATATATATATATGGAGATAATTATGTGATTAACTAAAGTGAAGAATTGTTCATAGTGATTTGAGTTTTGAATTTGACATGTTTAATGAGTTGTATAGATGATACAATGATGAAAGTTACCATTAGAAATTGAGCTATGTGAATTGTGAGACCCTGTCAAGCTCGATTAAAAAACGGTATTATACCTACTAGTACAACTAAGTTAAATCGAGCCTTGAACTAGTTCAAATAGAAATTCTAAGAGGAAATTGAAAATTTTGAAACCCACAGAATGGCTTAGAATAGTGATTCGGAGTTCAAGGTCCAGTTTGGAGTCCATTAGGAAAATTGACCGATTAGGGACAAAACGGTTATTTTATCATTTGATGATTAAATGGAGATTTCTAGCCAAGATTTGATTACATTTGACCAAGAATAATTATATGAAATATGATTATGATTATTGGAGTATAAAATGATGTTTAGTAGTGAAAAATTGTGATTCCTGGTATTTTTGGAGTACAAGGGTAAAACGATAATTTTGCAACTAGAGGACTAAACGAGAATTTAAAAAAAATGATTTTTGCCCCATTTGGTTAATATTGATCAATATTAGTGTTATTTGAGGTTGAAAAGTAGAAAGAATGTGATTCCGGTACATTTCGGAGTATAGAGGCAAAATCGTAATTTTTTCGCCCGGGGGTAAATCGATAAATTTTTTGCCCCAGCACTTGTCAAAACCAAGGGATTTTAAATGTGGTAGGATTGGATAAATACCAGAATAATTGTGGTGGAAAATTAAGAAGAAAAAGTCAAAAAGTTAAAAATTGAGCCAATAAGAATGTGACACGTGGCATGCTTGATTATTTTATTATTTTCTATGGAAATCAGCTCATTAAATCCCCAATTTTCTCACCATATTCGGCCTAGACAACCAGCAACAAGAAAAAAGGAAGAACAAAGGGAAAAACAAGAAAACCTAGGTGAAAATTCAAAGAAATAGTGAAGAAATCAAGGAAACAAGCTAGGTATGTTAAAATTTCTTTTATTCTCCTTGATACCTAGGTTACCCATGCTTTTGTTCTTGATTTCCATGGTTGAATATTGAGTTATCATGATGAATTCAATTCTGAAAAATTGGTATGGAAGAGGAATTGTTGTTGGAATAATTTGATTTTAGACTATGTTAGTGTTTAGGGATAGTTAAGCATGATTATGAACAAAAACACAAAAGAAATATTCAATTTCTCTAGGGTTCCTTGTTGGTCGAACCATGAGGACTGAATATCAATGTGGGATTATTTTTATTAGAGAAAAAATGAATTAATTTAGAGGTGATTTGGACACAATCGTCGATTAATCGGGTGATCGGTCGAATTTAATCGATACCGTGATTAAGCGGTAATCGAACGTATTTTTGCATTTACATATCAAGCATTAGTAATTTAAATTAGTTTATATCAATTTAGGGACAATATAGTAAATTTCTCGACTTTGTTATTTGTCAAGGTAGTGAGACGTCCGGAAAAGGCAAAGGAATTGCGCTTGAGGACTATTAGTCCGAGTGCACCCGAAATCCGGATTTTCGACACCTGTGAGTGGATTGCCTATCAAAATTGTTTTGGGAATATGATTGTTTTGAACAAAGTGTTTGAATGATTTTATGAAATTTTTCATGAAAATGAATGCCTTGGGAACAAGCTTTTGAGAAAAGGTTTATGTTATGAAATGTGGTTATTATGGATTTCTATGTGGCTGCATTATGTTGATATACATATATGCTTGAATATAATATTGTGTAATTATGTTGACTCGGCTATGTGCAAGTAGGGAGTGCGCATAAGCCGAGGATGACCCGGTTATGAGCGAGTAGGGAGTGCGCATAACTCGGTGATGACCCGGTTATGTGCGAGTAGGGAGTGCACATAACCCGATGATGACCCAGCCATATGTGAGTAGGGAGTGCGCATGAGCTGGTGATGATGATGATGAGCTGGTGATGATGATGATGGGTTGGTGAGATGATGATGATGGGTATATACGTATATATATATATATATACATATGTAAATGTGTGTGTAATAGCAAATTGATGGACAATGATTTATGCTTGTAATGTACATAAAATTTGACACATTGTACTTTGAGAATTTTTATGAATTTTATGTTGATTTTATTAGTTTAGCATGATGGCTTTTTGTTGAGTGAGGAAAAATATTTCTCTTGTTGCTCCGTTTTCCCTGCAACTAAATTCATGCTCGCTGCAGCGAGAAACTCTCGGGTTTGGAGGGGTTTTAAATAGGAATGAACTAAATTGCATTATTTTGAAACAAGTGCATCATGATTTTAAATTCTCCCTAATTGTTGCTTGTTCCCTTCCTTGTTCACTCATTGGGTTTATACTCACCATTTTCAAATTCATGTTTTCAGATCACGAGTAAGCTGATAATTAGGATGAGGTGACCTTGTAGACCTGTGTCCATCTTTTGGTAGGTGTCTTGGCATTCAGTAGCTGTATATTCATTCGAGTCCCTCCCCTGGAAGTCGAGTATTATTTTGTTATGTATAGATGAACTTGATGTAAATTTTAAATGAGTAATGCTAGTACGAGTTGGCAATGTATATCATTATTTTGATTCAAAGTTATGAAATATGACTTAGTGATAATAGATGGAATTATAAGTAAGATAAATAATAGGCTTGCTTGGGTTTAGTGGATTACGTCCATTAGACCCATGCGCCTATCATGGCCCGAAATTTGGGTCGTGACATGAATAAAGGAGAATTCAGGAGCAATAGAGAAAGAAAGGATATTAAGGAATTGGAATTTATATCGTGGTTGAGCCATACAAATGGATTAATATGATCAAGATGTAAGGATTAATGAAGTGTTATATCATAGTTAAGTTAAACTTCCATGAGGCACTAGTGCCACTGATGGGCAATAAATGGTGATAGTACCCTAATGCGAGTATTTGCAGGGGTTGATTTAGAAGATAAAATTTAACTTTGTTAATAATGATGTCATGCTTTGAGACATGAAGGAATTGAACTAATGAAAAGAAATTGATGGTGAATGAAAGAATTACAATCAAAGTTAACGGTTGGCAAGTGAGTTGCCTTATTGCATGATGTAAATCTCATCTGCTTAAGAATGATGTTGAAGTGTAAATCTTGGGACGTGCACATATAAAAAAAACTAAAAAAAATTAAATCACCTAGAAGCAAAGTAAATATGAAGCATGTGGGAATAATTGAAGGCTTAAACCTCCCCTAATGTTGAAAATATGCACAGGAATGAAAATGGCATGTTTATAATGCTTTGAGTTATGTAGTAGTATATGGACCAAGATGAATGAATGTCGAGAAGTTTGGCACGAAATGAAGTAAACATATGAGGATTGGGCATATATAAGTAAGCATGATTGTGATCGAAATCGGCATGATTGAGATGGAAATATGTTTAAAAATTAATAATGGAGTTAAAGGCATACTTTGAATCATGGTCATAACAGAAGACAATTGTGAAGAGTATCGTGGTTTTGATTTCCAAGATGACAAGAGACCTACGTAATTTTTTTTAGTTGAAACAAAAGTACATGACGCAGATAGATTAAAATCCCTATGAAGAAGGAAGTGAAGTACGATTGTAAAGTGACATTAGTAACCTGACGCTAATGTGAATTCAAGGACGAATTCTATTTAAGTAGGGGAGACTGTAACACCCAGTAACCCCGTATAATAGTCGATATAACCGTATCGATAAGATGAAAGGACAAAGTGAGACATTTTTTATCTTCAGGAGATAAGTGGAGAATTTTGAAATAAAATAATATTTTATGAATAAAATAATATTAAAATATTAATATTTTATATGTTATCGAAATTAGTCATAAAGAGGATTATATGACTAATCTAAGTGGGGGAGAAGAAATAAGAAGGAATTTTGAAGAAACACAACGATAGTTGTGCTCGCGTGTTTTTATTTAAATCGAGCTAACTCGAGTACGTAAATATTTAAATATTATGGTGATACCGTGTTGAAGTGCAGACTTTATATTTTATTTGTACACATGTAAAGGAAGGTCATAAAAGGAAATTGGAGTTTAAGAAATGTTGGAAGGACCCAATTGTAAAAGATGGAAGATGGAGGGGTCACATGGTAAATAAGGAAAAGTTTAAAGACTCATTTGTAATTTTTATATTTGAAGTTAACAAGGGGAATTTTCTAATCAAGGAAGGCAAGGTTATGAGTAATATGAGATGTACATGTGGGTTGGATGGGACAATGAATGAACAAATAAACCTTAAAGTAAAAATAATATAAAGAATAAAAATGTGAGTGGCAGGTGGAAAGTGATAATGCCTTTTGCCATGTGATTTTAACACATACAAGGAGTGGAGAAAAAAAGTCAAAAATCATGAAGTCATGGACAAGTCGTCCATGACAAAGAAAATGAGGAGAAAAGAAAAGCAAATAAGGAAGGAAGAAGAGTCAAGGAAGAAAAAGCTAGTGTTGACTTGCAATTTTAGCCACATGTGAGAAATGAGGAAAATGCCAACAATAGCCACTCTTTAACAAGACGGCCATGGGTGAGGAAAAAGGAAGAAAAATTTGGGTGGTGGGCATTTGGGAGAAACACCAAAGGAAGACAAAAATATCTTCATTGATAAGACCAAATCTTTGGGAAAGAAAAGAAGATAAGATCAGCTAAGAAGCTAAGGAAGAAAGGAAGAAAGAAAGAAAGGAGAAAGGAAAGGAAAAAAAGAAAGAGAGAAAGAAGAAATGATAAAGTAGAGAGAAAAGACAAGAAAGATAATGGAAAAGACATGGACCTTGGGCGAATCGCCCATGTGAGAGAAAAAAAAATAAAATAAAAAATATAATTAGGAAACTTAGGCCAAAAATCGTGCCATTGAGAGAGTTAAAGAGAGAAAAGTGAATTAGTTTGGAGATTTGAGAGAGAAGGTCGACCATTTAGAGAAAAAAAAAGAGAAGAAAGAAAGCTTAGAAAGGTTCCACTCGAGAGGAAGAAAAAAAAAAAGAAAATAGAAGAAAGTGGATGGCTCGGGTAGTGAGAGTTCAAGGGAAAATTGTGAGAGAAAGAAAGGGTTTCTTGCCTTTTTCTTGCATTTAACCCATACTTTGTGTGAGACCTTGACCCCTATTGACCCGTAACCAACAGTAGACGCGATAACACGAACTAGGGGTAATTTCGTCATTTCTCCTGATCAGCCCTTGAAATTTGTTTTCTAATGTTATTAACGTCCAAGTAGGCCTAAGGAATGAATGGATGAAGATAAGATAATGAAGAAGATAGAAATATTGATAATTTTCATGGTAGGGGTAAAACGGTCATTTTATATCTTAGGTTGAAATTTTTAAGTTTTCATGAACTCGAGTATTTCTAAACCCTTATGGACCTTGTCTCAGTGTTAAAGTAGTAAAAAGATTGCATAAAAGCAATTGAAAAAATAAAATGACATAGTTAAGGGCATTTTGGTAACTTTGCCAGAAATGAATAAACTTAAGCCATAAAAATCTAAGTTTCTAGGATGTTCTTCAAATTTCTAGCACTTCTTCTTCTTCTCCTTCCTCTCCCACGTTGTCTCAACCCCCCCCCCCCCCCCATGGAAGCTTGCCTTGAATTTCCATATATTTCCTTGAGTTAACCCTAATTTTTCATGTTTTTGTGTACCCTTTCCCAAAGTACTTTGTACTTTTCTACTTTCTCAACATAAAAAGCCTCAAAAACCTTTCCTTATTACACTCTCTCACTAGCTGGACATTGTAGAGAGAGAGAGTGAGATTTTCAAGATAGTTTGAAAGCTTTTGGGAAAGAAATTCAATTAGAAAGCTACTAAGGTGAGTAGTGAAATTGAGTTGATTTTTTTTAAGTTGTTGAGAATGGCTAGTGGCTAGATCCGTGAGTGTTTTGTAGTTGAGGTGGGTTATTTATTGTAGTGTGACTAGAATAGTGAAAATATATAGTCACTTGATGGTAGATGGAAGCTAGTTAAAAACAACTAGCAGAACATGATTTAGTGGATAGCTTTTAGAAATATAATCAAATCGGGTTGGTTGTGATGTTGTTGTCATGATAGGTCCCAACGAGGCACCACAATTCCGTTTAGACCATTAGTGGAGGTTGGAGTCGAGTAAAGATTCAACAAATATCGGTGAGTGAACTTGCACAAAATGTTTTGGGATTAAGGCACATGTGGTTGATTGAGACATTTTAATTGTTTTCTATAAAATGCATGGGAACAAGCCGTTAGTGAAATGTTTTTGGTGATGTGGAACATGATTGTGATGAATCTCTGTACCTTTATATGATGCTGATGTGTATATAAAAATATATGATATGTATTGCTAAGTAATTTTGTGTAATTAATGTAACCGTGCATGTGCGGAGTGGGCAGTGCATATGTCGGTTGGATGACGATGTTATGACAACTACAACCGTGCATATGCGGAGTGGCCAGTGCATATACTGCTCGAATGACAATGTTGTTACACTTACAACTATGCATGTGTGGAGTGGGCAGTGCACATGCCGATACTGATGTGCATATGGGGAGTGCATTTGGCTAAGGGAGGTGGTGGTATTCGTGTTTATATATATATATATATACAAGCATAGTAGAAAGTTTATGAATGTAGTACGTGATTGTAATGTATGCGGAATCTTACATGTTGAACAGTGAAAGTTGTTAAGTATTTTCAAATTGATGTTTATTGCAGCAAGGAATTTGGCTATGGCAAAAATGGATTCTCATTGCAACCAGAAACTCTCGAGTGGTGGTGCAGTGCTATCAATTTGACAGTAATTTTGACCACCTTCAAGTCAGAACTCGGCAAAGTGGTAAAAATTAAAGTCGTAGCCCTGCCTCTTAGCTTTCTAATGACCCAACAAGCATGTCAATTGGACTTCTATAGTGGGAGATATACTTGAAAAATCAAAACATATGCAAATGGAGAATGCCTTTTACTGCAGCGAGAAACGTGCTATCACATTGCTACCTTGCTCGGTTTTTGATATAAGTTTTCTTCACTCTTTTATCTTCATGATTGAGCATGGGTCTTTGCAACACTAAGAGTTTATTTACCAATGTTTGAAATGCGGGGTTTAGGGAAGAAATTTAACTAAACTGCATTGTTTTCAAAACAAGTGCATCATGATTTTTAAATTTTCCTTATCAATTGCTTGTTCCCTTCCTATGTTCACTCACTGAGTTCATACTCACAGTTTTCAACTTCATATTTTCAGATCAGGAGGTAGTTGGAACCTAGGTCGAGGTATCCACGTGAACTCGTCTCTTTGGTATGTATCTTGGCATTCAATAGCTATATCTTCACCAAGGTCGCTCCGTTGGAAGTCGAGTGTCTTTATGCTGCATATATAGATAAACGAAATGTAAAATTTTAAGATACTTGTCTTAGACAATATATATGTATATATATACTTTGAATGGTAACGCCATTCTAAGTTGGTGATGGTTAGCACTATTTTTGGGTAATGTATATATATACTTGCGAATATTTGATCATGGTAGAATATCATTCAAGTACTTACAGTTGAGATCATGGAATGTGACTTTAGGAATACTCAATAGATTGATGAACAGGTTATATAAATAGGCTTGGTTAGACTTAGTGGCTATGCTTATTGGGTCCATGCGTCGGTCATGGCCCGAAATTTGGGTCGTGACAATGTTGGTATCAAAGCCCTAGGTTGTCTAGGTCCTAGGACTTTCTTGTGTTGGTTCAGCGGAGTGTCGGGTCTTTATATGGGAACTTCAGTTGTGAAGTGTGAACCACGACACATTTTACAACCAAGGGACCGCATAGATTCCCTATCTTAGAAACCATATTTTCCTTTATATATGATTACAAAAAATGTATTTAATAATAGGTGTTGCTCTTGTCTAGGTAAAAATGTCGCCTAAGACATGAGGATAAGGGAGCAAGATGCCCCTATGAGATGACAGATAGGCCACAAGCATCCACCTTTAGGGGGGTCGAGGTAGACGTGGCAGGGCCACTAGGCCAGTAAGGGCGGATACGCCTATGAGTAAGCGAGAGGAAGGACAGTCTTCAGATGATGCAGATAGACAACCAACCAGCAGTATTACCATTGAGGATTTGGCGGCAGGACTACAAGGAGTCAAAAACAATCAAATACCACTCGCAAGGCTTTTGCATCAGTTTTACTTCTCCCTTGTGAGCAACAGTTATTAAATACCATGTTTTAAAGAAATATAGACTAATTTCAAATCAAAAACAATCAAAAAGTAATTTCTACTACACAGGGGTATTTTGGTCAGTTTATCCAAAAATTTTGAACCCTGGTAAAAATATGATATACGAGTAATAAGCATCCATTTTATGTCTAAAAATAAGTTTCGTTGTCTAATTCATCAATTTAAAGTGAAATTATAGCTATTCAGATTAAATAAAAATATTAAATAAAATATTTCATTTTCTTATAAAACAATATTTAAAGAACTCTGCGTAAATAAATTTTATAGCGTAAAAGCAAAATAAATTCATACATACAGTGGCACACACAACCAGGTATACAAAATATTCTACGATGACATGAGGGCTCCCAAAATAAAGAAATATGTACACGAAGGTAGACCTTCGATTTCTAAGGATGTCAAGCCTGACCTTATAAAATACTTGCCATGTCATTCATATGATTGACAATATGCTTGCATACTTGGAAAGCCTCGAAAAAATGTCAAAAGTCGATAGTGTACCTAGTGGTGCAACTAAGTTGAATTAAGCCTCGAACTAGTCCAAATAGAGATTTTAAGATGAAATTGAGAATTTTAAAACCCCAGAATGACTTAAAATGGTGATTCGGAGTTCGAAGACCGATTTTGAGTCAAATTGGAATTTTCATGATCTAGGGGTAAAATGGTCATTTTGCCACCCGAGGTTAAGATGTGAGTGATGGATGATATTTTTGACTAAGATTGATCATTTGGGATATAATTTGAGTTTGAGAAGTGAAAAATTTTAATTCTGACATTTTTTCGAGCATATTGGTAAAATAGTCATTTTGCCACCCTAAGGGCAAAATTATAATTTTACACCACCCAACACTTATCCAACACATGAATTTTACCCAATATTATCATGGATAATTGAGAAAATTTAAGTAGTGGAGAGAGATTGCTTAATGGGTAAGTATGACACATGGACCAATGGAATGGTGACATGTGTCAAGTTTATATCCATTTATTATTTAGCTTTAAAATCAGCATAAAATCAGCCTATTCTCATTCTTATGGCTGGCCAAAGATGAACAAAGGAAGAAAAGAAAGAACAAGAACCCTAGGTGGAAAAATTCAAGGGAAAAGTGTGAAAATTCAAGGAAACAAGTGAAAAAAGGTAAGATTTTTCAATTCTAGCTTGAGATCTACCTTTCCCATGCATTCTTTTTGATTTTTCATGGTTGAATCTTATGAAAACATGATGAATCCCTTGCTGGCCAGACATGGGGGGAGGAGTTTTGATGCTTGATTTGGTTAGATTTTAAGATATGTTAGTGTTTTTAGTTAGTTAATGATATGTAGCATGAAAAACCAACAAGAAAAATTCATTTTCTCCCATTACCCATCATTGGCCGAATTCTCCATGTGGAATACTGATGATGATTTTGATTGTTATTTCAAGTAATTTGGTTAGGAAATGATGAATTTCGGTGAGAAAATCAAGTAGGAAAAATTATAGTATTGATGCACCCATCATGGCCGAAATTCCTAAGGGAAAATTTGAAGGTGATGTTGCTAAATTTTATGCTATTGAATTTGTGATTGATGGTTTAGAGAATTGGAAGAAAAATGGAGTTAATTGGAGTTGAATTGGCCAATTAATTAAGTGATAGATCGATTAGGCGAACACCGTGTTTGGACGATAATTTGAACAATTTGCATTCCATTTCATGCATCCATATAGTTTTATAACGGTTTAGCACCAATGTGGTAAATTACTTGATTTTGAATCATGTCTAGGTGGTGAATCCTCTGCTAAGGGCAAAGAAATTGTACCCGAGGATTGGTAGTCAGTGTACTCTAGAAATTCGACTCCTGAAATAGTGAGTAACCTTACTATCATCTTAATTATCTAAATTGGTTTTTATCCGATTTTGTGATTTTATGAAAAATGAGTTTAAATGGTTAATTTTTAGGTTTTATAAACAAAATGTGTTTAAATGAAAAGAGTTTATAAATTGTCTTGAAATTGAATGATGGCTTTGAAAATAGAGTAACTGGAGACCACTTGTTGTGTTGTAATTTATGATTCTAATTGATGGCTTATGATAATGTGTTGGCATGACTGGCTGGAATTGTGGTTTGTGAACTGTATGAATTGTTCTATTTTACATTTATAGGCTGGGTAGTATAATATTAGTCATGTCGTGTTGTCAATATTTTATTGTGTGGTGGGTTTAGCTTGCTACAGTGGGCGGGTTCTGTGGACCAGCTTATTAGAGGGGCACGAAATCCGGTTATATATGTACCTCGGTCGGAGAGGCACGTAGGGTATCTTTTGAGGTATGGTTGAGTACATGTCATGTCGAACCACCTCGTGATGATGAACTCTGCTAACGCTAAGGAATGGTTGTATTTTTCAAACTAAAAATATGTTTATGTGTATACAAAACTTTTTAACAGCCTTGGCAGACTCTGTTAAATGCCTCGGTCAAGGTATTCCCGAGAATGATTTTGACAGGAGCCAAGCTTTTAAGATACTCATAAGCCATGTTGATTATTTAAATGAAATGAATATTTACGTTAAGAAATACATATTGAGATGGAATATTTTAATCGTCTCTATTTACTCGACTTTAGATATTTTTGATGGTGTTTGTTTACTCACTAGGATTATATAATCTCACCACCCTCCTTTCCACCCATTTCAGGCTCATAATAGACTATAGATAACTAATTCCATTGAGGCTACTATTGGATTTTCATCCTCCAAACTGTAGGTTCACAGTCTCCCTTACTTTCGGTTATTCGGGGGCCCACTAGTTATTATAAATTAAATTAAATACTTTGGCTTACTGTATTACAGTATGTATGAACTTATTTTTTTTTACGCTGCAAAAATTATTTACGTAAAACTCTAAAAATAATGTTTAATAAGAAAATTGAATATTTTATTGAATATTTCTTTTATTTTTTTATATATTTAAATAATCATAATTTCATTTTAAATAAAGGTTTTAGATGTTTAAACTTATTTTTGATTATGAATTATGTGTTTTGTACTTGCATACTACATTTTTAGCGGATTTTGAAATGTTCAGGGAAAAATAACCAAAATGCCGCTGTGAGACAAAAATCATTTTTTTATTGTTTTAAGTTGAAAATAACTTAAAATCTTTTAGAACATGGTATTTAGCAACGGTTACTCACAAGGGGAGTGATAAACTGATATTAAAGCCTTGCGAGGTTCCGGTTGGCATTCCAGGTTATGAGTATCTATCGGGACACCGTGACGATTGTCACGGGCTCGAGAGAAGTACCGGGTCGTGACAAAGGATGTAAATCCAAAAGTAGATCATCGACGAAATCAGCTATCTACAGACTATCCTGAGCCTGAAATGGTTAAAAAAAAGAAGAGGTGAGTTTTTATGAACTCAGTGAGTAAGCAGAGTTCGTTTGTAGCATCTAAAGTCAAGTAAATGGAGACAATTAAATCATCCCATCAATATATATATAATTCATAGCATCAAAGCCCATTTCAATCCATGTAAAAACAATCACATTTCATCAAGAAAATCAACAAGGCTTATGACTTTCTTAAAAACTCGGCTCGTGCCAAAAATTAGTACTTGATGATGCCTTGAGCCGGGCATCCAACCGAATTTGCCAAGGCAGTAAAAAAGACATATACACATAAAACATGTTTTCACGTTTAAAAACATAGCCGTTCCTTGGCATTGGCAGGAGTTTCACTTTCACGACGTGGTTCGGCGTAAAGTGAACTCTAAACTTTACCTTAAGAGATACCCGGAAGTAAATCAATAGTGAATTCAAACTCTCGATCAGGAGGTAGTCTTGGTAATTCATCTGGAAACACATCAGGGAACTCATTTACTATTGGGACATCCTCTAACTTAGATTCCCCCTTTGAGGTATCAATTACATGTGCTAGATAAGCCAAATACCCTTTCTACACTAGTTTCAAGGCTTTGATAGCCGAGATTACACAGGATGGTAATACTCGACGTTCCCCTGCAAATACAACCTCTTCTTCCTCAAAATTCTGAAACTTAACTTCTTTCCTAAAACAATCCCCTTTTGCTCGATGTATAGTCAACCAATCCATACCCAATATCAAGTTAAAATCTCGAATCTCTAAAGGAATTAAGTCAGCCCTGAATTCTACCTCACCAACCTTTATTCCACAGTCTCTATAACAAGTGTTTCTAACCAACTGTTCTCATTGAGGGTATGAACTACAATTTCCTCCTCCAAAGGTGACAAGTTTCTATCAGAAAAAGATGCAAATGTCGTGCTCACATAAGATCTATCTGAACCAGAATCTATTAAAACATAAGCATCTCTGTCAAATACAAACATAGTACCTGTTACTGCACTTGGTCGAACTCGTGCCTCTTCCTTTGTTACCTCAAAAACCTTAGTCGAAGTATGAGCCTGTGGTCTAGAGGGTGGATATGCCGGGGTATTACTCCCCACACCGGACCGCATCGCTACACCTTGTCTCGGCTGTAACCAAGAAGAATCCCTTCTTTCAATATTGATGAGAACTTGGGGAGATTAAACAGCTGCAGTAGCTCGTCCTAACTGCGGACAAGCACTCCTCATGAGACCTTTCTGACCACAATGAAAACACAGTACGGGCTCCCTACACGACTTGGTATGAAATTTTCCACAATTTTGGCATCTATCAAAACTCTCAGAACTCTTCCCAAGAGCACTCGTCGCTGATCTACTGAATTTATGAGACTTTTGTTGTCACTGTTGAGATGAGGGTCGAGTAATTGCTACTGAAGCAGTGGTAGCACTCCCTGAAATAAATGAGTCCTTGCCCTTTTTCAAAGGCTGGCCAAAAAATGTACTGGCATTTCTCCCTTTAGCAAACTCAGCTCCAATCCTCTTACTCTCAGTCGCAAGCTTCTCAGCCCATAGAGCCATTTGTACTACCTTTTTATATGACTCCTTACCTGTCACTGTCATGCGCTCTCTACTTTCATTTCGGAGCCCTTCCGCAAAGTAGTTAGCCTAATCCTGCTCAGTTTTCACCAGATCTGACACATAAGACATTAGCTCGTTAAAACCAGCCTCATACTCCTCTATTGTCAAATTTCTCTGTTTCAAACTTAAGAACTCTCTCTTCTTTTCCTTTTGATGAAAATAAGTGTAATATTGGCCATCGAACTCCCTCAAAAAATTTGACTAGGTCAAAGGAGTAGCAGAACGAGATTTTACCAAATTCCACCAACTACGGGCCCTCTTTTCAAGTAGCCTTGTGGCGGCCATCAATTTCATATCATCATCTAATTTCATATCCGTAAGTGTCTCTGATACCTGAATGATCCAGTCTTTAGTTGCGGTTGCATCCAGATCACCCGTAAAAGAAATGCAACTCATTTGCCTAGCCTCCTTAAGTTTCTTAGAAATGGAGACATCAGGCACCTGTGGTGGAACAGGAGGTGGTGGTGGTGGCATTGGAGGTGCGGCTAGAGGAATAGCAGGAAGAGCTTGACCAACCTGAGCTTGGCCAGTAATAGCAGTAAGAAAAGCTACCAATGCCTGAATTGCCTCAAAAGACATGGCAGGAATACTAGGAATATTAGTAGATGGTGGAGGAGGTGGAGGATGTGGAGGAGTCTCAGTATGTTCAACAGTAGGTGCTGCACGACCCGAAATTCCCATCGAGCCCGTGACAATCGTCGCGATGTCTCGATTGACATTTATTGCCCGAAATGCCAACCGAAACCTCGCAAGGCTTTCGCATCAGTTTTACTTCTTCCTTGAGAGCAACAGTTATTAAATACCATGTTTTAAAGAAATATAGACTAATTTCAAATCAAAAAGTAATTTCTACTACACATGGGTATTTTGGTCATTTTACCTAAAATTTTTGAACCTTGGTAAAAATATGACATACGAGTAATAAGCATCATTTCATATCTAAAAATAAGTTTCGTTGTCTAATTCATCAATTTAAAGTGAAATTATAGCTATTCAAATTAAATAAAAATATTAAATAAAATATTTCATTTTCTTATAAAATAATATTTATAAAACTCTGCGTAAATAATTTTTGTAGCGTAAAAGCAAAATAAATTCATATATATAGTGGCACACGTAGCCAGGTATACAAAATATTCTACAATGACATGTGGGCCCCTAAAATAATCAAATATGTATAGGAAGGTAGACCTTCGATTTCTATGGATGTAAATCCAAAAGTAGATCCTCCACGAAATCAACTATCTACAGATTATCCTGAGCCTAAAATGGTTAAAAAAATGAAGAAGTGAGTTTTTATGAACTTAGTGAGTAAGCAGAGTTCGTCTGTAGCATCTAAAGTCGAGTAAATGGAGACAGTTAAATCATCCCATCAATATATATATAATTCATAGCATCAAAACCCATTTCAATGAATGTAAAAACAATCACATTTCATCAAGAAAATCAACAAGGCTTATGACTTTTTTAAAAACTTGGCTCACGTCAAAAATTAGTACTTGATGATGCCTTGAGTCGGGCATCCAACCGAGTCTGCCAAGGCAGTTAAAAAGACATATACACATAAAACATGTTTTCACGTTTAAAAATATAGCCGTTCCTTGGCGTTGGCTGAGTTTCACTTTCACGTGGTGGTTCGGTGTGAAGTGAACTCTAAACTTTACCTTAGGAGATACCCTCCGTGCCTCTCGTACTATGGTAAATATAACGGCATTTACCGTGCCCCTCAAATAGGTTGGTCCACGAAAACTCGCCCACTGCAGTAAGCTAAATAAATAACCCACAAAATCAATAAAATTTCGACAGCATAACATGGCTAATATAGTACTATCCAACCTGTCAATGTAAGACAAAACAATTTATATAATTCACAAAACCACAATTTCAGCCATTCATGCTACAACAATTTCATAAGCCATCAATTCAAATCACGTATATATATATATAATACGAATGTATAGCCTCAACTTACTCTATTTCGAAAATCAACATTTAGTTTCAGAATAATTTATAAATCTCATTCATTTACCAACATTTAAAATGTAAAACATAATAATTTACAAATTAAGTGCCTTATTCTTTAAAATCTTAAAACAAGTATAAACCACTTTAGATAATTAAGATGAACATCTGATTACTCACTATAATGGGAATTTGGAGTGGTAAGAGTACTCCTATTCTCGGTCCTCTGGCACGATAACTCTGCCCTTATCGGGGGGTTCAGCACCTATCCATAATACACAATATGTAATTCAATACATTAGTGTCAAATTGTTATAAAACTATTTCAGACTCTATATGGTTGCATGAAGTTGAATGAGAAATGTTCGGATAGTCACTTAAAGATGGTGTTTTACATAGGTTCAATTGTGATCGGAAGGAATTTGTATTTGACCTAATTCAAACCATACACCATTGATTTAACCAAAACATCCGATTCAATTCCAAATATATTCATTACACTTCCAATAATCTAATACACCAAAGCATTACAATGAACTTGATTTTTGACTAACTTCACCATTTTTCGAAATACATTTCGATTCTGAACTAACATACTAATCAATGTCTACACAGTCTCGTAAATCCATATATATCATTATGAATCAAATCCAAGTCCATTTACTATGATTTTCTCAGTTTCCATCAAGCCATTTTCTAAAGGAACTATACTTTTCAATAACTGGTTTCGATATCCAACATCATAATTCATCAATTCCAAGCTAAATAACATGAATTACAACCAAATCCATCATCAACATGCCCTATAGAAAATTTGGCCAAATGAGGGTGGTTGAAGAACATGTGATTTTCTTGCTTGTTTTTCCTTCCAAACATCACAAAATGACTAAAAATAATAGGATATTATGAAATCTAGCAAAATTCATAACCAAAACTTCTCTCTCTAGGTTTGGCTAGCAAAGGTTCCCTCCTGAAAACTTGAATTTCAGCCATGGAGAATGAAAAAGAATGCATGGGAAAGGTAGATCACAAGCTAAAATAAAAAAATCTTACCTTTACTTGCTTGATTCCTTGAAATCCAAGAATTTCTCTTAGATTTTTCCTTCCTAGGGTTTGTTCTTCCCTTTTTCTCTTTGTTCCCTTGCTTGCCCGACCATAAGAGTGTGAATGTGAGGGTTTTAAGTGAGTTTATATAGGCAATTAAAATAATATTAAAGCTTGACACATGTCACCTTTTAATTGGTCCATGCTTAAAAACTTAATAATTAAGCATTTCATTTTCACCGCATATAATCTCTCACTTAAAAAAAATAATGGATGAAATTCATGGGTTTGACAAGTGTCATGATGGTGTAAAATTCCAAAATTTCCAATTTCATCCTCATGGACACTTAAAATGATCGTTTTACCCCTATGTTCGAAAAAATATTGAAATTGAAAATTTTCACTTCTCAAATTCAAATAATGCTCTAATTAATAAAATTTAGTCAAAATATCATCCAACATTCCAATTTTGCCCTTGGGTGGCAAAATGACCATTTTGCCCCTATGTTATGAAAATTTTCGATTTAACTCCAAATCAATCCTTGAATTCTAAATCCTCATATTAAGACATTCTAAGATTCAATAAATCTCAAATACATCGTAAAATCTTTATTTGGCCTAGTTTGAGGCTTTAATCAACTTAATTGTACCATTAGGTACAATACTGACTTTTAACGATTTTTTGATACATTCACTTATGCAAACATTCTATCAAGCACATGAATGACATGACAAGTATATAATAGAGTAGGGCTTGACAACACTACCCCCCTTAAAGTAAAATTTTGACCTCAAAATTTCACTTACCGAACTAGGAGAAAAGATGCGGATATTGGTTTTTCATCTGGTGCTCAACTTCCCACGTCGTCTCCTCTATTTGAGCATTTTTCCACAACACCTTAACCATTGGAATGTTCTTATTCCTTAACACTTGATCCTTTCGGTCTAAAATTCGTACAAGTTGCACCTTAAACTTTAAATCTTCTTGCAACTCAATCGGAGGTGCCTAGAGGATACGGGAGGGATCAAGTACATACTTCTTCATCATTGAGACGTGGAAGACATTGTGAATCCGATCCAACTCTGGGGATAATTCTAGTCTATATGCCACTGGCCCAATCCGTTCAATAATACGAAAGGGTCCAATGTATCTCGGATTGAGCTTTCCTCGTTTTGCAAACCGGATCACACCTTTCATTATCCAACAAGATACCACAATTTACGACAATAATATAATCAAATAAGACTTAATACCTCAAAGTATTCAAATCATTACCTTTCCAAGGAGAGACCTTAAGAAAAGCTCTATCATCAACTTCAAATTCTAAATCTTTTCTTCGTCTATCAGAGTAACTCTTCTGCCTATCTTGAGCTGTCTTTAATCGCTCTCAGATAACCTTGATCTTGTCATTAGTCAGATCAATCAGTTATACATTAAACAATTTCCTCTCACCCACTTCATCCCAGCAAAGTGGAGTTTGGCACTTTCTCCCATACAGAGCCTAGTATGGTGCCATCCCAATACTAGACTGAAAACTATTGTTATACGCGAACTCCACCAACGGCAAATGTCTGTCCCAACTCCCAATAAAGTCAATGACACAAGCCCGTAGCATATCTTCTAGAGTCTGAATGGTCCTTTCAGATTGACCATCTGTTTGTGGATGAAAGGTAGTGCTAAACCTTAAATTAGTTTCGAAAGCCTCTTAGAATTTTGGCCAAAATCGAGAAGTGAACCGAGGGTCTCGATCTGACACGATAGAAATTAGGACTTCATGTAATCTCACTATCTCATCTATATAAAGCTTAGCCAGTCTCTCAATGGAATATGTGCTATGGATAGCCAAGAAATGGGTGGACTTAGTCAATCTATCCACACTCACCCAAATAGCATCCTTCCCACTCTAGGTCCGCGATAAACCCAATACAAAGTCTATAATTACGTGCTCCCACTTCCATTCAGGGATAGGTAGAGGCTGAAGAGTACCCGATGGTTTTTGATGTTTTGCCTTGATCTACTGGCATGTGAGACATTTTGTCACAAACTCTGCTATGTCTCATTTCATACCTGGCTACCAATAACTTTCCTTGATAGTCTTGTGCATTTTAGTGCTTCCAGGATGTAAAACATAGACGAAAGAATGACCTTCCTCCAAAATAGCTTGTCTCAACTAATCATCCTTAGGGACACAAACCCGGTTCCCAAGCATCAAGATACCAGTATCACCGAGTCTAAACTCACTAGTTTTTTCATCTTGTAACTTTTGAACTTCTCGTTTCAACTCATCATCAAACTTCTGCAATTCTTCGATTTGATTCAACAGTGAGAGTCTCACAACAAAACTAGCAAGTAGGGTTCCATCCTCACCATTACTCAACCGGATCCCTAAAGATTTCATCTCACGTTGCATTGGAAAATAAGAATTCCGAAATGATGCTAACAAAGATGAGGATTTACGGCTTAAGGCATCTGCTACAACATTTGCTTTTCCCGGATGATAATCAATTACTAAGTCATAATCCTTAATTAACTCTAACCATCGTCTCTGTCTCAAATTGAGTTCTTTTTGGGTGAGCAAAGAGTTCAAACTTTTGTGATCTGTAAAGATCCAACAACGCTCGCCATATAAGTAATGCCTCCAGATTTTCAATGCAAAGACTGCTGCTGGCAACTCCAAATCGTGGGTAGGGTAATTCGTCTCGTGTTTTTTCAATTGCTGAGAAGCATAAGCTATTACTTTCTCATCATGCATTAACACACACCCTAATCCTAATTTAGAAGCATCACTATACACCATAAATTTTTTCTCACTAACAGGTAGTGTTAAAATGAGAGCGGAGGTCAACCGATTCTTTAGCTCTTGAAATCGACTCTCGCAAATATCATCCCACTCAAACTTGACTCTTTTACGAGTTAGACGAGTCAGATGAGTAGCTATCAATGAAAACCCTTGAACGAACCTCCTATAATAACCGGCTAAACCAAGAAAACTCTGAATTTTTGTTATTGTTTTTGGTTGCTCCCACTGTACGATGGCCTCTATCTTCTTGGGATCGATATAAATTCTAGCTCCAAACACAACATGTCTCAAGAAAACCACTTCCTTCAACCAAAACTCACATTTTGAAAACTTGGCATAGAGTTGTTTCTCGTGCAAGGTTTACAGTACAATGCGCAAATAGGGAGCATGTTCATCATTATCCTTCGAATACACCAGAATATCATCTATGAACACTATCATGAACTTATTCAAGCATGGGTGGAACACCCTGTTCATGAGGTCCATAAAAGCTGCCGGCGCATTAGTTAGACCAAAAGGCATAACTAGAAACTTGTAATGCCCGTAACGAGTCCTAAAAGCAGTCTTGGGTACATCCTGCTCCTTGATCTTTAACTGATAATACCTAGACCTCAGATCAATCTTAGAAATCATTG
The DNA here is from genome assembly GCF_053813885.1 of Theobroma cacao. Taxonomy (NCBI): domain Eukaryota; kingdom Viridiplantae; phylum Streptophyta; class Magnoliopsida; order Malvales; family Malvaceae; genus Theobroma; species Theobroma cacao. The sequence goes on along the minus strand of NC_142642.1, from coordinate 21,536,617 downwards.
TAGCACATTGTAGCTGATCAAAAAGATCATCAATCCGTGGTAGAGGGTATTTATTCTTGATGGTTACTCGATTCAGCTGACGGTAGTTGATACATAGCGGAAGAGTGCCTTCCTTTTTCTTTACAAACAGGACTGGTGTACCTCAAGGAGAAGTACTAGGGTGAATAAAACCCTTATCTACAAATTCTTGCAGCTGAACTTTCAACTCCTTTAACTCTGCCGGAGCCATCCGATATGGAGGAATGGAAATAGGTGTAGTACTCAAAAGTAAATCAATAGTGAATTCAAACTCTCGATCAAGAGGTAGTCCCGGTAATTCATCTGGAAACGCATCAGGGAACTCATTTACTACTGGGACATCCTCTAACTTAGGTTCCCCCTTTAAGGTATCAATTACAAGTGCTAGATAAGCCGAATACCCTTTCTACACTAGTTTCAAGGCTTTGATAGCCGAGATTAGACAAGATGGTAATACTCGACGTTCCCTTCCAAATACTACCTCTTCTCCCTTAAAATTCTGAAACACAACTTTTTTCCTAAAACAATCCCCTTTTGCTCGATGTGTAGTCAACCAATCCATACCCAATATCAAGTCAAAATCTCGAATCTCTAACGAAATTAAGTCAGCCCTGAATTCTTTCTCACCAAAAAATGCACTGGGATTTCTCCCTTTAGCAAGCTCAGCCCGAATCCTCTTACTCTCAATCGCAAGCTTTTCAACCCATAGAGCCATTTGTACTACCTCTTTTTATGACTCCTTACCTGTCACTGTCATGCGCTCTCTAATTTCATTCTGGAGCCTTTCCTCGAAGTAGTTAGTCTGATCTTGCTCGATTTTCACCAGATCGGGCACATAAGACATTAGCTCGTTAAAACCAGCCTCATACTCCTCTATTGTCAAATTTCCCTATTTCAGACTTAAGAACTCTCTCTTCTTTTCCTTTTGATGAAAATAAGTGTAATATTGACCATCAAACTCCCTCAGAAAATATGACAAGGTCAAAGGAGTAGAAGAACAAGATTTTACCAAATTCCACCAAGTACGGGCCCTCTTTTCAAGTAGTCTTGCGGCCACCATCAATTTCATATCATCATCTAATTTCATATCGTAAGTGTCTCTAATACTTGAATGATCCAGTTTTGAGCTGCGTTGCGTCCAGATCACCGTAAAAGAAATGCAACCATCTGCCTAGCCTCCTTAAGTTTCTTAGAAATGGAGACATCAGGCACCTGTGGTGGAACATGAAGTGGTGGTGGTGGCATTGGAGGTGCAGCTAGAGAAACAGCAAGAGGAGCTTGACCAACCTGAGCCTAGCCAGTAATCGCAGTAAGAAAAGCTACCAATGCCTGAATTGCCTCAAGAGACATGGTAGGAACACTAGTAAAATTAATAGATGGTGGAGGAGGTGGAGGATGTAGATGAGTCTCAGTATGTTCAATAACAGGTGCTGCACAATCCGAAATTCCCATCGAGCCCGTGACAACAGTCGCAATGTCTCGATTGACATTCATTACCCGAAATAACAACCGAAACCTCGCAAGGCTTTCGCATTAGTTTTACTTCTCCTCTGTGAGCAACAGTTATTAAATACCATGTTTTAAAGAAATATAGACTAATTTCAAATAAAAAACAATCAAAAAGTAATTTCTACTACACGGGTATTTTGGTCATTTTACCCAAAATTTTCGAACCGTGGTAAAAATATGACATACGAGTAATAAGCATCCCTTTCATGTCTAAAAATAAGTTTCGTTGTCTAATTCATCAATTTAAAGTGAAATTATGGCTATTCAAATTAAATAAAAATATTAAATAAAATATTCCATTTTCTAATAAAACAATATTTATAGAACTCTACGTAAAAGCAAAATAAATTCATATATACAGTGGCACACATAGCCAGGTACACAAAATATTCTACAATGACATGTGGGCCCCCAAAATAAACAAATATATACAAGAAGGTAGACCTTTGATTTCTAAGGATGTAAATCCAAAAGTAGATCCTCAACGAAATCAGCTATCGACAGATTATCCAGAGCCTGAAATGGTTAAAAAAAAAAAAAGAGGTGAGTTTTCATGAACTCAGTGAGTAAGCATAGTTCGTTTGTAGCATCTAAAGTCGAGTAAATAGAGACAGTTAAATCATCCCATCGATATATATATAATTCATAGCATCAAAACCCATTTCAATCCATGTAAAAACAATCACATTTCATCAAGAAAATCAACAAGGCTTATGTGACACGATATCTTTGCCCTTATCGGGGGGTTCAACACCTATCCATAATACACGATATGTAATTCAATACATTGGTGTCAAATTGTTATAAAACTATTTCAGACTCTATATGAATGCATGAAGTTGAATGAGAAATGTTCGGTTAGTCACTTAAAGACGGTGTTCTACGTAGGTTCAATTGTGATCGGAAGGAATTTGTGTTCGGCCTAATTTGAACCATACACCATTGATTTAACCAAAACATCCGATTCAACTCCAAATATATTCATTACACTTCCAATAATCTAATACACCAAAGCATTACAATGAGCTTGATTGTTCACTAACTTCAACATTTTTCAAAATTCATTCCGATTCCGAACTAACATACTAATCAATGTCTACACATTCTTGTAAATCCATATATATCATTAGGAATCAAATCCAAGTCCATTTACTATGATTTTCTCAATTTCCATCAAGCCATTTTCTAAAAGAACTATACTTTTCAATAACCGGTTTCAATATCCAACATCATAATTCATCAATTCCAAGCTAAATAACATGAATTACAACAAAATCCATCATCAACATGCCCTATAGAAAATTTAGCCAAATGAGGGTGGTTGAAGAACATGTGATTTTCTTGCTTGTTTTTCCTTCCAAACATCACAAAATGGCTAAAAACACTAGGATATTATGAAATCTAGCAAAATTCATCACCAAAACTTCTCTCTCTAGGTTTGGCCAACAAAGGTTCCCTCTTGAAAACTTGAATTTCAGCCATGGAGAATGAAAAATAATGCATGGGAAAGGTAGATCACAAGCTAAAATAAAAAAATCTTATCTTTACTTGCTTGATTCCTTGAAATCCAACAATTTCTCTTGAATTTTTCCTTCCTAGGGTTTGTTCTTCTCTTTTTCTCTTTGTTCCCTTGCTTGGCTGGCCATAAGAGTGTGAATGTGAGGGTTTTAAGTGAGTTTATATAGGCAATTAAAATAATATTAAAGCTTGACACTTGTCACCTTTTAATTGGTCCATGTTTAAAAACTTAATAATTAAGCATTTCATTTCCACCACATATAATCTCTAACTTGAAAAAAATAATGGGTGAAATTCATGGGTTTAACAAGTGTCATGGTGGTATAAAATTTCAAAATTTCCAATTTCGTCCTCATGGACACTTGAAATGATCGTTTTGCCCCTATGTTCGAAAAAATGTCTAAATTGAAAATTTTCACTTCTCAAATTCAAATAATGCTCTAATTAATCAAATTTAGTCAAAATATCGTCCAACATTCCAATTTTGCCCTTGGGTGGCAAAATAACCATTTTATCCCTATATTATGAAAATTCCCGAATTAACTCCATATCAATCCTCGAATTTTGAATCATCATATTAAGACATTCTAAGATTCAATAACTCTCAAATACATCGTAAAATCTTTATTTGGCCTAGTCCAAGGCTTTAATCAACTTAATTGTACCACTAGGTGCAATATCGACTTTTAACGATTTTCTGATAATTCACTTATGCAAACATTCTATCAAACATATGAACAACATGACAAGTATATAAGAGAGTAGGGCTTGATACACTTGCACTTCAGGAAAAGGTTAAGAGGAAGACCTCTTAACTACCTCCATATCTGAGCCACTAAGCCAAACTTTCCAGAACATCCTAAGATGAAAGTAACCCATGAACCTTGCCATTATTTTGAGTTGCTTTCACTGTCATACAAGTGAAGTGATTATTCTATGCAAATTAGTTGTTTCACTTATATTGGTTGTTCCACATTGAGTAGTGCTTTACTTATTCTAGTTGTTTATGTGAAGTAGTAATTCACTTCTTTTAGTTGTTCTGCGTGAACTAGTGCTCACTTATAATGGTTGTTCTCATTATTCTCTATACAATATTATGTTATAAAGTAATTCTTTAGAGAATAGGTATTAACCAACATTGACTATCGACAGTAAGATCCTAGTCACTTGTAGTTATACCAAGATGCAACTTTCTATACTCTCTTTATCAGAACAATTTAGAAAAAAGTTTAGGAACCCTACATGCGTGCACAGAAGATGGCAATCCCATTGATTTCTTCTCTAGAAACCATAAATAGAGAGCAATAGGGATGCATTTATTCATGATGTTAGAGGAAGGATATTTAGCAAAAGCAAACACAATTTCCCGCCACCAAGATGAATTAGATCTATTGGCTTAATCTCTTTGCAATCCCCACCACATTATGAAAGATCTGGAAGCACCGTTGCTTCATAAACCCCTCACTGGCTCAACAAACTTTGTTTTGTTTGACACATCAAATGCCCGAAGTGACATCTTTGTTGACATTCATACTTGAATGGAATACTTACAGTACTTGTATGGTTTATAGTAAACTAGAATGCAAGCTCAACAGTCATGCAATTACGTGTAATTTTGCATGTCTTGATATAATGTGTACATTGCGATTTTTGAATGAATTTTTAGAGAATATGAACTCAAGAAATTTTAAATAAGAACATAGAAGAAGAAAAACTGCAACAGAATCAATTGGGAATCAAAAGTTCACATTCCATTTTCATTGCAATATATATATTTTTCTAAAAGGAAAATAAAACTAATTTAGGCTTAAGAATCGACCTTGAAAACATAATCAAGAGAAATAAGTTAAACAATAGAAGCACAGTAATCTAGCATTGCATTCTATGCTAGTAACGGCTAACTAAGCAAACAAGAAACAAACAAACATGTCAAGCCCAGCTCTACAATATGTTTATTATGCCATTCCTACATAAGAATGCATGTTTGCTTACTTGGGTACCTTGAAAATCGTTAAAAAACGGTATTGTACCAAATGGTATAATTAAGTTGAATTAAGCCTCGAACTAGTCCAAATAGAGATTTTAAGATGAAATTGAGAATTTTAAAACCGCAGAATGACTTAAAATGGTGATTTGGAGTTCGAGGACCAATTTGGAGTCACATTAGAATTTTCATGACCTAAGGGCAAAATGGTTATTTTGCCACCCGAGGTTAAAATTGGAATGTTGGAAGAATTTTTTGATCAAGATTGACTATTTAGAACATAATTTGAGTTTGAGAAGTGAAGAATCTTAATTTTGACATTTTTTTGAACATAGGGGTAAAATAGTTATTTTGCCACCCTAAAGGCAAAATTGTAATTTTACACCACCCAACACTTGTCCAGCACATGAATTTTACCCAATATTATCATGGATAATTGAGGAAATTTAAGTGGTGGAGAGAGATTGCTTAATGGGTAAGTATGACACATGGACCAATGGAATGGTGACATGTGCCAAATTTTCATCCATTTATTATTTGGCTTAAAAATCAGCACAAAATCAGCCCATTTCTCTTCATATGGCCGGCCAAAGCAAGAACAAAGGAAGAAAAGAAAAAACAAGAACCCTAGGGTGAAAATTCAAGAGAAAATTGGTGGATTTCAAGTAATCAAGCAATCAAAGGTAAAATTTCTTGATTTTGACTTGTGATCTACCTTTCCCATGCATTCTTTTGCATTTTCCATGGTTGAATCACAAGATATCATGAAGGATTCATGGCTGAGCAAATTTAGAGAGAGAAGATTTGATGATTTATTTGGTTAGATTTTGAGATATTTTAGTGTTTATAGTTGATTTATCATGTTTGGAAGGAAAACAAGAAAAATCACATGTTCTTCATGGATTCTTCATTGGCCAAATTTCATAAAGACAATATTGAAGATGAATCTTGTGGTGTCTTATGTTATTTAGTTAAAATTTAATGAATTGTGGTGGTGGAAACCAAAAATGGTAATGTTTAGCAGGAAAAATCGTATACCCCTCAAGAACCTTCATTGGCCGAATCTTCCTTGTAGAGTATTGATGATGATTTTGATTTTATTTCAAGTGATTTGGTTAGGAATTAGTGATTTATGGTGTGAGAATCAAGCTTGAAAAATCATAGTGTTGAAGCAACCAACATGGTTGAATTTTCCAAGAGAAAATGTGAGGATGATTTTGCCATATTTCAAGTTATTTAATTTGTGTTTGATGATTTGGAGTATTGGGAAAAAAATGGAATTAAATGGAGTTAAATTGGACATATTTGCCAATTAATCGAGTGATAGATCGAATTAGGCCAATACCATTTTATTTAGGTACACAATTGAATTTGTGTAGAACACCGTGTTTAGAGGATAATCCGAACAATTTGCATTCCATTTCATGCATTAGTATAGAGCCTGAATTGGTTTTATAATAATTTAGCACAAATGTAGTAAATGGCTTATTGTGCATTATGTCTAGGTTGTGAGCATTCTGGCAAAAGTAAAGAGATAGTATCCGAGGATCAAGAATTGGAGTACTTGGAATTCGACTCCCGAAATAGTGAGTAACCTTACTATCGTCTTAATTATCTAAAGTGGTTTTATCCGATTTTGTGATTTTATGGAAAATGAGTTTGAATGGTAAATCTTTATGTTTTATAAGCAAAATGAGATTAAATGAAAATGATTTTATAAAATTGTCTTGAGATTGAATGATGGTTTTGAAAATAGAGTAATTGGAGACTATTTTCATGTGTTGTAAATTCAAGGTTCGAATCGAATGGCTTATGACAATATTTGCATGAATGGCTAAATTGGTAAATGTGTTGAAAATATATGAACTGTTGTTTGCCTTGATAGGCTGAATAATGATAAAATTGCCATGTCATGCTGTTAACTTTTATTGAATTGGTGGGTTATTGATTAGTCGCTGCAGTGGATGGGTTCCGTGGACTAGCCTATTAGAGGGGGCACAATAACCCTATTATATTCATACCTCAGTATGAGAGGTGCGGATGGATAACTCCTAAGGTTAACACTTTAGAGTTCACTTCACGCTAAACCACCACATGAGGGTGAACTTAGCCAATGCCAAAGAACAACTATATTTTTAAAATAAAAACATGATTTATGCGTACATAACTTTTTAACAGCCTTGGTGGACTCGGTTGGGATAGCCCTCGGCCAAGGTATCCTTAATAACTGAGTATGAGAATGATTTTGGCATGAGCCAAAGTTTTAAGAAATTCATAAGCCATGTTGATTACTTAATTTATATGAATTGATTTTATTTGGTTGAAATGAGTTCAAAGGTAATGAATTACAGTATGATAATCTATTTTAATTTGTCTCTATTTGCTCAACTTTAGATATTTTAGATGGTATTTGTTTACTCACTGGGATTATATAATCTCACCACCCTCATTTCCACCCATTTCAGGCTCAGGATAGTCAGTAGATAGCTCACTTTGTTGAGGGCTATAGTTGGACTTGCATACTCAAAAACTGTAGGTTTACCGCTTTTGATACTTTTGGTCGTTCGTGGGCCCACGTGTAACTGTAAATTAAATTTTATACTTTGGTTATCTGTATTACAGTATGTATAAATTTATTTAGCTTTTACGCTATAAAAATTATTTACCGGTAACTCTATAAATATTATTTTATAAAAAAATAGAATGTTTTATTAAATATTTTTATTATATTCAAATAGTTATAGTTTCACTTTAAATGAATGTTTTAGACATCTAAACTTATTTTTGATTATGAAATATGTGTTTTCCACTCGCATACTACATTTTTAGCTAGTTTCGAGACTTTTGAGGAAAAATGACCAAAATGCCCCTGTGAGTGAAAAATTATTTTTCTATTGTTTTGATTTGGAAATAGTTTATAATCTCTCAAAACATGATACTTAACAACTGTTGCTCACATGGGAGGTGCGAAAACTGATATTAAAACCTTGCGGGGTTTCGATTGGCATTCTGAGGAATGAATGTCTATCGAAATATCGCGACAGTTGTCACGGGCTTAAGGAGAGTACCGGGTCGTGACAAAACGTGTGGCCATAACAGCTTAAACGTAAAGGATCAAAATGACACAATGAGCTAGCGTTTAAGCTAGTAGCTAATACAAAGAACAAATGATATCTCTAAGCAACTTTTCATTAAACAAGTAAAAAAACGATGTCACATCTGTTAGGATTCGACCCCATTCTCAAATATGAAAATAACCAATAAATTAAAAATATAACACAATGTAATAATTAACTACCATTTAATCAAAGAAACAACCAAATCTTACAGGATCAAGTTTATGTTTTTCATGTAATTTGCTAATTAATTATGAATATTCATAAGTTTAAGAGTTACATACCTTACTCTAGATATCATAATCAAAAGCCAATTAAATCAAAATCTTTGCTTCTACACCTTTAGAATTTGTCAAATATTTAGCCACCCAAGTAGTTGGCCTTTAACAGAATCCACACAATGATCGAATAAGACTTTCTCAAAGGTAGGATTTTACTTGTGCTAGCAAGTTTTGTTTCTAAAACAAAAAGATCAAAAATTCTTACCGAATCTTATTTTTGTTAGATAAAGAAAACTATTTTCTTTTCTTATTTTATGAAATGGCTAAAAAGTGACTAGAAGCTTAGAATTTTAGTTTGCTAACATAACATATTTATGTAGCCAAACTAAGTTGTAACCCTCAAGACAATAGTTGTATTTTAATTCAATTAAGTCTTTCTGAACTTAATTAATTTCCCACTTTATTTTTGTCTATTTCAATTAAGTTCAACTCAATTGATTATCTTTATTTAATCTCAATCATGTCACTTAATGTGTGTGACCCATTAGGCTTTTAACATGTTGGCAATAAATATAAATCCTAATCAAATATCAATTTGTTAATTGATTTATATTTAAAGATCATGAGCAGTATCTAGCAATGCATCATGACCACCAAAATGTTAGAGAGTAAATTAAAAAATTTGACAAAGCCTTTCAGTGCAATATGATTCTTCCATTATATATCCTGAATATGTCATAAAGCATGGCTTAGTGTCTACTTATAACATTCCATATTAGTTCTCATAATTCATGACTAGCCTTACGAATTTAGGAAACTAACTTTCCTCAAATTCATTATGCTTTGGCCAAAGACTTTATACAAGTTAATTAAGAATTGAGAACAAGTGAGATACATCCCCTTATATCACTTGGGGCGATGAATCCTCTCTTGACCACTCATTCACCTTCACGTGCTTTATGGCATACCGAAAAACTCTCTGTTTATGCATTTGGTCGCTTTTAAACCCGTAGGGGTGAAATCAAAGTATGTCATTCCCCATAGAAGATGACTTAGTGTCTCAAGTTCAAGAACTAGTTGCACGACTATCACATGAGAACATATTCCACAAACACTTGAGTGAAATACCAAATGGAGTTCCCATAGTGAGTCATGTTCAGTGAACTTGTTCTTTAACAAGCACCAATATGTTATCCTTAAGTATCCCATATACTTCAATTTATGAGATCGATTGCTTACTTCCCAAGTAAGGAGGCTTAACATTTACTAGTCTTTGAGCAGTGTCAGTGCCCTGTCTTGACAATACGATAACCAGGAACAATTTTAGGAACATGGTTTTAATGTAGAGTGATCTCATAATTGTAACAACTTTACAATTCTCTTGCAAGGCCCTTATGTTCCATGGGCTTCATCTAATTAGTACTTAATAACTCTTTATTATTGCACTTACATGAAGGAAAACCTCTATCATATATAGTTATGTGATTAAGTATGCATTAAATGACAATATATATTCCTTGACCAATCCAATTGGCTCAAGGGCATATACTAATAATCTCCCACTTGCATTTAAGTCAGTTGCTAACGTTTCCAATATCAAACTCTTTTGCTTAGCAATTGTGTTTCCACTAAGACAACTCAAATTGTAATATTTGAGAATATGTTAATATATATGTCTGACAATCTCTATTGTCATTTGTCAAAATACTAATTTAGATCACAACAAGACCTTGATTCCATTATTATGGCTTTTGTTGTTACTTTAACAACTCAGAATCATTTATCGGTTCATTAAACCAATGATCCAAATATCTCTTCTTTTGTAGCCTAAACCAAAAGGTTTGTATTTGATTATAGATATAATCATCCAGTTATCTCTTATTTTGGAACCATTCCAATACAACTGCTCAATCATGACTTTATGTCACTTTTAACATATAAGATTCTTTTTATGTTAAGCTCCTTTATCATGTTATCTTAAACTCTTTTGTTAAGTCCCCTTTTAGGCTCAACTATTTAGTTTCGTTTTGTTTTTCTTAGACTGGAAAATGTATCTTATACACTTTTAATGATTAACTTATCTTACTCCCACTAACCTTATGGTATGCATAAAATATGTTTATCTTATTCAATCTATTCAACTATTTTGAATTTATTACATTGAATAAAGATTATTATCCAATCATTCATGTTGGATTATTTAGTAGACTCATCTCATATGTTTAGTGCATCAATATGCATCCTACTAATGGTTTGTATTTAATGGATTCATCTCATGAATTATGCATCCTTATACATCCCATTAAATCATTCTTTGTGTGTAGATCTTATTTATTGGATTTCATAATTTCATGATCCTTGACCTTTAAAGTGTCATTAGCTAGCACTGTTTCTATCATGTATAGAAATCTTATGAAGTAAACTTATTTACTTTCGTTTGGGGCGTTATATCCATAACTTTTATGTATAGATACATATTATAAGTTGTTCATCATTGGTTATGGGATGAAATCCTATCAAAGGTTAGTTCATGCAATTAACTAAGGTTGGAATGCTTTGTGATTCATCTCTTATGAATTCAATATGACAATCAATTGTTATTTAGTTCTAAGCAATCTTAATTTAGATATTTTTTCTCTATAAGAATGCTCCTTAACTAAATGTGTTCATAATCTTATTATGAATCCATTGAGTTAGGACTCAATTTTATGTAAGTCAACTCATGAATTTCCTTTTTGATTCATAATCAAAAGAAAAATAATCTCACAATGATCTTATCATTATGACTTAGTATTGTTTATCATATATGCAAAGTTATACTTAAGGATAAATAATTTAGAACAATTCCAAATAAAATGAGATGCAATGCAAATATATAAATATATATATAAGCTAAGCATCTCATGCCAGCAAAATATAAATTTATGTTTCCTAAACATAAAATAAAATATTAAGCCATAGGCCCAAAACCAAAACATCTCATCTTGGCAATCATGCTATCAAAACATTCAATGTTCTAAAATTATTTATTGTACCACAATCTAATCTAGGTTGACAAGCTTGATCACCATCAACTAAGGTTGTCACCTTCATGGTCCTATTCTTCACTACTCCTTGTCATTAGTTCGTTCAATATGTCATACATATTAAAACCATTAATAAAGAGTACAACATCATATACCAAGTAGTGAAAGATAAATCATCATATGATTCATACCTGATGTGGAAACCTCCTTTTGTTTCTTCCTTTTGATGGATTCAAGATAATCCTTGCAATTATGCGTCCAATGCCTTAGTTGTTAGGAATTTTGAGAATATGGTGCCCTAGAAAGCAAGCATATTCTCATGCTTAATTTCATTAAATTTATCTGTAATGAAAGTACATTTTGATAATAAGACGAAGAGTTTGTTTTAAGTAAGCATTCATTATCTAGTTTTTAAGGTACCATGATTCTATTAAGATATTAAAATGCATTTGTATGAAGAGTCATATATAGGAGACATGTCTTTTAATTGAATATAAAAATTGTTCACAGAAATATAATAAAGCTGGTCACTTTATTGTGTTAAGGCTATAGTGTCAAAATTATTTTCAGCGAAACGATTGTGAATCATTTCAAGGGAATGATGAGTCTCAAATCAACAAAATGGTTGACTTTGAGTAATGACACTATAACATGAACTAGAATCACGTGAGAATCAAATTTAAGCTTAACCATTACTTAAAACTTGATCTCACACTTATGCATTTGCTTATAGTAAAATCGAAATCTTGATGGATAGTGGACTCGTGTTTAATCTTTTTATAATCTTTGATTTACCATGAGCATGATCATCATAAAGTGTTGATCTAGACTCCCTATTTTGAGATTATAATCTAGATGAACATTTGGGAATATATATCCAAATAATATAGTTCATAGCATTATCATCACTTCTAGTGATTTCAAAAAGATTGGTGAGTAATCTAGACCCAGCGGATTGATGAATTAGCTGCTCATCACATCTAGATACTCAAAAGATTAGATCTAGAGTACTGAATCTCTAATTGCATGAACTTTGAGACTAAGGAACAAAATTGACATAAAGGGTAAAACGATAATTTCACCTTTTATTATTGGATGGTTATGAAGGTTCACAATATAAGGCTTGCAATTGGACAACTAATAATTAATATCAAGTATTGAATTGTTTCTCGTAATTATAGTTAATCCAAGAGTGAAACCATGAATCTATGGTGGAGTGATTTCATGGTTAATAAGCTTGAATTATTTTTTAATGAGATTAAGAATAATTCTAAGTTTATTAGAGTTTGGAATATCTATGTCCAAATAGATTCCCCACTTAACTTCATAGAATTCAACTTATTTAAGTTAGAATGCATGTTTTATTTGATTAATTAAATTGTGTACAAAAATGACAGTTTTAACATGTTTGTCTTAATTTAGACAAGAAAACATATTTGGTTTTAATTTAGACAAAAAAAATATGTTTGTCTTAATTTAAGACAAGAAAAATATTTTCTATCTTAATCTACACAAGAAAACATATTTGTCTCAATTTAGACAAGATAAAATATTTTTGTCTTAATTAAAGACAAGAGTTGTCTTAAATTAAGATAATGCTAGGAGCATTCTTACAAAATGAATCTAGACATCCATGTTGATAAAAGGAGACTCCATGTTTGACTATCACTCTTTTATTTATTATTAATTCTTTTTAGATAAAGATGGACAATAATAAAATAAGAGTTATTATTCAATAAGGAGTTTTATTTTATCAAGAACTCTAAATGATAACTTAGAAATTAAATTATTTATTCTTTAATTTTAATTTTGATAATTATAGAGCATGTTTGATGCTTCAAAACTCTAAATGGACAGTCAAGATCGATTCAAAGGTGATTGATTTTGATTAAACCTTTGAGATAAGAGTTTTAATAAAAAGAGAATAGATTGGAAGAAAAGAAATGAACATACTTTTTCTTGAAAATGTTTCAACCGTCACATCTCTCCTCTTCCTCCAAACTTTGTCGTATCTTTCTTCTTTTCTCCCATTCTTGGCTGAATTTTATGAAAGAAAATAGCCATTAATTTTAAAAAAAAAAAATCGGTTGCCATCTTATAGTCTAGCGTTCTATACCTTGTCCACTCAAAGTTCAAGTTGAAAGTGTTCTTGAAGAATAAGTGGTAAACTTGTTTAGTCGAGAAATCATTCATTGGTGTGGTGATGTCTGAAAATAAGAATCACAAAATAAAAGGCATATTTTTTTAACTTAATATATTTTTATTTTTTTAGGATGTGATTATGTTACTTGCAATATGAATTATGTGTGTTTCTGCTTGTGCAATTGGATTGCTTGCTTCTTTTATAAAAGAAATTTTTTGAAATCCATGCTTTACACAATCACATCAATCCACTAAGATCCTACTCCAACTATTGGTATCAGGGTAAGGATTATTGCAAGTTTTGTTTCTTGTATTTATTCTGCATGGTTGGCAACTTTACATATATTTAACTATCTCGATGTGATCAATGTATGGTTGTATGTTATGATGCATGATTCAAGGTCTTCGCCACATTCATTGTCCTAAAAAATTTTACATGTAACCTTTTTTTAGGGGCTATGTAATAAAAAAAATGGCCTACTGTAGTACCCCGTATTTTAATACATTGGCTAATAGAGTTTACGAATGCTAATTGAGGTTGATTACTAAGTTAAAAGGATAATTCAGAAGTGAACCTGTGAAATCTCTGTCTTCATAGGAACATAACTAAAAGTAGACGCGATAATGCAGACTAGGGGTAATTTCATAATTTCTCTTAGTAGGCTCCTACGAGTGGGTTTTTTTTTATGCTATTAAGGTCTAAATAGGCCTAAGGAATAAATGATGTTTATGATGGTAAATAAAAGAGGAAACTAAAACTAATGATAATTTCCACGATATGGGTAAAATGGTCATTTTACATCTCAGGTCTAAATTTTTTGTTTCGTGAACCCGAGTACCTTTAGACTATTATGGACTTTGTTTCGGTGTCAAAAGAGCAAAAAGGTTGCACAAAGGATGGGAGGAAGACAAAGCCACCATGTTAAAGGCATGTTGGTAATTTTGGTGGAAATTTGGATTAACTTGAAGCATAAATATCTAAGCTTCAGCAGCTTCTCTTTCTTCTTCTTCCTCCCCTTTCACGTTCCTTTTATCCTCCATGGAAGCTTGCTTTGCAACTTCCATAACTTTCTCTCTCTAGCTCCAAATTTCATGGTTTTGCCCATTCTTTCATACGACTTTTCATGCTCTTCCACTTTTACACCTTAAAACCCTCAAAAAGTCTTTGTTCAGCACTTTCTCTCACTAGTTGAAAGTTTTAGAAAGAGAAAGAGAGACTTGCCATAGTAGCTTGGAAGCTTTTGAAAATGAATTCAACTACAAAATAAAAACCACCATGGTGAGAAATGAGTTAGAATTTGATTTTAAGGTGTTAGAGATGGCTAGAAATTTGATTTATGGGCTGTTATATTTTTTATAGTTATATTGTGGGTGATAGGTTCCAACAAGGCCTCACATGTCCGTTTGAAGTAATAATCGAAGTTAGAGTCGCTTAGAGGTTCAACAATCCCGATGAGTGAACTTGCATTTCAAAATTTTTTTGGGAATGTGAATGTATTTGCACAAAACATTTGTATGATTTCAACCAACTTTTCTTTAAAAAATGTGTGCTGGGGAACAAGCCCTTGATAAAATGTTTTGATGTTGCTAAAATGTGAAATGTGCAAAAGGATGAATCCATGTGCTCCTGTATTATGTTGGTATGTATATATATATATATGAATATATGTTGTGCATTGATGAATAATGTTGTGTGATGATATTGACCCAGCTATGTGCGAGTAAAGAGTGCGCATAAACTGATAATGATGATGACCCGGCTATGTGCGAGTAGGGAGTGCGCATAAGTCGATGATGATGATGACCCGGCTATGTGTGAGTAGGGAGTGTGCATAAGCCGATGATGATGATGACCCGGCTATGACGATGAATGAAGTGGGGTGGTGTACTTGTTGATATATATTTATATATGTATATGTGATAGCAAGTTTATGATTATAATATGTGATTGTTTTGAATGTTGATAACTTGATTATTGTGAATGTGTTCACTTTGATGTGCAATATGGTAAGAATCGATTGTGTGGCATGTGAAAATCCATTAATTGTCATTTCCCTTGAATCCCGCTACAGCGAGAATGCCCTCTCACTGCAGCAAGAAACTCTCAGGTGGTGGGGGCAAAATCCAGCCCTATTTCTCGCTGCAGCGAGATTCAATCTTGCTATAGTAAGGAAATTTCTCTGCAGCGAGATTCAATCTCTCTACAGCAAGGAAATTTCGCTGTAGCGAAAATAAATCTCGTTGCAGTGAGATACTCTTTGGTTTTGATGCAGTACCTTCGCTTTGATGAAGATTTTAACCATCTTCTCTTCTTAACTAGGAAAGGTAATAAACATCAAAGTTGTAGCCCTATCTCTTAGCTTTTTAATGGTTTAAAAATCTGGTCAATTGGATTTCTGTATAGGGAGATATTCTAGAAAAACTAAAACATATGCAAACTGACAGTATTTCTCACTGCAGAGAGAAACTTTCTGTTTTGGCCGCCCAAATCTCACTGCAGCAAGAATGAATTTCACTGCAGTGAGAAACTTGCTACCATTCTTTCTACCTTGCTTGATTTTGAGCTACTTTTCACCCATTTAACTTCATGAATTGATCATGGGCTTGTGAAACACTATGAGGGTATTAATTAAGGTTTGAAATGAGGGGTTTTTAGTAAGAAATTAAATCAAGTGCATCATGATTTCCAAATTCTTCCTATCGATTGCTTGTTCCCTTCGTATGTTCACTCACTGAGTTTTGTACTCACATTTTTTAAATTCATTTTTTCAGATTTGGAGGCAGTTGGGACCTAGATTCAGTCGCACACATATGCTCGTCTTCTTGGTAGGTACTATGGCATCTCAGTAGTTGTATCTTCACCTAGAGTCACTCCGTTGGCAGTCTCGAGTGTATTACTTGTGAAAATGTATATGTAATGTAAACTACTAAGAGTCATGTTATAAATGAAGTATGTATATGTTGGATTGATGATGGCAATACTTTGATATAATATAAATATGAATATTCAGTTGTTATAAAATATTACTGGAACATTTACTTTTGAAAGTTACAACACTCCATTTAAAAGATGATGGATGGGAATGATAATCAGAATTGCATAAAGAGGCTTGCTTGGGCTTAGTGGGCTATGCCCATTAGGCCCATGCGCCGATCATGGCCCGGGAATTTGGGCTATGACGAAGGTGGTATTAGAGCTCTAGGTTTAGCCGAGTCCTAGGAATTCTTATGTCTGTCAATGGAGTTATCAGAGTTAATGTAGAGTCTTATATATGGTTTGTGACTGCAGCACAAGTCATAGACAGGAAGCTATATGAACTCTTATTCCTAGTAACCTACTCTTTTGCTATCGTCATGTAAAGGGCATAAATGGTATCACTGCTCGGGTTTGAGATTCCACCCGAGACACAAACCATTATTGAAAGGATTTTTAAGCCAATGCTCTTAATGAAAGGTCAATATAATGATATATTCCTCTGATTAAGGATGGAGGAAGGTGGAGCTGGACTGTTAGGTCCATAGTAATTGATTCATTTGATGGAATTATGATTTGAGCCCATGGTTAAAAAAAATTAAAATTTTGGAGACTATGGAATGTATTTGAGGTCAATATAGAGAGGATGTACGATAAGGGTAATAAGAGCTGTATTTTGATTGGAATGAATAGTGATTGTTATGACTCACTTGAGGTTAAAAATTTAAGTATCGAGGAAAGTGTAAACCAATGTTTATGTGCACGGAGGTAAGTGCACTATGTTAATTGAGCTTGACATGCCCTTATAGAAATGGGGTGGGCTTTTGATATATTTTATAAGCGTATAAGTGTTGAATATGTGTATCTAAGAGTAAATTTAGAGATCATTGCTTAATCAGTTTGCACTAAATGTTGTGGTAAAGGTATGTGAATGCTAGTAGTGAAGTATGCCCAAAGTGAGATATGTTAAGACTAATGTTCCGATTGTAAACTTGTGATAGAAAGCTAGTTTTGCAAATTGTAGTTTTTATGACCATGAAATATATGGAGGTTACCAATATGTAAGCATACACTTGAAGTTGTATATTCTGTGATTCGCATTCATTGTATGGAAGGAGATATTCCATAGAATGATTTGGCCTAATTGGTGATTATATGACTATAGGCTTGGTATGAGATTAAGAATGGCTTAACTCGTAAGAGAAGTGTGCTGCGACAGGTTGAAAGTCATTAAGACGAATGATGGGTGAAACATAGGTGTTGTTATGATGAGCATAAAAAGCTCAAGGATAATCAATGCAATTATATTAAGTTAGTTTGGTTCAGTCCAAAATAAGAGTAAAGACATCTTGAACAATCTTAAAGTAATGTTCAATGGGGTTAATGAGCTAAATGTTATCGAATATTTATTAAATTATTAAAGTTATGCGTGTCTTTGAAGATAAGCCTTTGATTGTCCGAGTTCTCAATAGAATTCTATTAAAGGATGTGTTTAAGCATTTTGGAAGTGTATTAGAAAACATAAGAATAATATACTAGTTTGACTTGCTATAAGGGGTCGAATTTGGATGGCCATGAGTGGCTTGTGAATAATCCAGCAATGTAAAGTATGTGCTCATAAAGGGAGCTATGATTGGTAGATAAGAGTATAACTCTAACGATGAGATTGTGTTCATTGCTTTAGGCATTGAACTATAAGTTATGGACTGGTAACCACTTTGTGAATACCCTGATGAGATAAATTCGAAAGACTTTTCACAATGAGAAAACATTAAAGCTCAAAGAACAAATGGCTATATAGTCAAGTTGGGCTCGTGACTGACATGTCACATAAGTATGAAGATATGATACAAGCATAAGTATACTTGGAAATACTAGTTTGAGACAATGATTATCCTATCGTTTTGTGGACCCGATGAGGTTCTAGTTTCGACATAATTGTAGACGTAAGGCATAAATTATGAAATGTGCTTCCCCCACAAGTTCCAATTTATTTTAAGTAATTATCAAGGTAAAGTGCTTGATCGGGATAGGCAAAGGTTGATTTATGCTTCAAATGTTTAGATAAGGAGGGTGACATGGTTTGATTAAATGATGCTACCCTTGGTAAGGGAATAGAAATACGCTACAAAAATTATAGAAATCTACTTAGAAAAGAGATGATGATTCGATTATTTATATACGAGTAAAGACTTTGGTAATGAGCTATAACCTAGAAGCATGATATTAGAATATGAATTTTGGCTAAGAAAAATCTATTTTTAAGACACGTGGTCCTTTGAGGATGGTGCCAATTAGTGGTCAATTCTAGTATGAGAATAGAATATTGGGATTAGCTTTGTGTATTCACCACAAATGCTGAGCATGATCTAACCATCCAAGATAAGAAATGACTTTAAACTTGATTGTTAGTTATTTTGGTTTTACAGATGGCTTATTAAGCTTGACATGCCTAAGGCTAATCGAAGTTAAAATTTTTGGAAATATATATGTATGGCTATATATGTTGCATATTGGTATAAAAGCTCATGCGGAGTCAGTTATAATTTGATTCGATGATGATATTCTATCAATGGTTATAGTGCTAGACAATGATTAAGATAGTTTATTGCTAATTTTGGCAGTGAACAAGTGGATTATAATGTTGTTAGCTTAAAAGTAAGTGTTTATACTTTTGGTATGAGTTCATTAAATTCTATTATATCGTGATCAAATTTGGTGTTTTGCTACAACCTGAGAGGGTTGGCATACGAACTAGCTTAATTGTAAGCTAGAATTTGTTAGGCTGTTATCAAGTACCCAAATAGAGAAGCATGCCATAGATTTAATTCTCTAAAGGCTAATGGGATAAAACATATGAGTATTGGTATAGTTTCAATATAAGTTTTTGACTTATGGAGATTTGGGTAAAAATTTAGCTTATGCATGAAGGTAGTGCATTTGAGTTTATGTAAGAAAAGTTGAAAATCTGCCTTGATTAGTATAAAGCTCATGATTCAAAATGAATGATTATGGATTTAATTTTCTAAAGTAAAAAGGACAAAATAAGTTAATATCAGAAAGGTCTTAATAGATAATTCTTAAATTTTAAAGTGCACTTAAGTATAGATGAATGTTTAATTTGATTTCAGATTGATGAACTAATGAGGCCATGAGATATGATGTTTAGGGTATATTTGAGAAATATCAAGTTAGATATGTTGTGGGTGTTTGATGACGAGCAAATTAGCTATAACATCAGAAATGTAGAAATGATTAGTAATCAAAATGAGACTTGAAAAGGAACTTTAAAGGGAAAATTTTGAGCAACTTTAATCTTGAGAGGTTGAGTTATTGATTAAGAGATTGGTTAAGATTTTAAAGGGGTATGTGGAATGTCATAATTTATTTAAATGCCTTGTGGTATAAGTTGAGATTTATCTAGTGAGCACTCGATCATGAAAGTATTGGAGTTTGTTTTTGGGAATATGGTTACTAATGGTTACCAGATTTGAATCATTTGTGATGTTAAATATATATGAATAATAAAGACTGTTTGATCCTTATGTATTATGAAATTCTTGATTCGAATTTGTATGGAGGTATGTAAAACGGAATAGAGGTTGGTTGACCATTTAGACCCATAGTCAATGGTGGAATAAATGCTTGAATGTTGGAAGGTTTGATAAAAGATCAAGGTAGAGGAATTGTGGATGGTTAAGTAAACATGCATGATTGATGATTTAAGGATGATTTAATTGAGGTGTGACCAAAATTAATAGCATATTTGAATTCTCTTCATAAGATAAAGAATGATATTATTTTGATCCAACAAGAGTAGTACACATAACTGTATACTATGACATTGTCGATTTTTCTATAAGATTGGAAATCGATATGATGCATAAACGAAGGTTCTATGTTAAGAATGCCCGATGAAATTGATGTGGTAGAACTTTAAAACTTTGATTATTCACCCTACACCGATTTGAATTCGAGGACGAATTCATTTTAAGTGGGGGAGACTATAGTGCCTCGTATTTTAATATGGTGGCTAATTGAGTTTATGTCACAACCCAAATTCCGAGCCATGACTGGCGTAAGGGCCCAATAGACGTAGTCCATTAAGCCCGAGCAAGCCTATCTATCTATTCCACTCATCATTCCATCAAATATTGCTAAGTCACAATTTATAACTTTAAATCAAAATATTGATAGACATTGCCAACTCGTATTGGCATTACTCATTTAAAATATACATACATTATCTACAGCATGTATCTCAATAATTTACATCACGTTAATCTATACATCAAAAAAAATAAGACTCGATTCCTTACGGTTTGAGAATGTACTGCTACTGAATGCCGAGACACCTACCCAAAATATGGATACAAGTCTATAAGGACAGCTCGTCCTAGTTACCAGCTGCCTCGTGATCTGAAAACATGAAGTTGAAAATGGTGAGTATAAATCCAGTGAGTGAACAGGAAAGGGAACAAGCATACCGTAAGGAATCTTTAATGAAATCATGATGCATTCTATTTCAAAACAATGCAATTTGTTTCTATTCTTATTAAAAACCCCTTATCTATCCCTTAAATAATTAATCAATTGTAATAATGAATCCATACATATCAAATAATTTGAAAAATGAAAGCTTCAATATTACGCAAGCAAGTCAAATACGACAATGAATCTTCGCTGCAGTGGAAAGACAATGAATCAAATAATTTTCATTGCAGCGACGTTAAGATTAAGTTATTAGCCGAACGAGGATTTCTCAAATGATCGAGGGTTTCTCACTAAACCTCCCCATTTTAAACTTAACTCATTTAATCTTTAATGTTGGAAGTCCATGCTCTGATATGGTAGCAAAGAGTGAAAGATAGGGCAGCAATTAAGCAAGATAGGAGACCAAAATATAAGGTTTTTCATTGCAGCAAGATTCTTTCTCGCTGCAGCAAAATACTAACCCAGAAACAGAAGGTTTCTTGCTGCAGCGAAATTTCACTAATGAAACAGAGAGTTTTTTGCTACAGCGAGATTCCTTTTTCACTGCAATGAGAAGCTACAGTGACTATCTCACTGTAGTGAAATACATTCTCGCTGCAGTGAGAACCAATTCTGGTGAAGGTTCTCAAACCCGAGAGTTTCTCGCTGCAGCGAAAACAAAGCAACAAGAGAAAAATTTCCCCTCACTCAACAAAAAGGCCATCCTGCTAAACCAACAAAATCAACATACAGCACATGAAAATTCCCAAAGTGCAATGCATCAAATTCTCATATATGTCAATCATATATCACATTCATAAGTTTTCATTTCATAAGTCTAGATATGCATAATTACATAGATAAACATCAACATCATCATAAACACACCCAGCTCATGTACATCCCCCCACATCGTGCACATAGCCGACACCATCGTGTGCACCCCCCCACATCGTGCACAATCAGTCCATCGTGTACATCCCCCCACATCGTGCACACGGGCACTATCATCATCCACCTCTCACGCCACCATCATCATCGACATGTGCATCCCCCCACATCGTGCACACACACGGTTACAGTCATTATACACAATATCATTCATCGTGCACAACACACACATTTATATATCATCATACTACAATAGTGCATGAATCCATAGCATTCACATATCATAATATAAAACCATTTTGCAAAAGCTTGTTCCTAAGGCACTTGTCTTTATGAAAAACTTGATAATTCATTCAAATGAATGCAAATACATTATACTACCCAAAATAAGTTTTGAAGGCAGTCCACTCACCAATTGATTGTAGAACTTTTAGATGACTCCAATTCTCCTAATTGTCCAAATGAGATGATGGGGCTTCTTTAGAACCTAGGATTACATTAGCATAAGCAATAGGTCAATTTACACACTATGAACCCTAAAAGCTATCTCTTAGCTAGCTTTCAATTGCCACATTAAATGGCCATCTATGTTCACTATCTAAATCACTAAAGGTAATGAACATACTAAAAAATAAATAGATCATAAATCCCAATTACTAGCCATTTTCTGCAGCTAAAATCGAGCTTAGTTAATTACTTACCCTAGGGCTCCTTTGTAGTCAAATTATCTCCCAATAGCTTCTAAATAAATGGTGTAATTCTCTATTTCTCTCTCTAAAATGTCTAACTAGTGAGAGAAAGTATGAAAACCAGATTTTTGAAGGGTTTTAAAGTGAGAGGATGAAAGAGTATAAGGGTTTATGGAAGAGTACACCAAAAGCATGAAAATTGAAGCTAGAGAGAGAAAGTTATGGAAGCTTGAAGAAAACTCCCATGGAAGAATTGAAGAAACGTGAGAGAGGAGAAGGGAAGAAGAAGACAGCTGCTGGAAATTTCAAGAAGCTGCTGGAAATTCAAGTTATTTATAGGCCAAATTTATCCATTCCCTTAAAATTCCCAATTTGCCCCTCCACCAATTTACTTATTCTCCTCCAATCTTTTATGCAACCTTTTTGCTCTTTTAACACTGGAACAAGGTCCATAATGGTCTAAACATACTTGGGTTCATAAAAACTTAAAATTTTAACTCGAGGTGAAAAATGACCATTTTGCCCCTACCGTGAAAATCATCAAAATTTTGGTTTCCTTTCCATTTTACCCCTAATTTCACCATCCATTTATGCCTTAGGCCTACTTAGACCATAATATTGTTTAAAAACCTTACTTTTATGGGTTTACTAAGGAAATGACGAAATTACCCTTGATCAGGGATATCGCGTATATTTCCCTTTACAAGTCTTTAAAGGTCAAGGTCTCACAGTTTACGGATGCCAATTGAGGTTGATTACTGAGTTAAAAGGGTAATTCAGAAGTGAACCTGTGAAACTCGGTCTCCATAGGCACATAACTAAAAGTAGACACGATAATGTGGACTAGGGATAATTTCGTACTTTCTCTTTGTAGGCTCCTACGAGTGGGTTTTTGTTTATGCTATTAAAGTCTATATAGGCCTAAGGAATGAATAAATGATGTTTATGATGGTAAATAAATGAGGAAAATAAAAATAATGATAATTTCCACGATAAGGGCAAAATGGTCATTTTGCATCTCGGGTCTAAATTTTTTTGTTTTGTGAACCCGAGTACCTTTAGACTATTATGGACTTTGTTTCGGTGTCAAAAGATCAAAAAGGTTACACAAGGGATGGGAGGAAGACAAAGCCACCATTTTAAGGGCATTTTGGTAATTTCAATGGATATTTGGATTAACTTGAAGCATAAATATCTAAGCTCCAATAGCTTCCAGTACCTTTTCCTTCTTCTTCTTCCTCCCCTTTCACGTTCCTTTTATCCTCCATGGAAGCTTGCCTTGTAACTTCCATAACTTTCTCTCTCTAGCTCTAAATTTCATGCTTTTGCCTACTCTTTCATACGGTTTTTCATGCTCTTCCACTTTTACCCCTTAAAACCCTCAAAAAGTCTTTGTTCAGTACTTTCTCTCACTTGTTGAAAGTTTTAGAGAGAGAAAGAGAGACTTGCCATAGTAGCTTGGAAGCTTTTGAAAAGGAATTCAACAACAAAAAAAAACCACCAAGGTGAGAAATGAGTTAGAATTTGATTTTAAGGTGTTAGAGATGGCTAGAAATTTGATTTATGGGATGTTATATTTTTGATAGTTATATTGTGGGTGATAGGTTCCAACAAGGCCTCACATGTCCGTTTGAAGTAATAATCGAAGTTAGAGTCAATTAGAGGTTCAACAATCCCGGTGAGTGAACTTGCATTTCAAAATCGTTTTGGGAAAGTGAATGTATTTACACAAAACATTTGTATGATTTTAACCAACTTTTTCTTAAAAAATGTGTGCCGGGGAACAAGCTCTTGATAAAACGCTTTGATGTTGCTAAAATGTGAAATGTGCAAAAGGATGAATCCATGTGCTCCTATATTATGTTGGTATGTATATATATATATATATATATATATATGAATATATGTTGTGCATTGATGAATAATGTTATGTGATGATATTGACCCGGCTATGTGCAAGTAGGGAGTGCGTATAAACCGATGATGATTATGACCCAGCTATGTGAAAGTACGGAGTGCGCATAAGCCGATGATGATGATGACCCGGCTATGACAATGAATGAAGTGGGGTGGTGTACTTGTTGATATATGTTTATATATGTATATGTGATAGCAAGTTTATGATTATAATATGTGATTGTTTTGAATGTTGATAACTTGATTATTGTGAATGTGTTCACTTTGATGTGCAATATGGTAAGAATGGATTGTGTGGCATGTGAAAATCCATTAATTATCATTTCCCCTGAATCTCACTGCAGCGAGAATGCACTCTCGCTGTAACGAGAAACTCTCGGGTGGTGGGGGTAAAAACCAGCCCTGTTTCTCGTTGCAGGGAAAATAAATCTCACTACAGAGAGAAACTCTCAAGTTTTGATGCAGTTCTTTCACTTTGATGAAGATTTTGACCATTTTTTTGTCCAAACTTGGAAAAGTGATAAACATCAAAGTTGTAGCCCTGCCTCTTATCTTTCTAATGTTTAAAAATCTGGTCAATTGGACTTCTGTAAGGGGAGATATTCTAGAATAACTAAAACATATGCAAACTAACATTGATTCTCGCTACAGCAAGAAACTTTCTGTTTTGGTCGTCTGAATCTCGCTGCAGTGAGAATGAATTTCCCTGCAGTGAGAAACTTGCTGCCATGCTTGGTACCTTACTTGATTTTGACCTACTTTTCACCTTTTTAACTTCATGGATTGATCATGGGCTTGTGAAACACTATGAGGGTATTAATCAATGTTTGAAATGAGGAGGTTTTAGTAAGAAATTAAATCAACTGCATTGTTTTTGAAACAAGTGCATCATCATTTCCAAATTCTTCCTATCGATTGCTTGTTCCCTTCTTATGTTCACTCATTGAGTTTCGTACTCACGTTTTTAAAATTCATGTTTTCAATTTGGAGACAATTAGGACCTAGATTGAGTCACACACATATGCTCTTCTTCTTGGTAGATACTATGGCATCTCAGTAGCTCTATCTTCACCCAGAGTCATTTCGCTGACAGTCTCGAGTCTATTACTTGTGAACATGTATATGTAATATAAACTACTAAGAGTCATGTTATAAATGAAGTATGTATATGTTGAATTGATGATGACAGTACTTTGATTTAATATAAATATGAATATTCAGTTGTTATAAAATATTACTAGAACATTTACTTTTGAGAGTTACAACACTCCATTTAAAAGATGATGGATGGGAATGATAATTGGAATTGCATAAAGAGGCTTGCTTGGGCTTAGTGGGCTATGCCTATTGGGCCCATGCGTCGGTCATGGCTCGGGAATTTGGGCTGTGACACCTATCATCACCTTGTTTCCTTCTTGATTTTTTTATTTTTCCTTTGATTTATTTAACTAGGAAAAGCCATGTAATTTTAATATTACTTGATGTATTCGGTGCATCCATAAGGAAAGAAGTTCAAAGTAAAAAGAAAAAATGTAATTAGGTAATATTTGCTCTCTTTAATTTTTTTTAAGAAAAATGAGTTTTTCTTGTATCAATTTTTTTTAAAAAGAAAGAGTTTTTCTTGTATTAAAATTTTGTTATTATTCATATATATTTTTTTAAAAATTTTTTTTTTTATTTTTTGAAAAAAAAAGGAAGGAGGGGTGGGGTGTGTTGTCGGGCAACACATAACCACTGCTATGTGCTATTGGTAGTAGCACACCCTTAGGCTGTTGGGCAACAACCCATTAAGGTGGGCCCCTTTTATTTTTTTTAATAATTAATTTTAGAAAAACTATATATATTCTTAAAAATTTTCCAAAATTTAGTTTTTTGGAAAATTAATTTATTTTAATGTTGGATTGAAAATTATTTTAATTTTGTATTAATTAATGAAATTAATTTATTGGACAAAATAAAATTATTTTCTCAAATTCGATTAAAATTATAATT
This sequence comes from Theobroma cacao, assembly GCF_053813885.1. Lineage (NCBI taxonomy): Eukaryota > Viridiplantae > Streptophyta > Magnoliopsida > Malvales > Malvaceae > Theobroma > Theobroma cacao. The sequence continues at coordinate 21,510,147 of NC_142642.1, read as the reverse complement.
AAATTGGAGATTTTAAATAGTCATAAAAATTTAAAAGAGTGCTAAATGGATGTGGTCCTAACAAGCAACGGAAGCAAGCAAGATTGAAGAGAATTACAAATTATAATTTTTTTCATTTATTAAACTTTTCTAGGATGTACATTAATGTAGCTTATTATTATATATATATATATATATATTTATATTTATCTATATGAATGATATTAGATATTATTTGTATTCTTGAAAACATGTCATCCAGAATTAAGGTGCCAACTTTTCTTAAGGAATGCACACATTATGTATTTTAGTTTAAAAAGAGTTTTATGCTACGAGATACATAATGAATGTAGGAAAATAAATCACATCTAGACAATATGGTAATATGGACTTAGTTATATACTAAAAGGGTTTAGTTGGAAACATAACCAAGCTCATAATTTGACTTAAGATATTCTAAATATGCATCTAGAAAATTCGGTAAAAAGTCAATCAAAACCCTAAGTATAAAAATATTTAGTGAGAGAGGATGCTAGTAATCCTAGAGTCCACGGTCTCCATTGTTGGCCCATCGGCATGTGAAACATGTCACTCCCTATAGTTGGACATGAATCTAGATCATGATGGATTGGGTCTCCGAAAGGATAAATCCTTTTAGGTGGATTATGAAGTGAGACCTCCCATAGAGGCTCACTAAGTAAGGAGCTTAAAAGAATGAAACAATAGTTGTTACACTCAACATGAATTTACTATTAACCTGCTTACAGTAGCTTTGTTAATAAACTTCATGGACCAAATGAAGGCACTCCTTAACCATGTTAAGTATGAAGATACTAGGCAACATAGTTAAGTGGAAGGGTCCTAGCTTGTCTGGTAGTAAATTCTCATGGCCCATAGTTGGTTAGTTTATGCCACAACTCGGTACTCTTTTCCAGCCTGTGACAACCGCCATGATGTCCCGATAGACAAACTTTACCCGGAATGTCAACCGAAACCTCGCAAGGCTCTAGCATCAGGTTTTCACCTCCCCTATGAGCAACAATTACTAAATATCATGTTTTAAAGGAATATAGACGATTTTCAAATCAAAGACAATCAAAAAGTAATTTCTATAGCACAGGGGTATTTTGGTCATTTTACCTAAAAATTTCAAAACCTACTAAAAATACAGTATATGAATGAAAAATATACATTTCATATAAAAAAATAAATCTAGGTGTCTAAATCATCTTTTTAAAGTGAATTTATAACTAATATAACTAAATAAAAATATTAGATAAAATATTCGATTTTTATATAAAACAATATTTATAAAATTCTACGTAAACAATTACTGTAGCGTAGTAACAAAATAAACTCATATACATAATAGCACACAGCGCCAGGGTATACAAAATATTTTACAATGCCATGTGAGCCCCAAAATAACAAAAATAAACAGGACTATAGACCTACGAGTTCTAAGGGTGCAAATCTAAAAGCAAACTCTCAACAAAATTGACTGTCTACAGATTGCTCTGAACCTGAAATTGATGAAAAGAAAGGGGTGAGCTTTTATAAACCCAGTGAGTAAGCAAAGTTCATCTCTAACATCTAAAACCGAGTAAATGGAGACAATTAAAACATCTCTTCATAATATAATTCATAACATTAAAACTCATTTCAACCATATAAAACAATTACATTTCATCAAAAGTAATCAGTAAGGCCTATGACTCTTTTAAAATTTGGCTCATGCCAAAACTCGTACTTGATGACACTTTACACAGAGCATCCAACCGAGTCCACCAAGGCTGTTAAATTAACATACACATAAAACATGTTTTTGCATTTAAAAACGTAGCCGTTCCTTCGCGTTGGTTGAGTTTCACACTCACGTGGTGGTTCGGCGTGAAGTGAACTCTAAACTACCTTAGGAGATACCCTCCACGCCTCTCCTACTAAGGTAAAATTTAATGGGGTTTACCGTGCCCCTTTAATAGGCAGGTCCACAAAAACCCGCCCATTGCAATAAGCTAATCAATTACCCCACCAAATCAATAAAAATTTTGGCAGTATGACATGGCTAATATGATATTACCCAGCCTGTCAAGGTAAAACAAAACAGTTTATATATTCCACACAAACACAAATCCAGCCATTCATGCCATCACATTGTCATAAGCCATCAATTGAAACCATATATCAAACACGAGTATATAGTCTCCACTTACTCAATTTCCAAAACTAGTATTCGATTTCAAAACAAGTTATAAATCTCATTTCGTTTAACCAACACTTCAATTATAAAACATAATAGTTTACAATTTAAGGTCATTTTTCTTTAAAATCATAAAAACGAGTATAAACTACTTTAGATAGTTAAGATGATCGTGTGATTACTCACAATAACGGGAGTACTCCTACTCCTGGTCCTCGGGTACGATATCCTTACCCTTACCAGAGAGCTCACCACCTATACATAATAGATAACAAGTAATTCAATATATCTGTGCCGAACTGTTATAAAACTATTTCAAGCTCATGAATGTATGAAATTGAATGAGAAGTGTTCGAATAATCACTTAAAGATGGTGTTCTACATAGGTTCAATTGTTGTTGGACTGAAATGGTATTCGACCTAACTCGCACTACACATTGTTTAATTAGCCAAAACATCCAATTCAACTCTAAATAGATTCATTGGACTTTCGGTACTCCAATAAGTCTGTATACCTCATTAGAAATCAATTCTAAGTCCAATTACTATAATTTTCTCATTATCGTTCAAGTCGTTTACTTAAGGAACTATACTTTTCGATAATCGTTTTCGATATCCGACATCGCGAATCATCAATTATGAGCTAGATAACATGAAATATGACAAAATTCATCTTCAAAATATTCCCTATAGAATTCAGCCAATTAGGGTTTGATGAAGAACATGTTATTTTCTTGCTTGTTTTTCATATCGAATATCACAAAACACTAAAAACGCATAGATAACATGAGATCTAGCAAAAACCATCCTCAAAACCTTCCCACCTTGATTCGGCCAGCATGCTTCTATCATGAAAACTTGAGTTTCAACCTTAGAAAATGAAAAAGAAAGCATGGGTAAGGTAGATCTTAAGCTAAATCGCGAAATCTTACCTTCGATCGCTTCGTTTTTTGGAAATCCAATGAATTTCTCTTGAATTATTCCTCCTTAAGAGTTTTTCTATTCTTTCCCCCTTTGTTCTTTGGCTTGAACGACAATGAGAGAGTGAATGGGAGAGTTTATTTTTTATAAAGGAAATTATAAAATAATAAAAAATTGACACGTGTCGCCACTTGATTGGTTCATGGTTAAAACTTAACAATTAAGCATTCTCTTACCGCCACATATAATACCTTAATTATCCAAGATATAAAATGATAATAGGTGAAATTCATGGGCTTGACAAGTGTCATGGTGGTGTAAAATTTCAAAAATTCTAATTACATCCTCGTGGACACGTGAAATGATCGCTTTGCCCTTGTGCTCAGAATTGAAAATTTTCACTTCTCAAATTCAAATTATGTTCTAACTAGTCAAACTTGGTCAAAAATCTCTTCCAACATTCCAATTTTTACCCTCGGGTGACAAAATGACCATTTTACCCATACGTTATCAAAATTCTTGATTGGACTCCAAATCAATCCTCGAACTCCAAATCACCATATTAAGATATTCTAAGGTTCAATAGCTCTCAAATACATCCTAAAATCTCTATTTGGACTAGTTCGAGGCTTTAATCAACTTAATTGTACCACTAGGTACGATACCGACTTTTAACAATTTTTGGAGGCATCCAAGTATGCAGACATGCTATCAAGTACATGAATGACATGGCAAATATATTATAGAGCTAGGCTTGACAGTTTATTACATAAAGGTAGATGATCGTCGAACTAATAATACAATTTATAGGGTTTAATATATTATCATCATGCATACATGCAACATGAAATGTTCAAAGACCATAAAAAACTAGTATGCTTACATAATTTCAAATGTACTTTCAGAAACATATCTGCATCACAAATATGAATCCATTTTCAATTTTGCTAAACAAATGCACTCTGAATGGTGATAACTACACTGAATGGAAACAAAACCTTAATATCATCCTTAATTATGACCAGACCACATGGGTTCTTTTGGACTATGGACTTGAAGCACTAACTCCCTAATCAACTCCACAAGATATTGAATATCATAAGAAGTGGCATGATGCAAATGACCTGGCTAAATGCTGTATATTGGCCTCTATGAACATTATATTGTAAAAGCAGCACGAAGGCATGGGTAATCGTCACGACCCAATTTTCGGGCAATTACCGGTGCATGGGCCCAATGGACGTAGCCCACTAAGCCCAAGCAAGCCTATTTATATAATCGTACTCATTATCCCATCAATTATTCTTACATTTACATCTCATAATCTCAACCCATTAAGTACTTTAATAGTAAATTATAACAATCAAAACTGCATTTATATTATCCCAAAATAACATTAACTATTACCACTCATGGTAGCTTTACCAATCAAAATGTACATATATGGTCTAAGGTATACATCTTAGTACTTTACATCACAGGTACGTATTTACAACAAAAATGACTTTGGGCTTCCAGCAGCGTGACCAAGGTGAAGGTGCAGCTACGAAATGCCAAGATACCTACCAAGGATACGAATCTACGAGAACACCTCGACCTAGTTACCAGCTACCTCTTGATCCAAAAACATTTTTTGAAAAAGGTGATTACAAACTCAGTGAGTGAACATAAGAAGGGAACAAGCAATCGATAGGAAGAATTTGGAAATCATGATGCACTTATTTCAAAAACAATGCAATTGATTTCATTTCTTATTAAAAACCCCTCCTTTCAAACTTTGATTAATAACCTCATAGTGTTGTAAAAACCCATGATCAATTCATGAAGTTAAATGGGTGAACAATATGTCAAAATCAAGCAAGGTAGCAAGCATGGCAGCGAGTTTCTTGCTATAGTGAGAAATAGTATCAGTTTGCATGTGTTTTAGTTTTTCTAGTATATCTCCCACTACAAAAGTCCAATTGACCTAAGTTTTTACCATCAGAAAGCTAAGAGGTAGGGCTACAACTTTTATGTTTACCACTTTTCCATGTTCGAAAGGAGAGGTGGTCAACATCTTCATTAAAGTGAAAGTACTGCACTAGAACCTGAGAGTTTCTAATTGTAGCAAGATTTATTCTCGCTCCAGCAAGAATCAGGCCAGTGTGACCCCTAAAACACGAGAGTTTCTCGCTGTAGGGAAAATGAATCCCTCTGCAATGAGAAATAGAGCATTTTAAGTGAAATGGGTCTTGTTAAATCAAAAGCCATTTTTTTGTTGAAATGAAAAGCAATTTGGGAGCAATTAACAATGCCAACACACAACACAATCACAATTATTTTCATAAACTTTCTATAACATATATATATATATATTTGTATATACATACATCATCATGCATACCATCCCACCACACTCAACTCAATGCAATATCATCATCATGTGTGCACTCCCTACTCGCACACTTCAACATCATTATGTGTGCACTCCCTACTCGCACACTCTATCATCATCATATATGCACTCCCTACTCGCACACTTCAACATTATCACACAACATTATTTATCAATACAAAACATATAGTCATATATATACCTACCAACATAATATAGAAGCACATGGAATCATCCTTTTACACATTTCACATTTTTCATAACATTAAAACATTTTATCAAGGGCTTGTTCCCTGGCACACATTTTTAAAGAAAAGTTGGATAAAATTATTCAAATGTTCATTCAAATACATTACATTTCCCAAAGAAATTTTGAACTGCAAGTTCACTCACCAGTCTTTATTGATGTTTTGGTGGGCTCTAGCTTTGACTAATGTTCCGAATAAAGGTGTAGGGTTTCGTTAGAACCTATCACACACAATAACATCACGATCAACCCAACTTGGCATTATTACTATTCTAAAGCTATTTTCTAAATTGGGTTCTACTAGTCATTCCAAACTAGTTTCCAACTACTATTAAATGGCTATAATTTGCACCATCCTAATCACGTTAAAATGAATAAACAACCTCAACTACAAAACATTCCCAAGTCTCATCACTAACTATTCTCAACACTTTAATATCAAATTCTAATTCCCTACTCATCTTGGTAGCTTCGTAAGTGAATCTCTTTCCAAAAATTTCCAACTATTATGGAAGCTCCTTTTTTTTCTCTCTAAACACCTAGCTAGTGAGAGAAAGTATGGAAGTAAGATTTTTTTTTCAAGGGTTTTAAAGTGAGAGAGTGAAAGAGCACAAAGGTTCTATGAAAGGGTGCACAAAAGCACGAAAAGTGGAGCTAGCTTGAGAGAGTTATGGAAGCTTAAAGAGAACTCCCATGGAGGATGAAGAAATGTAAGAGGGAAGAAGGAAGAAGAAGAAGAAGAAGCTACTAGAAAATGTGAGAAGAAGCTACTGGAAGATGATATTTATAACCCAAGTTTATCAAACTCCACTTAAATTACGAAAATACCTTTAGCAAGTTAGCTTATTCTTATCCAATCCTCTATCCAATCTTTTTACTCTTATGACATTGAGGCCAAGTCCACAATGGTCTAAAAATACTCAAGTTTACAAAAAATTAAAATTTTGACCCAAGATGAAAAATGACCATTTTGCCCTTACTTTGGAAATCATCATTATTTTTATTTCCTTCGTCATTTAATCCTTATTTTCATCATTCATTTATGCTTTAGGCCTACTTAGGCCTTAAAAATGTTTGAAAGCATACTTCTAGGGGCTCACTAATGAAATGATGAAATTACCCCTGGCTCGAGTTATCGTGTCTACACCTAGTTATGAGGCTATAGAGGTCGAGGTCTCACATTCTCCCCCACTAAAAGAAATTCGATCCCCGAATTTAAATCAAACTATAAGGTAGCATACCTTTATGTATTAAAGAGGTGTGGATACTTGGTTTGCATTTCCTCCTTGGCTTCCCACGTTACCTCTTCACTGGTGTGGTTTGGCCATAACACTTTCACTAAGGCTACATCCTTAGAACGGAGCTTTTTGACTTGCTTATCAAGGATAGCCACTGGTTGCTCCTTATGGGTTAAATCATCTTGCAACTGGATGGTTTCATACCATATTACATGAGATGGATCTAGGTTATCTTTCCTAAGCATTGACACATGGAATACGGGGTGAATGTTGGAAAGGTTTGATGGTAGCACCAAACGGTAAGCCACTGCTCCAACCCTTTCTAAGATCTCAAAGGGTCCTATATACCAAGGACTCAATTTTCCCTTTTTGCCAAATCTCATTACCCTTTTGTTGGTGAGACCTTTAGAAATACGTGATCTCCTACCTGAAACTCCAAGTCTCTCCATCTGTTATCAACATATGATTTATGTCTACTTTGTGCTGACAACATCCCTTGTCAAATCATGCGTATTTTCTCAGTGGTGTCCTGCACCAACTCAGGCCTTAAGAATTTCCTTTCTCCCACATTTAGCCATCCAATAGGTGACCTGTACCTCCATCCATATAATGCTTCAAATGGTGCCATTTGGATGCTAGCTTGGAAACTGTTGTTATAGGCAAACTCCACCAAGGGTAGATATTGATCCCACCTGACCCCAAGGTCTATTACATAGGCCCTCAACATATCTTCCAATGTTTGTATCGTCCGTTCAATTGCCCATCAGTTTAAGGGTGGAAAGTCGTGCTAAAATCCAACTTAGTGCCCAATGCTTCTTACAACTTACCCCAGAACCGACTGGTGAATTGTGCTCCTCTATCAGAGACTACAGAAATGGGGATACCATGTAGTCGTACTATCTCATCCACATAAACTCGAGCATACTAAGCAGCCTCGTAAGTAGTCTTAATTTGAAGAAAATGGGCTGACTTCGTTAAACAATCTAGTATGATCCAAATCGAGTCGTAGCCCCCACTAGTTCGAGGCAAGCCCGTTACAAAGTCCATTGCGACATGCTCCCACTTCCATTCAGGCACTAGTAATGGTTGTAGTAGCCCTGCAGGCCTTTGATGCTTAACCTTAACCTGATGACAAACTAGGCACTTGGAGATAAACTCAGCCACATCTTTCTTAAGTCCTTCCCACCAATATACCTCTTTCAAATCTTGATACATCTTTATAGCCCCTGGATGTACCACATAGGCTGCCATATGTGCCTCTTCCAATATTTCTCTCCTCAATCCATCACTATCGGGCACATAAAATCTGGTTCCATACCTCAATACTCCATTTGTGCCTTTAGTAAACATCTTTCCTTTCCTTCCTTGAGGATCCTCTAAGGCCTTAGCTGCGAACTCATATTTACTTTGTGCTTCTTTAATTCGGTCCATTAAAATAGGCCTCACTCTAAAATGTGCTAGCAATGCATTTGCCTTCGAAACTTTCAAATGCACACCCATGACTCCCAAACTATGGATTTCCCTAATCAAGGATCTCCTATCTGCAAAGATATGTGCCAAACTCCCCATAGATTTTTGACCCATGGCATTCGCCACTACATTGGCCTTATCGGGATGGTAGAGAATAGTACAATCATAATCTTTTAGTAACTCCATCCACTTACGTTGCCGCAAGTTTGTTAGCTTTAAAATTATTATAGTTTTGATTATGACAAAATGATCAAATTTGCTTGAACATTATTTGAGTAATCTTTGAAAAATTCTTGAAATGATTTAACTCCCATACATTTGTCCTTACATAGACACAAGCTTGACTCTTGAAGTTATTGAAATATATCTATAAGCTTGTATGACTTAGGTGTATGAGTGCTTATGATTCTCATTCATTAAAGTTTGATTTAAAGATTAAAGGAAAATCTTGATGCACTCATTAAGGGGGAGTTTTGAATATCTTGTTTGATGATGAAAAAGAAAAAGAAAAGAAGAAAGACTAAGTTAAATAGAGTTAAATCGGCCTTCATGTTTAATTTATGTGTGTGATGCTCAGTTTTAATTTTGTTTAATATTATGTAAAGAAAAGTAGATGCGTTGACTAAGGGGGAGCACCTCATTATGCATAAAGATTTGAAGCATTCATATTGAACATAAACATTGCATTCTTAATCTAGGAGTGTTTCGTGATCATAAAAAATAAGAGATAGAGAATGTTGACTCTATATGTTTTTGATGATAATAAAACATTCCCATTCATTTGTGTCTAATGCCTTTACTTGAGTGTGCATGAAAATTAGTATATGAAATTAATTATTTAACTCTTCAAAGAGTATATCAAAAGAAAAAGAGGGATAAAAATAACAAGATGCAATTGTCTAACAAGGAGGAAACCTATTGGTGAAACAAGGAAGAATGTTGGTTGACCAAGTTTTCAATTGGAAGAATGGCGGGCTGAAGAGTTTGAGAAACAAAACCAACTTAGTCGACCAAGTCAGTCGACAAAGTGCTCTTTGCCAGAATCTGCAAGATGAAACAGAACCAACTTAGTTGATCAAGTCAGTCGACTAAGAGCTATTTGTCTGCAAATTGAATCAGAGCACTACAAGACAAATTAACAACTAGAACTCATCCTCAACTATTTCTAATGGGCATAAAACTACCAAACTGCCATCAGAGTTGCATCTCCAAGTATAAAAGGGTCTTCCGACAATTAGAAACAAGTTTTTGGAAGTTTTGCAAGAGATTTGAGTAATTATGAGCTAATAAACTAGAAAATTTTCTCTTCACCTCACTGCACTTAAAAACATGCATTATGAATACTCTCATCATTATTTGGTGCAAGTGCATGTTCTTGAAATTGCAAACTTGCTGAAAAATGGGAAATCGTGTTTGATGACATAAATCTATCTATTCACAAGCATGACACTCATATTGATTCCATAAATTCTCATGTAGTTGCAATGACAAAATAGAAATATGAGAAATTGTTCATAAATTCTTGAATTTGTTAATTCGATTGGATTTTCATGTGCTTATATAGAAAATATCTTCTCATGAAAATTAAAATGTTCAAATGCTAATCTAGGAACAATTCTTGGAATATATTTTACGTTTATGCTTAAATGAATGTTTCAAAATTGATTTCTTGATTATGCATACAAACTTGATTAAGATGAACTCATCAAACTTAATGAAAATATTCTTGGTTCATCTACTATACTGGTCAAGACACATGCTTATATGATTTTTCTTTATGCTTAACCTTAAGGTTTAAAATCTAAAACTTGACTTGAGTTATGCATTTGAATATGAATTTAATTGTCAAGTTTGATCATGGCATATATTAAGAGTTGACATAGATGAAATTTATTTTGAATATGCATTTAAATGTTAACTATGTCTTCATTGAGCCTTAATGTTTACATGATCTAAAGATTTTGTGTGCATCAAACTTTAGCTTATAGGTCACCATAAACAACTTGACATGTCAAATAAAATATGGCCTATAGCTTTAGTGAGCAATGAATGCCAATGTGCTTTGATTAAATATCTCTTTCTTGAATCTTGATAATTAGTATTCATTGATGATTGAATGTCACTTTGAATATATTCAAGAGTTGAGTGCTTTACTTTCAATATTCTATAACAATTGTTATCACTCATGAATCATGAATTATTGAGATATTACATGTACCTTGAACTTCAATGGTTGCATATTTTTTCAATGGGTATATGTCTATATTGAACTCATGCTTGCACTTTGATGAACAAAATTGGAATCATGATTAAGGAAGATAGCCATGTTATCTCTTGTAACCATGGTTGTGCTTATTTGATCATAACTCTCATACATCATTACAATAAATGCAAAATGCTTTAGTCATGCTTTTATTAAAAATTATATGCCTTTTGTGAAAGTTCTCCTTGAATTGACAATTTCATATATAATTTGAAGAATACATCTTGCAATGCTTGCTTTAAAATGACTTGGATGAATGACTACTTGAAAATAATTTGAAAGAATACTCACTAAAAATGCTTAATGATGACATTTTTTAATTTCTCCTTAAATTGCTATTTTTTTTGGGAATTTCTTGGAAATGTTTGATTAATACTACTTGAGAATAAATAATGAATGCTAGATGATGATTGATAACACTTGATGATAATTGAGAATGATGCTTCAAAACTAATGATACCTTATACAAGCCTAGGAACTACTTTGCAAATACTTCTTGAAAATATGAGTATTTGATGCATATGTTGAACATCTATTCAAATGCTCATACTTTTTTTGTTCCATGAATACTTGAGTATAAGAGAAATAAATTGAAATATCAATTTGAATGCTCATTTATTCTAGGCTCATGATTTCTTTCCTAATATTTAATCTATAGAGGATCTTTAACAATTTGTGTTAAGCTTATGATTTCTTAAGAGGGAGTCAATCATCGTCCTTGATATCATAAGGAATTAAGATCTTCAACAACAAGGCTTGGTGAGAATTCAACATTTGGTGTTCTTTGCTACCGGTAACATCTTTCTAAACACCAAAATTGATATTGTGTCTTATATTGCTTCTCACTTAAACTTGAATGTTGAAATGCATAATTGGTATCAAGCCTTAAGTTTTATCAACTAGTGTCTAGCTTTAAAATTAGCATCAAGCTTTATAATTGTCTCTTCTCTCTTGAGCTTTAAATTGAACATATCTTTCTTAAATGTTTTGAGCCTTGAAGTTGATATGCTTGAAATGTTTAGTGATATGGGAAGTCTTTACTAGTGCTTTACCGATTGATATAATGAGCTTTAAAATGATTCCATCTTTCATAATTGATATTGTGTTTTTACAAAGGGGGAGATTTTACTTATATCTATCAATTGGTATATTGAGCTTTAACACTTGGTATTGGAGTTCAAACATGGCTTATGTGCTTATTGAACATCTTTATGATCATCTTTGCTGGACTTCATAATCGTTATGTGCACATTTTGCTTATAGTATATATTTGTGAGACCTTGTCAATCTCTATTAAAAGACGGTATTGTACCGAGTGGTACAACTAAGTTAAATCGAGCCTTGAACTAGTTCAAATAGAAATTTTAAGAGGAATTTGAAAATTCGAAAACCCACAGAATGACTTAGAATAGTGATTTGGAGTTCAAGGTCTTGTTTGGAGTCCATCAGGAAAATTGACCGATTATGGACAAAACGGTCATTTTACCATATGATGATAAAATGAAGATTTTTAGCCAAGATTTGATCACATTTGACCAAGAATAATTATATGAAATATAATTATGATTATTGGAGTATAAAATGATGTTTAGCAGTGAACAATTGTGATTCTCGGTATTTTTGGAGCATAAGGGCAAAATGGTAATTTTGCCACTAGAGGACTAAATGAAAATTTTTATAAAACGATTTTTTTGCCCCATTTGGTTAATATTGATCAATATTAGTGTTATTTGAGGTTGAAAAGTAAAAATAATGTGATTCTGGTACATTGCAGAGTATAGGAGCAAAATCGTAATTTTTTCACCTCGGGGGCAAATCGGTAAATTTTTCTCCACAGCATTTGTCAAGACCAAGAGATTGTAATTGTGGTAGGATGGGATAAATACCAAAATATTTGTGGTGGAAAATTAAGAAGAAAAAGTCAAAAAGTTAAAAAAATTGGGCCAATAAGCATGTGACACGTGGCATGCTTGATTATTTTATTATTTTCTATAAAAATCAGCCCATTAAATCCCCAATTCTCTCACCATATTTGGCCTAGGCAACTAGCAACAAGAACAAAGGAAGAACAAAGGGAAAAACAAGAAAAACTAGGTGAAAATTCAAAAAAAAGTGAAGAAATCAAGGAAACAAGTTAGGTAAGTTAGAATTTCTTTAATTCTCCTTGACACCTAGCTTACCCATTCTTTTGTTCTTGATTTCCATGGTTGAATATTGAGTTATCATGATGAATTCCATTTTGAAAAATAGGTATGGAAGAGGAATTGTTGTTGGAAAATTTGATTTTATACTATGTTAGTGTTTAGGGATAATTAAGCATGGTTATGAACAAAAATACAAAAGAAATATTCAATTTCTTTAGGGTTCCTTGTTGGTCGAACCATAAGGGTTGAATATCAATGGGGGATTGTTTTTATTTCAAGAAAAATGGCTTGAAAAATGATGAATTAAGGTGAAGCGGTTATGTAGAAAAAAATTTCGGTGATAGTGCACCAAATGACCGAATTTTTTCTATAAGGAACTATGAGGGTGCTAATGCTGAATTTGGCTTTATTTAAATGGTAAGTGGTAAATTAAGTTATTAGAGGAGAAATTGATTAATTTGGAGGTGATTTGGACACAATCGCCAATTAATCGGGTGATCGGTCGAATTTAATCGATACAGCAATTAAGTGGTAATCGGACGTATATTTGCATCTACATTGTGAGACGTTGTCAAGCTCGATTAAAAGACGGTATTGTACCGAGTGGTACAACTAAGTTAAATCGAGCCTTGAACTAGTTCAAAAAGAAATTCTAAGAGGAATTTGAAAATTCTAAAACCCACAGAATGACTTAGAATAGTGATTCTGAGTTCAAGGTCCAGTTTGAAGTCAATCAGGAAAATTGACCGATTATGGATAAAACGGTCATTTTACCAGTTGATGATAAAATGGAGATTTCTAGCCAAGATTTGATCACATATGACCAAGAATAATTATATGAAATATAATTGTGATTATTGGAGTATAAAATGATGTTTAGCAGTGAAAAATTGTGATTCTCGGTATTTTTAGAGCAAAAGGATAAAATGGTAATTTTACCACTAGAGGACTAAACGAGAATTTTTATAAAACGATTTTTGCCCCATTTGGTTAATATTGATCAATATTAGTGCTATTTGAGATTGAAAAGTAGAAATAATGTGATTCCGGTACATTTCGGAGTATAGGGGCAAAATCGTAATTTTTCCTCCTCGAGGGCAAATCGATAAATTTTTCACCCCAGGACTTGTCAAGATGAAAGGATTTTAATTGTGGTAGGATTGGATAAGTACCAGAATATTTGTGGTGGAAAATTAAGAAGAAAAAGTCAAAAAGTTAAAAAATTGAGCCAATAAGCATGTGACACGTGGCATGCTTGATTATTTTATTATTTTCTATAGAAATCAGCCCATTAAATCTCCAATTCTCTCACCATATTCTGCCTAGGCAACCAGCAACAAGAACAAAGGAAGAACAAAGGGAAAAACAAGAAAACCTAGGTGGAAATTCAAAGAAAAAGTGAAGAAATCAAGGAAATAAGTTTGGTAAGTTAGAATTTCTTTAATTCTCCTTGATACCTAGCTTACCCATAATTTTGTTCTTGATTTCCATGGTTGAATATTGAGTTATCATGATGAATTCAATTCTGAAAAATGGGTATGGAAGAGGAATTGTTGTTGGAATAATTTGATTTTAGACTATATTAGTGTTTAGGGATAGTTAAGCATGGTTATGAACAAAAACACAAAAAAAATATTCAATTTCTCTAGGGTTCCTTGTTGGTCGAACCATGAGGGCTGAATATCAATGGGGGATTATTTTTATTTCAAGGAAAATGGCTTGGAAAATTATGAATTAAGGTGAAACGGTTATGTAGAATAATTTTCGATGGTAGTGCACCAAATGATCAAATTTTTCTATAAGGAACTGTGAGGGTTCTATTGCTGAATTTGGCTTTATTTAAATGGTTTGTAGTAAATTAAGGTATTAGAGGATAAATGGATTAATTTGGAGTGAAATTGGATGCATTGGCCAATTTATCGGATGAAAAATCGACTTAGGCCAATACCGAGTCTAGATGGCTACCCGTGCATTTTTCATTTCATATCATATATATATCGAGCCTGAAATAGCTTATGATTGTTAGACACAATTTAATTGGAATATATGTCATGGATTATGGCTAGGTGGTGAGCCTTGGATACGGGTAAAAGACTGTACCCGCGGACTGAAAATAAGAGTATTTCTACTCCTAATACCGATGAGTGGACTTGCATTTCAAACTTGTTTTGGGGATTATGAAAGATTCTATCCAACTTGTCTTAGAAAATGTACCTTTGGAACAAGCTTTTAGTAAAATGATTTTATATTGTGAAAAAGTGCTACACAATGGTTTATGTGTTATCACAATATGATAAAATGCATGATATGCATTGGATGCTTCTTTGCATGTTGATTTGGACCCGGTTATGTGCGAGTAGGAGTGCACATAAGTCGTTGCTGACCCGGCTATGTGCGAGTAAGAGTGCACATAAGCCGTTGCTGACCCGACTATGTGCCAGTAGGAGTGCACATAAGTCGTTGCTGACCCGACTATGTGTGAGTGGGAGTGCACATAAGCCGTTGCTGACCCTGCTATATGCGCATAAGCCGTTGCATATGAGATGATGATGATGGGATGGTGTGCATGATGATGATGATGGGATGGTGTGCATGTTGATGATGGGTATATGGTTGTAAATGCAAATATGTAAGCATTTGTTTTGTTGAAAATTGGAAGTTTACATGTGTTACATGTTGCTATTATTATTTTAGCAGGATGACTTGTTTTAAGGGAAAAAAGAGACTTTTTTCTTGATGTTCTGGTTCTTGCTGCAACGAGAATGAAGTTCGCTACAGCGAGAAACGTTCTGTCCATTTTGCTACCTTGTGGGTTTTTGCCATATTTCCCATTTCTTTGGTACCATAGTTGAGCATGGATTTTTGTAAAGTGATTTACTCATGTGGGGTTTACATGAGGGGTTTAAAGGAGCTAAAACAATTGCATGGTTTTGAGAAAATGAATGCATCATGATTTCGATAAACATTTCTTATGGTATGCTTGTTCCCTTCTTGTTCACTCACTGAGTATTGTACTCACGTTTTATAAAAATTCATGTTTTCAGATCAGCTGACTGTTGGACCCTAGATCGAGGAGTCCTCGTAGTGCATCTCCTGGGTATGTGTCTGGCATTCGATAGTAATCCTTTTTATTGTAAATGTCTCCGCTGGAAGTCAGGGGTCCTTTTGTATTGTGAATACAATCTAACAATGTGAATATGTGTATGCAATGTAAATTGCTAAATACATGACTGGTATAGTGCATGTATATTATTATCGATAATGCCATTGTGTTTTGGCTATGTTCACACCCGGGAAAAAGGTGTGTGTGTATGCATGATATGATAAATTTGTTAAGCAAAGGTAAATGGATAGGCTTGCTTGGGTTTAGTGAGCTATGCTCATTGAGCTCATGCGCCCATCATGGCTCGGGAAATTGGGTCGTGACATACATATCAAGCATTAGTAATTTAAATTAGTTTATATCAATGTAGGGACAATATAGTAAATTTCCCGACTTTGTTATTTGTCAAGGTAGTGAGACGTCTGGAAAAGGCAAAGGACTTACGCCTGAGGACCCGAAATCTGGATTTTCGACACTTGTGAGTGGATTGCCTTCAAAACTTGTTTTGGGAAATATAATGTAATTGCCACCCATTTGAATGAATTATCAAGTTTTTCATGAAAATAAGTGCCTTGGGAACAAGCCTTTTGAAAAATGGTTTTATGTTGTAATATGTGATTGCTATGGATTCATGCACTATTGTATTATGATGATATATATATATGTGTGTTGTGCATGATGAATGATATTGTATATAATGACTATAACCATGTGTGTGCACGATGTGGAGAATGCACATGCCGGTGATGATGGTGGCATGAGAGATAGATGATGATAGTGCCCGTGTGCACAATGTGGGGGGATGTACACGATGGCACTGATTGTGCACGATGTGGGGGGATGCACACGATGGGGCCGGCTATGTGCACGATGTGGGGGGATGTACATGAGCCGGGTGTGATGATGATGATGTTCATATATATCTATGTAATTATGCACATCTAGACTTATGAAATGAAAACTTATGAATGCGATATATGATTGACATATATGAGAAATTTGATACATTGCACTTTGGGAATTTTCATGTGTTGTATGTTTATTTTGTTGGTTTAGCAGGATGGCCTTTTTTTTTAGTGAGGGAAAACTTTGCTCTTGTTGCTCTGTTTTTGCTGCAATGAAATTCATTCTCGCTGTAGCAAGAAATTCTCGGGTTGGAGGGGTAGATTGGCCAAAAACTCGCTACAACGAAATTCATTCTCGCTGCAGCGAAAAACTTTCTGTTTTGTCTCCTATCTTGTCCAATTACTGCCCTATTTTTCACTTATTTGCTACCATATCTGAGCATGGACTTCCAACATTTAGGACTAAATGAGTTAAGTTTAAAAATAAGGGGTTTTTAATATGAATGGAACTAAATTGCATTGTTTTGAAACAGTGCATCATGATTCTAAATTCTCCCTTGTGGTTGTTGCTTGTTCCCTTCCTTGTTCACTCACTGGGTTTATACTCACCATTTTCAAATTCATGTTTTTAGATCACAAGGCAGCCGATAACTAGGACGAGGTGTCCTTGTAGACCTGTGTCCATCTTTTGGTAGGTGTCTCGACATTCGGTAGCTGTATATTCATCTGAGTCACTCTGTTGGAAGTCGAGTGTTATTTTGTTTTGTATATAATAACTTAATGTAAATTATTAGAATATATGTTGTAGACATTGTATGTAAATTTTTAAGGAGTAATGTCAGTACGAGTTGGCAATGTATATCACTATTTTGATTCAAAGTTATGAAATATGACTTAGTGATATTATATGTAATCATAAGTAAGATAAATAATAGGCTTGCTTGGGTTTAGTGGATTACGTCCATTGGACCCTTGCACCGGTCATGGCCCGAAATTTGGGTCGTGACAATATTCATGTGGTTAAGTTCTTATATATGATGACTTGGTGACTTTATGGTTACATATTCATGGTCTTCATGCTTATATTCTTGATGGATTTTGCTAACCATTATTTCTTGAGCTTAAGTGTTTAATGCTCACTCTTCTTAACCTTTTTGATATAACAAAAAGGGGGAGAAGGTTTATGAGCAAATTTAAGTTTATGCATATGTTGAGGGGAAGATTTTAAAATCATTTCAAATGCAAATTATGCTCGTAGTTTTGTCATATCAAAAAGGGATAGATTGTTAGCTTTAAAATTATTATAGTTTTGATTATGACAAAATGATCAAATTTGCTTAAAAATTATTTGAGTAATCTTTGACAAATTCTTGAAATGATTTAACTCTCATACTTTTGTTCTTACATAGACACAAGCTTGACTCTTGAAGTTATTGAACTATATCTATAAGCTTGTATGACTTAGGTGTACGAGTGCTTATGATTCTCATTCATTAAAGTTTGATTTAAAGATTAAAGGAAAATCTTGATGCACTCATTTAGGGGGAGTTTTGAATATCTTGTTTAATGATGAAAAAGAAACAAGAGAGAAGGAAAACTAAGTTAAATAGACTTAAATAGGTCTTCACGTTTAATTTATGTGTGTGATGCACAGTTTTGGTTTTGTTGAATATTATGTAAAGAAAAGTAAAAGCATTGACTAAGGGGAAGCACCTTATTATGCATAAAGATTTAAAGCATTCATTTTGAACATAGACAGTGCATTCTTAATCTAGAAGTGTTTTGCGATCATCAAAAATAAGAGATAGAGAATGTTGACTCTATATGTTTTTGATGGTAATAAAACATTCCCATTCATTTATGTCTAATGCCTTTACTTGAGTGTGCAAGAAAATTAGTATATGAAATTAATTATTTAACTCTTCAAAGAGTATATCAAAAGAAAAAGAAGGATAAAAATAACAAGATGTAATTGCTTAACAAGGAAGAAGCCTATTGGTGAAACAAGGAAGAATGTTGGTTGACCAAGTTTCAAATTGGAGGAATGGGGGGTTGAAGAGTTTGAGAAACAGAACTAACTTAGTTGACTAAGTGCCCTCTACCAGAATCTGTAACCTAAAGCAGAACCAACTTAGTCGACCAAGTCTGTCGACTAAGAGCTCTCTATCTGCAAATTGAACCAGAGCACTACAAGACAGATTAATGGCTATAACTCATCCTCAACTATTTTCAATGGGTATAAAACTGCCAAACTACCATCAGAGTTGCATCTCCAAGTATAAAAGGGTCTTCCAACAATTAGAAACAAGTTTTTGGAAGTTTTACAAGAGATTTGAGCAATTAAGAGCTGATAAACTAGAAAATTTTCTCTTCACCTCACTGCACTTAAATGCCCATCCTTTGTATTTGTATTCTACACTCAACCTTGTACCATTTAGATCAACTTGTGATCATAGGTACTTTCTTCTACTTCTCTTTATATTCTTAGAGTGAGGGAGTCACTTTAAGTGTTTGTTTCAAGCTAGGATTGCTTGTTAAGTGTATAGGTTCTAACTTAGCCTCGAAAAGCTAGTTGTTGGGTTTTGGTTGATCTTATGAAAAATGATTGTTGTAGGTTGTGGTTGAGCCTTTGAAAAACCACTTTGGGGTTTGGTTGATTTCGGTAAAAACTATTGTGAAAGGTTTTTGCTAAGCCTGGTAAAAGCCATTGTAAAGCTTGGTGAAAGCTTGTGAATTTCACCAGTTCATAGTGGATTTGTTGGGAAAATCTTTGGTTGAATAATCAAGGTAGTGGATGTATGTCTTGGACTGAACCACTCTAAATTGTTGTGCATCTTGTACTCTGTTTTTTTTTCTTAAGTTCTAGAAATTAGTCTCCAATATTGTTAAGAGCCAAATTGTGCTATACACCCCCCTCTAGCACATATTATAGGGACCAACAAAGTTAAGATCCCTCTACTGAAATATATACTTTAAACTTTTATGGTCTGTATATATCTTGCAAGTCTCACCATGCAAGTAATGTCTCCAAATCTTTAAGGCAAACATGATTGCCACCATCTCCAAATCGTGTGCGAGGTAATTTTGCTCATGCCTTTTAAGTTGCCTTGATGCATACGCAATCATCTTCCCACGCCGCATTAATACACACCCTAAACCAACCCGTGATGCATCATAGAATACCGTATAACCCCCTGTGCCTTGCGGTAGGCTTAATACTGGAGCTATGGTGAGACATGCCTTGAGCTTCTCCAAGCTATCCTCACAAGCACTTGACCACTCAAATTTTATATCTTTACGTGTCAGCTTAGTCAGAGGGGCGACTATTTTGGAGAAGTCCTTCACAAAGCGACGATCATAGCCAGCCAAACCCAAAAAGCTTCTAATCTCTGTAACTGATGTTGGCCTTGGCCCCTTTTCCACTGCCTTAACTTTCTTTGGATCGACTTGTACCCCATCTTTGGATACCACATGTCCAAAAAATGCAACGCTTTCCAAAACTCACACTTTGAGAACTTGGCATACAATCGATGTTCTTTCAAAGTTTGGAGCACTATCTTAAGATGCTGCTCATGCTCCTCTCGGCTCTTTGAGTAGATCAAGATGTCATCAATAAACACCACCACGAACTTGTCCAAATAGGGCTTGAACACTTGGTTCATCAAATCCATAAAGGCTGCAGGGGCATTTGTAAGCCCAAAATACATCACCAGGAACTCATAGTGCCCATATCTTGTTCAAAATGTGGTCTTTGGTATATCTTCATTACGGATCCTCAACTAATGGTACCCAGATCGTAGATCTATCTTAGAGAAACATTGTGCTCCTTGTAGTTGATCAAATAGATTATCTACTTGGAAGGGGGTACTTATTCTTCACCATCACTTTGTTAAGCTGTCGGTAGTCAATGCACAATCTAAGTGACCCATCTTTCTTCTTTACAAATAACACCGGTGCTCCCCATGGTGAGATGCTAGGACGGATGAAGCCTTTATCCAACAAATATTCTAACTGATCCTTAAGCTCTTTAAGCTTTGCAGGTGCCATTCTATATGGGGGTATGGATATAGGTCTAGTGTCGAGAATCAAATCCATGCAAAATTCAATCTCCCGCTTAGGAGGTAAACCTGGTAGTACCTTGGGAAATACATCCATGAACTTGTTCACCACCGACACTTGGCTTATATCTCCAACCTTCGCCTGAGTATCCCTTACCACAGCCAAATAACCTGAACAACCCTATTGTAATAGCCTTCTGGTAGACATGACCGATATGAAATTGGTTGGAGCATTGCTTCTATCCCCCGGAATACTAAATGGTGGCTCATTCGGGAAATCAAATCTAACCAATTTATGATAACAATCCACGCTGGCATGGCAAGGTGATAGCCAATCCATATCCAAGATCACGTCAAAGTCTAGGGTGTCTAACACCACTAGATTCACCAAAGTGTCTTTGTCCTTGACTTGAACTACACAGGACTCATATTCCAATTCGGCTACAAATACCTCCTTTAAAGGAGTAGACACCACTAATTGTTCTTCTCTGCTAATATGATCCTTACCCAGACGAAGTGCAAAACATGGAGAAATAAAATAATGGGTAGCACCAGGATCAAACAATACTCTAGCATCCATATTACAAACAAGAAGAGTACCTGAGACCACTGCATTGGATGTTTGGGCCTCTTGGGGTGTTAAAGCATATACCCTTGCTTGGCCCCTACCAGCAGAACTCTGACGTCTGGACCCAGACGGCCTGCTTTGGGAGGAAGTAACGACACCTCTACCCCTCGATCCATTAGCCCCCCTATTAGATGAGGCAGCTACTGAAGGAGCAGATAAAACTGGCTGAGTAGAGTTACGAGCAGAATCTTATGATTGATGAGCCATCGGGCAATTCCTCTTTATATGCTCAGGTTAACCACACCCATAACAAACTCTCGTAGTATGGAAACATCGTCCACTAAGCCGCACTCCATAATTATTGCAACGATCAATAGCTTGACTACCCTACCTTGAATCTTGCTACCTTCCCCGACTAAAAGTTTTCTGCCTTGATCCAACGTTGGCACTAGTCAAGTCACTCCCCTATTGGGGTAATTATGAGTCTTTCTGTGGGCTCTGACGGCTAGAAGATGAAACACCATTACTAAAGTTCCTGCGACCCTAATAGCCCTCTGTCTTGGCCTTATTTGCTCTATCCTTCATAGCCCTACTCTCACTAGTCCTCATCTCAATCCGTTGAGTGCAATCCACTGCGACAGAGTAGGTATTGAAATCTCGGGATGCCACAACCCTAAACAGTGGCTCCGCTAGCCCATCCACAAACCTCTGAATCTTTATCTCCTCAGTAGAAACTAGATAGGGCGCATACCGAGCCAGCTGCATGAATTTGATGTTGTATTCTGACACTGTCATACCTAGGGTATGTACTAAGGCCTCAAACTCCCTAGCCCATGCATTTCGTACACTAAGTGGTAAGAATCGATCTAAGAAGGCTGTATTGAATTCCTTCCAAGTCAACGCCATTGCATCTGTCGGCCTACCTCTACACAATGAGCCATACCACTTTTGCGCCACGTCCTCCAATCGGAAGGCGGCTAACTTGACTGATCTAGTATTAGAGCATCCCAAGGCCTCACAAATTTTCTCCATCTTCTCTAAAAAAATCTAGGGTTTCTCTGATGCATTAGACCTTGAAAATGACAAAGACTTAAGCTACAAGAAATCAGGAAGGAAAATCTCTAAATGACCCTTCTCAACCTCATGATGTTGGCGATCGACCTATCCTTGAGAGTTAGGGGATTCCTGTACTGTAGGTCACTATTCCACTATCCTTTGTATATCATCCATACGGGTTGCCATCATCTCTACAACTCGGTTAACTCTGTCACGACCCAAATTTCAAGCCATGACCGGTGCATGGGCCCAATGGACATAGTCCACTAAGCCCAAGCAAGCCTATCGATTTATCCTACTCCTCATTCAATCAAATATTGCTAAGTCACGAATTATAACTTTAAATCAAAATAGTAATAGACATTTCCAACTCGTACTGGCATTACTCATTTAAAATATACGTACATCGTCTACAGCATGTGTCTTAATAATTTACATCAAGTTTGTCTATACATCTAAAAAAGAAAACTCGATTTCCAGCGGAGGGACTCGGATGAATGTACAGCTACTGAATGTTGAGACACCTACCAAAATATGGATACAAGTCTACAAGGACACCTCGTCCTAGTTACTGGCTGCCTCATGATCTGAAAACATGAAGTTGAAAATGGTGAGTATAAACCCAGTGAGTGAACAAGAAAGGGAACAAGCATACCGTAAGGAATCTTTAATGAAATCATGATGCATTATTTTTCAAAACAATGCAATTTGTTTCTATTCTTACTAAAAACCCCTAATCAAGCCCTTAATTGATTGATCATTTGAAAATCATGAATCCATGCACAACGAACCATTTAAAGAATGAAAGCTTCAATAATACGTTAGCAAGTCAAATATGACAACGAATCTTCACTGCAGCGACGTTGGGATTTGGTTATTAGCCGATCGAGGGTTTCTCAACTGGCCGAGGATTTCTCACTAAACCTCCTCCCTTTAAACTTAACTCATTTAATCCTTAATGTAGGAAGTCCATGCTCTGATATGGTAGTAAAGAAGTGAAAGATAGGGTAGCAATTGGACAAGATAAGAGACTAAAACAGAAGGTTTTTTGCTATAGTGAGATTCCTTTTTCGCTACAGTGACTATCTCGCTGCAGCCAAATACATTCTCACTGCAGCAAGAACCAGTTCTGGTGAAGGTTCTCAAACTCGAGAGTTTCTCGCTGCAGTGAGAATGAATTTCGCTACAGCGAAAACAGAGCAATAAGAGAAAAGTTTCCCTTCACTCAACAAAAAGACCATCTTGTTAAACCAACAAAATAAACATACAGCACATGAAAATTCCCAAAGTGCAATGTATCAAATTTCTCATATATGTCAATCATATATCAGATTCATAAGTTTTCATTTCATAAGTCTAGATATGCATAATTACATAGATAAACATCATCATCATCATAATCACACCTAGCTCATGTACATCCCCCCACATCGTGCACAATCAGTGATGCAATTTGAAAAAGTTAAGTATAAACTTAGTGAGTGAACATAAGAAGGGAACAAGCAATCGATAGGAAGAACTTGGAAATCATGATGCACTTTTTTCAAAAATAATGAAATTGATTTAATTTTTTACTAAAAACCCCTCTTTTCAAACTTTGATTAATAACCTCATAGTGTTGCAAAAGCCCATGATCAATTCATGAAGTTAAATGGGTGAAAAATATGTCAAAATCAAGCAAAGTAGCAAGCATGACAGTAAGTTTCTTGCTGCACCGAGAAATAGTGTTAGTTTGCATGTATTTCAGTTTTTCTAGTATATCTCCCACTAGAGAAGTCCAATTAACCTTGATTTTAGACCATTAGCTCCCACTAGAGAAGTCCAATTGACCTTGATTTTAGACCATTAGAAAGCTAAGAGGTAGAGCTACAACTTTTATGTTTACCACTTTTCCCAGTTCGGACGAAAAAGTGGTTCAAATCTTCATTGATGTGAAAGCACTGCACTAGAACCCAAAAGTTTCTCGCTGCAGCGAGAATCAGACCAATGTGACCCCAAAACTCAAGAGTTTCTCGTTGCAGCGAAAATGAATCTTGCTGCATTGAGAAACAGAGCATTTTAAGTGAAATGGGTCTTGTTACATCAAAAGCCATTTTTTTGTTGAAATGAAAAGCAATTTGGGAGCAATTAACAATGCCAACACACAACACAATCACAATTATTTTCATAAACTTTCTATAACATATATATATTTGTATATACATACATCATCATGCATACCATCCCACCACACTCAACTCAATGCAATATCATCATCATGTGTGCACTCCCTACTCGAACACTTCAACATCATCATGTGTGCACTCCCTACTCGCACACTCTATCATCATCATGTGTGCACTCTCTACTCTCACACTTCAACATTATCACACAACATTATTCATCAATACAAAACATATATTCATATATATACCTACCAACATAATATAAAATCACATGGATTCATCCTTTTACACATTTCACATTTTTCACAACATCAAAACATTTTATCAAGGGCTTGTTCCCTAGCACACATTTTTAAAGAAAAGTTGGATAAAATCATTCAAATGGTCATTCAAATACATTACATTTCCCAAAGAAATTTTGAAGTGCAAGTTCACTCACCAGTCTTTATTGATGTTTTGGTGGGCTCTAGCTTCGACTAATGTTCCGAATGGAGGTGTAGGGTTTCGTTGGAACCTATCACACACAACAACATCACGATCAACCCAACTTGGCATTATTACTATTCCAAAGCTATTTTCTAAATTGGGTTCTACTAGTCATTCCTTACTAGTTTCCAATTAATATTATATGGCTATTATTTGCACCATCCTAATCACTTTAAAATGAATAAACAACCTCAACTACAAAACATTCCCAAGTCTCATCACTAGCTATTCTTAACACTTAAATATCAAATTCTAATTCGCTACTCACCTTGGTAGCTTCGTAGTTTAATCTCTTTCCAAAAATTTCAAGCTATTATGGAAGCTCCCTCTTTCTCTCTCTAAACACCTAGCTAGTGAGAGAAAGTATGGAAGTAAGATTTTTTTTTCAAGGCTTTTAAAGTGAGAGAGTGAAAGAGCACAAAGGTTCTATGAAAGAGTGCACAAAAGCATGAAAAGTGGAGCTAGCTTGAGAGAGTTACAGAAGCTTAAAGAGAACTCCCATGGAGGATGAAGAAATGTGAGAGGGAAGAAGGAAGAAGAAGAAGAAGCTATTAGAAAATGTGAGAAGAAGTTGCTGGAAGATGATATTTATAGCTCAAGCTTATCCAACTCCACTTAAATTATGAAAATGCCCTTGGCAAGTTAGCGTATTCTTCTCTAATCCTTTGTGCAGTCTTTTTACTCTTTTGAGACTGAGATCAAGTTCACAATGGTCTAAAAATATTCGGGTTTACGAAAAGTTAAAATTTTGACTAAAAATGAAAAATGACCATTTTGCCCCATACTTTGGAAATCATCATTATTTTTATTTTTTTCATCATTCAATCCTTATTTTCATTATTCATTTATGCTTTAGGCCTGCTTAGGCCTTAAAAATGTTTGAAAGCATACTTCTAGGGGTTCATTAAAGAAATGACAAAATTACCCCTGGCTCGGGTTATCGTGTCTACACCTAGTTTTGAGGCTATAGAGGTTGAGGTCTTACAGTAATGCTACTGACATACTGTTGCACCTACATGAGATGTTTGGTACAAAAACAAGGCTTGCTAAGCAGAAAACAAACAATGCTTTTAAGGACCTTAAACAAAAACCTAAGGAGCCAGTTGTAGATTACATGTTAAAAGTGATCTCTTGTCTCAATGAGGTAGAACTAAAGGGTGTTGAGATAGATGCGAAAATGCAAATATCAATGATCGTTCATAGCTTGAATTCATCATTTTCACAGTTCAAATTGGATTATGAACTACATACTAGGGATTACACCTTAAGTAAGCTAATGAATGATCTCCAAAATGTGGAAGAGGTTCTTGATTTGAAAAAGAAGTCAGAAGCACATGTAGTTTCCACTTATAGGCTCAAACCCAAGGGCAAAAAGAAGATAGTTGAAAATAAAAACACTTTTAAGGGCTCAATGGGAGCAAAAAAAAAGCAATGAAGAAAAAGACTGCTTCAGAAGACAACACCAAAGGAAAATGTTTCCTTTGTGGTGTGAAAGGACATTAGAAGCGAAATTGCAAGGTTTACCTTGAAGAAATCCAGAAGAGTAAACAAGTTATGGGTTTTCTAAATATGTTAGAAGCTTGTTTAATGGTTGATTCTATGGATACTTGGATAGTTGATTCTGGTGCCATTAACCATGTTTGTAATTCTTTACAAGGGTTTTAATAAAGGAGAAAATTGAGTAAAGGGCAGTTTCGGATAAAGATGGCAAATGGCACATTTGTTTCAGCATTAGCAGTGGGAGCCATTATTCTTCAATTTCCTTATGGTCGTAGCTTAGTTTTGGAAAATGTTTATTACATTCCAAAGATTTATAGAAATTTGATTTCTACCTTTTGTTTAATAAAGTTTGGATATTCAGTTTTTATTAGTGAAACACTCACTATTTATATGAATAAGGATTTTATTTGTTTTAGAATTGTAATATATAATCCTTATTTCCTTGAGCCTATGACTTATTCTGCAATGTTATATAAGCAATACGATTTAGAACTGAAAGAGTTATAGAATCTAGCATAAATCAAAATTATCTTTGGCACCTGTATTTAGGTCATATCAATCAGATGAGACTCAATAGGCTTATAAAGGATGATACTCTACCAAACATGATTAAGGGTCCTTTGCCAATATATGAGTCTTTTATTAAAGCTAAAATGACTAAAGGGCCTTTCAAGACAAAAGGTAATAGAATGCCAAATGTTCTAGACTTGGTGCACACAGATATGTGTGGACCAATGAACATAGAACCTAGAAGAGGTTATGAATATTTCATAACTTTTATTGATGACTACTTAAGACATGGCTTTGTGTATTTAATGCATAGAAAAAGTGAATCCTTTGAAAAGTTCAAAGAATTCAAAGCCAAAGTTGAAAAGCAATTAGGCAAGCCATTGAAACAACTTCGATTAGATCAGGGAGGTGAGTATTTATTAGATGAATTTTAGCAATATCTCATTGACAATGGGATAATTTCCAATTTATCAGCATTGAGAACACTTCAACATAATGCTGTAGCTGAAAGCAAAAATAGGACTCTATTAGAAATGGTTAGATCAATGATGTCCTATGCTAACCTTCCAATCTCATTTTAGGGATATTGTGCGCAAACTACTAAGTACTTGCTCAATTTCGCTCCATCTAAGGCTATGCCTAAGACACCAAAGGAGATGTGGATAGGGCATAAATCATCTGTATGTCATTTGCAAATTTGGGGATGTCCTACACATGTTTTAAAGCCTAAGTTCACAAAGATGGAACTAAAGACTGAGGTGTGCTTGTTTGTAGGATATCCAAAGGGAACAAAAGGTTATTACTTCTATAATCCTCAAGATAAGAATGTTTTCATTAGTACAAATGCCACTTTCTTAGAGGAAAAGTTTGTGAGAAATCATAAACCTTGAAGTAAAATTATCTTAGAAGAATTGTTAGATTTTTCAGATTTAAGAGTTAATTATGAAGAAGTCATAACACAGTTTAGTTCAAGGGTTGAAATAGAAACACAAACTGAACATCAAATAATAGTGCCTAGACGTAGTGGGACGGTTGTGAGACAACCAGGGAGATACATAGGTCTAGGAGAAAACATGATTGCACTCTTAGATGAACATGAATCTAACCCTAGTACATATAAGAAAGCTATTAACGATGTAAATGCTGAAGAGTGGCATAAGGCAATGAAATCTAAGTTAGACTCCATGGATTCCAACAAAGTTTAGGCTTTAGTGGATCCATCTGAAGGGATAAAACCCATAAGGTGCAAATGGATTTACAAGAGAAAAAGAGGAAGTGATAGAAAAGTGGAGACAATCAAGACTAGACTAGTGGCCAAGAGTTTTACTCAAGGAAAATGGATTGACTATAAGGAAACCTTCTCGCCAGTTCCTATGCTTAAATCCATTAGGATCCTTCTATCCATGGTCGTACATCAGGATGTCAAGATCATATTTTTAAATGGGAATCTTGAAGAGCACATTTATATGGCTCAACTATAAGGTTTCATTAAAAAGGGCCACAAGCATAAGGTCTGTGAATTGCATAGGTCCAGTTATGGATTAAAGCAAGCATCTAGGTCTTGGAACATAAGATTTGATACTACTATCAAATCATACAGTTTCTAACAAAATGTTGGCAAACACTATGTCTATAAAAAGATACAGGATAAAACGGTTGTTTCCGTAGTCCTTTAAGTTGATGACATTCTACTCATTGGGAATGATGTAGGAATGTTATTAACAGTTAAAGGTTGGCTAAACAAGCAATTCAATATGAAGGATTTGGGAGAAGCTAGCTATGTTCTGGGTATCAAACTTATAAAGGATGGTAAGAACAAGTAGATAGCATTATCTCAAGCATCCTACATAGACAAGATTTTGGCCAAGTTTACTATGCAAGATACCAAGAAAGGTTATATGCCCTCTAGACATGGAATCAAACTTTCTAAGGAGATGTCACCTAAAACTCCAGAGGAAGTTGAAAGCATGTGTGAGACCCCAACCTCTATAGGCTTGTAACCAAGCATAGATGTAATAATACGAGCCAAGGGTAGTTTCGTCATTTTCTCTAATAAGCTCCCAAAGTAAGTTTTAAACAATATTATGGCCTAAGTAGGCTTAAGGCATAAATGGATGGTGAAATTAGGGGTAAAATGGAAAGGAAACTAAAATTTTGACAATTTTCACGATAGGGGCAAAATGGTCATTTTTCACCTCGGGTTAAAATTTTAAGTTTTATGAACCCAAACATGTCTAGACCATTATGGACTTTGTCCTAGTGTTAAAAGAGCAAAAAGATTGCATAAAAGATTGGAGAAGAGTAAGTTAATTGGTGGACGGGTAAATTGGTAATTTTATGGGAATGGATAAATTTGGCCTATAAATATCTTGAATTTCCAGCAACTTCTTGAAATTTCTAGCAACTATCTTCTTCTTCTCTTCTCCTCTCTCATGTTTCTTCAATTCTTTCATGGGAGTTTTCTTCAAGTTTCCATAACTTTCTCTCTAGCTCCAATTTTTATGCTTTTGGTGTACTCTTCCATAAACCCTTATGCTCTTTCATCTTCTCACTTTAAAACCCTTCAAAAATCTGGTTTTCATACTTTCTCTCACTAGTTGGGCGTTCTAGAGAGAGAAAGAGAGAATTACCCCATTAATTTGGAAGTAATTGGAAGATAATTTGATTACAAAGGAGCCTTAGGGTAAGTGATGAATTAAGCTTGGTTTTTAGCTGCAGAAAATGGCTAGTAATTGGGATTTATGAGCTGTTTATTGTTGATTATGTTCATTACTTTTAGTGATTAAGATAGTGAACATAGATGGCCATTTAATGTGACAATTGAAAGCTAGTTTAGAGATAGCTTTTAGGGGTCATAATGTGTAAATTGACCTATTGCTTATGCTAATGTGATCCTAGGTTATAAGGAAGCCCCATCATCTCATTTGGACAATTAGAGGAATTGGAGTCATCTAAAGGCTCTACAATCAATTGGTGAGTGGACTGCCTATCAAAATTATTTTGGGAATATGACTGTTTTGAACAAAGTATTTGAATGATTTCATATACAACTTTTCTCAAAAATGAATGCTTTGGGAACAAGCTCTTGAGAAATGGTTTATGTTATGATATGTGGTTATTATGGATTTCTATGTGGATGCATTATGTTGAGATACATTTATGCTTGAATATAATATTGTGTAATTATATTGACTCGGCTATGTGCTAGTAAGGAGTGCGCATAAGCCGAGGATGACCCAGTTATGTGCGAGTAGGGAGTGCGCATGAGCTGGTGATGATGATGATGGGATGGTGTGCATGATGGTGATGGGTATATGTATATGTATACATACGTAAACATGTGTGTTATAATACATTTATGAGTTATGTATATGGATGTAATGTATGTGACATTCGGTATGTTAAACTTTGGGAAGTTGTTATGTATTTCTTATTGGTTTTGAACATTTCAAGCAGGGTGGTTTTCTTTGAGAGAAAGGGCAATTTACGTTTGGTGCCTTGTATTTCGCTGTAGCGAGAATACCTTTTCGCTACAACGAGAAACTCTCGGGTTTGAGAACCTTCACCAGAATTGGTTCTCGCTGCAGTGAGAATGTATTTCGCTGTAGCGAGATAGTCACCGTAGCCTCTCGCTGCAGTGAAAAACTCTCTGTTTCATCAGCGAAATTTTGCTGCAACGAGAAAGAATCTCGTTGTAGCGAGAAACCTTCTGTTTTTGGGTTATAATTTCGCTGCAGCGAGAAAGAATCCCGCTACAATGAAAAACCTTCTGTTTTGGTCTTCTGTCTTGTCCAATTGCTGCCCTATCTTTCACTTCTTTACTACCATATCAGAGCATGGACTTCCTACATTAGTGATTAAATGAGTTAAGTTTAAAGGAAAGAGGTTTAGTGAGAAACCCTCGACCAGTTGAGAGACCCTCGTTCGACTAATAACTAAATTCCAACGTCGCTGCAATAAAAATTCATTTTCGTATTTGACTTTTCGCTGCAGGGAAGATTCGTTGTCGTATTTGACTTGCTTGCGTATTATTAAAGCTTCATTCTTCAAATGGTTCATTATGTATGGGTTCATGATTTTCAAATGATTAATCATTTAAGGGCTTGATGAGGGGTTTTTAATAAGAATAGAAACAAATTGCATTGTTTTGAAAAGAATGCATCATGATTTCATTAAAGATTCCTTACGGTATGCTTGTTCCCTTTCTTGTTCACTCACTAGGTTTACACTCACCATTTTCAACTTCATGTTTTCAGATCACGAGGCAGCCGGTAACTAGGACGAGGTGTCCTTATAGACTTGTACACATCTTTTGGTAGGTGTCTCGGCATTCAGTAGCTGTACATTCATCCGAGTCCCTCCGCTGGAAGTCGAGTATCATTTTGTTATGTAAAGATGAACCTAATGTAATTGTTAAGATACATGTTGTAAGCAAATGTATATACACTTGTTTAGTATGCCAATATGAGATGGCAATGTTTAATAATATTTTG
Source organism: Theobroma cacao (assembly GCF_053813885.1). Taxonomy (NCBI): domain Eukaryota; kingdom Viridiplantae; phylum Streptophyta; class Magnoliopsida; order Malvales; family Malvaceae; genus Theobroma; species Theobroma cacao. The sequence continues at coordinate 21,478,527 of NC_142642.1, read as the reverse complement.
ATTCTAAGTTTTGAAAAAAAATGATTTAGCAGTTTATGATGGAATGATAAACATGTCAGACTAACAGGCTTGCTTGGGCTTAGTGGTCTACGTCCATTGGGCCCATGCGTCGATCATGGCCCAGAATTTGGGTCGTGACAACATGAGACGGATTCTAGACGCATCTACTGTTAGAAGTTTTATGTATGCTACGTTGTGCACTAGGCCAGATAACTGCTATGCAATAGGATTGGTTAGTATATTTCAATCAAACCCAGGCATCGAGCACTAGATTGCAGTCAAGCTCATTTTTAAATATCTTCGTAGAACGAAGAATTACATGCTTGTATATTCTAGAAGTGACCTTATAGCAACAGGGTACATTGATTCAAACTTTTAGTCTGATGTTGATTTTAGGAAATTAACATCAGGATCTGTTTTCATCATTAAAAGAGAAGCCATAGCTTGGAGGAGTGTAAAGCAATCTTGTCTTGTAGACTCTACATGGAGGCAGAGTATATTGCGGCTTGTGAAGCAACAAAGGAAGTTGCATGGCTTCATAATTTCCTTATGGACCTTGAAGTAATTCCAAATGCAGACAAGCCTATTACACTCTATTGTGATAACAGTGGAGCAGTGGCTAACTCAAAAGAACTGCAAAATGATAAAGCACCAAAACAAATTGAAAGAAAGTATCATCTCATTCAAGAGATCATACAACGTGGAGAAGTACTTGTGAAGAAAATTCCAACAAAGCAGAACCTCGCCGATCCATTCACAAAGACTCAACACAAAAGAGTTTCGATGGTCACTTAAAAGGTCTGAGAACGAGGGATATGTCATACTTGCATCAGGGCAAGTGGGAGATTGTTAGGAATTTTGTGAATATGGTGCCCTGGAAAGCAAGTATATTCTCATACTTAATTTCATTAAATTTATTTGTAATGAAAGTGCATTTTGATAATAAGACGAAAAGTTTATTTTAAGTAAGCATTCATTATCTAGTTATTAAGGTACCATGATTCTATTGAGATATTAAAATACATTTGCATGAAGAGTCATACATAGGAGATATGTATTTTAATTGAATCTCAAAATTATTCACAGCCATATAATAAAGTGGGTCACTTTATTGTGTTAAGGCTGTAGTGTCCAAATTACTTCCAACGAAATGAATGTGAATCATTTCAAAGGAATGATGAGTCTCAAATCATCGAAATGGTTGACTTCGAGTAATGACACTATAACATGAATTGGAATCATGTGAGAATCAAATTTAAGTTTAACCGCTACTTAAATCTTGATCTCAAACTTATGCATTTGCTTATAGTAGAACTGAAATCCTGATAGATAGTGGACTCGTGTTTAATCTCCTTATAATCTTTGATAAACCATGAGCATGATCATCATAAAGCATTAATCTAGACTCCGTATTTTGAGATTATAATCGAGATGAACATCTAGGAACATATATTTGAATAATAGAGTTCATAACATTAACATCACTTCTAGTGATTTCAAGAAGATTGGTGATTAATCTAGGCCTAGTGGATTGATGAATTAGCTGCTCATCACATCTAGATACTAAAAAGATTATATCTAGAGTATTGAATCACTAATTGGACGAAATTTGACACTAGATGACAAAATTGACAAAATGGGTAAAACGGTAATTTCAGCTTTAATCATTGGATGGTTATGAGGGTTCATAATATAAGGCCTGCAATTGGACAACTAATAATTAATATCAAGTATTGAATTGTTTCTTGTAATTATAGTTCATCCAATAGTGCAACCATGAATCTTTGGTGGAGTGATTTCATGGTTAAGAAGTTTGAATTATTTTTTTAATGAGATTAAGAATAATTCTAAGTTTGTTGGGGCTTCGAACAACTATGTCCAAATAGATACCCCATTACCTTTATAGAATGAAACTTATTTAAGTTGGAATGCATATTTTATTTGATTAATTAAATTGTGTACGAAAATGACAACTTTAACATGTTTGTCTTAATTTAGACAAGAAAACATGTTTGGTCTTAATTTATACAAGAAAATATGTTTTTCTTAATTTAAGACAAGAAAAATATTTTTTGTCTTAATCTAGACAAGAAAACATATTTGTCTCAATTAAGACATGATAAAATATTTTTGTCTAAATTAAAGATAAGAGTTGTCTTAAACTAAGATAATGCTAGGAGAATTCTTATAAAATGAATCTAGACATCCATGTTGATAAAAGGTGACTCCATGTTTGACTATCACTATTTTATTTATTATTAATTATTTTTAATAAAGATAGATAATAATAAAATAAGAGTTATTATTCAATAAGGAGTTTTATTTTATCAAGAACTTTAAATGATAATTAGAGAATTAAATTATTGATTCTTTAATTTTAATTTTGATAATTATGGAGCATATTTGATGCTTCATTAACTTTAAATGGATGGTCAAGATCGATTCAAAGGTGTTTGATTTTGATTAAACCTTTGAGGCAAGAGTTTTAATAAAAAAAGAAGAGATTGGAAGAAAAGAAACAAATGTACTTTTTCTTGAAAAAGTTTCAACCGTCACTTCTCTCCTCCTCCTCTAAACTTTGCCGTATCTTTCTTTCTCCCATTCTTGGCTTAATTTTTTGAAAGAAAATAGCCATTCATTTTTAGGAAGACAAGAGTGACAAAATCAGTTGCCATCTTGTAGTCTAGCATTACACACCTTGCCCACTTAAGGTTTAAGTTGAAAGCATTCTTGATGAATAAATGGTAAACATTTTTGGTCGAGAAATCATTCATTGGTATGGTGGTATCCAAAAATAAGAATCTCAAAATAAAAGGTATGTTTTTTTTTACTTAATAGATTCTTATTTTTTTACGATGTGATTATATTAATTGCAATAAGAATGATGTGTGTTTCCGTTTGTGTAATTGGATTACTTGCTTCCTTTATAAAATAAATTTTTTGAAATCCATGCCTTACACAATCACATAAATCCACTAAGATCCTACTCCAATACTAGTTTGCTACAGAAATGGCATTTATCATTATCCTTGTCCTTTTTTACTCCTCTAGTAGGCTTCATACCTTTTGAAGTTGATGCCTTTGTATCCTTGTCTTTCTTAGAAAATTTCTTTTCTTATTTTTATTTTTCTTAGAAAAGACAAGATGAACTGAAGGTTTCTTCTTCGCAATGGTGTTCTCAACTTGTGTGAGTATATTCAATAAGCCCGAAAGGGTTACATCAATCTTGTTCATGGTGATGTTTAACACAAACTGTGAATAGCTCTTTGGTAGCAAAGAAAACACAAGATCTATGCTCAAATCATGATCCATAACTCAACCCAACTACTTAACTAGAGTGATATATCCTGTCATCTTAAGCACATAAGGCCTTAATAGGCTTCTCTCATACATCTTACATTAGAACAATTCCCTTGAAATATCCAATCTTTCTATGCGACTTTCCTGATCGAACATTTCTCAAAGGTTTAGGATAATTGTCACAGCCAAATTTCCAGGCCATTACTAACGCAAGGGATCAATGGGCTCAGCCCACTAAGTCCAAGCAAGCTTACTTACATGATCTTATATGTTGATCCATATTCCTTTAGAATCAGAAATTCACAATGCTTAATTACAATTCTTTTGAAAACAACTCATTAAACCCAGTCATGTATTCATAATGGCATCATCAACAATTATATACATACATATAATTTGACTAGTGAATCTCAACATTTCACAACAAGTAGTCATATACACGTAGTTAAAACTTGACCTTCAACGAAGTGACTCTGTGCATGGCTGCTAACATTTAATGTCATGGTAAACCTATTGAGCAATGGATAGGGAGGAGCACCTCGTCCTAGGGTTCAATCACCTTTGACTCAAGAAAACCTAAAACATATAGTTGAAAACGGTGAGTATAAGCCTAGTGAGTGAACAAGGAAGGGAACAAGCGACGTTAAGGAAAGTTTAGAAATCATGATGCACTTAAGTCAAAAAACAATGCAATTTAATTTAACTCTTATTAAAACCCCTCATTTCTAACCCTTGGTTGTTCAATCACTCGATGATGAAGGATCCATGAACCACAAAAGTTGTAGAGTGAAAACTTTAGTAGAATTCAAGCTAGTTAAGTATAATCATTGACTCTCACCACAGCGAAAAGGCATTCTTGCTGCAACGAAATTCTGGCCAGATAAAATCCAAGAGGCTTTCACTGCCATCAGGAAAATTTCACTCATGCCACATTGCACATTAAATTGAACACATTGACAATACTCAAGTTTTCAACAGTCAATACAATCACATATTAAATATAAACATCTTTATATAGTAAATATATATATATAAGCACATACACTACCATCACCTCACCCCGCTCATGTGCATCCCCCCACATCGTGCACATAACCGGACACCCCATCTCACCTAACTCATGTGCATCATTACCGGCATGTCCACTGCCCACTCTACACATGCACGGTTGTAATTATCACGACATTATCATTCAACCAGCATGTGCATTACCCACTTCGCACATGCACGGTTACAATTATCACAACATTGTCATTCAACCGACATGTGCACTGCCCAATCCGCACATGCATGGTTATAATTATCACACAATGGTACCATTTATGACATAGTATATATGTAAAACTCGACCCTATAAACACATGTCATGACATACATGCATTGAGTAGCATGTTATTACGCTAGGAAAGTCCTAAGAATAGACGAAACCCGGTATTGTACCTAAAGACACACTTGAGTTGATTTAACCTCGAACTAGTTCAAATAGGAATCGTAGGGTAAAATTTAATATTTTGTAGTCCAGGAATGACTAAAAATGATTGTTCGGAGTTCGAGAGTTCGTTTGGGGAAAAAATTAGAAATTTTGATGTTCATGGGCAAAATCATCATTTTGCCACCTAAGATAATAATTTGATTATGGAGTGAAATTTTTTATCAAGATTAACTATTTGGGGTATAATTTAATGATAGGAAGTGAAAAAATTTAATTCTGGTGATTTTTAGAGTGTAGGGGTAAAATCGTAATTTTGCCACCAGCGAACAAAATTTGAGATTTTGAGAGAATTTATATCAAATTTGACAAATTGGAGAATGGTATGAGTATAAGGGATGAAAAATATGTCTATGGGCAATTTTTCAATTTTTGGGGCAAAAATGTAATTTTTCACTTTTACGGGGGCAAAAGTGTAAATTTCAAAAATTACTCCACCAAGACTTTGGATAAGTCTGAGAATTTTATCTAAGCTATGGATATGTGGGACAAGTGTATGGTGAAAATTTGGAAATAAATGGATGAAATTTTAAAAACGGGCTAATGGGAAAGTGATACATGGCACTTTTTAATGATTTAATATTATTTTAATGAAAAGTCAGCCCATTTAAACCCCATATTCAGTGATGGCCGACCATAAGGAGAGAACAAGAGAGAAAATATAGAGGAAAGGAAGAAAAGAGAAAAACCAAAGGAAAACTAGAAAATTCAAAGGGAAAATCACGTTTTTCGACCGTTTGCGTGTTTAACGGTAAGATTTTTCGACTTTAGCTTGATTTCTACCTTTCTTATGCCTTTGTTTCCATTTAGCATGCTTGAGGAGAGAGATCAAAAAGTGATATCAAGGGCTGGACGAAATTCAAGGGGGAGGAATTTGAAATTTTTATGTTTTGATTTTTAGTTAAATTGATAGTTTTAGTTAGTTAAATGTGTATAGAAATCAAATTGGGTAAGAAAGCATGAAATTTTCACAATACCCACCCTTGGCCGAATGTTCAATGATGTACAATGACGATGAACTGATTTTTATTCTAGGAGAAATGAAGAGAAAATGATGAAAAATGGTTAAATGTGATAGAAAAACAAAGTGAAAAATTTACCTAGTTAATGTCCCATTTTTGGCCAAATTTTCCAAGGAGAAAAGTGAGCTGATTTTGGTGATTTTAGAGGATTATTGGCTGATATTTAATGGTTAGAAATTTTGGAGAGAAAATGGGACAATTTAGAGCTAAAATAGAGCGCATTAGCAATTTATCGGGTAAAGTGCCAAAAATAGGTTAATGTCGCGTTTAAGCCGTTTTAGGCTATTGTATTTCATACCATGCATTAGTATAGGATTTAAGTCAATTATATAGTGATTTAGCATCAATGTGGTAAATTGTGAAATTTTTGTAATGTGTCTAGGAGGAGAGCCTTCCGATAAAGGCAAGGAAGTCATACTTGACGAACAGTGATCGGGGCACCTAGGAAGCATTTAGTTTGTACAAACGGTGAGTAAACCTATTATTATTGTAAATTATCTAGAGTTTATTTTTAAATGCTCTTCATGGATTTTATGAAACGAAAATGAGATTAAAATTGGATTTTTCATGTTTTAGAAATAAATGTGACAAATAAAAATATATTGTGTTGATTATGAAATTGAGTAATTGTAGGCTGCCAATTATTTTGAAATATATATTTTCCTATGAATGGCTTATGATATATGAGTATATGTGGCTATATGTTATAATTGCATTGGGAATTTATGTAAGCTGTCTTTTACTATGCAGGCTGGGTAAATAAATAAAAGCCACATTATACTGTCAAAATTTTATTAAAATTGGTGGGTTTAGTCACTGTAGTGATGGGTTTTCGTGAACTGCTTATTAGAGGGATACGGTAAACCCCGTTACATAGTTACTCCAGTTGTGGAGGCGAGGAGCGTAGCTCCCGGGGTAGTGTTAGAGCTCACTTCACATCGAACCCCCACGTGAATGTGTAACTCGACCAACGCCAAGGAACGGCTTGTTTTCAAAACTAGAATGTGTTTAACATGTAAATATCTTAACAACCTTGGCGGACTCGGTTAGATGCCTCGACCAAGGTATCCCCGAGGATTAGTTTTTGGCTTGAGCCCTGTTTTTAATAAAAGTCATAAGCCTTAACAATTGTTTTGGTAAATTACAAATATTTTATGGTTTAAGAAATAAATTGAAAACCTTATGAAATGGTTTGTAATTTGTTGTTTAAACTTGCCTCCATTTTACTCGCCTTTAGATATTTATGATAATGTCTGTTTACTCATTGGGATTGCAAAATCTCACCCACCTCCTTTTCAAATATTTCAGGCCCGTGGTAGCTTGTAGATATTTGATTTTGTTGAGGATTCCAGTTGACCTCTAGGGTTTGTAGGTGCTAGAAATTAGGGTTAAAAGTTGTAACTTTGGTGCATAAGAAGTTGGGAGAAGAAAGAAGCAAGAAGAGAAAGGAAATGAGAAAAAACAAGGAACATTACATGAAAAAAATTTCATTCTCATGAACTTGACATGAAAATGGCGTTGGAAGCTTCAAGAAGGAGAAGAAATATCTTGCTAGAGGAGACAAGGATGGTTTTGGGCTAATAAAGATGAGAGTCAAAGCTTCCGTTGGAAGCTTTGACCAAACTTTGTGTAAAATTACCGTTTTGCCCTCCAAGTTTTTTCCTTTTTTAATTTAGTCCTCCCAACACTCATTTAACTCCAATTTCCTTCTATTATCTTCTTCTACACATGTACAAGTGAAGTATAAAGTTTGTACTCCAACGCGGTGTCCCCAAAAAATTTAAAATATTTATTTACCCGCTCTATCTTTGCTTAATAAAGACACGCGGCCCCATTAACGTCATTTTTTTCCAAAATTTTCTCATTCCTCTTCTCCCCCACTTATATTGATGATAGACTCCTTCATGAAAAATTTTGATACTGAATAAAATATTAATATTTTAATATTATTTTATTAATAAAATATTATTTTATTTCAAAAATTTCCTCTTGTCTCCTTTTGTCTCCTTGGTACCCAAAATTCCTTATGATGCCTCAATTGACTTCCGAATCACTTTTTATCTCACAATTTCTTCTTCGATAAAAATATTATTATTTTATTATTATTTCCTTGCATGCAGCATATTTTATCCTAAACTATTCCTTTCGTCTTTCATCATTTTTAAACATTTTAATTAACTTCAATTGGCATCCGATAACCTTTATTAGTCACCATATCAAAGTACGGGGTATTACAGTCTCACGCACTTAAATAGAATTCATCCTCGAATTCACGTCGGTGTTAAGTTATCAATCTCACTTTATGATCTTATTCCATTTCTCCTTTTATAGGGAATTTCGATTTATTCACCTCGTTCACCTTCGGTTTAACTTGAATACTTCACTTATGTTTATTTTATCCTTTAGAATCAGATCAACAATACCCTTCACAATCATGATCTCTTATAGTTAAACTCCAAGCATGCCTCTATCACTATCATTAAATTTGAACCATAGCTCCATCTCAATCGTACCAATTTTGATCACATGTTATACTTACTTAAGTATACTTAATCACCATTTTATTATTTCGCTCATTGCCAAACTTCTTAACATTGATTCATTCATCTTATCCCCATACGCTATTATGTAGCCTACAACACTATAAACATGCCATATTTATTTTTGTACATAGTCTCAATGTTGAGGAAGGTTAATGCCTTCACTTATTCCCACATATTCATGTTTACCTTCAATTTCTGCAACTTCAAACTTCAATTTCTGCAACTTCAAACTTCAATATTCTTGTATGGCTTAACCACGTTATAGATTACATTTCCTTAGTATCATTTCTTTGACTATTTCTCCCAAATTTCTTATATCAACATACTTTAACTTCTATTGGGACTTCTTACCGTTGTACTATCTATACAACTCATCAAACACATGAAGTTCAAATCTCAAATTACTGAGAACAATTCTTCACCTTAGTTGGTCAAGTCATCAATTTCACATATACGCATACACATGCGTTTCCAAATGTTAACATCCCTTGTTACACATAAGGATCCATGTGTTCGCGTGCCTTGGACTACATCTCCCTTTATTCATCCGCATCCCTATCCAAGATTTAATATAATAATCCTCATAGTGCATGTCAATATTCTTGTTATGCCTATGCATAACTTCATATCCTTTATATCGTTTATATCATTTCCCATTTATATGGTTGAGTTTCATTGTACTATATATATCTTTGCATCACAATGTCATTAATCACATCTCACTTGCTAAATGTCATTTGCATTAAATTACAATTCGGTATTCGTATATGCTTTATAATCTCATTAATCTTTCAAAGGTTTATCTTTATTGGATCATTGCATCTTATGCAATACCACAATCCCTAAAAGTCATACTTATTTCTCAATTATTCTTCATACCTCTAACATATATATTATATCCTTGTTGCATTTCGACTTTAATGAGTCAATTAAAACTTAGACTCATTCGAATCGTGCATGCCTCAAGCATTTCGAAATTCCAATTTCCATATTACATTAGAAAGTTTTCATTATCGGACTTCATTATCCAGATTATCTTTAATCATCCTTTGTTCTATTTTTCCATACTAATGTGACATCATTCTCCCTGGACCAATCTGCAATTTGTACTTGAAACTGCAAGACTTGAAACAAAGTCTTCCTTAAGTACTTTTCAATGTCAATACGAATATCACTTTCAGCTTATGGCTTCTTCTTTATAATCACATAACTTAACGCTTGCTTTCACAAGATCCATAGCAGAACTCCTCTTGAGTATTTCCTTGGGGATACCTATCTTAAACTTATGCCTCACTGCATGTGATCACTCAACCCGTGACTTAGCCATTAGGCTCCTCAGCAAGTTTCAAAAATCCCACCTTTTATACTTGTCGTGTATGATTTATAATTCCTTCTCAAAGATGTTTGTGCATTCCTGAAACACTTAGTCTCTTATTTGCTCCTTAACATCCCGAGCATATCGTCCTATAGACATGCACTTATTCTTAAAGATATATAAATACATACTCGTCCATTCAATCCCTAATTCATCTTCATAGGTTTCTAGCGTGCCACAGAATTGGCCTTGTCTTGTTACTAAACTTTTTCATTTAGCTGAGTCAAGACAAGAATTACAATTCCTCATAATGATATTTTGGATAAACCCATTTGCTATACCACTCTTGTGATCCTTCATTCACACTTTCATCACTTGGTATTGACATCCCTTATCCATATCTCATATATTCATCTAACTCTTCACTCACTTTTTTTTTTTTTAGCCTTTAACAAAGCTTAATCTCTCGTCTCCTTTATTTTCTTAGGATTTGACATTGGTCAACATATTATTCATCCTAATACTTCACATGGCATCTTATCTCAATGTAGCCATCCCAAGAATCTTTCAACTTCTCTTTTAATTATATGCCCGTATACAAGGCAATAAAGAAACTTTTCAATTCATTCACGTAAACATTTTCTGGAACATTTAAAACTCCCAAATAACAAAGCTCAATGACCAATGACCATAATTCAGCTTGTAAGCTCATTATTGTGCCACTCTCATCTTGCTCATGCATCCTAGACATGAGGTGTCCTTAGCACTACGACATTGGACAGTCAGTGCTGCAGCGTCGCAGCTGGTAGACACGGGAAAGTTTCAACACTGCAGTGTTAAAGAGTTAGTGTTGTAGCATTATGGCTGGTGAAATTTCTTCCATGAATAAGTTCTTCCATTTTTAAAGTTACTACAGGAATCATGCTTATCCATTTGGCTCTCCTCCAAGCCTATCCCATAATTTTCATGACCAGTTGTATCTTTTGTTTTGTTTATCATATGCACTAAGCCGAGTCAATATTTTCAAACTCATTTATCCTTTAACATTTGTCTTCAACTGATAAGTCTCACCTTAGGACAATCTTGCCATATTATACGTCAAATTCTCAATATATAATACCACACACAAAATTATTCACCATTTATGACATTCCACAATTCCTTAACATTCACAATTAATTGTCTTTCTTGTCTTGTAACTCAAATAGTTTTGTTAACTTTTAGTACAATTGATCATGAAAATAGTTCATCTTTCTCCACGCTCTACATTCACAATTTTTTTTTATTAAATCAAGGTTTCACCTTTTCTCCAAGTTCCATAATTTGCCTTCCTTAGTCCATGTTTATGCCAAATTATCATCTTATAATGTCATGGCATCATTTTGTAGTTCCCTCCATACTTAAATTACAATCCTCGACTTAATCACATCATCCATTCTAAGTATCACCTATAGCCTCATTGATTTCCCCCATATCCTTCCGAATTGTAACTGCAACTAGAATTTCAATTTCCACCTTTCCACGATTAGCTGGCAATCATTTGTCAGGTTTTGTAGTTGTTTGTACCCTTAATAACTTTCTACGTCGATCTCAAATAATTATCTAAGGTGACTAACCATGCCACTAAGGTGAATATCCTCCCTCAATCATTATATTGCTAATCTATCTCTATCATATCGAAGGATTCCAATACGCATCAAGTCATTAAAACAGCTATTTCATAATCCATTTGAGTCATACAAAATAAAAGCCAACTCTTAACTCCTTTGTACAAATAATTACTACTGTTTTCCCTTACACCTCATTTACTTATACTTAAAGTGATACGAACTTCAATGAAAATATTAAGTGTCTTTCGGATCCTCATTGCCTTGATCTGGGCATATCAATGGATCCTCTTTCGGGTCCTCTTCTATCTCCTGGGATTTTCTCATTTTTTTTACTTTTTTTTCCTTTTTTCTTTCTTTTTTTTTTCAATCCAAGTTTGTTGCTACCTCTCAAATTCCTCGTTACTAACAGGTACAGCACCTCTCCCACAACCAGGAGGAAAGTGTCAGACAATGGATACAGGTACCTTCCTAGGACAATAATTATTGATAGTCCTTTTTTCCCATCTTATTTGTGTTCTTTTTCCTCGAATCGATCTCATTACGCACCAATCTTGCGAGACTCCTCAAGCTCTTAAATAGTGGTTTACCTCTCGGGGGAACCGATACACTCGAAAATTGGGTCAGGTTACTTGTTATGTTTTTACCCTCGAGCACATATCAACTCCGAGTAGTGGAATCTAGCGATCCCTTGCTAGTACTATAAGAGGTATCGGAACTACCATCCTTTCTAGTCATGGGGTGAGCAACCGATGTACCTCCACCTATACGCAACCAAGTATAAATTACTCATCCATCTAGACATAATAAGAACAGGTAGGTTTCTAATGAAGTAGGGGCCCAAGTAGCCTACCGTCCTTGACTTGTGTTGTGCACCCATAATCCAAGGACAAGACTCTACACGGACTCCAACATCTTCGCTAACCAGACAGGAATCCTTAGGATTCAACTAAACCTATAGCTCTGATACCACAATTGTCACTAGGGGCGGCTCCACTCATAGGGGACGACCCTCTCTACAAGTAGCCCTTTCCTCCTTCAATGGTGGCAACAAAGGGTACCTATCAAACTACTCGTGGGAGGCAACCCTCTCTACAAGCCCCTAGGCGAAGAGTCACGCTTCACCACTGTTCACATGCGAGAGTTCCCAAGGATCGGGTTAAACCCTTTGCTTTGATACCAACATTGTCACAGCCCAAATTTTGGGCCATGACCGGCTCAAGGGACCAATGGGCTCAGCCCACTAAGCCCAAGCAAGCCTACTTACATGATCCTATACATTGATCCATATTCCTTTAGAATCCGAAATTCATAACGCTTAATTACAACTCTTTTGAAAACAACTCATTAAACCCAGTCATGTATTCATAATGGCATCATGAACCATTATATACATACATATAATTTGACTAGTGAATCTCAGCATTTCACATCAAGTAGTCATATACACATAATTAAAACTTGACCATCAGCGGAGTGACTCTGGGCATGGTTGCTAATATTTAATGTCATGGTAAACCTACCGAGCAATGGATAGGGAGGAGCACCTCGTCTTATGGTCCAATCACCTTTGACTCAAGAAAACCTAAAACATGAAGTTGAAAACGGTGAGTATAAACCCAGTGAGTGAACAAGGAAGGGAACAAGTGACGTTAAGGAAAGTTTAGAAATCATGCTGCACTTAAGTCAAAAAACAATGAAATTTAATTTAACTCTTATTAAAACCCCTCATTTCTAACCCTTGGTTGTTCAATCACTCGATGATGAAGGATCCATGAACCACAAAAGTTAAAGAGTGAAAACTTTAGTAGAATTCAAGCCAATTAAGCATAATAGATTGACTCTCACCGCAGCGAAAAGGCATTCTCGCTATAACGAAATTCTATCCAAATAAAATCTAAGGGGCTTTCACTACCATCTGGAAAATTTCACTCATGCCACATTGCACATTAAATTGAACACATTGACAATACTCTAGTTTTCAATAGTCAATGCAATCACATATTAAATTCAAACATCTCTATATAAAAAATATATATATAAGCACATACACCACCATCACCTCACCCGGCTCATGTGCATCCCCCCACATCGTGCACATAACCTGACACCCCATCTCACCGAACTCATGTGCATCATTACCGGCATGTGCATTGCCCACTCTGCACATCCATGGTTGTAATTATCACGACATTGTCATTCAACCCGCATGTGCACTGCCCACTCCGTACATGCACGGTTACAATTATCACAACATTATCATTCAACTGGCATGTGCACTGCCCACTCAGCACATGCACGGTTACAATTATCACACAATGGTACCATTTATGACATAGTATATATATATATATCAACATTATACAAAAACATATGGATTCATCTTTTTACACATTTCACATTTCACAACATCAAATATTTTATCAAGGGCTTGTTCCTAGGCAATTTTAAAGCAAAATCGATAAAATTTCCAAATGATTCATTGAAACATGTAAACATTTCCCCAAAAAATTTGGAAATGCAAGTTCACTCACCTTACAATAGCGGGATATTACATCACTATTTGATCGGAGGTGTCTCTGATTATTTTCACTGGCCGATCACTCATTGTTTACTCCGGCACGCCACCACAGTACTTTAACCTTATCTTTGCACTTCCTAACAATAATACGAGCTCAATATATTTAATTATATACGTATACGGGCAGCACTTCAATCAATTAATCCTTGCTCAAATTTATAGTTTTCATCCTATCATGAAACCATCTTCAATTAACTCACATCTTAATATATTTTTTTCTAAAATTACTTATATCCATTGCTTACATAATTCCTTAGATTATATCATCGGCAGCTTATTTATGATGTCATGTGCCTACTTCAACCATTCTAAATAATTTTCGCCCAAATCCATCTTATATTTCCACGCATAATCCACATATATGGCAGCAACAATCATTCTCACTTTCACTCGATTATTTCCTAGTTTACATGCATCATTATCTATCTAACTTTCAATACTTTGTTTCTCAATCCTCCATCCACAATATTCTTTTTTCATTTCTTTCAAACAACATGCCATACAATCTTAATAATTTTCAACTAGCTTAGGCAAATAGCTCTTTTCAACAACCATAATTCCTCACAATATTCAACTAACCGTAGGCTTTAAAACATAGTGTTAAGCTTACCGTTTTCCTCTTCCACTTTGAGAACTTCATGTACCCATGGGTTTATTGGCTTACATGTTACCAATTTTTCTCCAATCAATCCAATCTTTACTACCAGAAGACATCTCTCTAAGTCACTAACTCATTTTCAAAGACTACTCAAGCCAAAAACAAGAATTCTTACCGTTCCTTCTTGAATCACCAAAACCAAGCTTTTTCTTCCTTTCTCTCCTTTTCTTTCTTCTTCTCCTAGGGTTTGTATGTGCTGGAAATTGGGGTTAGAAGTTGTAACTTTAATGCTTAAGAAGTTGGGAGAAAAAAGAAGCAAGAAGAGAAAGGAAATGAGAAGAAACAAGGAACATCACATGAAAAAATTTTGATTCTCATGAACTTGACATGGAAATGGCATTGGAAGCTTCAAGAAGGAGAAGAAATATCTTGCTGGAGGAGATAAGGATTGTTTTAGGCTGATAAAGATGAGAGTCAAAGCTTTCTTTGGAAGCTTTGTCCAAACTTTGTGTAAAATTACTATTTTGCCCTCCAAGTTTCTTCCCTTTTTAATTTAGTCCTCCCAACACTCATTTAACTCCAATTTCCTTCTATTATCTTCTTCTACACATGTACAAGTGAAGTATAAAGTTTGTACTCCAACACGATGTTCCCAAAATATTTAAAATATTTATTTACCCGCTCTATTTTTATTTAATAAAGACACGTGGTCCCATTAACGTCATTTTTCTCCGAAATTTTCTTATACCTCTTCTCCCCCACTTATATTGACCATATACTCCTTCATGAAAAATTTTGATACTAAAAAAAATATTAATATTTTAATATTATTTTATTAATAAAATATTATTTTATTTAAAAAATTTCTTTTTGTCTCCTTTTGTCTCCTTGGTACCCAAAAGACCTTATTATGCCTCAATTGACTTCCGAATCACTTTTTATCTCACAATTTCTTCTCCAATAAAAATATTATTATTTTATTATTATTTCCATGCATGTGGAATATTTTATCCCAAACTATTCCTTTCATCTTCCATCATTTTTAAACATTTTAATTAACTTCAATTGGCATCCGATAATCTTTATTAAACACCATATCAAAGTACATGGTATTACAATAATATATAGAGCATTCATAGCTTCATGTTGCTTTTGAAGATCTGGAGCCATACTAGCTAACATCACACATGTGGCTTGATCAAGATCATCTATATAAACTCTATAGGCCTCCTTTTCCTCATTTGTTGCATCATTGCTAGGTTCCTCAAGAACAAGACATCTGGGACATAAGCCTTTTTCTCTTATTTCAAGACAATCTTGATATTGTGAAACTAGTTAATGAAATTTAAACCTGTCAACTTGCTTGCATTAAGTATGCTTCTAAGTGACAAACTAGTCGCCATGATAGATTTATATCCTATATAAACAAATATTTATGATTATTAGTCATTAACATAAATATTATAATCATAAGGACAAGGTTTTAGAATCTTATATGATTATTCTCAATATTTTATCAAAATAATAGCCCTCATCTACTATTTCGAGAAATTTAACCTTTAAACTTCTTATCGAGCTAAGACCCTTTTCATCCCACCTTGACGTTGAGTGACTCAACAATCCATAATGAAACTAATTAGGTAGGTAACTTAGTTTACTAATTGTATCTTATACAACTCCTAGATCAGTTAGGTGACAACGCCTTGTCTGAATGTATCATATACATTTTCTTTAACGATGCCTCTAATACTATGCAGTCATGTGTGACACATCCAGACAAGATGGCACTAGTTGAGTAAGATTCACCAATAACTCAAACGTACTCGTGTAAAAGTTTGGCCATTAGTGACTCAACAAGCCTCAAATTAAAAAAGTAGCCTTGTTATTTTGTTATATGGTGAAAGATAACTTTTTGACTCAATATATTAATGAGGGATTTTTAATTATTAAATCATTAATTAAGATCTCATTGATTTGATGTTGTTGACTTACATAGCATTTATCGCATTTCACATATATCATATATATATACTGAAAAATAAATCTATCTCATGCCAACTACTAAGATGATTATGGACTTTACTAATTTTAATTTCCTCTAGCCACTAAGGAAATTAGTTGATCAATTTCCTAAGGGATTTTACACAAACATCGTCTTCAAGCTTTGTTTGTAATCTCCATGGTGCCTTTTGATCTCTATTGTTGATTTCTCATGCAAGTGCACATATCGTTAACAAGTAGTATAGTAACAAATAGAGTATCGTTCCCATGGAGAATTATTTTAATTCCTACTATTAACTACTAAAATTAACACCCTAATTTTATTCAAACAACCAGACCTAAGATTATGATGTCCTTCAATACTTCATCTGATTATTGTCTCTCTCTCTTAACTCAATTTAATGGATTAAGTTGCTAACCTAGACTCCTAAATTATTTACAAGTCTTTATCGAGTTTCTCATAAAAATACCTCTCCCAATTAATTTGCTATATGTCTATGCAAACTAAATTGAAGAAAGATTCATTAAGTTTGTACTCCAATCCTGGCTATGTATGGATTATAAGTGTATATCTACCCATATGCAAATCAAACCACTTAATCAACTAAGTGTATACGATCATAAGCTATTCTATTTAAGGTCTACCTAAATCTCCTTCGTCAAGCTTTAACCAAGGTTTCCAATTCAATCTAATTGGTGATCAGGAAATTAGGAGTATTAAGAACAGAATAAAATAAACAACCTAAATCTATCAAACATAACCAAAAGATAGATAAATAATTCAGACTACATAATGAGTTCAATCATAATCTTAGATAAAAAATTTAGTTTCCCATTAAGTCATACATCATCATTGAATAAAGTTTAAATAATAAAAACAAACAAAGAAAATAAAATAATAATAAAACAGATAAAACTCAAGAATTATAATCTTGATCTTTCAAGTCTTTTTGAATCCTTCAAAATCTTCTCAACTTCAATGACTTTGTAGCTTGACTTTCAACTTTCAATCTGATGTTTCTCCATTTTTTTAAGTCCTTCGAAATGTTGTTTTTATAGGCTTTGAAGTTAGGTCAAGTTGGGTGGGGAAAGAAGTCAATTTCAGCGTGGATTTCCTCATCAAACTATGTGAGTCGCAACTTTGCCCAATTATTAACAAAAATCATAATTGCTCTAGGACTATTGCAGGGTGTCAAATTTGACAAGATTTTTAACCATCTTTCATGCCAAACTGGGTGAAGTGGTAAACATGAAAGTTGTATCTTTGTCTCTTATATTTCCAATGGTCAAAGAATCGCTTCATTTGGAGCTCTGTAGAGAGAGTTATGGCAAGAATACCAAAACATTTTTGGTGGAAGTCTGCACCTTGAAATTGCTCTCTTTCTTTCACTAAAATTATTCTTTTATCAAATACCTACAAAGCACAAATAAATTAGTAACAACCTATCTTAACCACATTAACACCAAATTAAGCATAAAATCAACCATGATTAGATTAACTCATATAAAATAACTAATTTAAAATAATTAAATAAAATCTACTAATTTTTGTGCATTATTACAAGAACCAAGCTAAATTACTATCAAAATTGAACTCAAATAACTCTATATCATAGAGTTATCACACCCCCAAACTTAATATTTTTCTAGTCCTCAAGCAAAACATAGAAAAGAAACTAACTTACGAAAATCAAATTCAGTTAAAGAAAACTAAAATAAATATAGTTACTACTACCACTACTACTACTACTCCTATTATTACTACTACTACTAGAGAAAAGTGCACCAACTCAATGATTCCTTATAATTCCTCAAAAGTATGTCTATCAATCATTAACCGGATGAAAACTATAGGCTTCATTCAAATTCATGTTTCAATTCTGATGCAAGCACATTCTCGAATGGATTTTCGTGTGTGTGTAATCTTTTACCAAGAATATTATGATATCCGAATGAGTTCATGACAACACAAATTTTAAATTAGTACTAGATTTCCATAGGTTTACTTTTCATCTCTCTCTCTACTAATGTAGACCAATACAAAGCTCGAGATCAATAGGACTTTACAAAGCTTGTAATGTATGGCTAGGGTCAAGGTATGATAAAGGATATTAATGTGGCTTAAATCACCCTAAGCACATAATTATTCTAGAACCTATATATAAAGCTTTATTCTCCTTCTCCAAGTACATCTTTTCTTCCACATTTGAACTTTTTTTTTTTCACAATTTCAAACCCCTAAACTTATTTTCTTTGTATTGTAGGTAGTGGGGTTACCTTTCATATTTTGAACTTTTTTTTTCATATCAACATCACCTTTCCACCTTTTTCAACATTAGTGCAATGTATATTTCCTAAAACAATATACATGCTTAAGAGTGAAGGTAGCAAAATTGGAAAATTAATTTTAAAGCTAAGCTTAATTGTTATGTAGTTAAACAAGGAAAAGGAAAATTAAGCTCAAAAGGGGTATACTAGGGATAAAAATTTAACAAGGTTGACTTTTTAGGCTCAAACGGTCCAAAGATGGCCTAAATCATGTCCCTAATTAAGTATTGCCTAGGATTTCACCTCAAGAGAAAATCAAGTAAATTCTAGAATTCATGAAATATTCTAAATTTCACATCAATATAAACCTTCTCTAAATATTCAGAATAATTCAAGGTAAAAGATATAGTGCTCAAAATTGTGGAAATCACATCCTAACAATGATACTTAACAAAAGCATTTAGCATGAATCCAAACAAAAACCTTATTCACCAAAGGCTAAAAATTCAAGACAACTAGTTATCATTATTGGATAGAGAAATAATCAAAAAAATTAGCATAACTTTACTCTAGATTCCTAAAATTCAAACAAGAAATAAATTCCTTTACCAACTAATCCTAAATTATTTTTAAATATGCATGCAAATAAAACTAAATCTAAAACTTCCACAGAATATTTACCACCAGAACAATAAATTCACCCCCCCAAACTTAAACTAAACATTGTCCTCAATGTTAGAAAAAATAAAGGAAGGGTAAGGAATACTTCCCTGATAATTGGATGAATTTTGTAGAAGCTTTATTGGGTAATGTGTCGCCTAAAAAAAAGAAGGGGAATTGGGTTTGGGTAGTGGGTAGTGGGCTGCCACAGCACCTCACAAAAAGGAGCAATGGTGTTTATTTTTATTTTTTAAGCGAGGTCGCAGCTTAGAGCCTAGTGGGTTACGGCCCACGTTAATTAAAGTTCGGGAAGCTGCGGCCTCCCCTAGTGGAAGCTGCGACTTACCCTCTTTTTATTTTTTTGTTTGTTTTTTGTTTGTACTTGCAAATATAAAAGAGAGTGTTAAGAATTTAATAATTGAATAAACAATAAAAAAAGAAAGTAAGTTAAAGAACTTGGGTTGCCTCCTAAGAAGCACTTGTTTATAGTCACTAGCTTGACTTTGGTTGAGGTTTGAGTTTGCATGGAAAAAGCTTGAGGTGTGAAAGTAGCCTTCTCCTAAGATGAAATTGTAGTGCCTTTAAGACAAGATTTTATGCTTGCTTAACCCAAGGTGGTGGAACAGGTTGGCTTTTATCTAACTTCTCAAATTAAGTTCTTCTTGAATAATGTGCTTTTGCTAGAACCTCCTTAGGTAACTCATCAACTGTATTCAAAAAAAGAATGGGAGGCACATATGGCTTGACTTGTGGTGATGTAGATATTTCCTCTTCTTGCTTAATTTCTTCATCTTGAATTTGATTGCTGGAACTATTTCCTTGATCTACTTTATCTCCATCATCTTGAAGACTATTATTGATGGCATTAGCTAGTTGACCCACTTGTGTCTCAAGATTTCGGATTGATTCTGCTAGACTTTGAATGATGGCATCAGTCCTTGTCATGAAGGCATCTGTCTTTGTTATGAAGGCATCAGTCTTTGACATGAATTACATGAACATATCCTTTATTGAAGGCTTTTTCTCTAGCATAGGACCTATAACTTGTGATTGAGAACCATTATCGAAAATAGGTTGTGATGAATATGTAGGACCATGATCATTACTCCATGAAAAATTTTCGTGATTCCATCTTGAGTTGTAATTGTTGGAGTATGACTTATTTTGTTGCCCAACGAAGCTTCCATCAAATTGCATTAATTCATAATATGCTGGACAACAATCACTTGAATGCCTATCTCCACAAAGCTCACATGTCATAAGAGAACTTTGAAAAGCATTATCACCCCAAATGTTAATTTTCTAAGACAAATCATCTACTTGGGTGGCTAAAACACTGATTGCATCGAATGGATAATCACTAGTAACCCTCCTAGGCACAAATTGTTCAGATGGCCACTAATAGTTCATCACCTTAATCAAAAGTATCAGAAAATGAAAAGAAAAGTTTGAAGTAAGATTAGGAATGCTTGGTATTAATATTAACAAGAAAGAATTAAAAATTAATTCCCTGGCAACGGAGCAAAAAACTTGTTGTTGATTTCTCACGCAAGTGCACGTATCGTTAACAAGTAATATAATAATGAATAAAGTATCATTCTCACAAAGAATTGTTTTAATTCCTACTATTAACTACTAAAATTAACACACCCTAATTTTATTCAAACAACCAAATTTTAAAATTATTAAAAAGAAAAATTAAAACTACTAAACTAAAACTTCAATCAACTACCAAACCTAACATTATGACGTCCCTCAATACTTCATCTCATTATTGTCTCTCTCTCTTAACTAAGTTTAATGGATTAAGTTGCTAACCTAGAGTCCTAAATTATTTACAAGTCTCTGTCAAAGTTTTCATAAAAATACCTCTCCCAATTAATTTACTATATGTCTATGCAAATTAAATTGAAGAAAAATTCATTAAGTTTGTACTGTAATCCTTGCTACGTATGACTTATTAGTGCATGTCTACCATATATGCAAATCAAACCACCTAATCAACTAAGTGTATTCGATCATACGCTATTCTATTCAAGGTTTACCTAAATCTCCTTCATCAAGGTTTAACCTAGGTTTCCAATTCAATTTAATTGGTGATCAAGTAATTAGAAGCGTTAAGAACAGAATAAAATAAACAACCTAAATCTATCAAACATAATCAAAAGAGAGATAAATAATTTAGACTATATAATGAGTTCAATCATAATCTTAGATAAAAAATTAGTTCCCCATCAAGTCACACATCATCATTGAATAAAGTTAAAACAATAAAAACAAACTAAAAAAATAAAAGAATAATGAAAAATATAAAACTCAAGAATTATAATATTGATCTTCCAAGTCTTCTTGACTCCTTCAAAATCTTCTCAGTTTCAATGACTTTGTAGCTTGACTCTTAGCTTTCAATATGGTGTTTCTCCCTTTTTTTTTAAGTCCTTTAAAAGGTTGTTTTTATAAGCTTTGAAATTAGGACAAGTTGGGTGGAGAAAGAAGTCAATTTCAGCTAGGATCTCCTTATCAAACTATGTGAGCAGTAACTTTGCCCAATTAATTAACAGAAATCATAATTGCTCTAAGACTACTACAATGAGTCAATTTGACAAGATTTGTAACAATCTTCTAGGCCGAACTGGGTAAAGTGGTAAACATGAAAGTTGTATCTTTTTCTCTTATCTTTCTAATGGTTTAAGAATTGTTTCATTTAGAGCTCTGTAGAGAGAGTTATAGCCAAAATACCGAAATAACTTCAATGAAAGTCTGCACTTTGAAATTGCTCTCTTTCTTTCACTAAAATTCTTCTTTTATCAAATACCTACAAAAACACAAAAAAATCAATAGCAACCTATCTTAACAACATTTATCCCAAATTAAGCATAAAATTAACCATGATTTGATTGACTCACCTAAAATAACTAATTAAAAATAATTCAATAAAATATACTAATTTCTATGCATTACTACAAGAACTAAGCTAAATTACTATCAAAATTAAACTCAGATAACTATATATCATAGAGTTATCAATCTCCATCTTCAAGTTTCAAAAATTTTTCTAACCTTAGTTTTACCCCTTGATGTAACTAATTACATTGTATAATCAAGAAACCTCAAGTTACATTCAAGGACAGTTAGGCGAGAAAAGAATTTTACAATCCAGAAAAAAAAAGATATAAGGCAGGGTGCACAGACCTTATTTTAAAATAAATACCAATTTAACCATCCATGACCTAATCTTCTAAAGTCTAAGTCCATGATCATCCTCATGCTTTATAATCACAATCAAAATTATAGAAATAATTGCAAGCTCAATATCACTTGGTGATCTTATGTGTTATTTGAGAAAAACATCAATTATTTCACCTATAGTGCTCGAGTCAAATTATTTGGTATCATTTTATTTCAATTTACTGTTTAAGAAATCCCTATTTTCAAAACACTTAAAGTAAACCTTTTAGAAATTCATTGAAATAAAATTTTCTTTTTTAAGACTTTCCATTTTAATTCTTTCCATAATTAAAACTCCTTTTAATTTTGGAAACCTTTTTATTTTAGGTAAACTTCCTAAAATATATGTCATGATCCTAAATTCCCATTGAGCCCGTGACAACCTCCGCGATGTCTCAATTGACATTCATTACCCGAAATGCCAACCGAAACCTCGCAAGGCTTTCGCATCAGTTTTACTTCTCCCCTGTGAGCAACAGTTATTAAATACCATGTTTGAAAGAAATATAGACTAATTTCAAATCAAAAACAATCAAAAAGTAATTTCTACTACACAGGCGTATTTTTGTCATTTTACTCAAAATTTTTGAACCTTGGTAAAAATATGATATATGAGTAATAAGCATCCATTTCATGTCTAAAAATAAGTTTTGTTGTCTAATTCATCAATTTAAAGTGAAATTATAGCTATTCAAATTAAATAAAAATATTAAATAAAATATTCCATTTTCTTATAAAACTCTACGTAAATAATTTTTGTGGCGTAAAAGCAAAATAAATTCATTCATACAGTGGCACACGCAGCCAGGTATACAAAATATTCTACAATGACATGTGGGCCCCCAAAATAAACAAATATGTACAAGAAGGTAGACCTTCGATTTCTAAGGATGTAAATCCAAAAGTAGATCCTCGACGAAATCAGCTATCTATAGACTATCATGTGCTTGAAATGGTTAAAAAAAAGAAGACGTGAGTTTTTATGAACTCAGTGAGTAAGCAAAGTTCGTTTGTAGCATCTAAAGTCAAGTAAATGAAGACAGTTAAATCATCCCATCAATATATATATAATTCATAGCATCAAAACCCATTTCAAACCATGTGAAAGCAATCACATTTCATCAAGAAAATCAACAAGGCTTATGACTTTCTTAAAAACTTGGCTTGTGTCAAAAATTAATACTCAATGATGCCTTGCGTCGGGCATCTAACCGAGTAAGCCAAGGCAGTTAAAAGACATATACACATAAAACATGTTTTCATGTTTAAAAACATAGCCGTTACTTGGCGTTGGTTGAGTTTCACTTTCACGTGGTGGTTTGGCGTGAAGTGAACTCTAAACTTTACCTTAGGAGATACCCTACGCGCCTCTCGTAATAGGGTAAATATAACGGGGTTTACCGTGCCCCTCTAATAGGATGGTCCACGGAAACCCACCCACTGCATTAAGCTACATACATAACCCACCAAATCAAAAAAATTTTAGCAGCATAGCATGGCTAATATAGTACTATCCAACCTGTCAATGTAAGACAAAACAATTTATATAATTGACAAAACCACAATTTCAGCCATACATGCTACCATAATTTCATAAGACATCAATTCAAATCATGTATATATATATATATATAATACGAATGTATAGCCTCCACTTACTCTATTTCGAAAATCAACATTTAGTTTCAGAATAATTTATAAATCTCATTCATTTAACCAACATTTAAAATGTAAAACATAATAATTTACAAATTAAGTGCCTTATTCTTTAAAATCTTAAAACAAGTATAAACCACTTTAGATAATTAAGATGAACATCTGATTACTTACTATAATGGGAATTTGGAGTGGTAAGAGTACTCCTATTATCGGTCCTCTGGCAAGACATCTTTGCCCATATCGGGGGCTTTAGCACCTATCCATAATACACGATACGTAATTTAATACATTGGTGTCAAATTGTTATAAAACTATTTCAAACTCTATATGAATGCATGAAGTTGAATAAGAAATGTTTGGATAGTCACTTAAAGACGGTGTTCTACATAGGTTCAATTGTGATTCGAAGGAATTTGTATTCGACCTAATTCGAACCATACACCATTGATTTAACCAAAACATCCGGTTCAACTCCAAATATATTCATTACACTTCCAATAATCTAATACACCAAAGCATTACAATGAACTTGACTTTTAACTAAATTCACAATTTTCTGAAATTCATTCTAATTCCGAACTAACATACTCATCAATGTCTACACAGTCTCGTAAATTCATATATACCATTAGGAATCAAATCCAAGTCCATTTACTATGATTTTCTCAGTTTCCATCAAGCCATTTTCTAAAGGAACTATACTTTTCAATAACTGATTTTGATATTAAACATCATAATTCATCAATTTCTAGCTGAATAACATGAATTACAACGAAATCCATCATCAACATGCCCTATAGAAAATTCGGCCAAATGAGGGTGGTTGAAGAACATGTGATTTTCTTGCTTGTTTTTCCTTCTAAACATCACAAAATGACTAAAAACACTAGGATATTATGAAATCTAGCAAAATTCATCACCAAAACTTCTCTCTCTAGGTTTGGCCAGCAAAGGTTCCCTCTTGAAAACTTGAATTTCAGCCATGGAGAATGAAAAAGAATGCATGGGAAAGGTAGATCACAAGCTAAAATAAAAAAATCTTACCTTTACTTACTTGATTCCTTGAAATCCAATAATTTCTCTTGGATTTTTCCTTCCTAGGGTTTGTTCTTCAGGGAATTCTTTTGGGTCTGTTTCATCTCCCCAAAACTCCTCCCAAGAGCATTTTTCTCTGATCTACTGAATTTAGGAGACTTTTGTTGCGACTGTTGAGATGGGGGTCGAGTAGATGCTACTGAACTAGTGGTAGCACTCCCTGAAGTATATGAGTCCTTGGCCTTTTTCAAGGGCTGGCCAAAAAATGTACTGGGATTTCTCCTTTTAGCAAACTTAGCCCGAATCCTCCTACTCTCAATTGTAAGCTTTTCAACGCATAGAGCCATTTGTACTAACTCTTTATATGACTCCTTACTTGTCACTGTCGTGCACTCTCTAATTTCATTTCGGAGCCCTTCTTCGAAGTAGTTAGCTTGATCTTGCTCGATTTTCACCAGATCGGGTACATAAGACATTAGCTCGTTAAAACGAGCCTTCTACTTCTCTATTGTCAAATTTCCTTGTTTCAAACTTAAGAACTCTCTTTTCTTTTCCTTTTGATGAAAATAAGTTTAATATTGGCCATCGAACTCCCTTAGAAAATCTGACCATGTCAAAGGAGTAGCAGAACGAGATTTTACCGAATTTCACCAAGTACGGGCCCTCTTTTCAAGTAGACTTGCAGCCACCATTAATTTAATATCATCATATAATTTCATATCTATAACTGTCTCTGATACCTAAATGATCCAGTCTTTAGCTGTTGTTGCGTCTAAATGACCCATAAAAGAAATGCAACCTATCTGCCTAGCCTCCTTAAGTTTCTTAGAAATGGAGACATCAAGCACCTGTGGTGGAACAAGAAGTGGTGATGGTGGCACTGGAGGTGCGGCTAGAGGAACAGCAAGAGGAGCTTGACCAACCTGAGCCTGGCAAGTAATAGCAGTAGGAAAAGCTGTCAATGCCTAAACTGCCTCAAGAGACATGGCAGGAACACCAGGAATATTAGTAGATGGCGGAGGAGGTGGAGGATGTGGAGGAGTCTCAATATGTTTAGCAGCAAGTGCTGCACGACCCAGAATTTCCATCGAGCCCTTGACAACAGCCGTGATGTCTCGATTGACATTCATAACCCAGAATGCTAACTGAAACCTTGCAAGGCTTTCGCATCAGTTTTACTTCTCCCCTATGAGCAACAGTTATTAAATACCATGTTTTAAAGAAATATAGACTAATTTCTAATCAAAAACAATCAAAAAGTAATTTCTACTACGCAAGGGCATTTTGGTCATTTTACCTAAATTTTTCGAACTTTGGTAAAAATGTGATATACGAGTAATAAGCATCCATTTCATGTCTAAAAATAAGTTTCATTGTCTAATTCATCAATTTAAAGTGAAATTATAGCTATTCAAATTAAATAAAAATATTAAATAAAATATTCCATTTCTTATAAAACAATATTTATAGAACTTTGCGTAAATAATTTTTGTAGCGTAAACCCAAAATAAATTCATACATACAATGGGACACGCAGCCAGGTATACAAAATATTCTACAATGACATGTGGGCCCCCAAAATAAACAAATATGTACAAGAAGGTAGACCTTTGATTTCTAAGGATGTAAATCCAAAAGTAGATCCTCAACGAAATCAGCTATCTACAGACTATCCTAAACCTGAAATGGTTAAAAAAAAGAAGAGGTGAGTTTTTATGAACTCAGTGAGTAAGCAAAGTTCGTTTGTAGCATCTAAAGTCGAGTAAATGAAGTCAGTTAAATCATCCCATCAATATATATATATAATTCATAGCATCAAAACCCATTTCAATCCATGTAAAAACAATCACATTTCATCAAGAAAATCAACAAGGCTTATGATTTTCTTAAAAACTTGGCTTGTGCCAAAAATTAGTACTCGATGATGCCTTGCGCCGAGCATCCAACCAAGTCCGCCAAGGCAAGTAAAAAGACATATACACATAAAACATGTTTTCATGTTTAAAAACATAGTCGTTCCTTGGCATTGGCTGAGTTTCACTTTCACGTGGTGGTTCGGCGTGAAGTGAACTCTAAACTTTACTTTAGGAGATACCCTCCGCGCCTCTCGTACTAAGGTAAATATAACGAGGTTTATCGTGCCCTTCTAATAGGCTCGTCCCCGAAAAACCGCCCATTACAGTAAGCTAAATACATAACCCACCAAATCAATAAAATTTTGGCAGCATAACATGGCTAATATAATACTATCCAATCTGTCAATGTAAGACAAAACAATTTATATAATTGACAAAACCACAATTTCAGCCATACATGCTACCATAATTTCATAAGCCATCAATTCAAATCATGTATATATATATAATACGAATGTACAGCCTCCACTTACTCTATTTCGAAAATCAACATTTAGTTTTAGAATAATTTATAAATCTCAATCATTTAACCAATATTTAAAATGTAAAACATAATAATTTACAAATTATGTGCTTTATTCTTTAAAATCTTAAAACAAGTATAAACCACTTTAGATAATTAATATGAACATCTGATTACTCACTATAATGGGAATTTGGAGTGGTAGGAGTACTCCTATTCTCGATCCTCCGGCACGATATCTTTGCCCTTATTGAGGGGTTCAGCACCTATCCATAATACACAATACGTAATTCAATACATTGGTGTCAAATTGTTATAAACTATTTCAAACTCTATATGAATGCATGAAGTTGAATGAGAAATGCTCGGATAGTCACTTAAACACGGTGTTCTACACAGGTTCAATTGTGATCAGAAGGAATTTGTATTCGACCTAATTCGAACTATACACCATTGATTTAACTAAAACATCCGATTCAACTCCAAATTTATTCATTACACTTCCAATAATCTAATACACTAAAGCATTACAATGAACTTGATTTTTGACTAACTTCACCATTTTTCGAAATTCAATTCGATTCCGAACTAACATACTAATCAATGTCTACACAGTCTTGTAAATCCATATATATCAATAAGAATCAAATCCAAGTCCATTTACTATGATTTTCTCTGTTTCCATCAAGCCATTTTCTAAGGGAACTATACTTTTCAATAACTGGTTTCGATATCGAACATCATAATTCATCAATTCCTAGCTAAATAACATGAATTACAACCAAATCCATCATCAACATGCCCTATAGAAAATTCGGCCAAATAAGGGTGGTTGAAGAACATGTGATTTTTTTGTTTTTCCTTCCAAACATCACAAAATGACTAAAAACACTAGGATATTATGAAATCTAGCAAAATTCATCACCAAAACTTCTCTCTCTAGGTTTGGCCAGCAAAGGTTCCCTCTTGAAAACTTGAATTTCAACCCTGGAGAATGAAAAAGATTGCATGGGAAAGGTAGATCACAAGCTAAAATAAAAAAATCTTACCTTTACTTGCTTGATTCCTTGAAATCCAACAATTTCTCTTGGATTTTTCCTTCCTAGGGTTTGTTCTACTCTTTTTCTCTTTGTTCCCTTGCTTGGCCAGCCATAAGAGTGTGAATGTGAGGGTTTTAAATGAGTGTATATAGACAATTAAAATAATATTAAAGCTTGACACTTGTGACCATTTAATTGGTCCCTGTTTAAAAACTTAATAATTAAGCATTTCATTCCCACCACATATAATCTCTCACTAAAAAAAATAATGGGTGAAATTCATGGGTTTGACAAGTGTCATGGTGGTGTAAAATTCTAAAATTTCCAATTTCTTCCTCATGGACACTTAAAATGACCGTTTTGCCCCTATGTTCGGAAAGATGTTGGAATTGAAATTTTTCACTTCTTAAATTCAAATAATGCTCTAATTAATCAAATTTAGTCAAAATATATTGAAAAATTCAAATTTTGCCCTTGGGTGGCAAAATGACCAATTTGCCCCTACGTTATGAAAATTCCCGAATTAACTCCAAATCAATCCTCGAATTGTGAATCATTATTTTAAGGCATTCTAAGATTCAATAACTCCTAAATACATCCTAAAATCTTTATTTGGCCTAGTTCGAGACTTTAATCAACTTAATTGTACCATTGGGTACAATATCGACTTTTAATAATTTTTCGATACATTCACTTATGCAAACATTTTATCGAGCACATGAATGACATGACAAGTATATAATAGAGTAGGGCTTGACACACTTGCACTTCAGGAAAAGGTTAAGAGGAAGACCTCTTACCTACCTCCATATCTGAGCCACTAAGCCAAACTTTTCGGAACATCCCAAGATGAAAGTAACCCATGAACCTTGCCATTTATTCCGAGTTGCTTTCACTGTCATACAAGTGAAGTGGTTATTCTATGTGAATTAGCTGTTTTACTTGTATTGGTTATTCCACATTGTGTAGTGCTCTACTTATTCTAGTTGTTTCCTGTGAAGTAGTAATTCACTTCTTTTAGTTATTCTGCGTGAAGTAGTGCTTCACTTATAATGGTTGTTCTCATTATTCTTTGTACAATATTATGCTATAAAGTAATTCTTTAGAGAATAGGTATTAACCAACATTGACTATCTACAGTAAGATCCTAGTCACTTGTAGTTATACCAAGATGCAACTTTCTATCCTCTCTCCATCAGAACAATTTAGAAAAAATTTCAGGAAGCCTACATGTGTGCATAGAAGATGGCAATCCCATCGATTTCTTCTCTAGAAATCGTAAATAGAGAGCAATAGGGATGCATTTATTCATGATGTTAGAGGAAGGATATTTAGCAAAAGTAACCACAATTTCCCACAACCAAGATGAATTAGATCTATTGGCTCAATCTCTTTGCAATCCCCACCACATTACGAAAAATCTGGAAGCATCGTTGCTTCATAAACCCCTCATTAGCTCAGCAAACTTTGTTTTGTTTGACACATCAAATGCCCAAAGTGACATCTTTGTTGACATTCATACTTGAATGGAATACTTACAGTACTTGTACTGATGGCATGTGTACAAGTCCACCAGTATGGTTTACAATAAACTAGAATTCAAGCTCAACATTCATGCAATTACGTGTAATTTTGCATGTCTTGATATAATGTGTACGTTGCGATTTTTGAATGAATTTCTAGAGAATATGAACTCAAGAAATTTCAAATAAGAACATAAAAGAAGAAAAACTGCAACAGAATCAATTGGGAGTCAAAAGTACACATTCCATTTTCATTGCAATATATATATTTTTCTAAAAGGAAAATAAAACCAAATTAGGCTTAAGAAGAGACCTTGAAAACATAATCAAGAGAAATAAGTTGAGCAATAGAAGCACAGTAATCCAACATTGCATTCTGTGCTAGTAACGGCTAACTAAGTAAACGAGAAACAAACAAACGCATGGCCATAATAGCTTAAACATAAAGGATCAGAATGACACAATGAGCTAGCATTTAAGCTAGCAGCTAATACAAAGAACAAATGACATCTCTAAGCAACTTTTCATTAAACAAGTAAAGTAAAAAAACGAAGTCACATCTGCTAGGATTCGACCCCATGCTCAAATATGAAAATAACTAATAAATTAAAAATATAACGTAGTGTAATAATAACCTACCATTTAATCAGAGAAACAGTCAAATCTTATAGGATCAATGTTTGTGTTTTTCATGTAATTTGCTAATTAATTATGAATATTCATAAGTTTAAGAGTTACATACCTTGCTCTAGATATCATAATCGAAAGCCAATTAAATCAAAATCTTTGCTTCTACACCTTTAGAATTTGTCAAATATTCAGCCACCTAAATATTTGGCCTCTAACAGAATCCACAAAATGATCGAATAAGACTTTCTCAAAGGTAGGATTTTACTTGTGCTAGCAAGTTTCGTTTCTAAAACAAAAAGACCAAAAATTCTTACTGAATCTTATTTTTGTTAGATAAAGAAAACTATTTTTCTTTTCTTATTTTATGAAATGGTTGAAAAGTGGCTAGAAGCTTAGAATTTTAGTTTGCTAACATAACATATTTATGTAGCCAAACTAAGTTGTAACCCTCGAGACAATAGTTGTATTTTAATTCAATTAAGCCTTTATGAACTTAATTAATTTCCCACTTTATTTTTGTCTATTTTAATTAAGTTCAACTCAATTGATTATCTTTATTTAATCTCAATCATGTCACTTAATGTGTGTGACCCATTAGGCTTTTAACATATTGGCAATAAATATAAATCCTAATCAAATATCAATTTGTTAATTGATTTATATTTATAGATCATGAGTAGTATCTAGTAATGCATCATGATC
The DNA here is from genome assembly GCF_053813885.1 of Theobroma cacao. Classification (NCBI taxonomy): domain Eukaryota; kingdom Viridiplantae; phylum Streptophyta; class Magnoliopsida; order Malvales; family Malvaceae; genus Theobroma; species Theobroma cacao. The sequence continues at coordinate 21,446,947 of NC_142642.1, read as the reverse complement.
GCCAAAATGTTAGATAGTCAATTAAAGAATTTGACAAAGCCCTTCAGTGATAAGCCTCTTAGTGCAATACGATTCTTCCATTAAATATCCTGAATGTCATAAAGCATGGCTTAGTGTCTACTTATAACATTCCATATTAGTTCTCATAATTCATGACTAGCCTTATGAATTTAGGAAACTAACTTTCCTCAAATTCATTATGCTTTGGCCAAAGACTTTATACAAGTTAATTAAGAATTGAGAACAAGTGAGATACATCCCCTTATATCACTTGGGGTGATGAATCCTCTCTTGACCACTCATTCACCTTCACGTGCTTCATGGCATACCCAAAAACTCCCTGTTTACGCATCTGGTCACTTCTAAACTCGTATGGGTGAAATCAAAGTATGTTATTCACCATACAAGATGACTTAGTGTCTCAAGTTCAAGGACTAGTTGCACGACTAGTATGCCATACACTTGAGTGAAATACCAAATGGAGTTCTCATAGCGAGTCATGTTCAGTGAACTTGTTCTTTAACAAGCACCTATATGTTATCCTCAAGTATCCCATATACTTCAATTTATGAGATCGATTGCTTATTTCCCAAGTAAGGAGGCTTAACATGTACTAGTCTTTGAGCAGTGTCAGTGCCTTGTCTTGACAATACAATGACCAGGAACAATTTTAGGAACATGGTTTTAATGTAGAGTGATCTCATAATTGTAACAACTTTACAATTCTCTTGCAAGGCCTTTATGTTCCATGGGCTTCATCCAATTAGTACTTAATAACTCTTTACAATTGCACTTACATGAAGGAAAACCTCTATCACATATAGTTATGTGATTAAGTATGCATTAAATGACAATATATATTCCTTGACTAATCCAATTGGCTCAAGGGCATATAATAACAATCTCGCACTTGCACTTAAGTCAACTGCTAACATTTCCAATATCAAACTCTTTCGCTTAGCGATTGTGTTTCCACTAGGACAACTCAAATTGTAATATTTGAGAATATGTTAATATATATGTTTGACAATCTCTATTGTCATATGTCGAAATACTAATTTAGATCACAACGAGACCTTGATTCCATTATTATGGCTTTTGTTATTACTTTAACAACTCAGAATCATTTACCGGTTCATTAAACCAATAATCCAAATATCTCTTCTTTTGTAGCCTAAACCAAAAGGTTTGTATTTGATTATAGATATAATCATGCAGTTATCTCTTATTTTGGAACCATTCCAATACAACTGCTCAATCATGACTTTATGTCACTTTTAACATATAAGATTCTCTTTATGTTAAGCTCCTTTATCATGTTATCTTAAACTCTTTTGTTAAGTCCCCTTTTAGGCTCTAACTATTTAGTCCCGTTTTGTTTTTCTTAAACTGGAAAATGTATCTTATACACTTTTAATGATTAACTTATCTTACTCCCCTTAACCTTATGGTATGTGATAATTCTATTTTATAGAATTATTTTAATCTAATTTTATTATTAAATATTAGCTAAGTCCTCAATTTTCAATTATAATTTAACTATTTTTAGTAGTTTTTATGATTAGGTTACTTTTTAGTGAGTTATTTTAATTATATGTTATTTCTTTTAATTTGTTTATTATTTATTAGTTTTTATATTTTTTGTAGGATTAAAGGTGATTTGGGCTTAATTTTGGAAAGTAAAGTGTTGAAAAGCCCAGAATCTGCTTGCATATATTTTAGTATTTTGACCATATCTCGAGCTACAGAACTTCAAATGATGCGATTCTTGGACCATTGGAAAGCTAAGAGATAGAGTTACAACTTTCATGGATTCACTTTTCCTAGTTCTACTTCAAAAATAGAGAAAATCGCATCAGAAAATGGTTAGATGTACTGTGCCAGGAATGAAAATTTGTAAAGACTGATAATTGATTTTTGGGCCTTTTATTACACTTTTAAGCCCAATTAAACCCTAGGTCAGCTTAAGGAACTTTAGGTTTAGTCTATTAGTATAAATAAGTTTAACAACATTAGATAGATAACTTTTGAGAGATTCAAGAAGTTACAAGTTGAGGCTGAAACTTGGAGATCAAGGCAGAAAATATTGTTTTGTTTTCTTCCTTAGCTTTTATCTTTCTTGATACTTTCGATGGTTGAATTTCATACAATGTTATTTTATTTTACGATTATGAGTAGCTAAATTTCTTTTTCTAGGATTGCAATTGAACTCACATATAGTCTAAGTTTTTAATCTCTTTCTTACTTATTTTTAATGGGATTTGAATTATTTATTCCAATTTGTTCTTAGTGCTTTTAATTGCTTGGCCACCAATTAAATTAATCTAGGAACCTAAACAAACTTGGGAAAGGGAGTTTAAAGTAAACTAAAATTAAGATAACATATGATCATATTAATTGATTTGCGTATAGGATAGGGATATACCTATAGGCCATATGTAGCCAGATTAAAACCTGCACTTAATGAGTCTATTTTAATTTCAATTCACATAGAGATATAGTGTTTTAGTTAAAATAGATATTTTTATAAGATGAGTTGGGAGACCCTTATAAATAATTTAGAACTCTAGGTTAACAATTTAACCCATTGAAATAAGTTAAGGAAGAGAGGTAAGATTTAGATAAAGTGTGAGGTATATTGTAATCTTAGGTTTATTGATTGGATATATTCTCAAGTTATTATTTTGATTTTTCTTGTTGGTTTTAATTTTAGTTTTAATTAATTATTTAATTTGATTATTTGGATAATATTAAATTGTTCTAATTTTAGTACTTAGTAAAGTTTTAGATCAATTCCTTGTGGGATCGATACCCTGCTTGCTAATATACTATCTATTCGATACGTATACTTGCGTAGTAGGATTTTAACTAACAGTATGCACAAAATATGATTATCTTATTCAATCTATTCAACTATTTTGAATTTATTACATTGAATAAAGATTATTATCCAATCATTCATGTTGGATTATTTAATAGACTCATCTTATATGTGTATTGCATCAATATGCATCCTACTAATGGTTTGTAATTAATGGATTCATCTCATGAATTATGCATCCTTATACATCCCATTAAATCAGTCTTTGTGCGAAGATCTTATTTATTGGATTCCAAAATTTCATGATTCTTGACCTTTAAAGTGTCATTAGCTAGCACTATTTCTATCATGTATAGAAATCTTACGAAGTAAACTTATTTACTTTCTTTTGAGAAGTTATATCCATAACTTTTATGTATAGATACATATTATAAGTTGTTCATCATTGGTTATGGGATGAAATTCTATCAAAGGTTAGTTCATGCAATTAACTAAGGTTGGAATGCTTTGTGATTCATCTCTTATGAATTGAATATGACTATCAATTGTTATTTAGTTCTAAGCAATCTTAATTTAGATATTTTTTCTCTATAAGAATGCTCCTTAACTAAATGTGTTCATAATCTTATTATGAATCCATTGAGTTAGGACTCAATTTTATGCAAGTCAACTCATTAATTTCCTTTTTGATTCATAATCAAAAGAAAAATAATCTCACAATGATCTTATCATTATGACTTAGTATTGATTATCATATATGCAAAGTTGTACTTAAGGATAATAATTTAGAATAATTCCAAAATAAAATGAGATGCAATGCAAATATATAAATATATATATAAGCTAAGCATCTCATGCTAGCAAAATATAAATTTATGTTTCATAAACATAAAATAAAATATTAAGCCATAGGCCCAAAACCAAAACATCTCATCTTGGCAATCATGCTATCAAAACATTCAATGTTCTAAAATTATTTATTGTACCACAATCTAATCTAGGTCAACAAGCTTGATCACCATCAACTAAGGTTGTCACCTTCATGGTACAACATCATATACCAAGTAGTGAAAGATAAATCATCATATGATTCATACCTGATGTGGAAACCTCCTTTTGTTTCTTCCTTTTGACGGATTCAAGATAATCCTTGCAATTACGCCTCCAATGCCTTAGTTGTTAGGAATTTTGAGAATATGGTGCCCTAGAAAGCAGGTGTATTCTCATGCTTAATTTCATTAAATTTATTTGTAATGAAAGTACATTTTGATAATAAGGCGAAGAGTTTGTTTTAAGTAAGCATTCATTATCTAGTTATTAAGGTACCATGATTCTATTAAGATATTAAAATGCATTTGTATGAAGAGTCATATATAGGAGACATGTCTTTTAATTGAATATAAAAATTGTTCACAACCATATAATAAAGCTAGTCACTTTATTGTGTTAAGGTTATAGTGTCCAAATTACTTTCAATGAAACGATTGTGAATCATTTCAAGGGAATGATGAGTTTCAAATCAACAAAATGGTTGACTTCTAGTAATGACACTATAACATGAACTGGAATCACGTGAGAATCGAATTTAAGCTTAACCATTACTTAAATCTTGATCTCACACTTATGCATTTGCTTATAGTAAAACCGAAATCCTGATGGTTAGTGGACTCGTGTTTAATCTTCTTATAATCTTTGATTTACTATGAGCATGATCATCATAAAGTGTTGATCTAGACACTGTATTTTGAGATTATAATCTAGATGAACATCTAGGAACATATATCCAAATAATATAGTTCATAGCATTAACATCACTTCTAGTGATTTGAAAAAGATTGGTGATTAATCTAGACCCAGCGGATTAATGAATCTACTGCTCTTCACATCTAGATACTCAAAAGATTAGATTCAAAGTATTGAATCTCTAATTGGATAAAATTTGAGACTAAGGGACAAAATTGACATAAAAGGTAAGACGGTAATTTCACCTTTTATCATTGGGTGGTTATGAGGGTTCATAACATAAGGCTTGCAATTGGACAGCTAATAATTAATATCAAGTATTGAATTGTTTCTTTTAATTATAGTTAATCCAAAAGTGAAACCATGAATCTATGGTGGAGTGATTTCAGGTTAATAAGCTTGAATTATTTTTTAATGAGATTAAGAATAATTCTAAGTTTATTGGAGCTTGGAATATCTATGTCCAAATAGATTCCCCACTTAGCTTCATAGAATTCAACTTATTTAAGTTACAGCGCATGTTTTATTTCATTAATTAAATTGTGTACAAAAATGACAGCTTTAACATGTTTGTCTTAATTTAGACAAGAAAACATATTTGGTTTTAATTTAGATAAAAAAATATTTGTCTTAATTTAAGACAAGAAAAATATTTTTTATCTTAATCTAGACAAGAAACATATTTGTCTCAATTTAGACAAGATAAAATATTTTTGTCTTAATTAAAGACAAGAGATGTCTTAAATTAAGATAATGCTAGGAGCATTCTTACAAAATGAATCTAGACATCCATGTTGATTAAAAGAGACTCCATGTTTGAGTATCACTCTTTTATTTATTATTAATTCTTTTTAAATAAAGATGGATAATAACAAAATAAGAGTTATTATTCAATAAGAAGTTTTATTTTATCAAGAACTCTAAATGATAATTAAAAAATTAAATTATTTATTCTTTAATTTTAATTTTGATAATTATAGAGCATGTTTGATGCTTTAAAACTCTAAATGGATAGTCTAGATCGATTCAAAGGTGATTGATTTTGATTAAACCTTTGAGATAAGAGTTTTAATAAAAAGAGAATAGATTGGAAGAAAAGAAATGAACGTACTTTTCTTGAAAAAGTTTCAACCGTCACTTCTCTCCTCCTCCTCTAAACTTTGCCGTATCTTTCTTCCTTTCTCCCATTCTTGGCTGAATTTTATGAAAGAAAATAGCCATTCATTTTTAAGAAAAAAAGAAAAACAAAATCGATTGCCATCTTGTAATCTAGCGTTCTATACCTTGTCCACTCAAAGTTCAAGTTGAAAGCGTTCTTGAAGAATAAGTGGTAAACTTGTTCAGTCGAGAAATCATTCATTGGTGTGGTGAGTTCGAAAATAAGAATCTCAAAATAAAAGGCATGTTTTTTTTACTTAATATATTCTTATTTTTTTAGGATGTGATTATGTTACTCGCAATAAGAATTATGTGTGTTTCTGCTTGTGCAATTAGATTGCTTGCTTCTTTTATAAAATAAATTTTTTGAAATCCATGCTTTACACAATCACATCAATCCACTAAGATCCTACTCCAACAATTGGTATCAGAGCAAGGATTATTGCAAGTTTTGTTTCCTGTATTTATTCTGCATGGTTGGCACCTTTACATATATTTAACTATCTCGATGTGATCAATGTATGGTTGTATGTTATGATGCATGATTCAAGGTCTTTGTAACATTCATTGTCCTAGCAAATTTTACATGTAACATTTTTTTGGGGCTATGTAACAAAAAGGGTGGCCTATTGTAGTACCTCGTATTTTAGTACGATGGCTAATAGAGTTTATGGATGCCAATTGAGGTTGATTACTGAGTTAAAAGAGTAATTCAGAAGTGAACCTCTGAAATCTCGATCTTTATAGGCACATAACTAGAAGTAGACGCGATAATGCGAATCAGGGGTAATTTCATAATTTTTCTTGATAGGCTCCTACGAGTGGGTTTTTTTTATGCTACTAAAGTCTAAATAGGCCTAAGGAACGAATAAATGATGTTTATGATGGTAAATAAATCAGGAAACTAAAAATAATGATAATTTCCACGATAGGGGCAAAATGGTCATTTTACATCTCAGGTCTAAATTTTTTTGTTTCATGAACTAGAGTACCATTAGACTATTATGGACTTTGTTTCAGTGTCAAAAGAGCAAAAAGGTTGCACAAAGGATGGGAGGAAGACAATGCCACCATGTTAAGGGCATTTTGGTGATTTCGATGGAAATTTAGATTAACTTGAAGCGTAAATATCTAAGCTCCAGCAGCTTCTAGCAGCTTCTCCTTCTTCTTCTTCCTCCCCTTTCACGTTCCTTTTATCCTCCATGGAAGCTTGCTTTTCAACTTCCATAACTTTCTCTCTCTAGCTCCAAATTTCATGCTTTTGCCCACTCTTTCATACGATTTTTCATGCTCTTCCACTTTTACACGTTAAAACCCTTAAAAAGTCTTTGTTCAGCACTTTCTCTCACTAGTTGAAAGTTTTGGAGAGAGAAAAAGAGACTTACCATAGTAGATTGGAGGCTTTTGAAAAGGAATTCAACTACAAAAAAAAACCACCAAGGTGAGAAATGAGTTAGAATTTGATTTTAGGGTGTTAGAGATGGCTAGAAATTTGATTTATGGGCTGTTATATTTTTTATAGTTATATTGTGGGTGTAGGTTCCAACAAGGCCTCACATGTCCGTTTAAAGTAATAATTGAAGTTGGAGTCGATTAAAGGTTCAACAATTTCGGTGAGTAAACTTGCATTTCAAAATGGTTTTGGGAATGTTAATGTATTTGCACAAAACATTTGTATGATGTTAACCAACTTTTCTTTAAAAAATGTGTGCCGGGGAACAAGCCCTTGATAAAATGTTTTGATGTTGCTAAAATGTGAAATGTGCAAAAGGATGAATCCATGTGCTCCTATATTATGTTGGTATGTATATATATATATATATGAATATATGTTGTGCAATGAAGAATAATGTTGTGTGATGATATTGACCTGGCTATATGCGAATACGGAGTGCGCATAAGCCGATGATGATGATGACTCGGGTATAACGATGAATGAAGTGGGGTGGTGTACTTGTTGATATATGTTTATATATGTATACATGATAGCAAGTTTATGATTATAATATGTGATTGTTTTGAATGTTGAGAACTTGATTATTGTCAATGTGTTCAGTTTGATGTGCAATATGGTAAGAATGGATTGTGTGGCATGTGAAAATCCATTAATTGTCATTTCCCTTTAATCTCGCTGCAGCGAGAATGCACTCTCGCTACAGCGAGAAACTCTTAGGTGGTGGGGGAAAAAACCAGCCCTGTTTCTCGGTACAACGAGAAACTCTCAGGTTTTGATGCTGTACCTTCAATTTGATGAAAATTTTGACCACCTTCTCGTCTGAACTGGGAAAAGTAATAAACATCAAAGTTGTAGCTCTATCTCTTAGCTTTTTAACGGTTTAAAAATCTAGTAATTGGAGTTCTGTAGAGGGAGATATTTTAGAAACACTGAAACATATGCAAACTGACATTGTTTCTCACTGCAGCGAGAAACTTTCTGTTTTAGCTGCTCGAATCTCATTGTAGCGAGAATGAATTTCGCTGCAACGAGAAACTTTCTGCCATGCTTGCTACCTTGCTTGATTTTGACCTACTTTTCACCCATTTAACTTCATGGATTGATCATGGGCTTGTGAAACACTATGAGGGTATTAATCAAGGTTTGAAATGAGGGATTTTTAGTAATAAATTATATCAAGTGCATTGTTTTGGAAACAAGTGCATCATGATTTCAAATTTCTTCCTATCGATTGCTTGTTCCCTTCTTATGTTCATTCATTGAGTTTCGTACTCACATTTTTAAAATTCATGGTTTCAAATTTGGAGGCAGTTGGGACCTAGATTGAGTCACACACATATGCTCGTCTTCTGGGTAGGTACTATGGCATCTTAGTAGTTGTATCTTCACCTAGAGTCACTCCGCTGACTGTCTTGAGTCTGTTACTTGTGAACATGTGTATGTAATGTAAACTACTAAAAGTCATGCTATAAATGAAGTATGTATATGTTGGATTGATGATGACAGTACTTTGATATAATATAAATATGAATATTCAATTGTTATAAAATATTACTAGAACATTTACTTTTGAGAGTTACAGCACTCCATTTAAAAGATGATGGATTAGAATGATAATTAGAATTGCATAAAGAGGCTTACTTGGGCGTAGTGGGCTATGCCCATTGGGCCTTGCGCTGGTCGAGGCTTGGGAATTTGGGCTGTGACAAAGGTGGTATCAGAGCTCTAGGTTTAGCCGAGTCCTAGGGATTCTTTTGTTAGTCAATGGAGTTGTCGGAGTTAATGTAGAGTCTTATATATGGTTTGTGACTGCAGCATAAATCATAGACACGAAGCTATATAAACTCCTATTCCTAGTAACCTACCCTTTTGCTATCATCATGTAAAGGGCATAAATGGTATCACTGCTTGGGTTTGAGATGCCACCCAAGACACAAACCATTATTGAAAGGATTTTTAAGCAAATGCTTCTAATGAAAGGTCAATATAATTATATATTCCTCCTACTAAGGATGGAGGAAGGTGGAGCTTGACTGTTAGGTCCGTAATAATTTATTCATTTGGTGGAATTATGATTTGAACCCATAGTTAAAAAAAAATTAAAATTTTGGACACTATGGAATGTATTTGAGGTCAATATAAGGAGGATGTACGATAAGGGTAATAAGAGCTGTATTTTGACTGAAATGAATAGTGATTGTTATGACTCACTTGAGGTTATAAATTTAAGTATCGAGGAAAGTGTAAACCAATGTTTATGTGCACGGAGGTAAGTGCACTATGTTAATTGAGCTTGACATGCCCCTATACAAATGGTGTGGGCTTTTGATATAATTTATAAGCGTATAAGTATTGAATATGTATATCTAAGAGTAAATTTGGAGATCATTGCTTAATCAATTTGCACTGAATGTTGTGGTAAAGGTATGTGAATGCTAGTAGTGAAGTATGCCCAAAGTGAGATATGTTAAGACTAATGTTCCGATTGCAAACTTGTGATAGAAAGCTAGTTTTGCAAATTGTGGTTTTCATGACCATGAAATATATGGAGGTTACCAATATGTAAGCATACACTTGAAGTTGTATATTTTGTGATTCGCATTCATTGTATGGAAGGAGATATTCCATAGAAGGATTTGGCCTAATTGGTGATTATATGACTATAGGCTTGGTATGACATTGAGAATGCCTTAACATGTATGAGAAGTGTGTTGCGAAAGGCTGAAAGTCATTAAGACGAATGACGGGTGAAACATAGGTGTTGTTATGATGAGCATAAAAAGCTCAAGGATAATCAATGCAATTATATTAAGTTAGTTTGGTTCAGTCCGAAATAAGAGTAAGGACATCTTGAAAGATCTTAAAGTAATGTTCAATGGGGTTAATGAGCTAAATGTTATCGAATATATATTAAATTGTTAAAGTTATGCCTAGCTTTGAAGATAAGCCTTTGATTGTCCGAGTCCTCAATAGAATTCTATTAAAGGGTGTTTAAGCATTTTGGAAGTGTATTGGAAAACATAAGAATAATATACTAGTTTGACTTGCTATAAGAGGTCAAATTTGGATAGCCAAGAGTGGCTTATGAAAAATCCAGCAGTGTAAAGTAGTGCTCATAAAGGGAGCTATGATTGGTAGATAAGAGTATAACTCTAATGATGAGATTGCGTTCACTGCTTTAGGAATTGAACTATAAGTTATGGACTGGTAACCACTTTGTGAATACCCTGATGAGATAAATTCGAAAGACTTTTCACAATGAGAAAACATTAAAGCTCAAAGAGGAAATGGCTATACAGTCAAGTTGGGCTCGTGACTGACATGTCACATAAGTATGAAGATATGATACAAGTATAAGTATACTTGGAAATACTAGTTTGAGGCAATGATTATCCTATCATTTTGTGGACCCCATAAGGTTCTAGTCTTGACATAATTGTAGACGCAAGGTATAAATTGTGAAATGTGCTTCCCCCACAAGTTCCAATTTATTTTAAGTAATTATCAAGGTAAAATGCTTGATAGGGATGGGCAAAGGTTGATTTATGCTTCAAATGTTTAGAGAATGAGGGTTACATGGTTTGATTAAATGATACTACCCTTGGTAAGGGAATAGAAACACGCTACGAAAATTGTAGAAAACTACTTAGAAAATAGATGATGATTCGAGTATTTATATATGAGTAAAGACTTTGGTAATGAGCTACAACCTAGAAGCATGATATTATAATATGAATTTTGGCTAAGAAAAATCTACTTTGAAGACACGTGGTGCTTTGGGGATGGTGCCAATTAGTGGTCAATTCTAGTATGAGAATAGAATATTGGGATTAGCTTTGTGTATTCACCACAAATGATGAGCATGATCTAACCAACCAAGATAAGAAATGAGTCTAAACTTGATTGTTGGTTATTTTGGTTTTACAGATGTCTTATTAAGCTTGACATGCCTAAGGCTATTTGAAGTTAAATTTTTTGGAAATATATATGTATGGCTATATATGTTGCATATTAGTATAAAAGCTCATGCGGAGTTAGTTATAATTTGATTCGATGACGATATTCTATCAATGGTTATAGTGCTAGACAATGATTAAGATAGTTTATCATTGATTTTGGCAGTGAACAAGTGGATTATAATGTTGTTAGCTTAAAAGTAAGTGTTTATACTTTTGGTATGAGTCCATTAAATTCTATTATATTGTGATCAAATTTGGTGTTTTGGTACAGCTTGAAAGGCTTGGCATATGAACTAGTTTAATTGTAAGCTAGAATTTGTTAAGCTATTATGAAGTACCCAAATAGAGAAGTATGCCATAGATTTAATTCTCTAAAGGCTAATGGGATAGAACGTATGAGTATTGGTATAGTTTCAATATAAGGTTTTGACTATTGGAGATTTGGGTAAAAATTTAGCTTATGCATGAAGGTACTGCATTTGAGTTTATGCAAGAAAAGTTAAAAATCTGCCTTGATTAGTATAAAGCTTATGATTCAAAATGAATGATTGTGGATTTAATTTTCTAAGGTAAAAAGGACAAAAGAAGTTAATATCAGAAAGGTCTTAATAGATAATTCTTAAATTTTAAAGTGCACTTAAGGATAGATAAATGTTTAATTTGATCTTCAGATTGATGAACTAATGAGGCCATGAGATCTGATGTTTGGAGTAAATTTGAGAAATATCAAGTTAGATATGTTGTGGGTGATTGATGATGAGCAAATTAGCTATAACATCGGAAATGTAGAAATGATTAGTAATCAAAATGAGACTTGGAAAAGAACTTTAAAGGGAAAATTTTGAGCAACTTTAATCTTGAGAGGTTGAGTTATTGATTAAGAGATTGGTTAAGAATTTAAGAGGGTATGTGGAATGTCATAATTTATTTAAATGCCTTGTGGTATAAGTTGAGATTTATCTAGTGAGCACTCGATCATGAAAGTATTGGAGTTTGTTTTTGGGAATACGGTTACTAATGGTTACCGGATTTGAATCATCGGTGATGTTAAATACATATGAATAAATAAAGAGTGTTTGATCCTTATGTATTATGAAATGCTTGAATCAAATTTGTATGGAGGTATGTAAAACGGAATAGAGGTTGGTTGACCATTTAGACCCATAGTCAATGGTGGAATACATGCTTGAATGTTGGAAGGTTTGATAAAAGATCAAGGTAAAGGAATTGTGGATGGTTAAGTAAACATGCATGATTGATGATTTAAGGATGATTTAATTGAGGTGTGACCAAAATTAACAGCATATTTGAATTCTCTTCATAAGATAAAGAATGATATTATTTTGATCCAACATGAGTAGTACACATAACTATATACTATGACATTGTTGAGTTTTCTATAAGATTGGAAATCGATATGATGCATAAATGAAATGTTAAGAATGCCCGATGAAAGTGATGTGGTAGAACTTTAGAACTTTGATTATTCACTCTACGTCGATTTGAATTCGAGGACGAATTCATTTTAAGTGGGGGAGACCGTAGTACCCCGTATTTTAATACGGTGGCTAATAGAGTTTACGGATGCCAATTAAGGTTGATTACTGAGTTAAAAGGGTAATTCAGAAGTGAACCTGTGAAATCTCGATCTCCATAGGCACATAACTTGAAGTAGACGTGATAATGCGGACCAGGGGTAATTTCATAATTTCTCTTGGTAGGCTCCTACGAGTGGGTTTTTTTCATGCTATTAAGGTCTAAATAGGCCTAAGGAATGAATAAATGATGTTTATGATGGTAAATAAATGAGGAAAATAAAAATAATGATAATTTCCACGATAGGGGTAAAATGGTCATTTTGCGTCTCGGGTCTAAATTTTTTTGTTTCATGAACCCGAGTACCTTTAAACTATTATGGACTTTGTTTTTCTGTCAAAAGAGCAAAAAGGTTGCACAAAGGATAGGAGGAACCAAAGCCACTATTTTAAGGGTATTTTGGTAATTTCGGTGGGAATTTGCATTCACTTGAAACATAAATATCTAAGCTCTAGTAGCTTCCAGTAGCTTCTCCTTCTTTTTCTTCCTCCCCTTTCACGTTCCTTTTATCCTCCATGGAAGCTTGCTTTGTAACTTCCATAACTTTCTCTCTCTAGCTCCAAATTTCATGCTTTTGCCCACTCTTTCATACAATTTGTCATGCTCTTCCACTTTTACACCTTAAAACCCTAAAAAAGTCTTTGTTCAACACTTTCTCTCACTAGTTGAAAGTTTTAGAGAGAGAAAGAGATACTTTCCATAGTAGCTTAGAAGCTGTTGAAAAGGAATTCAACTACAAAAAAAAAACCACCAAGGTGAGAAATGAGTTAGAATTTGATTTTAGGGTGTTAGAGATGGCTACAAATTTGATATATGGGCTGTTATATTTTTTATAGTTATATTGTGGGTGATAGGTTCCAACAAGGCCTCACATGTCCGTTTGAAGTGATAATCGAAGTTAGAGTAGATTAGAGGTTCAACAATCCCGGTGAGTGAACTTGCATATCAAAATGGCTTTGGGAATGTGAATGTATTTGCACAAAATATTTGTATGATTTTAACCAACTTTTCTTAAAAAAATGTGTGCCGGGGAACAAACCCTTGATAAAACATTTTGATGTTGCTAAAATGTGAAATGTGCAAAAGGATGAATCCATGTGCTCCTATATTATGTTGGTATGTATATATATATATATATATATATATATATATATATATATATATATATATATGAATATATGTTGTGCATTGATGAATAATGTTGTGTGATGATATTGACCTGGCTATGTACGAGAAGGGAGTGCGCATAAGCCGATGATGATGATGACCCGGCTATGACGATGAATGAAGTGGGGTGGTGTACTTGTTGATATATGTTTATATATGTATATGTGATAGTAAGTTTATGATTATAATATGTGATTGTTTTGAATGTTGATAACTTGATTACTGTCAATGTGCTCACTTTGATGTGCAATATGGTAAGAATGGATTGTGTGGCATGTGAAAATCCATTAATTATCATTTCCCCTAAATCTAGCTGTAGCGAGAATGCACTCTCACTGCAGCGAGAAACTCTCGGGTGGTGGGGGTAAAAACCAGCCTTGTTTCTTGCTGCAGTGAAAATAAATCTCGTTGCAACGAGAAACTCTCGGGTTTTGATGTAGTTTTTTCACTTTGATGAAGATTTCGACCATCTTCCAGTCTGAAGATCAAAGTTGTAGCCCTGCCTCTTATCTTTCTAATGGTTTAAAAATCTTGTCAATTGGACTTTTGTAGAGGGAGATATGTTAGAAAAACGAAAACATATGCAAATTGACACTGTTTCTCGCTGCAGCGAGAAACTTTCTGTTTTGGCTGCCCGAATCTCGCTGCAGTGAGAAACTTTCTACCATGCTTGCTACCTTGCTTGATTTTGACCTACTTTTCACCTATTTAACTTCATGGATTGATCATGGGCTTGTGAAACACTATGAGGGTATTAATCAAGGTTTGAAATGAGGGGTTTTTAGTAAGAAATTAAATCAAGTGCATTGTTTTTAAAACAAGTGCATCATGATTTCTAAATTCTTCCTATAGACTATTTGTTCCCTTGTTATGTTCAGTCACCGAGTTTCGTAGTCACGTTTTTAAAATTCATGTTTTCAGATTTGGAGGCAGTTGGGACCTATATTAAGTCGCACACATATGCTTGTCTTCTTGGTAGGTACTATGGCATCTCAGTAGTTGTATCTTCACCTAGAGTCATTTCGCTGACGGTCTCGAGTCTATTTCTTGTGAACATGTATATGTAATGTAAACTACTAAGAGTCATGTTATAAACGAAGTATGTATATGTTGGATTGATGATGACAATACTTTGATTTAATATAAATATGAATATTCAGTTGTTATAAAATATTACTGGAACATTTACTTTTGAGAGTTACAACACTCCATTTAAAAGATGATGGATGGGAATGACAATCGGAATTGCATAAAGAGGCTTGCTTGGGCTTAGTGGGCTATGCCTATTGGGCCCATGCGTCGATCATGGCCCGAGAATTTGGGTTGTGACACTTATCATCGCCTTGTTTCCTTTTTGATTTTTTTATTTTTCCTTTGATTTATTTAACTAGGAAAAGCCATGTAATTTTAATATTACTTGATGCATTTGGTGGATCCATGGAGAAAGAAGTTCAAACTAAAAAGGAAAAAGGTAATTAGGTAATATTTGGTCTCTTTCATTTTTTTTAAGAAAAGTGAGTTTTTCTTTTATCATATTTTTTTTTAAAAAAAAGAGTTTTTCTTATATTAAAATTTTGTTATTATTAATATATATTTTTTTATTAAAATATTTTTTTTATTTTTTTTAAAAAAGGAAGGAGGGGTGGGGTGTGTTGTCGGGCAACACATAACCCCTGCTATGTGCTGTTAGTAGTAGCACACCCTTAGGCTGTTGGGCAACAACCCATTAGGGTGGGCCCTTTTTATTTTTTTTTATAAATTAATTTTAGAAAAAACTATATATATTCTTAAAAATTTTCAAAATTTATTTGTTTGGAAAATTAATTTATTTTAATGTTGGATTGAAATTACTTTATTTTGGTATTAATTGATGAGATTAATTTATTGGACAAAATAAAATTATTTTCTCAAATTCGATTAAAATTAAAATTAAATTGGAGATTTTAAATAGTCATAAAAATTCAAAAGAGTGCTAAATGGATGTGGTCCTAACAAGCAACGGAAGCAAGCAAGATTGAAGAGAATTACAAATTGTAACTTTTTTCATTTATTATATTTTTCTAAGATGGGCATTAATGTAGCTTATTATTATATATATTTATATTTATCTATATGAATGATATTAGATATTATTTGTATTCTTGAAAACATGTCATCTAGAATTAAGGTGCCAACTTCTCTTAAGGAATGCATACATTATGTATTTTAGTTTAAAAAGAGTTTTATGCTACTAGATACATAATGAATGTAGGAAAATAAATCACATCTAGACAATATGGTAATATGGACTTAGTTATAAATTAAAAGCATTTAGTTGGAAACATAACCAAGCCCATAATTTGACTTAAGATATTCTAAATATGCATCTAGAAAATTCGGTAAAAAGTCAATCAAAACCCTAAGTATAAAAATATTGAGTGGGAGAGGATGCTAGTAATCCTAGAGTCCACGGTCTCCATTATTGGCCCATCGGCATGTGAAACATGTCACTTCCTACAAGTGGACATGAATCTAGATCATGACGAATTGGGTCTCAGAAAGGATAAATCCTTTTAGGTGGATTATGAAGTGAGACCTCCCATAGAGGCTCACTAAGTAAGGAGCTTAAAAGAGTGAAACAATAGTTGTTACACTCAACATGAATTTACTATTAACCTGCCTACAGTAGCTTTGTTAATAAACTTCATGGACCAAATGAAGGCACTCCTTAACCATGTTAAGTATAAAGATACTAGGCAACATAGTTAAGTGAAAGGGTCCCAATTTGCCTGGAAGTAAATTCTCATGGCCCATAGTCGATTACTTTATGTCATGACCCGGTACTCTCTTCTAGCCCATGACAACCGCCGCGATGTCCCGATAGACAAACCTTACTCGGAATGTCAACCGAAACCTCACAAGGCTCTAGCATTAGTTTTTCGCCTCCCCTATGAGCAATAGTTACTAAATATCATGTTTTAAAGGAATATAGACGATTTTCAAATCAAAGACAATCAAAAAATAGTTTCTATAGCACAGGGGTATTTTGGTCATTTTACCTAAAAATTTCGAAACTTGCTAAAAATATAGTATATGAATGAAAAATATACATTTCATATAAAAAAAATAAATCTAGGTGTCTAAATCATCTTTTTAAAGTGAATTTATAACTAATTGAACTAAATAAAAATATTGGATAAAATATTCCATTTTTATATAAAACAATATTTATAAAATCCTACGTAAACAATTACTGTAGCGCAGTAACAAAATAAACTCATATACAAAATAGCACACAACGCTAGGGTATACAAAATATTTTATAATGCCATGTGAGCCCCAAAATAACAAAAAAAAACAGGACTGTAGACTTACGATTTCTAAAGGTGCAAATCCAAAAGTAAACCCTCGATAAAATCGACTGTTTACATACTGCTCTGAACCTGAAATGGGTGAAAAGAAGGGGGTGAGTTTTTATAAACCCAGTGAGTAAGCAAAGTTCATGTATAACATCTAAAGCCGAGTAAATGGAGACAATTAAAATTTAACTTCATAATATAATTCGTAACATTAAAACTCATTTCAACCATATAAAACAATTACATTTCATAAAAAAAAATCAGCAAGGCTTATGACTCTCTTAAAACTTGGCTTATGTCAAAACTCGTACTCAATGACACCTTGCACCGGGCATCCAATTGAGTCCACCAAGGCTGTTAAATTAACATATACACATAAAACATGTTTTTACGTTTAAAAACGTAGTCGTTCCTTGGCATTGGCTGAGTTTCACCCTCGCGTGGTTGTTCGGCGTGAAGTGAACTCTAAACTACCTTAGGAGATACCCTACGCGCTTCTCCTACTAATGTAAAATATAACGAGGTTTACCGTGCCCCTCTAATAGGCAGGTCCACGGAAACCCGCCCACTGGAGTAAGCTAATCAATTACCCCACCAAATCAATAAAAATTTCGACAGTATGACATGGCTAATATGATATTACCCAGCCTGTCAAGGTAAAACAAAACAGTTCATATATTCCACACAAACACAAATCCAGCCATTCATGCCATCACATTGTCATAAGCCATCAATTCAAACCATATATCAAACACCAGTATATAGTCTCCACTTACTCAATTTCCAAAACCAGTATTCGATTTCAAAACAAGTTATAAATCTCATTTCGTTTAACCAACACTTCAGTTATAAAGCATAATAGTTTACAATTTAAGGTCATTTTTCTTTAAAATCATAAAAATGAGTATAAACTACTTTAGATAGTTAAAATGATCGTCTGATTACTCACAATAACGAGAGTACTCCTACTCCTGGTCCTCGGGTATGATATCTTTACCCTTACTAGAGGGCTCACCACCTATACATAATACATAACAAGTAATTCAATATATTTGTGCCAAACTATTATAAAACTATTTAAGGCTCTTTATGAATGTATGAAATTGAAAGAGAAGTGTTCGAATAATCACTTAAGGATTGTATTCTACGTAGATTCAATTATTGTTGAACTGAAATGGTATTCGACCTAACTCGCACTATACACTTTTAATTAGCCAAAACATCCAATTCAACTCCAAATAGATTCATTGCACTTTTAGTACTCCAATAAGTCCATATACCTCATTAGAAATCAATTCTAAGTCCATTTACTATAATTTTCTCATTATCGTTCAAGTCGTTTACTAAAGGAACTATACTTTTCGATATCCGACATCGCGAATCATCAATTACGAGCTAGATAACATGAAATATGACAAAATTCATCTTCAAAATATTCCCTATAGAATTCAACCAATTAGGGTTTGATGAAGAACATGTTATTTTCTTCCTCGTTTTTCATACCGAATATCACAAAACACTAAAAACGCCTAGATAACATGAGATCTAGCAAAACCCATCCTCAAAACCTTCCCCCCTTGATTCGGCCAGCATTCTTCCATCATAAAAACTTGAGTTTCAACCATAAAAAATGAAAAAGAAAGCATGGGTAAGGTAGATTTTAAGTTAAACTGCGAAATCTTACCTCCGATCACTTCGTTTATCGAAAATACAATGAATTTCTCTTGAATTTTTCAGCCTTAGGGTTTTTCTATTCTTTCCCCCTTTGTTCTTTAGCTTCAACGGCAATGAGAGAGTGAATGGGAGAGTTTATGTTAAGTTTATAAAGAAAATTATAAAATAATAAAAACTTGACACATGTCGCCACTTGATTGGTCCATGGTTAAAACTTAACAATTAAGCATTCTCTTACCACCACATATAATACCTTATTTATCCAAGATATAAAATGATAATAGGTAAAATTCATGGGCTTGACAAGTGTCATGGTGGTGTAAAATTTTAAAAATTCCAATTACGTCTTCGTGGACACGTGAAATGACCGTTTTGCCCTTATGCTCGGAATTGAAAATTTTCACTTCTCAAATTCAAATTATGTTCTAACTAGTCAAACTTGGTAAAAAATCTCTTCCAACATTCCAATTTTTGCCCTCGAGTGGCAAAATAACCATTTTACCCCTACGTTATAAAAATTCCCGATTGGACTCCAAATCAATCCTCAAACTCCAAATCACCATATTAAGACATTCTAAGGTTCAATAACTCTCAAACACATCCTAGAATCTCTATTTGGACTAGTTCGAGGCTTTAATCAACTTAATTGTACCACTAGGTACGATACCAACTTTTAACAATTTTTCGAGGCATCCAAGTATGCAGACATGCTATCAAGTACATGAATGACATGGCAAGTATATTATAGAGCTGGGCTTGATAGTTTATTACAGAAAGGTGATGATCGTCGAACTAATAATACAATTTATAGGGTTTTATATATTGTCATCATGCATACATGCAATATAAAATGTTCAAAGACCATAAATAACTAGTATGCTTACATAATTTCAAATGTACTTTCAAAAACATATCTGCATCACAAATAT
The DNA here is from genome assembly GCF_053813885.1 of Theobroma cacao. Classification (NCBI taxonomy): domain Eukaryota; kingdom Viridiplantae; phylum Streptophyta; class Magnoliopsida; order Malvales; family Malvaceae; genus Theobroma; species Theobroma cacao. The sequence goes on along the minus strand of NC_142642.1, from coordinate 21,427,106 downwards.
GAATCCATTTTCAATTTTCCTAAACAAATGCACTCTGAATGGTGATAACTACACTGAATGGAGAAGAAACCTTAATATTGTCCTTAATTATGACAAGATCACATGGATTCCTTCTGAATATGGACTTGAAGCACTAACTCCCTAATCAACTCCACAAGATATTGAATATCATAAGAAGTGGCATGATGCAAATGACCTGGCTAAATGCTATATACTGGCCTCTATGAACTTGCAAAAGCAGCACGAAGGCATGGGTAATTATCACCACCCAATTTTTGGGCCATGACCAGCGCATGGGCCTAATGGACGTAGCCCACTAAGCCCAAGCAAGCCTATTTATATAATCGTACTCATTATCCCGTCAACTATTCTTACATTTACATCTCATAATCTCAACCCTTTAAGTACTTTAATAGTAAATTATAGCAATCAAAATTGCATTTATATTATCCCAAAATAACATTAACTATTGCCACTAATGGTAGCTTTACCAATCAAAATGTACATATATGGTCTAAGGTATACATCTTAGTACTTTACATCACAAGTATGTATTTACAACAAAAATGACTTTGGGCTTCCAACAGAGTGACCAAGGTGAAGGTGCGGCTACGAAATGCCAAGATACCTACCAATGATACGAATCTACGAGAACACCTCGACCTAGTTACCAGCTGCCTCTTGATCCGAAAACATGAATTTGAAAAAGGTGAGTATAAACTCAGTCAGTGAACATAAGAAGGGAACAAGCAATCGATAAGAAGAATTTGGAAATCATGATGCACTTGTTTCAAAAATAATGCAATTGATTTAATTTCTTACTAAAAACTCCTCCTTTCAAACTTTGATTAATAACCTCATAGTGTTGCAAAAACCCATGATCAATTCATGAAGTTAAATGGGTGAAAAATATGTCAAAATCAAGCAAGGTAGCAAGCATGGCAGCAAGTTTCTTGCTGCAGCGAGAAATAGTATCAGCTTGCATATGTTTCAGTTTTTCTATCATATCTCCCACTAAAGAAGTCCAATTGACCTGAGTTTTGGACCATTATAAAGCTAAGAGGTAGGACTACAACGTTTATGTTTATCACTTTTCCCCATTCTGAAGAAAATGTGGTCAAAATCTTCATTAAAGTGAAAGTACTGCACTAGAACCTGAGAGTTTGTCTCTGCAATGAGAATCAGGCTTGTGTGACCCCCAAAACCCTAGAGTTTCTCACTGCAGGGAAAATGAATCTCTCTGCAGTGAGAAATAGATCATTTTAAGTGAAATGGGTCTTGTTAAATCAAAAGCCATTTTCTTGTTGAAATGAAAAGCAACTTGGGAGGAATTAACAATGCCAACACACAACAGAATCACAATTATTTTCATAAACTTTCTATAACATATATATATATATATATTTGTATATACATACATCATCATGCATACCATCCCACCACACTCAACTCAATGCACTCCCTACTCGCACACTTCAACATTATCATACAACATTATTCATCAATACATAATATATATTCATATATATACCTACCTATATAATATAGATGCACATGGAATCATCCTTTTACACATTTCACATTTTTCACAGCATCAAAACATTTTATCAAGGGCTTGTTCCCTAGCACACATTTTTAAAGAAAAGTTGGATAAAATTATTCAAATGTTCATTCAAATACATTACATTTCCCAAAAAAATTTTGAAGTGCAAGTTCACTCACTAGTCTTTATTGATGTTTTGGTGGGCTCTAGCTTCGACTAATGTTCTGAATGGAGGTGTAGGGTTTCGTTGGAACCTATCACACGCAACAACATCACCATTAACCCAACTTGGCATTATTACTATTCCAAAGCTATTTTCTAAATTGGGTTCTACTAGTAATTCCTAATTATTTTTCAACTACTATTAAATGGCTATTATTTCACCATCCTAATCACTTTAAAATGAATAAACAACCTCAACTGCAAACATTCCCAAGTCTTATCACTAGCTATTCTCAACACTTAAATATCAAATTCTAATTCTCTACTCACCTTGGTAGCTTCATAGTTGAATCTCTTTCCAAAAATTTCAAGCTACTATGGAAGCTCCTTTTTTTTCTCTCTAAACACCTAGCTAGTGAGAGAAAGTATGGAAGTAAGATTTTTTTTTTCAAGGGTTTTAAAGTGAGAGAGTGAAAGAGCACAAAGGTTCTATGAAAGGGTGCACAAAAGCATGAAAAATGGGGCTAGCTTGAGAGAGTTATGGAAGCTTAAAGAGAACTCCCATAGAGGATGAAGAAATGTGAGAGGGAAGAAAGAAGAAGAAGAAGAAGCAGCTGGAAAATGTGAGAAGAATCTACTGGAAGATGATATTTATAGCTCAAGCTTATCTAACTCCACTTAAATTACGAAAATGCCCTTAGTAAGTTAGCTTATTGTTCTCTAATCCTTTGTGCAATCTTTTTACTCTTTTGACACTGAGGCCAAGTCCACAATGGTTTAAAAATACTTAGGTTTACAAAAAATTAAAAATTTGAATCGAGATGAAAAATGACCATTTTGCCCCTACTTTGAAAATCATCATTATTTTTATTTTCTTCATCATTTAATCCTTATTTTCATCATTCATTTATGCTTTAGGCCTACTTAGGCCTTAAAATGTTTGAAAGCATGCTTTTAGGGGCTCATTAATGAAATGACGAAATTACCCCTGGCTCGAGTTATCGTGTCTACACCTAGTTATGAGGCTATAGAGGTCGAGGTCTCACATTCTCCCCCACTAAAAGAAATTCGGTCCCCGAATTTAAATCAAACTATAAGCTAGCATATCTTTGTGTATTTAAAAGGTGTGGATACTTGGTCTCCATCTCCTCATCGACTTCCCACGTTACCTTTTCACTAGTGTGGTTTCGCCATAACACTTTCACTGAGGCTACATCCTTAGAACAAAGCTTTTTGACTTGCTTATCAGGGATAGCCATTGGTTGCTCCTCATAGGTTAAATCATCTTGCAACTAGATGGTTTCATACCGTATTACATGAGATGGATTTGGGTTATATTTTCTAAGCATTGAGACATGGAATACGAGGTGAATGTTTGAGAGGTTTAGTGGTAGTGCCAAATGGTAAACCACTGCTCTAACCCTTTCTAAGATCTCTAAGGGTCTTATATACCAAGGACTCAATTTTTCCTTCTTGCCAAATTTCATTACCCCATTTATTGGTGAGACCTTCAAAAATACGTGATCTCCTACTTGAAACTCCAAGTCTCTCCATCTATTATTAACATATGATTTATGTCTACTTTGTGTTGACAACTTCCTCTGTCGAATCATGCGTATTTTTTTGGTGGCATCTTGCACCAACTCAAGCCCCAAGAGTTTCCTTTCTCCTACATCTAGCCATCCAATAGGTGACCTGTGCCTCTGTCCATATAATGCTTCAAATGGTGCCATCTGGATGCTAGCTTGGAAACTGTTGTTATAGGCAAACTCCACCAAGGGTAGATATCGATCCCACCTGACCCCAAAGTCTATTACATAGGCCCTCAACATATCTTCCAATGTTTGTATCGTCCGTTCAGATTGCCTATCAGTCTGAGGGTGGAAAGCCGTGATGAAATCCAACTTAGTGCCCAATGCTTCCTGCAACTTTCCCTAGAATTGATTGGTGAATTGTGCTTCTCTATCAGATACTATAGAAATTGGGATACCATGCAGTCGTACTATCTCATCCACATAAACTCGAGCATACTGGGCAGCCCCATAAGTAGTCTTAACCAAAAGAAAATGAGCTGACTTCGTTAACTGATCTTCTATGATCCAAATCGAGTCGTAGCCCCTACCAATTCGAGGCAAGCCCATTACAAAGTCCATTGAGACATGCTCCCACTTCCATTCAGGCACTGGTAATGGTTGTAGTAGCCCTGCAGGCCTTTGATGCTCGGCTTTAACTTGCTGACAAACTAGGCACTTTGAGACAAACTCAGCCACATCTTTCTTAATTCCTTCCACCAATATACCTCTTTCAAATCTTGATACATCTTTGTAGCCCCTGGATGTACCACATAGGCTGCCATGTGCGCCTCCTCGAATATTTCTCTCCTCAATCCATCACTATCGAGCACATAAAATCTGGTTTCATACCTCAATACTCCATTTGTGCCTTTTAGTAAGCATCTTTCCTTTCCTTCCTTGAGGATCCTCTAAGGCCTTAGCTACGAACTCATCTTTACATTGTGCTTCTTTAATCTGGTCCATTAAAATAGGCCTCACTCTAAAATGTTCTAACAATGCATTTGCCTCCGTAACTTCCAAATGCACACCCGTGTCTTCTAAACTATGGATCTCCCTAATCAAGGATCTCCTATCTGTAAAGATATGTGCCAGACTCCCCATAGATTTTCGACTCAAGGCATCCACCACTACATTGGCCTTATCGGGATGGTAGAGAATAGTACAATCATAATCTTTTAGCAACTCCATCCATCTACGCTGTCGCAAGTTTGTTAGCTTTAAAATTATTATAGCTTTGATTATGACAAAATGATCAAATTTGCTTAGACATTATTTGAGTAATCTTTGACAAATTCTTGATATGATTTAACTCCCATACATTTGTTCTTACATAGACACAAGCTTGACTCTTGAAGTTATTGAAATATATCTATAAGCTTGTATGACTTAGGTGTATGAGTGCTTATGATTCTCATTCATTAAAGTTTGATTTAAAGATTAAAGGAAAATCTTGATGCACTAATTAAGGGGGAGTTTTGAATATCTTATTTGATGATGAAAAAGAAAAAGGAGAGAAGAAAGACTAAGTTAAATAGAGTTAAATAGGTCTTCATGTTTAATTTATGTGTGTGATGCTCAATTTTAATTTTGTTGAATATTATGTAAAGAAAAGTAGATACATTAACTAAGGGGGAGCACCTCATTATGCATAAAGATTTGAAGCATTCATATTGAACATAGACATTGCATTCTTAATCTAAGAGTGTTTCGTGATCATCAAAAATAAGAGTTAGAGAATGTTGACTCTATATGTTTTTAACGATAATAAAACATTCCCATTCATTTGTGTCTAATGCCTTTATTTGAGTGTGTAGGAAAATTAGTATATGAAATTAATTATTTAGCTCTTCAAAGAGTATATCAAAAGAAAAAGAGGGATAAAAAAAACAAGATGTAACTGTCTAACAAGGAAGAAGCCTATTGGTGAAACAAGAAATAATGTTGGTTGACCAAGTTTCAAATTGGAGGAATGGCGAGCTGAAGAGTTTGAGAAACAGAACCAACTTAGTCGACTAAGTGCTCTCTGCCAGAATCTATAACCTGAAATAGAACCTACTTAGTCGACCAAGTCAATCGACTAAGAGCTCTCTGTCTGCAAATTGAAACAGAGCACTACAAGACAGATTAACAACTATAACTCATCCTCAACTGTTTCCAATGGGCATAAAACTGCCAAACTACCATCATAGTTGCATCTCCAAGTATAAAAGGGTCTTCCAACAATTAGAAACAAGTTTTTGGAAGTTTTGCAAGAGATTTGAGTAATTATGAGCAGATAAACCAGAAAATTTTCTCTTCACCTCACTGCATTTAAATGCCTATCCTTTGTATTTCTATTCTTCACTCAACCTTGTACCATTTAGATGAACTTGTGATCATAGGTACTTTCTTCTACTTCTCTTTATATTCTTAGAGTGAGGGAGTCACTCTAAGTGTTTGTTTCAAGCTAGGATTGCTTGATTGAGTGTATAGGTTCTACTTTAGCCTTGAAAAGTTAGTTGTTGGGTTTTTGTTGATCCCATGAAAAACCATTGTTGTAGGTTGTGGTTGAGCCTTTGAAAAACCACTTTGGGTTTTGGTTGAGCCCGTGAAAAACTATTGTGAAAGGTCGTGATTGAGGCTTTGAAAAATAACTTTGGGTTTTAGTTGATCCGGTAAAAACTATTGTGAAAGGTTTTGGCTAAGCTTGGTAAACACCATTGTAAAGCTTGGTGAAAGCTTGTGAATTTCACTAGTTCATAGTGGATTTGTTGGGCAGATCCTTGGTTGAATAATCAAGGTAGTGGATGTAGGTCTTGGATCGAACCACTCTAAATTGTTGTGCATCTTGTACTCTGTTTTTGTTTTCTTAAGTTCTAGAAATTAGTTTCCATTATTGTTAAGAGTCAAATTGTGCTATTCACCCCACTCTAGCACATATTATAGGGACCAACAAGTGGTATCAGAGCTAGTTCCCTGTTATTAAGGTCTAACACCCTTTAGGAGGATCCAAATGGCTCAACTAAAATCAGTAGTTGCTGAGGGACAATCAACAAACAAACCACCTCTATTTGATGGGTCAAATTACTCATATTGGAGTACTAGGATGTCAATATACATTAGGGCAATTGACTATGAGATATGGGATGTCATTACTGATGGTCCTTTCTTTCCAATGATTAGAAATTCGGTAAATGGTGAGAAAACTCCCAAACATAGAAGTAGGTGGACAAAAGCTAAAATAAGAAAAGTTCAAATCAACTCTAACGCCATGCATACTCTTATTTGTGCACTTGATTGTAGAAAATATGATAAAGTGTTCATGTGTAAAAATGCCAAGGAAATTTGGCAAAAACTAGGAGAGTTATATGGAGAAACAAATATGGAAAAGGAATTGGAAGACAACTCTTGGGAGGATCAATGCTCAACAAGCAACATGGCAAATAGAGACAAGGAATCAAGTGAAGATGAATTCTCAAATCAAATTCAATTATGCTTCATGGCTCTTGAAGAATTAAAGGTAACTTCTTCATCATGTGAACTTAATTCATGTGCTTTTAATGAATTACATGATGCTTTTGAGGATTTAGCTTTTGAGTTTGAGAAAATGAATTTAAAGAACAAGAAAATCATTTCCACACTCAATGTTGAAAATGAATTTTTGATGAAAACAAAAATTGATTTGGAAAAAGAAAATGAAAATTTGGAAAAAGATTTTAAAGCTTACCAAGAGCAAATTGATATTTTGGAAAAAGGAAATTTTGACGTGAAAATAAAATTTGAAGATTTATGAAATGAGGAAGTGGAAGAAAGATCAAACTTGTGCTTGATGGCTAGAGATGATGAATCCGAGGTGTCTTCTACTTCTTGTGATATTTCAATTGATGAGCTGCAAGATGAATATGAATGTCTCTATGATGAGTTTGAGAAGCTTGCATCAAAATATAAAACTTTGAAAAGAAAAGCTGCATCTCTTGAAAATGATTTTGAAAAGATAAGGCATGATTTCAACTCTATTTTTAAGCAAAGAAATTTTCTACAAATTGAATTAGAACATTTAAAAACAGATTTTGAAAATCTACAATTGGAGTTGAAAAACAGAATAGATGCTTTACAAGTTGCAGTTGCTGAAAATATTGCTTTTAAGAATTTAAGAAAAGAATCATCAAGAAAGAGCACAAATTTCATAAGAAATGCTAATGATTTCTCCCCTAGATGCTTTGTATGTGATAGAACTGGACATTTATCCTATGATTGCTTTAGGAAAAGAAATGTGCAGAAAATTAGAAAAATTTAGGTTCCAAAAGGAACTTTATGCAACAACACTAACTTTCAAGGATCCAAAGCAATTTGGATACCAAAGATCAACTGAAAAATGTCTCTTGTAGGTGTGTTAGAGCAAGGAGGAACAATTCTTGAAGAATGAATGCTCTCTAGTCACGCGTAAAGGAAAATAGGTGATTTCTATGCTAAATTTTTTTTTTAATGAGAATCTTGATTGCTTATTTATTGAATGTTTCATTCATTTGGCTTGGTTTCTAAAATTGTTTGCTTTTCTACAATGAAAATTTTAGTTGCCTATTCTTGCTTGAATATTAAGTGCAAAATTCTTGAAGCTTTATTGATAAATCTTGGCTATGCAACTTGATTTGATATGATACATGCTATAAGTTGCAAGGAAGTATGAATATAAAGATGGAGTATGTAGTTATATTTGATCTTGAATATGTCATCATCCTTATTTTGAGAAAATTGTTTCTATAAAATTTTCTCATGATTTATGACATTGTTTCTATACTACTTCTTTGAGAAAAAATGATTTTTGTGGATAATTTCGAAACATGAAAAGTTAGATAATGTGATAGAAATATGAGCATACTTGATGACTTACACTCACACCTATTCAAGTAGCCTAAGACAAGGAAAATTGAGTTAAAAAAAAATTTTCTTTGATTTCCTTGTGCTTAACATAAGTTAACCATTTGAACAATCTTGATTTATATTCTAGAACTTACTTGAATAGTTCAAGATGGTTGACAATGAGCTTGAAAGTGTTAACTACTTTGATTGGTACTCTTAAAGCAAAATGAGCTTAAATGAAAAAAAAAGGTTGCCATCCTTTAAGTTTAGAATGATTTATGAATTGAACAAGTGTGTTTCATAATGAAAATACTCATGACTTGTTCTTATTGGATGTGCATGCTTGCTTGTTAGCTTGAATGGTCATAAGGGCATTTTTGGAACATAATTGTAAGAAATTTCCAAATGACCCTTGACATGCATATACATGATTCATTTCATAAATCATTTAGAGCATAATGAAACAAAATTGAGTGACATTGAGCTCATGATTTTTCACAAAGCAAGTCTAATCTTGAATGTTTCAAGTTAAAAAGTTTGCAAAGAAAGATTATATCTTTATCAATTGATTTTCTTGTAAAATCTTTTTGTCCTCCTCAATTGAAAATGATTTCTTAATTCTTTGTTTTTAATGATATAGCATGGCTGAGCAAACTTGATTCGATATATTTATATAAATTGCTCAAATTTGATGTTGCTTTGTATTTCTATCATGATTTGTGAAATTGATTGAAAGGGATTTCTTAAGCATGATTTTGAGTGTCATAATTTAACATTGATGGCATTTTTCAAGCAAAAGAACATATCTATTTGCAATGTTTGGCATTCTTGAGATTATAATGATTTCAATGATATATAACTTGAACAAGCATACCTTGTATTGAAAATGCCACTATATCTTGTTCTTGTTACAAATGATTGCTTCAATAACCTCAAGAGCATTTTTGTCCATATGCTGGAAAATTGTTGTAAATGCTAAATTTGATACTTATTATGCTTAAACATTGTTCAAATGCTTGTTGTACATGTTATAAGTCATTCTCACGCATCATGATGTAAATAGAATATGTTTGAGCATATTAAAGGCATGATTCTTCAAATGAGCATTTCAACTTTTTAGCACTTGTGAACAAGGAGCAATAAAATCAAAATTTTGAGTTCACATATTTTTTCTTGAAGAATCTTTGATCATACATGTCTAAAATGATGTTTTATTATGGTTGAAATGAATTTCTAAATTGTTCTCACACAAATCCATGTTTTGAGATCATTATACCTTGGAATATTGCATGTTTTGCACCTTTCTTTGGCTTTTCAATATGCAAGAATCAAGCATAATTGACTTTTCAGCATTGCTAGTCAACTATTGTAGAACAAAATGCAAACAATGCTGTTGGAATGATAAAAAGTGGACCCAAGGGATATGTAGCCAACTCTTGAGTGCTCTAAAGCCAAAATGGACAGGTTTTGAGTTCCAAAATGTCTTTTTACTTTACATCTTGTCCATTACAATATTTTCTTCCTTGAATTTCCTTTTCAAAGATGATTCTTGGACCTTAAAAACATGCAGTATGAATACTCTCATGATTATTTGGTGCAAGTGCATGTTCTTGAAATTGCAAAACTTGCTGAAAAATGGGAAATCTTATTTGATGACATAAATCTATTTATTCCCAAGCATGACACTCATATTGATTCCATAAATTCTCATGTAGTTGCAATGACAAAATAGAAATATGAGAAATTGTTCATAAATTCTTGAATTTGTTAATTCGATTGGATTTTCATGTGCTTATATAGGAACTATCTTCTCATGAAAATTGAAATGTTCAAATGCTAATCTAGGAACAATTCTTGAAATATATTTTATGTTTGTGCTTAAATGATTGTTTCAAAATTGATTTCTTGATTATGCATACAAACTTGATTAAAATGAACTCATCAAACTTAATGAAAATATTCTTGGTTCATCTACTATACTGGTCAAGACACATGCTTATATGATTTTTCTTTATGCTTGACCTTAAGGTTTGAAATCTAAAACTTGACTTGAGCTATGCATTTGAATATGAATTTAATTGTCAAGTTTGATCATGGCATATATTGTGAGTTGACATAGTTGAAATTTATTTTGAATATGCATTTAAATGTTAACTATGTCTTCATTGAGCCTTAATGTTTACATGATCTAAAGATTTTGTGTGCATCCAACTTTAGCTTATAGGTCACCATAAACAACTTGACATGTCAAATTAAATATGGCCTATAGCTTTAGTTAGCAATGAATGCCTAATGTGCTTTGATTAAATATCTCTTTCTTGAATCTTGATAATTGGTATTCATTGATGATTGAATGTTCACTTTGAATATATTCATGAGTTGAGTGCTTTACTTTCAATATTCTATAACAATTGATATCACTCATGAATCATGAATTATTGAGATATTGCATGTACCTTGAACTTCATTGGTTGCATATTTTTTCAATAGGTATATGTTTATATTGAACTCATGCTTGCACTTTGATGAACAAAATTGGAATCATGATTAAGGAAGATAGCCATGTTATCTCTTGTAACCATGTTTGTGCTTATTTGATCATAACTCTCATACATGATTACAATAAATGCAAAATGCTTTAGTCATGCTTTATTAAAAATGATATGCCTTTTGTGAAAGTTCTCCTTGAATTGACAATTTCATATATAATTTGGAGAATATATCTTGCAATGCTTGCTTTAAAATGACTTGGATGAATGACTGCTTGAAAATAATTTGGAAGAATACTCACTAAAAATGCTTAATGATGACATTTTTTAATTTCTCCTTGAGTTGCTATTTTTTTTGGAATTTCTTGGAAATGCTTGATTAATACTACTTGAGAATCAATAATGAATGCTAGATGATGATTGATAACACTTGATGATAATTGAGAATGATGCTTGAAAACTAATGATACCTTATACAAGCCTAGGAACTACTTTGCAAATACTTCTTGAAAATATGAGTATTTGATGCATATGTTGAACATCTATTCAAATGCTCATACTTTTTTTGCTCCATGAATACTTGAGTATTAGAGAAATAAATTGAAATATCAATTTGAATGCTCATTTATTCTAGGATCATGATTTCTTTCCTAATATTTAATCTATAGAGGATCTCTAACAATTTGTGTTAAGCTTATGATTTCTTAAGAGGGAGTCAATCATCGTCCTTGATATCATAAGGAATTAAGATCTTCAACAACAAGGCTTGGTGAGAATTCAACATTTGGTGTTCTTTGCTACCGGTAACATCTTTCTAAACACCAAATTTGATATTGTGTTTTATATTGCTTCTCACTTAAACTTGAATGTTGAAATGCATAATTGGTATCAAGCCTTAAGTTTTATCAATTAGTGTCTAGCTTTAAAATTAGCATCAAGCTTTGTAATTGTCTCTTCTCTCTTGAGCTTTAAATTGAACATATCTTTCTTAAATGTTTTGAGCCTTGAAGTTGATATGCTTGAAATGCTTAGTGATATGGGAAGTCTTTACTAGTGCTTTACCGATTGATATAATGAGCTTTAAAATGATTCCATCTCTCATAATTGATATTGTGTTTTTACAAAGGGGGAGATTTTGCTTATATCTATCAATTGGTATATTGAGCTTTAACAGTTGGTATTGGAGTTCAAACATGGCTTATGTGCTTATTGAACATCTTTATGATCATCTTTGTTGGACTTCATAATCGCTATGTGCACATTTTGCTTATAGTATATATTCATGTGGTTAAATGCATATATATGATGACTTGGTGACTTTATGGTCACATATTCATGGTCTTCATGCTTATATTCTTGATGGATTTTGCTAACCATTATTTCTTGAGCTTAAGTGTTTAATGCTCACTCTTCTTAACCTTTTTTATATAACAAAAATGGGGAGAAGGTTTATGAGCAAATTTAATTTTATGCATATGTTGAGGGGGAGATTTTAAAATCATTTCAAATGCAAATTATGCTCATAGTTTTGTCATATCAAAAAGGGGGAGATTGTTAGCTTTAAAATTATTATAGTTTTGATTATGACAAAATGATCAAATTTGCTTGAACATTATGTCGGTAATCTTTGACAAATTCTTGAAATGATTTAACTCCCATATATTTGTTCTTACATAGACAGAAGCTTGACTTTTGAAGTTATTGAACTATATCTATAAGCTTGTATGACTTAGGTGTATGAGTGCTTATGATTCTCATTCATTAAAGTTTGATTTAAAGATTAAAGGAAAATCTTGATGCACTCATTAAGGGGGAGTTTTGAATATATTGTTTAATGATGAAAAAGAAAAATGAGAGAAGAAGGACTAAGTTAAATAGAGTTAAATAGGTCTTCATGTTTAATTTATGTGTGTGATGCTCAGTTTTGGTTTTGTTGAATATTATGTAAAGAAAAGTAGATGCATTGACTAAAGGGGAGCACCTCCTTATGCATAAAGATTTAAAGCATTCATATTGAACATAGACAGTGCATTCTTAATCTAACAGTGTTCTGTGATCATAAAAAATAAGAGATAGAGAATGTTGACTCTATATGATTTTGATGATAATAAAACATTCCCATTCATTTGTGTCGAATGCCTTTACTTGAGTGTGCAGGAAAATTAGTATATGAAATTAATTATTTAACTCTTCAAAGAGTATATCAAAAGAAAAAGAGGGATAAAAATAACAAGATGTAACTGTCTAACAAGGAAGAAGCCTATAGGTGAAACAAGGAAAAATGTTGGTTGACCAAGTTTCAAATTGGAGGAATGGCGAGCTGAAGAGTTTGAGAAACATAACCAACTTAGTCGACTAAGTGCTCTTTGCCAAAATCTACAACCTGAAACAGAACCAACTTAGTCGACCAAGTCAGTCGACTAAGAGCTCTCTGTCTGCAAATTGAACCAAAGCACTACAAGACAGATTGACGGCGAGAACTCATCCTCAACTGTTTCCAACGGGCATAAAACTGCCAAACTGCCATCAAAGTTGCATCTCGAAGTATAAAAGGGTCTTCCAACAATTAGAAACAAGTTTTTGGGAGTTTTGCAAGAGATTTGAGCAATTAAGAGCTGATAAACTAGAAAATTTTCTCTTCACTTCATTACACTTAAACACCCATCCTTTGTATTTGTATTCTGCACTCAACCTTGTACCATTTAGATCAACTTGTGATCATAGGTACTTTATTCTACTTCTCTTTATATTCTTAGAATGAGGGAGTCACTGTAAGTGCTTGTTTTAAGCTAGGATTGCTTGATTGAGTGCATAGGTTCTAGCTTAGCCTTGAAAAGCTAGTTGTTGGGTTTTGGTTGATTCTGTGAAAAACCATTATTGTAGGTTGTGGTTGAGCCTTTGAAAAATCACTTTGGGTTTTGGTTGAGCCAGTTAAAAACTATTGTGAAAGGTTGTGGTTGAGCCTTTGAAAAACCACTTTGGGTTTTAGTTGATCCCGGTAAAAACTATTGTGAAAGGTTTTGGCTAAGCCTGGTAAAAGCCATTGTAAAGCTTGGTGAAAGCTTGTGAATTTCACCGGTTCATAGTGGATTTGTTGGGAAAATCCTTGGTTGAATAATCAAGTAGTGGATGTAGGTCTTGGACTGAACCACTCTAAATTGTTGTGCATCTTGTACTCTATTTTTATTTTCTTCAGTTCTGGAAATTAGTTTCCAATATTGTTAAGAGCCAAATTGTGCTATTCACCCCCCTCTAGCACATGTTATAGGGACCAACAAAGTTAATGTCACGACCCGGTACTCTCCTCGAGCCCGTGACAATCACTGCGATGTCCCGATAGACATTCATCGCCTGGAATGTCGATCGAAACCTCGCAAGGCTTTAATATCAGTTTTCTCACCTCCCCTGTGATCAACAGTTGTAATATAACATGTTTTGAGAGGTTATAAACTATTTCCAAATAATAGAAAAATAATTCTTTTGTCTCATAGGGGCATTTTGGTCATTTTTTCTCATAAATCTCGAAACCAGTTAAAAATGTGGTATACGAGTGGAAAACACATACTTCATAATCAAAAATAAATTTAGATGTCTAAAACATTAATTTAAAACGAAACTATGTCTATTTGAATATAACAAAAATATTCAATAAAATATTCTATTTTCTTATAAAACAATATTTATAGAGTTACCGGTAAATAATTTTTGTAGCGTAAAAGCTAAATAAATTCATACATACTGTAATACAGATTACCAAATTATAAAATTTAATTTACATTGACACGTGGGCCCACGAATGACTAAAAGTATAAAAAAAAATGACCTACAGTTTTTGGATGTGGCAAGTTCAACTGTAGTCCTCGACAATATCAGTTATCTACAATCTATTCTGAGCTTGAAATGGGTGGAAAGGAGGGTGGTGAGATTATATAATCCCAGTGAGTAAACAAATACCATCCAAAATATTTAAAGCTGAGTAAATGGAGACAGATAAAATAGTTTAACATACTGTAATTCATTACCTTTCAACAAGTTTCAACCAAATAAAATCAATTAATATAAATCGAGTAATTAACATGGCTTATAAATTTCTTAAAAGATTTGGCTAGTGCCAAAATCATTCTAATACTCAGTTATCAGGGATACCTTGGCTGCGGGCTATCCCAAACCGAGTCCGCCAAGGCTATTAAAAAGTTATGTACTCATAAATCATGTTTTTATTTTGAAAATATAGTTGTTTCTTGGCGTTGGCTGAATTCGCCCTCACGTGGTGGTTTGGCATTAAGTGAACTCCAAAAGTTATACCTCAGGAGTTACCCTACTCGCCTCTCCAATAGAGGTAAAATATATTAGGATTTCGTGCCCCTCTAATAGGCTAGTCCATAGAACTCTGCCCACTGCAGCAAGCTTAACCCACCATATAATAAAATTTGATATAGCATGACATGGCAATTATTTTATTTTACAGCCTCTCAAGGCAAATCAATAGTTCATACATTTTCAGCACATTTATCAAGTCAACCATTCATGCCAATATTGTCATAAGCCAATCAATTAGAACCATAAATTTTCAACACATTAAGTGGTCTCCAATTACTCTTTTTTCAAAGCCATTATTTAATTTCAAGACAATTTATAAAATAATTTCATTTAAATACATTTTATTTATAAAACATAAAGATTTACCATTTAAACTCATTTTTCAAAAATCACAAAATCGGATAAAAACCACTTTAGATAATTAAGACAATAGTAAGGTTACTCACTGTTTCGGGAGTCGAATTCTGAGTACTTCGATTCCTGATCCTCGGGTACTATCTCTTTACTTTTTCCAGAATGCTCACCACCTAGACATAATGCACAATAAGCCACTTACTACATTTGTGCTAAATTGTTATAAAATCAATTCAAGCTCTATACTAATGCACGAAATGGGATGTGAAATACTTGGTTAACTATCTAAATACAGTGTTCAATATAAATTCACTTGTGTACCTAAATAAATTGGTATTGGCCTAATTCGATCTATCACTTGATTAATTGGCCAATATGTCCAATTTAACTCCAATAAACTCCATTTTTCTTCCAATTCTTAATTCACCAAACACAAGTCAAATAACCTAAAATTTGGCAAATCCATCTTCACTTTTCTTCTTAGAATTTTTGGTCAATAATGGTGCATAAACACCGTGATTTTTCCTATTACTTTTCCACTCCATAATTCATCATTTTCTAACCAATTCTTTTAAAATAAAATCAAATTCATCCTCACTCAATACAAGGTAGATTCAGCCATTGATGGGTGATGGGGAAAATGAATTCTTTTCTTGTTGTTTTGCTTCTAGACATGGTAAACTAACTAAAAACACTAACATAACTTGAAATCAAATCAATCCAACATCATTCTCTCTCCATACCCATTCAGCTAACCATGAATTCACCATGAAAACATGTAATTTAACCATGGAAAATAAGGAGAAATGCTTAAGGAAGATAGATTTCAAGTTTAAATTGAGAAATCCTACCTTTTTCACTTGTTTTCCTTGATTTTTCCACACTTTTCTCTTGAAATTCTCCACCTAGGGTTTGGTTCTTCCATTGGCCGGCGATATGAAGAGAAATGTGCTGATTTTGTGCCAATTTATAAGGAAAATAATAAATGGATGAGAATTTGACACATGTCACCATTCCATTGGTCTATGTGTCATACTTAGCCATTCAGTAATCTCTCTACACCACTTAAATTTTCTTGAGTATCCATGATAATATTGGCTAAAATCCATGTGCTGGACAAGTGTTGGGTGGTGTAAAATTATGATTTTGCCTTTGGGCGACAAAATGATTATTTTGCCCCTATGCTCGAAAAAATGTTGGAATTAAAATTTTTCACTTCTCAAACTCAAATTATGTTCTAAATAGTCAATCTTAGTGAAAAACTTTTCATCCAACACTCACATCTTAATCTCAAGTGGCAAAATGACCATTTTACCTCTAGGTCATGAAAATTCCAATTTGACTCTAAATCGGTCCTCGAACTTCGAATCACCATTTAAGTCATTCTAGGGTTTTAAAATTCTCAATTTCATCTTAAAATCTCTATTTGGACTAGTTCGAGGCTTAATTCAACTTAATTGTACCATTTGGTACATTGCCGTTCTTTATCGATTTTAAAGGTACCCAAGTAAGCAAACATGCATTCTTATGTAGGAATGGCGTAATAAACATATTGTCGAGCTAGGCTTGATAGCACTACCCCCCTTAAAATAAAATTTTGACCTCAAAATTTCATTTACTGAACTTAGAGAAAAGGTAGGGGTACTATTTTCTCATCTAATGCTCGACTTCTTATGTCCTCCCCTTTTATAACGAATTTTGATTTGTTCAACTCATTTACCTCCAATTCAACTCGAGTACTTCCCTTATGTCTATTATTATCCTTCAAAATCAGATCAATAGTAACCTTCACAATTATGATCTCTTATATCGAGACACCAAGCATGCTTCTATTACTATCAATAAACTTGAACCATAACTCCATCTCAATCATACCAATTTCGATCGCATTTTTTACTTAATTCGGTATACCAATCACTATCTTATTACTTCATTCCATATAGAACTTCTTGACTTTCATTCATTCATTCTATCCTCATACACTATTGTGTAGTTTACGGCATCATTAACATGCCATACTCATTCTTATACATATCCTCAGCATTAGGGAAGATTAATGGCTTCAATTATTTCCACATACTTCATGTTTACCTTACATTTAGGAAATTTCAATCTTCTTAATCCTATTAATCCATCTCATATGGCTCAATCGCACTATAGATTACATTCCCTTAACTATTTCCCCAAAATTCCTTAGGTCGCCATAAATCGACTTCTGATAAGATTCTTGATCGTTACATTATCTATGCAACTCATCAAATATATTGAGTTCAAATCTCGAACCACTAAAACCATTCTTCATTTTAGTTGGGTACTTCATTAACTTCACACATACGTATACACGCACATTCAAATGTCCATACTCCTCATTATATATACGGGTCTCTGTTTTCAATTACCTTCAGACTAATTTCTCTTTGTTCATTCCCATCCATGACCAAGATTCAATAGAATAATCTTCATAGTTCATACGAATTCTCATCATGCCTATGCATAGTTCCATATCATTTACACACTTATATTATCTTCTTATCATTTCCAATTATATGCTTAAGTTTCCTTGTACTATATATCATTGCATCACAATGTCATCTCCATTGAATTATAATCTATTATGCATGTATGCTTTATAATCCCATTGATACTTGAAAGATTTATCTTAACTTGATCATTGCATCCTATGCAATGCCACTATTCCTAAGAGTCATCCTTATTCCTCGATTACCTTTCATGCCTCTACATTACCTTGTATTCTTCTTGCATTCCGATATTGATTTGTCACTTAAAACTCAGACTCATTTATATCATGTATGCCTCAAGCATTTCGAATTCCAATTTCCATAATATATTAGGAAAGTTTCATTATCCGACTTCATTATCAAGGTCAACTTCTATCATCCTTTGTTTCACTCTTTCATACGAATATAACATCATTCTCCCTTAGCCAATTTATAAATTGCACTTGAAATTGCAAAACTTGAAACTAGATTCTCCTCAAGTACCTTTCAATGTTAATATGAATATCATTCTCAGCTTACAGCTTCTTTTTTTTTATATAACCACATAACTTAGTGCTTGTTTTCACTAGATCCATGGCAGAACTTCTCTTGAGTATTTCCTTAGGGATACCTGTCTTAAACTTATGTCTCACAGCAAGTGATCACTTAACTCGTGACTTAGCCATTTGGCTCCTTAGCAAGTTTCAAAGTCACGCTTCTTATACTCATCACGTATAATTTATAATTCTTTCTCAAAGGTGTTTAAACATTCTTGAAACACTTAATCACTTATTTGCTCTTTCATACTCCAAGTATATCATTTCCATAAAGGCATGCACAACTGCTCATGCTTCAACTTATCTCCAAGGGTTTCTAGCATGTCACCTAGTTTACTTGTGTTGTTACTAATCATTTCCTTTTAAGAAGGTCAAGACAAGATTAGTATATTCTCATAATAATATTCTATATAAACTCATTTGCTATATCATTATTGAAACTTTATTTACATTTTCCTCACTTGGTATTGACATCTATTATCAGTATCTTATACATTCATCTAACCTTTCACTCGCTTCCTCTTTAGTCTTTAACAAGACTTAATTTCTTGTCTTCTTTATTTCTTAAGATTTAACTTCAATCATCATATTATTCATCTTAACACTCCCCCAATGCACTTAAAACTCCAATAACGAAACTCAACATCAAAACAAATGACAATTTTTCAATCTCTTGAGTCCAATCTTTATGCCGCTCACAGTTTGCTCTTACTTTCTAGCCATTAGGGGTTCTTAACGCGACAACGTTTGATAATCAGTACTGTGGCGTTGCAACTGTTTGAATTCACTTTATCCTAGCAACTCTTCTACCTTTAAAGCTACTACCTCAATTATTCACAATCGTGTGGCTTCCCTCTGAGTCTATATCACAATTAGCAAGACTAACTTTCTATCACAAGTGTGCGATCAGAACATTGATTTAATGTATTTATTTTGCCACTAACATTCATATATCTTTACCATAACATTTAGTACGAGTTTGCTTAAGCAAAAATCTCCAAATTTATTCATAGCTACATGTATCTCAGATTGCACATCACTTATCATCAGTCAATAAATCCCACTTTAGAATACTCTTTCCATATTGTATAGTAACTTCACCATATAGTATCACGACACTATGTTCCTCCATTCTACTATCATGCATACTCCACAGAAATTAATTAAAAGATTTACGTACCTTAACTAATGCTAATTCCATTTAATCATATCTTAAATACTCCAAACTTGTAAATTACAACTCCAAGTGCATGTCCATATATTGATAATCTTTATATATTTCATGATCATGAAAGCTACAACTTACAAACTAGCTTTCTATCATATGCACACTATTAGAACATTAATTTCAACATGTTTAATTCTCCTTTAGTGGTATGTTAAGATCATTCCTGGATACATTTCCATGTTAACATTGATATACTTTTACCATAGCATTTAGTGCAAATTTGATGAAGGAATTGTCTCCAAATAACTCTTAAATACATAATTATCAAATTGTATACCACTAAATGTTAAGATCTTGACTTTATTCATCAATAACCAATCACATTTATTAACTGAATAATTTACTTAGTTATTACACCTTGCCTTTGCGATTATAAGATCAAAGTTGTCCTAAACTTAGGATGCAGAAGCTCTCTCTCTTAGAGTATATCCAAATATCAATATTTTCTAAATTCCTTACTTTGGGGAGATCACCTTCAAGACTGATCATTTGTATCATAGGCCACACTTTGAACCGAATAAACTTTTAAATTGATCTTTCAAGTAATTCATATATCAATCTCAATTATAGAACTTCATATGGCACTTAGACTAGATTCGACATTTCTAAGTCATTTAACCTCAACCTGCCAATTCCATATCTAGTCCTTTAATCCCTTGACTTCCCTTACTATGCATAGCAAAGTTCAAGCTCATCTTTAGAGTAGATTTGTTTACTAACTTCTTACTTCATGACCACACATCAATTATAGTAATCATTGATACTCACTTTCGAGTTAATTCATGTGTTTATATCCATGAACTATAATAGGTCCAATCAATTCTTGAAATCTCATAGTCGCTTAATTGAAATCAACACCAGTTCCCTCTAAGTTGCTATACCTATTCAACACATATTCACATATAAATTATTTCAAAATCCCAATGGCACTTTTGTATGGGCCTAACAAGCTCAATTAATATAGTGTTCTTATCTTCGTGCACATAAGTACGGGTTTACTCTTACCTCAATGCTTAATTTATACACTCCAAGTGAATTACAATCATCACTATTCATTCTAATCAAAGTGCGCCCCTTATTACCATTATCACACGTGCTCCTTTATATTAACCCCAATACAATTCATAGTCCCCAAATCTATTTCCAATTGACAATCATGAGTTCAATTATAACTCCACCAAATGAATAAATTATCACGGCCTATTAGTCCAACTCTAAATTTTTCCATCTTTAATCAAAGGGATATATCATTTCATTAATCTTTTATTAGGAGCATTCGTTTTAAGATCTCTTTAATACTGTCTCGTGTCATGGGTGACATCTCAAACTCGGACAACAGCCCTACTTATGACCTTTGCATAACATTAACAAGGAAGTGGATTACTAGGAACAGGAGTTCATATAGCTCCCTATCTATGACTTATGCTCCCATAAGATCTATAAGAAGAAACAGAACGAGTCTAAACAACTCCAAATTTTATATTCAGATGGACGTATTCTATTCTATCAAACCTAACTTAACTTAACTTAACTTGGGCCACACTGACACTGTAGTTTTTAAAAATAACTTTAAAACCAAAAGCTTTGATACCACTCTAATTGTCACAACCCGGTACTCTCCTCGAAGCCCGTGACAACCGCCGCGATGTCCCTATAGACATTTATCACCAAGAATGCTGATCGGAACCTCACAAGGCTTTTAAATTAGTTTTCTCACCTCCCCTGTGATCAACAGTTGAAATATAACATGTTTTGAGAGGTTATAAACTATTTCCAAATCAAATAATAAAAAAATAATTCTTTTGTCTCACAGGGGCATTTTGGTCATTTTTTCTCACAAATCTCGAAACCAGTTAAAAATGTGGTATACGAGTGGAAAACACATATTTCATAATCAAAAAAAAAATTAGATGTCTAAAACATTCATTTAAAACGAAACTATATCTATTTGAATATAACAAAAATATTCAATAAAATATTTTATTTTCTTATAAAACAATATTTATAGAGTTATCGACAAATAATTTTTGTAGCGTAAAAGCTAAATAAGTTCATACATACTGTAATACAGATAACCAAAGTATAAAATTTAATTTACAGTGACACGTGGGCTCACGAATGACTAAAAGTATCAAAAAAAATGAAGCTACAGTTTTTGGATGTGGCAAGTCCAACTATAGTCCTCAACGATATCGGTTATCTACAATCTATTCTGAGCCTAAAATGGGTGCAAATGAGGGTGGTGAGATTATATAATCCCAGTGAGTAAACAAATACCATCTAAAATATCTAAAGCTGAGTAAATGGAGACAGATAAAATAGTTTACATACTGTAATTCATCACTTTTCAACAAGTTTCAACCAAATAAAATCAATTCATATAAATCGAGTAATTAACATGGCTTATGAATTTCTTAAAAGATTTGTCTCGTGCCAAAATCATTCTCATACTCAATTATTAGCGATACCTTGGTCGTGGGCTATACCAAACCAAGTCCGCCAAGGCTATTAAAAAGTTATGTACTCATAAATCATATTTTTATTTTGAAAATATAGTCGTTCCTTAGGGTTGGCTGAGTTCGCCCTCACGTGGTAGTTTGGCATGAAGTGAACTCTAAAAGTTATACCTCGGGAGTTACCCTACTCGCCTCTCCAATTGAGGTAAAATATATCAGGATTTTGTGCCCCTCTAACAGGTTAGTCCACAAAACCTTGCCCATTGCAGCAAGCTTAACCCACCATACAATAAAATTTGATATAGCATGACATGGCAGTTATTTTATTTTACAGCATCTCACGGCAAATCAACAGTTCATACATTTTCAGCACATTTATCAAGTGAACCATTCATGCCAATATTGCCATAAGCCAATAAATTTGTGAGACCCCAACCTCTATAGGCGTGTAGCTAAGCATAGATGTAATAATACGAGCTAGGGGTAGTTTCGTCATTTTCTCTAATAATCTCCCATAAGAAAGTTTTATGATATTTTAAGGTCTAAATGGGTATAAGATTGCATAAATGATGTGTACTGATGAAAACACGAAGAAAACTAAAAGTTTCAACAATTTTCATAAAAGGGGTAAAATGGTCATTTTTCACCTCAGGTTAAAATTTTATGTTTTTATGAACTTGAGTATGTTTAGACCATTATGGATCTTAACCCAGTGTTAAAAGAGCAAAAAGATTGCATAAAAGATTAGAGGAGAATAAGTTAATTGGTGAAGGGGCATTTTCGTAATTTTAAGGGAAAAGATAAGATTGCCTATAAATATCTTGAATTTCCAGCAGCTAGTCTTCTTCTTCTTTTCCTCTCTCACGTTTCTTCAAAACTCCATGGAAGCTTGATTTGAAGCTTGAATGATTTTCTCTCTTTAGCTCTAGTTTTCACACCTTTGAACCCTTTTGACTAGAATCTTTGAATTCTTTCATCCTCTTACTTCAAAACCCTTGATAAAGCTTATTTCCAGACTTTCTCTCACTAGTTGGGCATTCTAGAAAGAGAAAAAGAGAATTACTCAATTGATTTGGAAGCAATTGGAAGAGAATTTGACTACAAAGGAGCCTTAGGGTAAGTGATGAACTACGCTCGATTTTTAGCTGCAGAAAATGGCTAGTAATTGGGATTTATGAGCTGTTTAATTGTTGACTATGTTCATTACTTTTTAGTAATTAAGATAGTGAACATAGATAGCCGTTTAATGTGGCAATTGAAAACTAGCTAAGAGATAGCTTTTAGAGTTCATAGTGTGTAAATTGATCTATTGTTTATGTTAATGTGGTCCTAGGTTTTAAGGAAGCCCCATCATCTCATTTGGACAATTAGGGGAATTGGAGTCATCTAAAGGCTTTACAATCAAATGGTGAGTGGATTGCCTTCAAAACTTATTTTGGGAATATAATGTATTTGACAAATGTTTGAATGATTTTATACGATTTTTCATGAAAATGAATGCCTTGGGAACAAGCTCTTGAGAAATAATTTATGTTATGATATGTGGTTATTATGGATTTCTATGTGGCTGCTTTATGTTGATATACATATATGCTTGAATATAATGTTGTGTAATTATATTGACTCGGCTATGTGCGAGTAGGGAGTGTGCATAAGCCGAGGATGACCCGGTTATGTGCGAGTAGGGAGTGCGCATAACCCCGTGATGACCCAGCCATGTGCGAGTAGGGAGTGCACATGAGCTGGTGATGATGATGATGGGATGGTGTGATGATGATGATGGGTATATGCATATATATATATCTACATATGTAAATATGTGTGTTATAAGAAATTGATGGATAATGGTTTATGGTTGTAATGCATGTGAAACTTGACATGTTAAACCTTGAGAAATTGTTATGTGTTTCATATTGGTTTTGAACATTTCAAGCATGGTGGTTTTCTTTGGGGGAAAGGGAAATTTTCATTTAATGCCCTGCATTTTGCTGTAGCGAGAATCATTCTCATTGTAGCGAGAAACTCTCTAGTTTTGAAAGGGTAGGTTGGCTGAAAACTCGCTACAGCAAGGATGCATTTTCGCTGCAGCGAGAATGACACTGTAGCTTCTCGCTGTAGCGAAATACATTCTGGCTATAGCGAGAAACTTTCTGTTTCTGGGTTACAATTTTACTACAGTGAGATTGAATTTCGCTGCAGCGAGAAACATTCTGTTTCTAGGTTACAATTTCGCTGCAGCGAGAAACATTCTATTTTGGTCTTCTATCTTGTTCAATTGCTACCCTATCTTTTACTTCTTTGCTACCATATCAGAGTATGGACTTCCAACATTGAGGATTAAATGAGTTAAGTTTAAAATGAGGAGGTTTAGTGAGAAATCCTCAGCCAGTTGAGAAACCCTTGTTCGGTTAATAACTAAATCCCAACGTCGCTGCAGCGAGAATGCCTTTTCGCTGCAGTGAAGATTCGTTGTCGTATTTGACTTACTTGTGTAATATTGAAGCTTTTATTCTTCAAATGGTTCATTATGTATGGGTTAATGATTTTCAAATGATTAATCATTTAAAGGCTTGATGAGGGGTTTTTAATAAGAATATAAACAAATTGCATTGTTTTCAAAAAGAATGCATCATGATTTCATTAACGATTCCTTATGGTATGCTTCTTCCCTTCCTTGTTCACTCACTCGGTTTATAATCACCATTTTCAAATTCATGTTTTCAAATCACGAGGCAGTCGGTAACTAGGACGAGGTGTCCTTATAGACCTGTGTCCATCTTTTGGTAAGTGTCTCGACATTCAGTAATTGTACATTCATCCGAGTCCTTCCGTTGGAAGTTGAGTGTTATTTTGTTTTGTATAGACAAACTTAATGTAAATTATTAGAATACATGTTGTAGACATTGTATGTAAATTTTTAAGGAGCAATGCCAGTACGAGTTGGTAATGTATATCACTATTTTGATTCAAAAGTATGAAATATGACTTAGCAATATTTGATGGAATGATGAGTAGGATAAATCGGTAGGCTTGCTTGGGCTTAATAGACTATGTTTATTGGGTCCTTGTGCCGGTCATGGCCCAAAAATTTGGGTCGTGATAAAATTAGAACCATAAATTTACAACACATCAAATGGTCTCCAATTACTCTATTTTCAAAGCCATCATTTAATTTCAAGACAATTTATAAAATCATTTCATTTAAACACATTTTATTTATAAAACATAAAGATTTACCATTTAAACTTAATTTCCAAAAATCACAAAATCGGATAAAAATCACTTTAGATAATTAAGATGATAGTAAGGTTACTCACTGTTTCGGGGAGTCGAATTTCGAGTACTTCGATTCTTGATCCTCGGGTACTATCTCTTTACTTTTGCCAAAATGCTCACCACCTAGACATAATGCACAATAAGCCATTTACTACATTTGTGCTAAATTGTTATAAAACCAATTCAGGCTCTATACTAATGCATGAAATGGGATGTGAAATACTTGGTTAACTATTTAAATATGATGTTCAATATAAATTCATTTCTATACCTAAGTAAATCGATATTAGCCTAATTCGATCTATCACCCGATTAATTGGCCAATACGTCCAATTTAACTCCAATTAAATTGATTTTTCTTCCAATTCTTAATTCACCAAACACAAGTCAAATAACCTAAAATTTGGCAAATCCATCTTCATTTTTCTTTTTAGAATTTTCTGTCAATAATGGTGCATCAACACTGTGATCTTTCCTACTACTTTTCCACACCATAATTCATCATTTTCTAACCAATTCTCTTAAAATAAAAATCAAATTTATCCTCACTCAATACAAGGTAGGTTCAGCCATTGATGGGTGATGGGGAAAATGAATTCTTTTCTTATTGTTTTGCTTCTAGACATGGTAAACTAACTAAAAACACTAACAAAACTTGAAATCAAATTAATCCGACATCATTCTTTCTCCATACCCATTTAGCTAACCATGAATTCACCATGAAAAAATATAATTTAACCATGGAAAATAAGGAGAAATGCTTAAGGAAGATAGATTTCAAGTTTAAATTGAGAAATCCTACCTTTTTCACTCGTTTTCCTTGATTTTTCCACACTTTTTTCTTGCAATTCTCCACCTAGGGTTTGGTTCTTCCTTTTCCTTCCATTGTTCTTCCTTTGGCCGGCCATATGAAGAGAAATGGGTTGATTTTGTGCTAATTTATAAGGAAAATAATAAATGGATGAGATTTTGACACATGTCACCATTCCATTGGTCCATGTGTCATACTTAGCCATTAAGTAATCTCTCTCAACCATTTAAATTTCTTCAATTATCCATGATAATATTGGGTAAAATTCATGTGCTGGATAAGTGTTGGGTGGTGTAAAATTACTATTTTGCCATTGGACGGTAAAATCACTATTTTTCCCCTATGCCTGAAAAAATGTTGGAATTAAAATTTTTCACTTCTCAAACTCAAATTATGTTCTAAATAGTCAATCTTAGTGAAAAAATTTTCATCCAACACTCACATCTTAATTGGGTGGCAAAATGACCATTTTGCCTCTAGGTCATGAAAATTCCAATTTGACTCTAAATCAGTCCTCGAACTCTGAATCAGCATTTTATGTCATTCTGGGGTTTTAAAATTCTCAATTTCATCTTAAAATCTCTATTTGAACTAGTTCAAAGCTTAATTCAACTTAATTGTACCATTTGGTACATTGTCGTCCTTTATCGATTTTCGAGGTACCCAAGTAAGCAAACATGCATTCTTATGTAGGAATGGCATAATAAACATATTGTCGAGCTAGGTTTGACAGTTAAGATCCCTCTGCTAAAATATATACTTTAAACTTTTATGGTCCGTATATATCTTGCAAGTCTAACCATACAAGTACTGTCTCCAAATCTTTAAGGCAAACACGATTGCCACCATCTCTAATTGTGTGCGAGGTAATTCTGCTCATGCCTTTTAAGTTGCCTTGATGTATATGTAATCACCTTCCGACGCTGCATTAATACACACCCTCAACCAACCCGTGATGCATCACAGAATACTATATAACTCCCTGTGCCTTGCGGTAGGCTTAATACTAGAGCTGTGGTGAGACATGCCTTGAGCTTTTGCAAGCTATCCTCATAAGCACTTGACCACTCAAATTTTGTATCTTTACGTGTCAGCTTAGTCAGAGGGGTGACTATTTTGGAGAAGTCCTTCACAAAGTGATGATAATAGCCAGCCAAACCCAAAAAGCTTCTAATCTCTGTAACTGATGTTGGCCTTGGCCACTTTTCCACTGCCTCAACTTTCTTTGGATCGACTTGTACCCCATCCTTAGATACCACATGTCCAAAAAATGCAATGCTTTCAAGCCAAAACTCACACTTGGAGAACTTGGCATACAATCGATGTTCTCTCAAAGTTTGGAGCACTATCTTAAGATGCTGCTCATGCTCCTCTCTGCTCTTCAAGTAGATCAAGATGTCATCAACATACACCACCACAAACTTGTCCAAATAGGGCTTGAACACTCGGTTCATCAAATCCATAAAGGCCGTAGAGGCATTCGTAAGCCCAAAAGACATCACCAGGAACTCATAGTGCCCATATCTTGTTCAAAATGTGGTCTTTGGTATATCTTCATTTCGGATCCTCAATTGATTGTCCCCAGATTGTAGATCTATCTTAGAGAAACATTGTGTTCCTTGTAATTGATCAAATAGATCATCTATTCTTGGAAGGGGGTACTTATTCTTCACAGTCACTTTATTAAGTTGTCGATAGTCAATGCACAATCTAAGTGACCCATCTTTCTTCTTTACAAATAACACCGGTGCTCCTTATGGTGAGATGCTAGGACTGATGAAGCCTTTATCCAACAAATCTTCTAACTGATCCTTAAGCTCCTTAAGCTCCGTAGGTGCCATTCTATATGGGGGTATGGATATAGGTCTAGTGTCGGGAATCAAATCTATGCAAAATTCAATCTTTCGCTCGGGAGGCAAAGTTGGTAGTTCCTCGGGAAATACATCCATGAACTTGTTCACCATCGACAGTTGGCTTATATCTCCAACCTTCGCCTGAGTGTCCCTTACCACAGCCAAATAACCTGAAAAACCCTATCGTAATAGCCTTCTGGTAGACATAACCGATATCAAATTGGTTGGAGCATTGCTTTTATCCCCCGTAATACTAAATGGTGGCTCATTCGGGAAATCAAATCTAACCAATTTATGATAACAATCCACGCTGGCATGGCAAGGTGATAACCAATCCATTCCCAAGATCACGTCAAAGTCTAAGGTGTCTAACACCACTAGATTCACCAAAGTGTCTTTGTCCTTGACTCGAACTACACAAGACTCATATTCTCATTCAGCTACAAATACCTCCTTTAAAGGAGTAGACACCACTAATTGTTCTTCTCTCCTAACACGATCCTTACCCAGACGAAGTGCAAAACATGGAGAAATAAAAAAATGGGTAGCACCAGGATTAAACAATACTCGAGCATCCATATTACAAATAAAAAGAGTACTTGAGACCACTGCATTGGATGCTTGGGCCTCTTGGGTTGTTAAAGCATATACCCTTGCTTGGCCCCTACTAGCAAAACTCTGTCGTCCGGACCCAGACGGCCTACTCTGGGAGGAAGTAACAACACTTCTACCCCTCGATCCACTAACCCCCCAATCAGATAAGGCGGCTACTGAAAGAGCAGATAAAACTAGTTGAGTAGAGTTACAAGCAAAATCTTGTGAATGATGAGCCATCGAGCAATTCCTATTAATAGGCCCAGGTTGACCACACCCATAACAAACTCTCGTAGTATGGAAACATCATCCACTATGCTGCACTCCACAATTATTGCAACGATCAATAGCTTGACTACCTTGCCTTGAATCTTGCTGCCTTCCCCTACTAAAAGTTTTCTGCCTTGATCCAACGTTGGCACTAGTCAAGTCACTCCCCTGTTAGGGTAATCGTGAGTCTCTCTATGGGCCTTGATGGCTAAAAGATGAAACACAGTTACTGAAGTTCCTGCGACTCCGATAGCCCCTATCTTGGCCTTCTTTGCTCTATCCCTCTCAGCCCTACTCTCACTGGTCCTCATCTCAATTCGTTGAGCGTAATCCACTGCTGCGAAGTAGGTATTGAAATCTTGGGATGCCACAGCCCTAAACAGTGGCTCCACTAGCCCATCCATAAATCTCTAAATCTTCATCTCCTTAGTAGAAACTAGATAGGGCCCATACCGAGCCAACTGCATGAATTTGATGTCGTATTCTAACACCATCATACTTGGGGTCTATACTAAGGCCTCAAACTCCCTAGCCCATGCATTACATACACTGAGTGGTAAGAATCGATCTAAGAAGGTTATACTGAATTCTTTCCAAGTCAACGGTGTTGCATTTGCCGGTTTACCTCTACACAATAAGCCATACCACTCTTCGCAACGTCCTCTAATCGGAAGGCGGCCAACTCAACTGATCTAGTATTAGAGCATCCTAAGGCCTCACCAATTTTCTCCATCTTATCTAAGAAAATCTGGGGTTTCTCTGATGCATCAGACCCTAAAAATTATGGAGGCTTAAGCTACAAGAAATCAGGAAGGAAAATCTCTAAATGACCCTTCTCTACCTCATGATGTTGGCAATCGGCCTGTCTTTGGGAGTTGGGGGATTCTTGTATTGTAGGTCACCTTTCCATTATCCTCTGTATATCATCCATACGGGGTTGCCATCATCTCTACAACCTGGTTAACTCCCTGTAGACTTGCTGCCAAGTCCTCGAAGGTAATACCCAAGGTTAGTTGTCTACCCACATCACCTGAAGATTGTCCCTCCTCATGTCTACTCATAGGTGTATCCGCCCTCATCGGCTTAATGGCCCCACCACGTCTACCTCGCCCCCTATGGGTGGATGCCGTGGCCTATCTGTCATCTCATTAGGGGCATCTTGCTCCTATATCCGTCTTGAGGTAGCTCATGTCTTAGGCGACATTCTTACCTAGACAAGTGCAAACACCTATTATTAAACACATTCTTCTATAATCATACATAAAGGAAAAGGTGGTTTTTAAGATAGGGAATCTATGCGGTCCCTTGGTTGTAAGATGTGTCGTGGTTCACACTTCATAACCAAAGTTTCCATATAAAGACTTGACACTCCTTCTGGACCAAGAAAAGGGAAGTCCTAAGACCTAAACAACTTACGGCTCTGATACCAAGTTTATCACGACCCAATTTTTGGGCCATGACCGGTGCATGGGCCTAATGGACGTAGCCCACTAAGCCCAAGCAAGCCTATTTATATAATCGTACTCATTATCCCGTCAACAACTTTTACATTTACATCTCATAATCTCAACCCTTTAAGTACTTTAACAGTAAATTATAACAATTAAAACTGCATTTATATTATCCCAAAATAACATTAACTATTGCCACTCATGGTAGCTTTACCAATCAAAATGTACATATATGGTCTAAGGTATACATCTTAGTACTTTACATCACAAGTACGTATTTACAACAAAAATTACTTTGGGCTTCCAGATGAGTGACCAAGGTGAAAATGCGACTATGAAATGCCAAGATACCTACCAAGGATACGAATCTACGAGAACAACTCGACCTTATTACCGGTTGCCTCTTGATTTGAAAACATGAATTTGAAAAAGGTAAGTATAAACTCAGTGAGTGAACATAAGAAGGGAACAAGCAATCGATAGGAAGAACTTGGAAATCATGATGCACTTTTTTCAAAAACAATGAAATTGATTTAATTTCTTACTAAAAACCCCTCCTTTCAAACTTTGATTAATAACCTCAAAGTGTTGCAAAAGCCCATGATCAATTCATGAAGTTAAATGGGTGAAAAATATGTCAAAATCAAGCAAAGTAGTAAGCATGGCAACAAGTTTCTCACTGCACTGAGAAATAGTGTTAATTTGCATGTATTTCAGTTTTTCTAGTATATCTCCCACTAAAGAAGTCTAGTTGACCTTATTTTTAGACCATTAGAAAGCTAAGAGGCAGGGCTACAACTTTTATGTTTACCACTTTTCCCAGTTCGGACGGGAAAGTGGTCCAAATCTTCATTGAAGTGAAAGCTCTGCACTAGAATCCAAGAGTTTCTCGCTGCAGTGAGAATCAGGCCAGTGTGACTCCCAAAACCCGAGAGGTTCTCGCTGTAGCGAGAAACAGAGCATTTTAAGTGAAACGGGTCTTGTTACATCAAAAGCCATTTTCTTGTTGAAATGAAAAGCAATTTGGGAGCAATTAACAATGCCAACACACAACATAATCACAATTATTTTCATAAACTTTCTATAACATATATATATTTGTATATACATACATCATCATGCATACCATCCCATCACACTCAACTCAATGCAGTATCATCATCATGTGTGCACTCACTACTCGCACATTCAACATTATCACACAACATTATTCATCAATACAAAACATATATTCATGTATATACCTACCAACATAATATAGAAGCACATGGATTCATCCTTTTACACATTTCACATTTTTCATAGCATCAAAATATTTTATCAAGGGCTTGTTCCCTGGCACACATTTTTAAAGAAAAGTTGGATAAAATCATTCAAATGTTCATTCAAATACATTACATTTCCTAAAGAAATTTTAAAGTGCAAGTTCACTCACCAATCTTTATTGATGTTTTGGTGGGCTCTAGCTTGGACTAATGTTCTGAATAGAGGTGTAGGGTTTTCTTGGAACCTATCACACACAACAACATCACCATCAACCCAACTTCGCATTATTACTATTCCAAAGCTAGTTTCTAAATTGGGTTATACTAGTCATTCCTAACTAGTTACCAACTACTATTAAATGGCTATTATTTGCACCATCCTAATCACTTTAAAATGAATAAACAACCTCAACTACAAAACATTCCCAAGTCTCATCACTAGCTATTCTCAACACTTAAATATCAAATTCTAATTCCCTATTCACCTTGGTAGCTTCGTAGTTGAATCCCTTTCCAAATATTTCAAGCTATTATGGAAGCTCCATCTTTCTCTCTCTAAACACCTAGCTAGTGAGAGAAAGTGTGGAAGTAAGATTTTTTTTTCCAGGCTTTTAAAGTGAGAGAGTGAAAGAGTACAAAGGTTTTATGAAAGGGTGCACAAAAGCATGAAAAGTGGAGCTAGCTTGAGAGAGTTATGGAAGCTTAAAGAGAACTCCCATGGAGGATGAAGAAACGTGAGAAGGAAGAACGAAGAAGAAGAAGAAGAAGAAGCTGTTGGAAAATGTGAGAAGAAGCTGTTGGAAGATGATATTTATAGCTCAAGCTTATCCAACTCCACTTAAATTATGAAAATGCCATTGGCAAGTTAGCTTATTCTTCTCCAATCCTTTGTGCAATCTTTTTACTTTTTTCACACTGAGGTCAAGTCCACAATGGTTTAAAAATACTCGAGTTTACAAAAAATTAAAATTTTGACTCGAAATGAAAAATGATCATTTTGCCCCTACTTTGGAAATCATCATTATTTTTATTTCCTTCATTATTTAATCCTTATTTTCATCATTCATTTATGCTTTAGGACTGCTTAGGCCTTAAAAATGTTTGAAAGCATACTTCTAGGGGCTCACTAATGAAATGACGAAATTACCCCCAGCTCGAGTTATCGTGTTTACACCTAGTTATGAGGCTATAGAGGTCGAGGTCTTAGAGTAATGCTACTGACATACTATTGCTCCTACATGAGATGTTTGGTACAAAAACAAGGCTTGCTAAGGAGAAAACAATCAATGCTTTGAAGGACTTTAAACAGAAACCTAGGGAGCCAGTTAGAGATTACATGTTGAAAGTGATCTCTTGTCTCAATAAGGTAGAACTAAAGGGTGTCGAGATAGATGCAGAAATGCAAATATCAATGATTGTTCATAGCTTGAATTCGTCATTTTCACAGTTCAAATTGGATTATGAACTGCATACTAAGGATTACAACTTAAGTAAGCTAATGAATGATCTCCAAAATGTGGAAGAGGTTCTTGATTTGAAAAAGAAGTCTGAAGCACATGTAGTTTCCACTTCTAAGCCCAAACCCAAGGGTAAAAAGAAGATAGCTGGAAATAAAAACACTTTTAAGGGCTCAATGGGAGCAAAAAAAAACTGCCAATGAAGAAAAAGACTACTTCAGAAGATAACACCAAAGGAAAATGTTTCCATTGTGGTGTGAAAGGACATTAGAAGTGAAATTGCAAGGTTTACCTTGAAGAAATCTAGAAGAGTAAACAAGTTATGGGTTTTCTAAATATGTTAGAAGCTTGTTTAATGGTTGATTCTATGGATACTTGGATAGTTGATTATGGTGCCATTAACCATGTTTGTAATTCTTTACAAGGGTTTTAATAAAGGAGAAAATTGAGTAAAGGGCAGTTTTGGATAAGGATGGCAAATGGCACATTTGTTTCAGCATTAGTAGTGGGAGCCATTATTCTTCAATTTCCTTATGGTCGTAGCTTAGTTTTGGAAAATGTTTATTACATTCCAAAGACTTATAGAAATTTGATTTCTACCTTTTGTTTAATAAAGTCTAGATATTCAGTTTATTTTAGTGAAACACTCACTATTTATAAGAATAAGGATTTTATTTGTTTTGGAATTGTAATATATAATCTTTATTTCCTTGAGCCTACGACTTATTCTGTAAATGTTATAGAAGCAATACGATTTAGAATTGAAAGAGTTAGAGAATCTAGCATAAATCAAAATTATCTTTGGCACTTGCGTTTAGGTCATATCAATCAAATTAGACTCAATAGGCTTATAAAGGATGGTACTCTACCAGACATGGTTAAGGGTCCTTTGCCAATATATGAGTCTTGTATTAAAGCTAAAATGACTAAAGGGCCTTTCAAGACAAAAGGTAATAGAATGCCAAATGTTCTAGACTTGGTGCACACAAATGTGTGTGCACCAATGAACATAGAACCTAGAGGAGGTTATGAATATTTCATAACTTTTATTGATGAGTACTCAAGACATGGCTTTGTGTAGTTAATGCACAGAAAAAGTGAATCCTTTGAAAAGTTCAAAGAATTCAAAGCCAAAGTTGAAAAGCAACTAGGCAAGCCATTGAAACAACTTCGATCAGATCAGGGAGGTGAGTATTTATCAGATGAATTTCAACAATATCTCATTGACAATGGGATAATTTCCAATTGGTCAGCGTTGAGAACACTTCAACATATTAGTGTAGCTGAAAGAAAAAATAGGACTCTTTTAGAAATGGTTAGATCAATGATGTCCTATGCTAACCTTCCAATCTCATTTTAGGGATATTGCATGCAAACTGCTGAGTACTTGCTCAATTTTGCTCCATCTAAGGTTGTGCCTAAGACACCAAAGGAGCTGTGGATATGGCATAAATCATCTGTATGTCATTTGCGAATTTGGGGATGTCTTGCACATGTTTTAAAGCCTAAGTTCACAAAGATGGAACCAAAGACTCAGGTGTACTTGTTTGTAGGATATCCAAAAGGAACAAGAGGTTATTACTTCTATAATCCTCAAGATAAGAAAGTTTTTGTTAGTGCAAATGCCACTTTTTTAGAGGAAAAGTTTGTGAGAAATCACAAACCTTGAAGTAAAATTGTCTTCGAAGAATTGTCATATCTTTCAGATTTAAGAGTTAATTATGAAGAAGTCATAACACAGTCTTGTTCAAAGGTTGAAATAGAAACACAAACTGAACATCAAATAGTGGTGACTAGACGTAGTGGGAAGGTTGTGAGACAACTAGGGAGATAGATAGGTCTTGGAGAAAACAAGATTGCACTCTTAGATGAATAGGAATCTAACCCTAGTACATATAAGAAAGCTATTAACGATATAGATGCTGAAGAGTGGCATAAGGTAATGAAATCTGAGTTAGACTCCATGGATTCTAACAAAGTTTAGGCTTTAGTAGATCCACCTGAAGGGATAAAACCCATAGGGTGCAAATGGATTTACAAGAGAACAAGAGAAAGTGATAGAAAGGTGGAGACCAGCAAGACTAGACTAGTGGCCAAGGGTTTTACCCGAAGAAAAGGGATTGACTATAAGGAAACCTTCTCGCCAGTTGCTATTCTTAAATCCATCAGGATCCTTCTATCCGTAGTCGTACATCAGGATGTCAAGACCGTATTTTTAAATGGGAATCTTGAAGGGCACATTTATATGGCTTAACTATAAGGTTTCATTAAAAAGGGCCACAAGCATAAGGTCTGTGAATTGCGTAGGTCCATTTATGGATTAAAGCAAGCATCTAGGTCTTGGAACATAAGATTTGATACTACTATCAAATCATACAGTTTCCAACAAAATGTTGGCAAACACTATGTCTATAAAAAGATACAAGATAAAAAGGTTATTTCCATAGTCCTTTAAGTTGATGACATTCTACTCATTGGGAATGATGTAGGAATGTTATCAACAGTTAAAGGTTGGCTAAACAAAAAATTAAATATGAAGGATTTGGGATAAGCTAGCTATGTTTTGGGTGTCAAACTTATAAAGGATGGTAAGAACAAGCAAATAGCATTATCTCAAGCATCCTACATAGACAAGATTTTGGCCAAGTTTGCTATGTAAGATTCGAAGAAAGGTTATATGCCTTCTAGACATGGAATCAAACTTTCTAAGGAGATGTCACCTAAAACTCCAGAGGAAGTTGAAAGCATGAGACGGATTCTAGATGCATCTGTTGTTGGAAGTCTTATGTATGCTATGTTGTGCACTAGGCCAAATATTTGCTATGCAATAGGATTGGTTAGTATATTTTAGTCAAACCCAAGCATCGAGCACTGGATTACAGTCAAGTGCATTTTTAAATATCTTTGTAGAAAGAAGAATTACATGCTTGTATATTCTATAAGTGACCTTATAGCAACAAGGTACATTGATTCAAACTTTTAGTTTGATGTTGATTTTAGGAAATTGATATCAGGATCTGTTTTCATCATTAGAAGAGGAGCCATAGCTTAGAGGAGTGTAAAGTAATCTTGTCTTGTAGACTCTACATGGAGGCAGAGTATATTGCGGCTTCTGAAGCAACAAAGGAAGTTGCATGGCTTCGTAAGTTCCTTATGGACCTTGAAGTAATTCTAAATGCGGACAAGCCTATTACACTCTATTGTGATAACAGTGGAGTAGTGGCTAACTTAAAAGAACTGTAGAATGATAAATCAGCAAAGCGAATTAAAAGAAAATATCATCTCATTCAAGAGATCATAAAACGTGGAGAAGTACTTGTGAAGAAAATTCCAACAAAGCAGAACCTCGTCGATCCATTCACAAAGACTCAACACAAAAGAGTTTTGACGATCACTTAAAAGGTCTTAGAATGAGGGATATGTCATACTTGCATCAGGGCAAGTAGGAGATTGTTAGGAATTTTGAGAATATGGTGCCTTGGAAAACAAGTATATTCTCATACTTAATTTCATTAAATTTATTTGTAATGAAAGTGCATTTTGATAATAAGATGAAAAGTTTGTTTTAAGTAAGCATTCATTGTCTAGTTATTAAGGTACCATGATTCTATTGAGACATTAAAATACATTTGTATGAAGAGTCATACATAGGAGACATGTATTTTAATTGAATCTAAAAATTATTCACAGCCATATAATAAAGTTGGTCACTTTATTGTGTTAAGGCTATAGTGTCCGAATTACTTCCAACAAAACGAATGTGAATCATTTCAAAGGAATGATGAGTCTCAAATTATCAAAATGGTTGACTTCGAGTAATGACAATATAACATGAATTGGAATCATGTGAGAATCAAATTTAATTTTAACTGCTACTTAAATCTTGATCTCAAACTTATGCATTTGCTTATAGTAGAACTGAAATCCTGATAGATAGTGGGCTCGTGTTTAATCTCCTTATAATCTTTGATAGACCATGAGTAGGATCATCATAAAGCATTGATCTAGACTCCGTATTTTGAGATTATAATCGAGATGAACATCTAGGAACATATATCTGAATAATAGAGTTCATAACATTAACATCACTTCTAGTGATTTCAAGAAGATTGGTGATTGATCTGGGCCTAGTGGATTGATGAATTAGCTACTCATCACATCTAAATACTCAAAAGATTAGAGATAGAGTATTGAATCACAAATTGGATGAAATTTGACACTAGATGACAAAATTGACAAAAAGGGTAAAACGGTAATTTCACCTTTAATCATTGGATGGTTATGAGAGTTCATAATATAAGACCTACAATTGGATAACTAATAATTAATATCAAGTATTGAATTGTTTCTTGTAATTATAATTAATCCAAAAGTGCAACCATGAATCTTTGGTGGAGTGGTTTCATGGTTAAGAAGTTTGAATTATTTTTTTAATGAGATTAAGAATAATTATAAGTTTATTGGGGCTTCCAACAACTATGTCCAAATAGATACCCCATTACCTTTATAGAATTCAACTTATTTAAGTTGGAATGTATGTCTTATTTGATTAATTAAATTGTGTACAAAAATGACAGTTTTAACATGTTTGTCTTAATTTAGATAAGAAAACATGTTTGGTCTTAATTTATACAAGAAAATATGTTTGTCTTAATTTAAGACAAGAAAAATTTTTTTGGCTTAATTTAGACAAGAAAACATATTTGTCTCAATTTAGACATGATAACATATTTTTGTCTGAATTAAAGACAAAAGTTGTCTTAAATTAAGATAATGCTAGGAGGATTCTTACAAAATGAATCTAGACATCCATGTTTATAAAAGGAGACTCCATGTTTGACTATCACTCTTTTATTTATTATTAATTATTTTTAAATGAAGATAGATAATAATAAAATAAGATTTATTATTCAACAAGGAGTTTTATTTTATCAAGAACTCTAAATGATAATTAGAGAATTAAATTATTGATTCTTTAATTTTAATTTTGATAATTATGGAGCATATTTGATGCTTCAATAACTTTAGATGGATGCAGAAGATTGATTCAAAGGTGTTTGATTTTGATTAAACCTTTGAGGCAAGAGTTTTAATAAAAAGAGAACAGATTGGAAGAAAATAAACAAAGGTACTTTTTCTTGAAAAAGTTTCAACCGTCACTTTTCTCCTCCTCCTCTAAACTTTGTCGTCTCTTTCTTCCTTTCTCCCATTCTTGCTTAATTTTATGAAAGAAAATAACCATTCATTTTTAGGAAGAAAAAGTGACAAAATCGATTGCCATCTTGTAGTCTAGCATTCCACACCTTGCCCACTTAAGGTTTAAGTTGAAAGCATTCTTGACGAATAAATGGTAAACATTTTTGGTCGAGAAATCATTCATTGGTATGATGGTATCCAAAAATAAGAATCTCAAAATAAAAGTTATGTTTTTTTTTAATTAATAGGTTCTTATTTTTTAGGATGTGATTATGTTACTTGCAATAAGAATGATGTGTGTTTCCGTTTGTGTAATTGGATTACTTGCTTCCTTTATAAAAGAAATTTTTTGAAATCCATGCCTTACACAATCACATAAATCCACTAAGATCCTACTCTAATACTAGTTTGCTACAAAAATGGCATTTGTCATAATCCTTGTCTTTTTTTACTCCTCTAGTAGGCTTCATACCTTTTGAAGTTGATGTCTTTTTATCCTTGTCTTTCTTAGAAAATTTTCTTTTCTTATTTTTATTTTTCTTAGAAAATACTAGATGAACTAAAGGTTTCTTCTTCGCAACGGTGTTCTCAACTTGTGTGGGTATATGCAATAAGCCTGATAGGGTTACATCAATCTTGTTCATGGTGATGTTCAACATAAACTGTGAATAGCTCTCTAGTAGCAAAGAAAGCACAAGATCTATGCTCAAATCATGATCCATAACTCAACCCAACTACTTAACTAGAGTGATATATCTTGTCATCTTAAGCACATGAGGCCTTAATAGGCTTCTTTCAGACATTTTACATTAGAACAATTCCCTTGAAATATCCAATCTTTTTACACGACTTTCCTTATTGAACATTCTCAAAGGTTTAGGATAATTATCACAGCCTAATTTTCTGCCCATGATCGACGCAAGGGACCAATGGGCTCAGCCCACTAAGCCCAAGCAACCTACTTACATGATCTTATACGTTGATCCATATTCCTTTAGAATCTGAAATTCATACTACTTAATTACAATTCTATTGAAAACAACTCATAAAACCCAGTCATGTATTCATAATGGCATCATCAACCATTATATACATACATATAATTTGACTAGTGAATCTCAGCATTTCACAACAAGTAGTCATATACACGTAATTAAAACTTGACCGTCGGCAGAGTGACTCTATGCATGGTTGCTAACATTTAATGTCATGGGAAACCTACCGAGCAAAGGATAGGGAGGAGCACCTCGTCTTAGGGTTCAATCACCTTTGACTCAGGAAAACCTAAAACATGAAGTTGAAAATGATGAGTATAAACCCAGTGAGTGAACAAGGAAGGGAACAAGCAACGTTAAGAAAAGTTTAGAAATCATGATGCACTTAAGTCAAAAAACAATGCACTTTAATTTAACTCTTATTAAAACCCCTCATTTCTAACCCTTGGTTGTTCAATCACTCGATGATGAAGGATCCATGAACCACAAAAGTTGAAGAGTGAAAACTTTAGTAGAATTCAAGCCAGTCAAGCATAATAGATTGACTCTCATCGCAGCGAAAAGGCATTCTCGCTACAACGAAATTCTGGCCAGATAAAATCCAAGGGGCTTTCACTACCATCGGGAAAATTCCACTCATGCCACGTTGCACATTAAATTGAACACATTGACAATACTCAAGTTTTCAACAGTCAATACAATCACATATTAAATCCAAACATCTCTATATAGTAAATATATATATAAGCACATACACCACCATCACCTCACCCGGCTCATGTGCATCCCCCTACATAGTGCACATAACCGGACACCCCATCTCACCTAACTCATGTGCATCATTACCGGCATGTGCACTGCCCATTCCGCACATGCACGGCTGTAATTATCACAACATTGTCATTCAACCGGCATTTGTACTGCCCACTCCGCACATGCACGGTTACAATTATCATAATATTGTCATTCAACCGGCATGTGCACTACCCACTCGCACATGCACGGTTACAATTATCACACAATGGTACCATTTATGACATAGTATAGATATATATATATATATATGAACATTATACAAAAACATATGGATTCATCTTTTTACACATTTCACATTCCATAACATCAAACATTTTATCAAGGACTTGTTCTCAGGCAATTTTAAAGCAAAAACTGATAAAATTTCCAAATGATTCATTGAAACACGTAAACATTTCCCCAAAACATTTTGAAATGCAAGTTCACTCACTTTACGATAGCGGGATATTACATCGTTATTTCATCGGAGGTGTCTCTGATTATTTTCACTGGCCGGTCGCTCGTTGTTTACTCCGGCACACCACCACAATAGTCTAACCTTATCTTTGCACTTCCTAACAATAATATGAACTCAATATATTTAATTATATATGTATACGGATAGTACTTCAATCAATTAATCTGACTCAAATTTATATTTTTCATCCTATCATGAAACCATCTTTAATTAACTCACATCTTAATACATTTTTTTCTAAAATTACTTATATCCATTGCTTATGTAATTCCTTAGATTTTATCACTAGTAACTTATTTATGATGTCACTATGAGACCGCAACCTCTATAGGCTTGTAACTAAGTATAGATGTAATAATACGAGCCAGGGGTAGTTTCGTCATTTTCTCTAATAAGCTTCCAGAAGAAAGTTTTATGATATTTTAAGGTATAAATGGGTATAAGACTGCATAAATGATGTG
The DNA here is from genome assembly GCF_053813885.1 of Theobroma cacao. Taxonomy (NCBI): domain Eukaryota; kingdom Viridiplantae; phylum Streptophyta; class Magnoliopsida; order Malvales; family Malvaceae; genus Theobroma; species Theobroma cacao. The sequence continues at coordinate 21,386,184 of NC_142642.1, read as the reverse complement.
TGCTGATGAAAACATGAAGAAAACTAGAAGTTTCAACAATTGTCATAACAGGGGCAAAATGGTCATTTTTCACCTCGGGTTAAAATTTTAAGTTTTTATGAACCCGAACATGTCTAGACCATTATGGATCTTGTCCCAATGTTAAAAGAGCAAAAAGATTGCATAAAAGATTAGAGGAGGATAAGTTAATTGGCGGAGGGGTATTTTTGTAATTTTAAGGGAATGGATAAGATTGGCTATAAATATCTTGAATTTCCAGCAGCTTCTTGAGATTTTCCAGCAGCTGGTCTTCTTCTTCCCTTCTCCTCTCTCACGTTTCTTCAATTCCTCCATGGGAGTTTTCTTCAAGCTTCCATAACTTTCTCTCTCTAGCTTTAATTTTCATGTTTTTGGTGCACCTTTTCATAAACCCTTGTGCTATTTCATCCTCTCACTTTAAAACCATTGATAAATCTCATTTCTGTACTTTCTCTCACTAGTTGGACATTTTAGACAGAGAAAAAGAGAATTACCCCATTGATTTGGAAGCAATTGAAGAGAATTTGACTACAAAGGAGCCCTAGGGTAAGTGATGAATTAAGCTTGGTTTTTAGTTGTAGAAAATGGCTAGTAATTGGGATTTATGAGCTGTTTTGTTGTTGACTATGTTCATTACTTTTTAGTGATTAAGATAGTGAACATAGATAGCCGTTTAATGTGGCAATTGAAAACTAGTTAAGAGATAGCTTTTAGGGTTCATAGTGTGCAAATTGACCTATTGCTTATGCTAATGTGATCCTAGGTTCTAAGGAAGCCCCATCATCTCATTTGGACAATTAGGAGAATTGGAGTCATCTAAAGGCTCTACAATCAATTGGTGAGTGGACTGCCTTCAAAACTTGTTTTGGGAAATATAATGTATTTGCCACCCATTTGAATGAATTAGCAAGTTTTTCATAAAGACAAGTGCCTTGGGAACAAGCTTTTGCAAAATGGTTTTATGTTGTGATATGTGATTGCTATGGATTCATGCACTATTATAGTATGATGATATATAAATGTGTGTGTTGTGCAGAATGAATGATATTGTGTATAATGACTATAACCGCGTGTGTGCACGATGTGGGGGGATGCACATGCCGGTGATGATGGTGGTGTGAGAGATGGATGATGATAGTGCCTGTGTGCAGGATGTGGGGGGATGTACACGATGGCACTAATTGTGCATGATGTGGGGGGATGCACACGATGGTGCCAGCTATGTGCACAATGTGGGGGGATGTACATGAGCCGGGTGTGTTTATGATGATGTTGATGTTTATCTATGTAATTATGCACATCTAGACTTATGAAATGAAAACTTATGAATGTGATATATGATTGACATATATGAGAAATTTGATACATTGCACTTTGGAATTTTCATGTGCTGTATGTTTATTTTGTTGGTTTAACAGGATGGTCTTTTTGTTGAGTGAGGGGAAACTTTTCTCTTGTTGCTCTATTTTTGCTGCAGAGAAATTCATTCTCGCTGCAGTGATAAACTCTCGGGTTTGAGAACCTTCACCAGAACTGGTTCTCGCTGTAGCGAAAATGAATCTCGCTGCAGCGAGATAGTCACTGTAGTTTCTCGTTGCAGCAAAAAGGAATCTCGCTGTAGCTAAAAACTCTTTGTTTCATCAACTGAATTTCGCAGCAATGAGAAAGAATTTCGCTGCAGTGAGAAACCTTCTGTTTCTGGGTTACAATTTCGTTGCAGCGAAAAAGGAATCTCGCTGCAGCAAAAAACCTTATGTTTTGGTCTCCTATCTTGCCCAATTGCTACCTTATCTTTCACTTCTTTGCTACCATATCTGAGCATGGACTTCCAACATTAAGGATTAAATGAGTTAAGTTTAAAATGGAGAGGTTTAATGAGAAACCCTAGGCCCGTTGAGAAACCCTTGTTCAGCTAATAACTAAATCCCAACGTCGCTGCAACGAAAATTCATTCTCGCTGCAACTACGCTACAGGGAGAATGCCTTTCCGCTGCAGTGAAGATTCGTTGTCGTATTTGACTTACTTATGTAATATTGAAGCTTTCATTCTTCAAATGGTTCGTTATGTATGGGTTCATGATTTTCAAATGATTAATCGTTTAAGGGCTTGATGAGGGGTTTTTAATAAGAATAGAAACAAATTGCATTGTTTTGAAAGAGAATGCATCATGATTTCGTTAAAGATTCCTTATGGTATGCTTGTTCCCTTCCTTGTTCACTCACTGGGTTTATACTCACCGTTTTCAACTTCATGTTTTCATATCACGAGGCAGCAGTTAACTAAGACGAGGTGTCCTTGTAGACTTATATCCATCTTTTGGTAGGTGTCTCGGCATTCAGTAGCAGTGCATTCGTCTGAGTCCCTCCGCTAGAAATCGCATCTTCTTTTTGAGAAGTATAGACAAACTTGATGTAAATTATTAAGACACATGCTGTAGACGATATATGTATATTTTAAATTAGTAATGCCAATACGAGTTGGAAATGTTTATTACTATTTTGATTTAAAGTTATAATTCGTGACTTAGCAATATTTGATGGAATGAGGAGTAGGATAAATCGATAGGCTTACTTGGGCTTAATGGACTATGTCCATTGGGCCCATGCGTCGATCATGGCCCGAAATTTGGGTCGTGATAGTCACGTGCCTACTTCAACCTTTCTAAATAATTTTTGCCCAAATCCATCTTATATTTCCACGTATAATCCACATATATGGCAGCAACAATCATTCTCACTTTCACTCGATTATTTCCTAGTTTACATGCATCATTATCTATCTAACTTTCAATACTTTGTTTCTCAATCCTCCATCCACAATATTCCTTTTTCATTTCTTTCAAACAACATGCCAAACAATCTTTATAATTTTCAACTAGCTTAGGCAAATAGATCCTTTCAATAACCATAATTCCTCACAATATTCAACTAACTATAGGCTTTAAAACATAGTGTTAAGCTTACCGTTTTCCTTGTCCACTTTGAGTCCTGCATGCACCCATGGGCTTATTGGCTTACATGTTACCAAGTTTTCTCCAATCAAGCTAATCTTTGCTGCCACAAGACATCTCTTTAAGTCACTAACTCATTTTCAAAAACTACTCAAGCCAAAAACAAGAATTCTTACCGTTCCTTGCTTAAATCACCAAAACCAAGCCTTTTTTTCCTTTCTCTCTTTTTCTTTCTTCTTCTCCTAGGGTTTGTATGTGCTGGAAATTGGGTTTAAAAGTTGTAACTTTGGTGCATAAGAAGTTGGGAGAAAAAAGAAGCAAGAAGAGAAAGGAAATGAGAAGAAACAAGGAACATCACATGAAAAAAATTTGATTCTCATGAACTTGACATGAAAATGGCATTGGAAGCTTCAAGAAGGAGAAGAAATATCTTGCTGGAGGAGATAAGGATGGTTTTGGGCTGATAAAGATAAGAGTCAAAGCTTTCAAACCACACTTTATGTAAAATTACCATTTTACCCTCCAAGTTTCTTCCCTTTTTAATTTAGTCATCCCAACACTGATTTAACTCCAATTTCCTTCTATTATCTTCTTCTACACATGTACAAGTGAAGTATAAAGTTTGTACTTCAGCGCGGTATCCCCAAAATATTTAACATATTTATTTACTTGCACTATCTTTACTTAATAAAGACACGCAGCGCCATTAACGTCATTTTCCTCCAAAATTTTCTCATTCCTCTTCTCCCCCACTTATATTGACCATATTCTCCTTCTTCATGAAAAATTTTGATACTGAATAAAATATTAATATTTTAATATTATTTTATTAATAAAAAATTATTTTATTCCAAAAAAGTTCCTCTTGTCTCCTTTTGTCTCCTTGGCACCCAAAATACCTTATGATGCCTCAATTTACTTCGGAATCACTTTTTGTAGCACAATTTCTTCTTCGATTAAAATATTATTATTTTATTATTATTTTCTTGCATGCAAAATATTTTATCCCAAACTATTCCTTTTGTCTTCCATCATTTTTAAACATTTTAATTAACTTCAATTGGCATCCGATAACCTTTATTAGTCACCATATAAAAGTACGGGGTATTACAATCTCCCCCATTTAAATAGAATTCATCCTCAAATTCACGTCGGTGTTAAGTTATCAATCTCACTTTATGATCTTATTCCATTTCTCCTTTTATAGGGAATTTCAATTTATTCACCTCGTTCACCTTCAGTTTAACTTGAACACTTCACTTATGTCTATTTTTATCCTTTAGAATAAAATCAGCAGTACCCTTCACAATCATGATCTCTTATAGTGAAACTCCAAGCATGCCTCTATCACTATCATTAAATTTGAACCATAACTCCATCTCAATTGTACCGATTTCAATCACGTATTATACTTACTTAAGTATACTTAATCACCACTTTATTATTTCGCTCCTTGCCAAACATTTTAACATTGATTCATTCATCTTATCCTCATACGCTATTATGTAGCCTACCACATTATAAACATGCATCTTTATTTTTGTACATAGTCTCAACGTTGAGGAAGGTTAATGCCTTCACTTATTCCCACATACTCATGTTTACCTTCAATTTCTGCAACTTCAATCTACTTAATCGTATTAGTTCATCTTGTATGGCTTAACCACATTATAGATTGCATTTCCTTAGTATCATTTCTTTGACTATTTCTCCAAAATTTCTTATATCAACATAGTTTAACTTCTATTGGGACTTCTTGCCGTTGTACTATCTATACAACTCATCAAATACATGCAGTTCAAATCTCAAATTACTGAGAACAATTCTTCACCTTAGTTGGTCAAGTCATCAATTTCACATATACGCATGCACATGCGTTTCCAAATGTTAACATCCCTCGTTACACATAGGGATCCATGTGTTCGCGTTCCTTGGACTACATCTCCCTTTATTCATCCCCATCCCTATCCAAGATTTAATATAATAATTCTCATAGTGCATGTCAACATTCTTGTTATGCCTATGCATAACTTCATATCATTTATATCATTTCCCATTTATATGCTTGAGTTTCATCGTACTATATATATCTTTGCATCACAATGTCATTAATCACATCTCACTTGCTAAATGTCATTTGCATTAAATTGCAATCCAGTATTCGTATATGTTTTATAATCTTATTGATCTTTCAAAGGTTTATCTTTATTGGATCATTGCATCTTAGCAATACCACAATCCCTAAAAGTCATCCTTATTTCTCAATTATTCTTCATACCTCTAACATATATATTATATCCTTGTTGCATTTCGACTTTAATGAGTCACTTAAAACTTAGACTCGTTCGAATCGTGCATGCCTCAAGCATTTTGAAATTCCAATTTTCATACTACATTAGAAAGTTTTCATTATCGGACTTCATTATCCAGATTATCTTCAATCATCCTTTGTTCTATTTTTCCATACTAATGTGACATTATTCTCCCTAGACCAATCTGCAGTTTGTGCTTGAAACTGCAAGACTTGAAACAAAGTCCTCCTTAAGTACTTTTCAATGTCAATACGAATATCACTTTCAGCTTATGGCTTCCTCTTTATAACCACATAACTTAACACTTGCTTTCACAAGATCCATAGTAGAACTCCTCCTGAGTATTTCCTTAGGGATACCTACCTTAAACTTATGCCTCACCGCATGTGATCACTCAACCCGTGTCTTAGCCGTTAGGCTCCTCAGCAAGTTTCAAAAATCCCACCTTTTATACTTGCTGTGTATGATTTATAATTCCTTCTCAAAGATGTTTGTGCATTCCTGAAACACTTAGTCTCTTATTTGCTCTTTAACATCCTGAGCATATCGTCCTATAGACATGCATTTATTCTTAAAGATATATAAATACATACTCGTCCATTCAATCCCCAATTCATCTTCATAGGTTTCTAGCGTGCCACACAATTGGCCTTGTGTTGTTACTAAACTTTTTCATTTAGCTGAGTCAAGACAAGAATTGCAATTCCTCATAATGATATTCTGAATAAACCCATTCGCTATACCACCCTTGTAATCGTTCATTCACACTTTCATCCCTTGGTATTGACATCCCTTATCCATATCTCATATATTCATCTAACTCTTCACTCACTTTTTTTTTTAGCCTTTAACAACGCTTAATCTCTCATCTCCTTTATTTTCTTAGGATTTGACATTGGTCAAGATATTATTCATCCTAATACTTCACATGGTATCTTATCTCAATGTAGCCATCCCAAGAATCTTTCAACTTCTCTTTTAATTATATGCCCGTATACAAGGCAATAAAGAAACTTTTCAATTCATTCATGTAAACATTCTTTAGAACATTTAAAACTCCCAAATAACAAAGCTCAATGACCAATGACCATAATTCAGCTTGCAAGCTCATTATCGTGCCACTCTCATCTTGCTCATGCATCCTAGACATGAGGTGTCCCTAGCGCTACGACACTGGACAGTCAATGCTGCAGCGTCATGGCTGCTGGACAAGGGATAGTTTCAACGCTGCAGTGCTAAAGAGTTAGTGTTGTAGCGTTGTGGCTGGTGGAAATTTCTTCCATGAATAAGTTCTTCCATTTTTAAAGTTACTTTAGGGAACATGCTTATCCATTTGGCTCTCCTCCAAGCCTATCCCACAATTTTCATGACCAGGTGTATCTTCTCTTTTGTTTATCATATGCACTAAGCCGAGTCAATATTTTCAAACTCATTTTATCCTTTAACATTTATCTTCAACTAATAAGTCTCACCTTAAGACAATCTTGCCATATTATACATCAAATTCTCAATATATAATACCACACACAAAATTATTCACCATTGATGACATTCCATAATTCCTTAACATTCATAATTAATTGTCTTCTTGTCTTATAACTCAAATAGTTTTGTTAACTTTTAGTACAATTGTTCATGAAAATAGTTCATCTTTCTCCACGCTCTACATTCACAATTTTTTTTTTTTAAATCAAGGTTTCACCTTTTCCCCAAGTTCCATAATTTGCCTTCCTTAGTCCATATTTGTGCCAAATTATCATCTTATAATGTCATGGCATCATTTTGTAGTTCCCTCCATGCTTAAATTACAATCATAGACTTAATCACATCATCCATTCTAAGTTTCACCTATAGCCTCATTGATTTCTCCCATATCCTTCTGAATTGTAACTGCAACTGGAATTTCAATTTCTACCTTTCCACAATTAACTAGAAATCATTTGTCAGGTTTCGTAGTTGTTTGTACCCTTAATAACTTTCTACGTCGATCTCAAATAATTATCTAAGGTGACCAACCACGCCACTAAGGTGAATATCCTTCCTCAATTACTATATTGCTAATCTATCTCTATCATTTTGAAGGATTCCAATACACATCAAGTCATTAAAACAGCTATTTCATAATCCATTTGAGTCATACAAAATAAAAGCCAACTCTTAACTCCTTTGTACAGATAACTACTACTATTTTCCCTTACACCTCATTTACTTATACTTAAAGTGATACGAACTTCAATGAAAATATTAAGTGTCTTTAGGATCCTCGTCGCCTTCATCTAGGCATATCGATGGATCTTCTTTCAGGTCCTCTTCTATCTCCTGGGATTTTCTCATATTTTTCCTTTTTTTTCTTTTTTTCTTTCTTTTTTTTTTTCAATCCAAGCTTGTTGCTACCTCTCAAATTCCTCCTTACTAACAGGTACAACACCTTTCTTACAACCAGGAGGAAAGTGTTAGACAACGGATACAGATACCTTCCTAAGACGATAATTACTGATAGTCTTTTTTTCCCATCTTATTTGTGTTCTTTTTCCTCGGATCGATCTCATTACGCACCAGTCTTGCGAGACTTTTTAAGCTCTTAAATAGTGGTTTACCTCTCTGGGGAACCGATCCACTCGAAAATCGAGTCGAGTTACTTGTTACGCTTTCACCGTCGAGCACATATCAGCTCGACTAGTGGAATCTAGCGATCCCTTACTAGTACTATAAGGGGTATTGGAACTACCATCCTTTCTAGTCATGGCGTGAGCAACTGACGCACTTCTACCTATACGCAACCAATTATTAATTACTCATCCATCTAGACATCATAAGAACAGGTAGGTTTCTAATGAAGTAAGGGCCCAGGTAGCCTCCCGTCCTTGACATGCATTGCACACCCACAATCCAAGGACAAGACTCTACACGGACTCCAACAACTCCGCTGACCACACAGGAATCCCTAGGATTTAACAAAATCTAGAGCTCTGATACCACCATTGCCACTAAAGGCGACTCCACTCGTAGAGGACAACCCTCTCTACAAGCAGCCTTTTCCTCCTTCAATAGTGACAACAAAGGGTACCTATTAGAGCACTCATAGGGGGCAACCTTCTCTATAAGCGCTTGGGCGGAGAGTCACGCTTCACCACTGTTCACATGCAAGAGTTCCCAAGGATTGGGTTAAACCCTTTGCTTTGATACCAACATTGTCACAGCCCAATTTCTAGGCCATGACCAGTGCAAGGGACCAATGGGCTCAGCCCACTAAGCCCAAGCAAGCCTACTTACATGATTTTATACGTTGATCCATCTTCCTTTAGAATCCAAAATTCATAATGCTTAATTACAATTCTTTTGAAAATAACTCGTAAAACCTAGTCATGTATTCATAATGGCACCATCAACCATTATATACATACATATAATTTGACTAGTGAATCTCAGCATTTCACAACAAGTAGTCATATACACATAATTAAAACTTAACCATCAGCAGAGTGACTATGGGCATGGTTGCTAACATTTAATGTCATGGTAAACCTACCAAGCAATGGATAGGAAGGAGCACCTTGTCCTAGGATCCAATCACCTTTGACTCAGGAATACCTAAAACATGAATTTGAAAACGGTGAGTATAAACCTAGTGAGTGAACAAGGAAGGGAATAAGCGACGTTAAGAAAAGTTTAGAAATCATGATGCACTTAAGTCAAAACACAATGCAATTTAATTTAACTCTTATTAAAACCCCTCATTTCTAACCCTTGGTTGTTCAATCACTCGATGATGAAGGATCCATGAACCACAAAAGTTGAAAAGTGAAAACTTTAGTAGAATTCAAACCAGTCAAGCATAATAGATTGACTCTCACCGTAGCGAAAAGGCATTCTCGCTGCAATAAAATTCTGGCCAGATAAAATTCAAGGCGCTTTCACTACCATCGGGAAAATTCCACTCATGCCACATTGCACATTAAATTGAACACATTGACAATACTCAAGTTTTCAACATTCAATGCAATCACATATTAAATCCAAACATCTCTATATAGCAAATATATATATATAAGTACATACACCACCATCACCTCACCCGGCTCATGTGCATCCCCCCATATCGTGCACATAACCGAACACCCCATCTCACCCAACTCATGTGCATCATTATCGGCACGTGCACTGCCCACTCCGCACATGCACAGTTGTAATTATCACGACATTGTTACTCAACCGGCATGTGCATTGCCCACTTAGCACAAGCACGGTTGCAATTATCACAACATTGTCATTCAACTGGCATGTGCACTGCCCACTCAGCACATGCACGGTTACAATTATCACACAATGGTACCATTTATGACATAGAATATATATATATCAACATTATACAAAAACATATGGATTCATCTTTTTACACATTCCACATTTCACAACATCAAACATTTTATCAAGGGCTTGTTCCCAGGAAATTTTAAAGCAAAAATCGATAAAATTTCCAAATGATTCATTGAAACACGTAAACATTTCTCCAAAAAATTTAGAAATGCAAGTTCACTCACCTTCCGAAAGCGGGATATTACTTCGCTATTTGATCGGAGGTGTCTTTGATTATTTTCACTGGCCGGTCACTCGTTGTTTATTCTGGCACACCACCACAGTACTCTAACCTTATCTTTGCACTTCCTAACAATAATACGAACTCAATATATTTAATTATATACATATAAGGGCAGCACTTCAATCAATTAATCCTTACTCAAATTTATATTTTTCATCCTTTCATGAAACTATCTTCAATTAACTCACATCTTAATACATTTTTTTCTAAAATTACTTATATCCATTACTTACGTAATTCCTTAGATTATATCACGGTAACTTATTTATAATGTCATGTGCCTACTTCAACCTTTCTAAATAATTTTCACCCAAATCCATCTTATATTTCCACGCGTAATCCACATATATGGCAGCAACAATCATTCTCACATTCACTCTATTATTTCCTAGTTTACATGCATCATTATCTATCGAACTTTCAATACTTTGTTTCTCAATCCTCCATCCACAATATTCCTTTTTCATTTCTTTCAAACAACATGCCATACAATCTTAATAATTTTCAACTAGCTTAGCCAAATAGATCCTTTCAACAGCCATAATTCCTCATAATATTCAACTAACCGTAGGCTTTAAAACATAGTGTTAAGCTTACCGTTTTTCTTTTCCACTTTGAGTCCTTCATGTACCCATGGGTTTATTGGCTTACATGTTACCAATTTTTCTCCAATCATGCCAATCTTTGCTGCCACAAGACATCTCTCTAAGTCACTAACTCATTTTCAAAGACTACTCAAGCCAAAAACAAGAATTCTTATCGTTCCTTGCTTGAATCACCAGAACCAAGCTTTTTTTCCTTTCTTTCTTTGTGTTTCTTCTTCTCCTAGGGTTTGAATATGCTGAAAATTAGGGTTAGAAGTTGTAACTTTGGTGCATAAGAAGTTGGGAGAAGAAAGAAGCAAGAAGAGAAAGGAAATGAGAAGAAACAAGGAACATCACATGAAAAAAATTTGATTCTCATGAACTTGACATGAAAATGGCGTTGAAAGCTTCAAGAAGGAGAAGAAATATCTTGCTGGAGGAGATAAGGATGGTTTTGGGCTAATAAAGATGAGAGTCAAAGCTTCCTTTGGAAGATTTGACCAAACTTTGTGTAAAATTACCATTTTGCACTCCAAGTTTCTTCCTTTTTTAATTTAGTCCTCCCAACACTGATTTAACTCAAATTTCCTTCTATTATCTTCTTCTATACATATACAAGTGAAGTATAAAGTTTGTACTCCAATGCGGTGTCCCCAAAATATTTAAAATATTTATGTACCCACTCTATCTTTACTTAACAAAAACACATGGCCCCATTAACATCATTTTTCTCCAAAATTTTCTCATTCCTCTTCTCCCCCACTTATATTGACCATATACTCCTTCTTCATGAAAAATTTTGATACTAAATAAAATATTAATATTTTGATATTATTTTATTTCAAAAATTTCTTCTTGTCTCCTTGGTACCCAAAATACCTTATTATGCCTCAATTGACTTCCGAATCACTTTTTATCTCATAATTTCTTCTCTAATAAAAATATTATTATTTTATTGTTATTTCCTCGCATGTGAAATATTTTATCCCAAACTATTCCTTTTGTCTTCCATCATTTTTAAACATTTTCATTAACTTCAATTGGCATCCGACAACCTTTATTAGTCACCATATCAAAGTATGGGGTATTACAATAATATCTATAGCATTCATTGCTTCATGTTGCTTTTGAAGATCTGGAGCTATCCTAGCTAACATCACACATGTGGCTTGATCGAGATCATCTATATAAACTCTATAGGCCTCATTTTCCTCATTTGTAGCATCATTGCTAGGTTCCTCAAGAACAGGATATTTAGGACATAAGCCTTTTTCTCTTGTTTCAAGACAATCTTGATATTGTGAAACTAGTCAATGAAATTTAGACCTGTCAACTTGCTTGCATTAAGTATGCTTCTAAGTGACAAACTATTCGCCATGATAGATTTATATCCTATATAAACAAACATATATGATTATTAGTCATTAACATAAATTATATAATCATAAGGACAAGGTTTTAGAATCTTATATGATTATTCTCAATATTTTATCAAAATAATAGCCCTCCTCTACTATTTCGAGAAATTTAACCTTTAAACTTCTTATCGAGCTAAGACCCTTTTCATCCCACCTTGACCATGAGTGACTCAACAATCCATAATGAAACTAATTAGGTAGGTAACTTAGCTTACTAATTGTATATTGTACAACTCCTAGATCAGTTAGGTGACAACGCCTTGTCTGAATGTGTCATATACATTTTCTCTAACGATGCCTCTAATACTATGCAGTGATGTGTGACACATCCGAACAAGATGGCACTAGTTGAGTAAGACTCACCAATAGCTCAAACGTACTCGTGTAAAAGTTTGGCCTTTAGTGACTTAACAAGCCTCTAATTAAAAAAGCAGCCTGGTTATTTTGTTACATGGTGGAAGACAACTTTTTGACTTAATATATTAATGAGGGATTTTTAATTATTAATTCATTAATTAAGGTCTCATTGATTTGACGTTGTTAACTTACATAGCATTTATTGCGTTTCACATATATCATATATATATACTGAAAAATAAATCTATCTCATGCCAACTACTATGATGATTATGGACTTTACTAATTTTAATTTCCTCGAGCCACTAAGGAAATTAGTTGATCAATTTCCTAGCAGATTTTACACAAACATCATCTTCAAGCTTTGTTTGTAATCTCCTTGAATCTCCATGGTGCCTTTTGATCTCTGTTGTTGATTTCTCATGCAAGTGCACATATCGTTAACAAGTAGTATAATAACGAATAGAGTATCGTTCCCATGGATAATTGTTTTAATTCCTACTATTAACTACTAAAATTAACACCCTAATTTTATTCAAACAGCCAAATTTTAAAATTATTAAAAAGAAAAATTAAAACTACTACATTGAAACTTCAATCAACTACCAGACCTAAGATTATGATATCCCTTAGTACTTCATCTGATTATTGTCTCTCTCTCTTAACTCAATTTAATAGATTAAGTTGCTAACCTAGAGTCCTAAATTATTTACAAGTTTCATCGAGTTTCTCATAAAAATACCTCTCCCAATTAGTTTACTATATGTCTATGCAAATTAAATTAAAGAAAGATTCATTAAGTTTGTACTCTAATCCTGGCTACATATGGATTATAAGTGTATCTCTACCCCATATGCAAATCAAACCACCTAACCAACTAAGTGTATATGATCATATGCTATTCTATTTAAGGTCTACCTAAATCTTCTTCATCAAGCTTTAACATAGGTTTCCAATTCAATCTAATTGGTGATCAGGCAATTAGAAGTATTAAGAACAGAATAAAACAAACAACCTAAATCTATCAAACATAATCAAAAGAGAGATAAATAATTCAGACTACATAATGAGTTCAATCATAACTTTAGATAAAAAATTTAGTTCCCCATTAAGTCATACATCATCATTGAAAAAAGTTTAAACAATAAAAACAAACAAAGAAAATAAAAAAATAATAAAAAAGATAAAACTCAAGAATTATAATCTTGATCTTCCAAGTCTTTTTAAATTCTTCAAAATCTTCTCAACTTCAATGACTTTGTAGCTTGACTCTTAACTTTCAATCTGATGTTTCTCCCTTTTTTCAAGTACTTCGAAAAGTTGTTTTTATAGGCTTTGAAGTTAGGCCAAGTTGGGTGGAGAAAGAAGTCAATTTCAGCTGGGATTTCCTCATCAGACTATGTGAGTCGCAACTTTGCCCAATTATTAACAAAAATCGTAATTACTTTAGGACTGTTGCAGGGTGTCAAATTCGACAAGATTTTTAACCATCTTTCATGCCAAACTGGGTGAAGTGGTAAACATGAAAGTAGTATCTTTTTCTCTTATATTTCCAATGGTCAAACAATTGCTTCATTTCGAGCTTTGTAGAGAGAGTTATGGCAAAAATACCAAAACATGTTTAGTGGAAGTCTTCACCTTGAAATTGCTTTCCTTCTTTCACTAAAATTTTTCTTTTATCAAATACCTACAAAAGCACAAATAAATTAATAACAACCTATCTTAACCACATTAACACAAAATTAAGCATAAAATTAACCATGATTATATTAACTCACATAAAATAACTTATTTAAAATAATTAAATAAAATCTACTAATTTCTGTGCATTACTATAAGAACTAAGCTAAATTACTATCAAAATTAAACTCAAATAACTCTATATCATAGAATTATCACACCCCCAAACTTAATATTTTGCTAGTCCTTGAGCAAAACATAGAAAAGAAACTAACTTACGAAAATCAAATTCAATTAAAGAAAACTAAAATAAATATAGTTACTATTACTACCACTACTACTCCTATTATTACTATTACTTCTAGAGATAAGTGCACCAACTCAATGATTCCTTATAATTTCCTCAAAAGTATGTCTATCAATCATTAAACAAACGAAAAATATAGGCTTCATTCAAATTCATGTTTCAATTCTGATGCAAGCACATTCTCGAATGGATTTTCGTGTGTGTGTAATCTTTTACCAAGAATATTATGATATCCGGATGAGTTCATGACAACACAAATTTCAAATTAGTACTAGATTTCCATAGGTTTACTTTTCATCTCTCTCTCCACTAATGTAGACCAATACAAAGCTCGAGATCAATAGGACTTTACAAAGCTTGTAATGTATGGCTAGGGTCAAGGTATGATAAAGGATATTAATGTGGCTAAAATCACCCTAAGCACATAATTATTCTAGGACCTATATATAAAGCTTTATTCTCCTTCTCCAAGTACATATTTTCTTCCGCATTTGAACTTTTTTTTTTCACAATTTCACACCCCGAAACTTATTTTCTTTGTAATGTACGTAGTGGGGTTACTTTTCATATTTTGAACTTTTTTTTTCATATCAACATCACTTTTTCACCTTTTTCAACATTAGCTTAATGTATATTTCCTAAAACAATATACATGCTTAGGAGTGAGGGTTGCAAAATTGGAAAATTAATTTTAAAGCTAAGCTCAATTATTATGTAGTTAAACAAGAAAAAGGAAAATTAAGCTCAAAAGGGGTATACTAGGGATAAAAATTTAACAAGGTTGGCTTTTAAGGCTCAAACTGTCAAAAGATGGACTAAATCATGTCCCTAATTAAGTATTGCCTAGGATTTCGCTTCAAGAGAAAATCAAGCAAATTCTAGAATTCATGAAATATTCTAAATTTCACATCAATATAAACTTTCTCTAAATATTCAGAATAATTCAAGGTAAAAGATATAGAGCTCAAAATTGTGGAAATCACATCCTAACAATGATACTTAACAAAAGCATTTAGCATGAATCCAAACAAAAACCTTATTCACCAAAGGCTAAAAATTCAAGACAACTAGTTATCATTATTGGATAGAGAAATCATTAAAAAAAATTGGCATAACTTTACTCTAGATTCCTAAAATTCAAACAAGAAATAAATTCCTTTACCAACTAATCCTAAATTATTTTTAAATACGCATGCAAATAAAACTAAATCTAAAACTTCCATAGAATATTTACCACCAGAAAAATAAATTCACCCCCCAAAACTTAAACTAAACATTGTCCTCAATGTTAGAAAAAATAGAGGAAAAGTGAGGAATACTTCCCTAATGATTAGATGAATTTTTTAGAAGCTTTATTGGGTAATGGGTGGCCCAAAAAAAAGAAGGGGAATTGGGTTTGGGTAGTGGGTAGTGGGCTGTTTATTCATGGCAGCCCACAGCACCTCACAAAAGTGAGCGATGGTGTTTCTTTTTTTTTTTTAAGCGAGATCGCGGCTTCGAGCCTAGTGGGCTGTGGCCCACATTAATTAAAGTCTGGGAAGTTGCGGCCTCCCCTAGTGGGAGCCGCGACTTACCCTTTTTTTATTTTTTTGTTTGTTTTTTGTTTGTACTTGCAAAAATAAAAGAGAGTGTTAAGAATTTAATAATTGAATAAACAAAAAAAAGAAAGTAAGTTAGAGAACTTGGGTTTCCTCCTAAGAAGCGCTTGTTTATAGTCACTAGCCTGACTTTGGTTGAGGTTTGAGTTTGCATGGAAAAAGCTTGAGGTGTGAAAGTAGCCTTCTCCTAAGATGAGATTGTAGTGCCTTTAACACAAGATTTGATGCTTGCTTAACCCAAGGTGGTGAAACAGGTTGGCTTCTATCTAACTTCTCAAATTGATTTCTTCTTGAATAATGTGCTTTTACTAGAACCTCCTTAGGTAACTCGTCAACTGTATTCAGAAAAAAAATGAGAGGCACATATGGCTTGACTTGTGGTGATGTAGATATTTCCTTTTCTTGCTTAATTTCTTCATCTTGAACTTGATTGCTGGAACTATTTCCTTGATCTACTTTATCTCCATCATCTTGAAGACTATTATTGATGGCATTAGCTAGTTGACCCACTTGTGTCTCAAGATTTTGGATTGATTCTTGTGAGACCCTATCAAGCTTGATTAAAAGACGATATTGTACCAAGTGGTACAACTAAGTTAAATTGAGCCTTGAACTAGTTCAAATAGAAATTCTAAAAGGAATTTGAAAATTTTGAAACCCATAGAATGGCTTAGAATAGTGATTCGGAGTTCAAGGTCCAGTTTGGAGTCCATTAGGAAAATTGACCGATAAAATAGAGATTTTTAGCCAAGATTTGATCACATTTGACCAAGAATAATTATATGAAATATAATTATGATTATTGGAGTATAAAATGATGTTTAGCAGTGAAAAATTGTGATTCTCGGTATTTTTGGAGCACAAGGGTAAAATGGTAATTTTGCCACTAGAGGACTAAACGGGAATTTTTATAAAAATATTTTTGCCCCATTTGGTTAGTATTGATCAATATTAGTGTTATTTGAGATTGAAAAGTAGAACTAATGTGATTTCGGTACATTTCGGAGTATAGGGGCAAAATCATAATTTTTTTCATATCGAGGGCAAATCGGTAAATTTTTTGCCCCAGCACTTGTCAAGACCAAGGGATTTTAATTGTGGTAGGATTGGATAAATATCAGAATATTTGTGGTGGAAAATTAAGAAGAAAAAGTCGAAAAGTTAAAAAAAAATTTGGGCCAATAAGCATGTGACACGTGGCATGCTTGATTATTTTATTATTTTCTATAGAAATCAGCCCATTAAATCCCCAATTCTCTCATCATATTTGGCCTAGGCAACCAGCAACAAGAACAAAGGAAGAACAAAGGGAAAAACAAGAAAACCTAGGTGGAAGTTCAAAGAAAAAGTGAATAAATTGAGGAAACAAGCTAGGTAAGTTAGAATTTCTTTAATTCTCCTTGATACCTAGCTTACCCATGCTTTTAGTCTTGATTTTCATGGTTGAATATTGAGTTATCATGATGAATTCAATTCTGAAAAATGGGTATGGAAGAGGAATTGTTGTTGGAATAATTTGATTTTAGACTATGTTAGTGTTAAGGGATAGTTAAGCATGGTTATGAACAAAAACACAAAAGAAATATTCAATTTCTCTAGGGTTCCTTGTTGGTCGAACCATGAGGGCTGAATATCAATGGGGGATTGTTTTTATTTCAAGGAAAATGGCTTGGAAAATGATGAATTAAGGTGAAACGGTTATGTAGAAAAAAATTTTGGTGCTAGTGCACCAAATGACTGAATTTTTCTATAAGGAACTGTGAGGGTTCTAATGCTGAATTTGGCTTTATTTAAATGGTATGTGGTAAATTAAGGTATTAGAGGAGAAATGGATTAATTTGGAGGTGGTTTGGACACAATCGCCAATTAATTGGTGATCGGTCGAATTTAATCGATATCGTGATTAAGTGGTAATCAGACGTATTTTTGCATTTACATATCAAGCATTAGTAATTTAAATTAGTTTATATCAATTTAGGGACAATATAGTAAATTCCTTGACTTTGTTATTTGTCAAGATAGTGAGACGTCCAAAAAAGGCAAAGGAATTGCGTTTGAGGACTATTAGTCCGAGTGCACCTGAAATCCGGATTTTCGATACCGGTGAGTGGACTTGCATTTCAAACTTGTTTTGGGGAATATGAAAGATTCTATCCAACTTGTCTTAGAAAATATACCTTGGGAACAAGCTTTCGTTAAATGGTTTAATGTTGTGATATGTGATTGCTATGGATTCATGCATTATTGCAATATGATGATATATATATATGTGTGTTGTGCATGATGAATGATATTGTGTATAATGACTGTAACCGTGTGTGTGCACGATGTGGGAAGAATTAAGTTGGTATAAGAGCAAAGGGTTTTACCCGATCCCTGGGAACTCTAACGCATGAACAGGGGCGAAGCGTGGCTCTTCGCCCAAGGGCTTACAGAGGAAAGAGCTACCCAAAGAGGTGGAGCCACCCTATGAGTGCTCTGATAGGTACCGTTTGTCACCTCCGTAGTGAAGGGGTTGAGTGGTATGTCCCTCCCTAGTGGCAAACTTGGTATCAGAGCCCCATTTTATGGTGGCGTGAGAGGTGGATGATGATAGTGCCCGTGTGCACGATGTGGGGGATGTACACGATGGCACTGATTGTGCACAATGTGGGGGGATGCACACGATGGTGCCGGCTATGTGCACGATGTGGGGGGATGTACATGAACCGGGTGTGATTATGATGATATTGATGTTTGTCTATCTAATTATGCATATCTAGACTTATGAAATGAAAGCTCATGAATGTGATATATGGTTGACATATATGTGAAATTTGATACTTTACACTTTGAGAATTTTCATGAGTTTTATGTTGACTTCGTTGGTTTAGTAGGGTGGCCTTTTTGTTGAGTGAAGGGAAACTTTTCTCTTGTTGCTCTGTTTCGCTGTAGTGAGAAACTCTCGGGTTTGAGGGCCTTCACCAGAACTAGTTCTCGCTACAGCGAGAAACTTTCTGTCCATTTTGCTAACTTGTGGGTTTTTACCATATTTCCCATTTCTTTGGTACCATAGTTGAGCATGGATTTTTGTAAAGTGATTTACTCATGTGGGGTTTACATGAGGGGTTTAAAGGAGCTAAAACAATTGCATGGTTTTGAGAAAATTAATGCATCATGATTTCGATAAACATTCCGTATGGTATGCTTGTTCCCTTATTGTTCACTCACTGAGTATTGTACTCACGTTTTATAAAAAAATTCATGTTTTCAGATCAGGTAACTATTGCACCCTAGATCGAGGAGTCCCCGTAGTGCATCTCCTGGGTATGTGTCTGGCATTCGATAGTAATCCCTTTTATTGTAAATGTCTCCGCTGGAAGTCATGGGTCCTTTTGTATTGTGAATACAATCTAACAATGTGAATATGTGTATGCAATGTAAATTGCTAAATACATGACTGGTATAGTGCATTTATATTATTATCGATAATGTCATTGTGTTTTGGCTATATTCACACCCGGGAAAAGGTGTGTGTATGCATGATATGATAAATTTGTTAAGCAAAGATAAATGGATAGGCTTGCTTGGGCTTAGTGAGCTATGCTCATTGAGCTCATGCGCCGGTCATGGCCTTGGAAATTGGGTCGTGACAATTCTGCTGGACTTTGAATGATGGCATCAGTCCTTGTCATGAAGGCATCTGTCTCTGTTATGAAGGCATCAGTCTTTGACATGAATTGCATGAACATATCCTCTATTGAAGGCTTTTTCTCTAGCATAGGAGCTATAACTTGGGATTGAAAACCATTATGGAAAATAGGTTGTGATGAATATGTAGGACCATGATCATTACTACATGAAAAATTTTTGTGATTCCATCTTGAGTTGTAATTGTTGGAGTATGACTTATTTTGTTGACCAATGAAGCTTCCATCAAATTGCATTGATTCATAATATGCTGGACAACAATCACCTGAATGCCTATATCCACAAAGCTCACATGTCACAAGAGAACTTTGAAAAGCATAATCACCCCAAATGTTCATTGTCTAAGACAAATCATCTACTTGGGTGGCCAAAACACTGATTGCATCCAATGCATAATCACTAGCAACCCTCCTAGGCACAAATTGTTCAGATGGCCACTGATAGTTCATCACCTTAATCAAAAGTATCTGAAAATGAAAAGAAAAATTTGAAGTAAGATTAGAAATGCTTGGTATTAATATTAACAAGAAAGAATTAAAAATTAATTCCCTGGCAACGGTGCCAAAAACTTGTTGTTGATTTCTTACGCAAGTGCACGTATCGTTAACAAGTAATATAGTAATGAATAAAGTATCGTTCTCACAAAGAATTGTTTTAATTCCTACTATTAACTATTAAAATTAACACACCCTAATTTTATTCAAACAATCAAATTTTAAAATTATGAAAAAGAAAAATTAAAACTACTAAACTAAAACTTCAATCAACTACCAGACCTAAGATTATGATGTCCCTCAATACTTCATCTCATTATTGTCTTTCTCTCTTAACTCAGTTTCATGGATTAAGTTGCTAACCTAGAGTCCTAAATTATTTACAAGTCTCTATCAAATTTTTCATAAAAATACCTCTCCCAATTAATTTACTATATGTCTATGCAAATTAAATTGAAGAAAGATTCATTAAGTTTGTACTCTAATTCTTGCTACATATGGCGCATAAGTGTATGTCTACCATATATGTAAATCAAACCACCTAATCAACTAAGTGTATTCGATCATACGTTATTCTATTCAAGGTCTACCTAAATCTCATTCGTCAAGGTTTAACCTAGGTTTCTAATTCAATTTAATTTGTGATCAAGTAATTAGAAGTGTTAAGAACAGAATAAAATAAACAACCTAAATCTATCAAACATAATGAAAAGAGAGATAAATAATTCAGACTATATAATGAGTTCAATCATAATCTTAGATAAAAATTAGTTCCTCATCAAGTCACACATCATCATTGAATAAAGTTTAAACAATAAAAACAAACTAAGAAAATAAAAGAATAATGAAAAAGATAAAACTCAAGAATTATAATATTGATCTTCCTAGTCTTCTTGACTCTTTCAAAATCTTCTCAGCTTCAATGACTTTATAGCCTGACTCTCAGCTTTGAAAATGGTGTTTCTCCTTTTTTTTTAAGTCCTCTGAAAGGTTGTTTTTATAAGGTTTGAAATTAGGACAAGTTGGGTGGAGAAAGAAGTCAATTTTAGCTAGGATCTCCTCATCAAACTATGTGAGTCGCAGCTTTGCCCAATTAAATAACAGAAATCATAATTGTTCTAAGACTGCTATAGGGCATCAATTTGACAAGATTTTTAACAATCTTCCAGGCCGAACTGGGGGAAGTGGTAAACATGAAAATTGTAGCCTTTTCTCTTATCTTTCAAATGGTTAAGAATTGCTTGATTTTGATATCTGTAGAGTGAGTTATAGCCAAATACCGAAATAACTTTAGTGAAAGTTTTCACCTTGAAATTGCTCTCCTTCTTTCACTAAAATTCTTCTTTTATCAAATACCTACAAAAGCACAAATAAATCAATAACAACCTATCTTAACCACATTAACCCCAAATTAAGCATAAAATTAACCATGATTAGATTGACTCACCTAAAATAACTAATTTAAAATAATTCAATAAAACATACTAATTTCTATGCATTACTACAGGATTTAAGCTAAATTACTATCAAAATTAAACTCAGATAACTTTATATCATAGAGTTATCAATCTCCATCTTCAAGTTTCAAAAATTTTTCTATCTAACCTTAGTTTTACCCCTTGATGTAACTAATTACATTCTATAATCATGAAACCTCAAGTTACATTCAATGAGAGTTAGGTGAGAAAAGAAATTTACAATCTAGAAAAAAAAGAGATAAGGCAGGGTGCACAAACCTTATTTTAAAATAAATACCAATTTAACCATCCATGACCTAATCTTCTAAGGTCTAAGTCCATGATCATCCTCATGCTTTATAATCACAATCAAAATTATAGAAATAATTGCAAGCTCAATATCACTTGGTGATCTTATGTGTTATTTGAGAAAAACATCAATTATTTCACTTATAATGCTAGAGTCAAATTATTTGGCATCATTTTATTTCAATTTACTGCATAAGAAATTCCTATTTTCAAAACACTTAAAGTAAACCTTTTAGAAATTCTTTGAAATAAAATTTTCCTTTTTAAGACTTTCCATTTTAATTCTTTCCATAATTAAAACTCCTTTTAATTTTGGAAACCTTTTTATTTCAGGTAAACTTCCTAAAATATATGTCACGACCCGAAATTCCCATCGAGACCGCGACAACCGCCACGATGTCTCTATTGACATTCATTACCCGGAATGCCAACCGAAACCTCACAAGGTTTCGCATCAGTTTTACTTCTCCTTTGTGAGCAACAGTTATTAAATACCATGTTTTAAAGAAATATAGACTAATTTGAAATCAAAAACAATTAAAAAGTAATTTCTACTACACAGGGGTATTTTGGTCTTTTTATCCAAAATTTTCAAACCCTAGTAAAAATATGATATACGAGTGATAAGCATTTATTTCATGTCTAAAAATAAGTTTTGTTGTGTAATTCATCAATTTAAAGTGAAATTATAGCTATTCAAATTAAATAAAATATTCCATTTTGTTATAAAACAATATTTATAGAACTCTGCGTAAATAATTTTTATAGCGTAAAAGCAAAATAAATTCATACATACAATGGCACACGCAGCCAGGTATACAAAATATTCTACAATGACATGTAAGCCCCCAAAATAAACAAATATGTACAATAAGGTAGACCTTCGATTTCTACAGATGTAAATCCAAAAGTAGATCTTCGATGAAATAAGCTATCTACAAACTATCCTGAGCTTGAAATGGTTAAAAAAAAAGAAAAAGTTAGTTTTTATGAACTCAGTGAGTAAGCAGAGTTCGTCTGTACCATTTAACGTCGAGTAAATGGAGACAGTTAAATCGTCCCATCAATATATATATAATTCATAGCATCAAAACCCATTTTCAATCCATGTAAAAACAATCACATTTCATCAAGAAAATCAATAAGGCTTATGACTTTCTTAAAAACTTGGCTCGTGCCAAAAATTAGTACTCGATGATGCCTTGCGTCGGGCATCCAACCGAGTCCACCAAGGCAGTTAAAAAGACATATACACATAAAACATGTTTTCACGTTTAAAAACATAGCCGTTCCTTGGCGTTGGCTAAGTTTCACTTTCACGTGGTGGTTCGGCATGAAGTGAACTCTAAACTTTACCTTAGGAGATACCCTTCGCGGCTCTCGTAATAAGGTAAATAAAACGGGGTTTACCGTGCCCTTCTAATAGGCTGGTCCATGAAAACCTACCCACTGCAGTAAGCTAAATGCATAACCCACCAAATCAATAAAATTTTGACAGCATAACATGGCTATATAGTACTATCCAACCTATCAATGTAAGACAAAACAATTTATATAATTCACAAAACCACAATTTCAGCCATTCATGCTACCACAATTTCATAAGCCATCAATTCAAATCATGTATATATATATGATATGAATGTATAGCCTCCACTTACTCTATTTCAAAAATCAACATTTAGTTTCAGAATAATTTATAAATCTCATTCATTTAACCAACATTTAAAATATAAAACATAATAATTTGCAAATTAAGTGCCTTATTCTTTAAAATCTTAAAACAAGTATAAACAACTTTAGATAATTAAGATGAAAATTTGATTACTCACTATAATGGGAATTTGGAGTGGTAGGAGTACTCCTATTCTCGGTCCTCCGGCACGATATCTTTGCCTTATCGGGGGGTTCAGCACCTATCTATAATACATGATACGTAATTCAATACATTGGTGTCAAATTGTTATAAAACTATTTCAGACTCTATATGAATGCATGAAGTTGAATGAGAAATGTTCGGATAGTCACTTAAAGACGGTGTTCTACGTAGGTTCAATTGTGATCGGAAGGAATTTGTATTCAACCTAATTCGAACTATACATCATTGATTTAACCAAAACATCCGATTCAACTCCAAATATATTCATTACACTTCCAATAATCTAATACACCAAAGCATTACAATGAAATTGATTTTTGACTAACTTCACCATTTTTTGATATTCATTCCGATTTCGAACTAACATACTAATCAATGTCGACACAGTCTCGTAAATCCATATATATCATTAGGAATCAAATCCAAGTTTCTCAGTTTCCAGCAAGCCATTTTCTAAAGGAACTATACTTTTCAATAACCGGTTTCGATATCCAACATCATAATTCTTCAATTTCTAGCTAAATAACATGAATTACAACCAAATCCATCATCAACATGCCCTATAGAAAATTCGGCCAAATGAGGGTGGTTGAAGAACATGTGATTTTCTTGCTTGTTTTTCGTTCCAAACATCACAAAATGACTAAAAACACTAGGATATTATGAAATCTAGCAAAATTCATCACCAAAACTTCTCTCTCTAGGTTTGGCCAGCAAAGGTTCCCTTTTGAAAACTTGAATTTCAGCCATGGAGAATGAAAAAGAATGCATGGGAAAGGTAGATCACAAGCTAAAATAAAAAAATCTTACCTTTACTTGCTTGATTCCTTGAAATCCAACAATTTATCTTGGATTTTTCCTTCCTAGGGTTTGTTCTTCTCTTTTTCTCTTTGTTCCCTTGCTTGGCTATAAGAGTGTGAATGTGAGGGTTTTAAGCGAGTTTATATAGGCAATTAAAATAATATTAAAGCTTGACACTTGTCACCTTTTAATTGGTCCATGTTTAAAAACTTAATAATTAAGAATTTCATTCCCACCACATATAATCTCTCACTTAAAAAAATAATGGGTGAAATTCATGGATTTGACAAGTGTCATGGTGGTGTAAAATTCCAAAATTTCCAATTTTGTCCTCATGGAACTTAAAATGACCATTTTGCCCTTATGTTCAGAAAAATGTCGAAATTGAAATTTTTCACTTCTCAAATTCAAGTAATGCTCTAATTAATCAAATTTTGTCAAAATATCATCCAACATTCCAATTTTGCCCTTGGATGGCAAAATGACCATTTTACCCATACGTTATGAAAATTTTCGAATTAACTCCAAATTAATGCTCAAATTTCGAATCATCATATTAAGACATTGTAAGATTCAATAACTGTCAAATACATTGTAAAATCTTTATTTGGCCTAGTTCGAGGCTTTAATCAACTTAATTGTACCACTAGGTACAATATCGACTTTTAACAATTTTTCGATACATTCACTTATGTAAACATTCTATCAAGCACATGAATGACATGACAAGTATATAATAGAGCAGGGCTTGACAATATATCTAAGACAACATTTTAATTTCTAACATTTAGAACATGGATTAGTTTCCTAAATTGTACATTGTTCAAGTTACTTAAATTGTGACTTAACAAATTTTGAAAACTTCTAGTCAAACCAAAATTTTAAAGACAGTTCAATGCTATCATATAACTTTAGGAATTTCTTCCAAAGTAGGAAACTATTTCCAATGAATTTCTCAAATTCAAATACTATCCTTAATTTTAGGAATTTCTTTTAAAGTAGGAAACAATTTCATATTATTTATGAATCACCCAAAAATAAAATATATGGCATTTAAGTACTCTTAAAACTCCATAAATCATGAGTAAAATTCATGAAAAAGCTACTGGAAATTTTCAGCAAGGGTGTTTAACAATTAAACACCAAATTCATGAAGAATTAAGCCACCAAAACCAATCATAGCTGCCCAAAGTTTTTTACGTTGAATCTTTTATGAACCTTTTTCATACTAAATCAAGTTTGGCCAAAACATACAGTAATTTAATTTGATAAAACTAATTTTTAACAATTAAAAATTGCTTATAACACTTACCCAATGTTAATAAAAATAATCGACATATTAGTCTCCAAAACACCACAAAACTATTCGGTTTTAACTTGGCTTTGCAAGCCTTTTAATCCAATTATTAATTCTTCAACTAAACATGATTTGAAACCTATTAAATATGTTTTAATAAATTAATTACATGCAATCTAAATTTAAATTAAAACAAATTTTAAAGAAAGCCTTCAAAATTGATATACACCAAATCAACACAGAAATTCATTCTATTGATTATTACCAAGAATTAAGCATGCATATTACATGAAAACATCAAACAAAGGCTCTAATACCACTATTGGGATTCAACCTCATGCTCAAACACGAAAATAATTAATAAATTAAAAATATAACGCGAGGGAATAATAAACTAGCATTTAATCAGAGAAATAGATGAATCCTATAAGATCAATGTTTTTCTTTTATGTAAGTTTCTAATTAATTATGAACATTCATAAGTTTAAGAATTACATACCTTGCTCTAGATATAATAATCAAGAGCCAATTAAATCAAAATCTTTGCTTCTTCACCTTTAGGATTTATCAAATCTTCAGCCACCCAAGTGTCTGGGCTCTAACTGTAATCCACACAGTGATCGAATAAAACCTTATCAAAGGTAGGATTTTACTTGTGCTAGTAAGTTTTGTTTCTAAAACAAAAAGACCAAAAATTCTTGTCGAATCTTATTTTTCTTAGACAAAGAAAACTATTTTTCTTTTCTTATTTTATGAAATGGCTGAAAAGTGACTGGAGGCTTAAAGTTTTAGTTTGCTAACATAACATATTTATATAGCAAAACTAAGTTGTAACCCTAGGTACAACAGTTGTATTTTAATTCAATTAAGTCCTTGTGAACTTAATTAATTTCCCACTTTATTTTGGTTTATTCCAATTAAGTCCAACTTAATTGATTATGCTTATTTAATCTCAATCACGCCACTTAATGTGTGTGACCCATTAGGCTTTTGACATGTTGGCAATGAATATAAATCCTAGTCAAATATCAATTTGATAATTGATTTATATTTATAGATCATGAGTGACATTTAACAGTGCATCATGACTACTAAATGTTAGAGAGTCAATTAAAGAATTTGACAAAGCTCTTCAGTGATAAGCCTCTCAATGCAATACGGTCCTTTCATCAAATATCCTAGATATGTGATAAAGCATGGCTCAGTGTCTACTTATAACATTCCATATTAGTTCTCATAATTCATGACTAACCTTATGAATTTAGGAAACTAACTTTCCTCAAATTCATCATGCTTTGGCCAAAGACTTTATACAAGTTAATCAAGAATTGAAAACAAGTGACAAACTGTCACAGCCCAATTTTCGGGCCATGGCCAACGCAAGGACCCAATAGGCATAGCCCACTAGGCCCTAGCAAGCCTACTTGTATGAACCTGTACATTAGTCCATGTATCATCCATACTCCCCTTTTAAGATCTATAAATCATAATGTTCAAATAACAACTTCATTGAAATCAATACATAAAATCCAGGTATATACTCATAATGGTATTCATTAATCAAAATATACATAAATAGTTTGCCATACGATTCTTAGCAAGTTACATCCAGTTTACATGTACACATTCAAAGACTCTGACCGTCAGTGGAGTGACTCTTGGCGTGGGTGCTACATTTAGTATCATGACAAACCTACCGAGCAATTGATAGGGAGGAGCACCTCGTCCTAGGATCCAGTCACCTTTAACTCAGAGAACCTAAACCATGAAGTTTAAAAAAGTGAGTATAAAATCACTGAGTGAACATAGGAAGGGAACAAGCAACGATAAGGAAGTTTAGAAATCATGATGCACTTAAGTTCAAAACAATGCAATTTAGTTTATTTCTATTTAAAAACCCCTCATTCAAACCCTTGGTCGTTTAGTCACTTGATGACGAAAGACTTATGAACAACAAAGAAGTTGAGAAGTTAAAACTTTAGTAGAGTTCAAGCAAGTCAAGCATAAGAGATTGACTCTCACCGCAGCGAAAAGGCATTTTCACTACAACAAAATTCTGGCAAGATAAAAGCCAAGGGGCTTTCACTGCCACCAGAAAAATCAACTTATGCCACATTGCACATTAAATTGAACACATTGACAATACTCAAGTTTTCAACAGTCAATGCAATCACATATTAAATACAAACAGCTCTATATAGTAAATATATATATATATATATATAAGCACATACACCACCTTCTCACCTAGCTCATGTGTATCCCCCCACATCGTGCACATAGTCGGACATCTCGTCTCACCCAGCTCATGTGCGTTCCCCCACATCAAGCACATAGCCAGACACCTCGTCTCACCCAACCCATGTGCATCCCCCCACATTGTGGACATACCCGAACACCTCATCTTACCCAGCTCATGTGAATCCCCCTACATTGTGCACATAGCAGAAGTCATCGTGTGCATCCCCCCACATTGTGCACAAGTAATATCATCGCTTTATGCATCCCCCCACATCTTGCACAAGTGATATCATCATCATATGCATCCCCCCACATCGTGCACACAGGCAATATCACCATCCATTTCCCTCACCACCGTCATTACTAGTAGGTGCACACTCACCTCGCACATGCACGGTTACATTTTGACACACAATGTACCATTTATGACATAGTATATATATATATATATATATATATATATATCAACATTATACAAAAACACATGGATTCATCACACTATCTGTTTTATAACATAAAAACATTTCATAAGGGCTTATTCTGGTACGAGTTTTTGAAGGAAAACCAATAAAATGTTTTAGGGGATTTAATCAAACATAAACGTGTATATCCAAAAACATTTTAATGCAAGTTCACTCACCGGTATTTGTTGAACTTTTAATTGACTCTAACCTCCTTAATGGTCCAAATGGGGCTAAAGGGCCTTATTGGAACCTATCACGCACAAAAACATCACAGCCAATCCAATTTACATTAATACCACTCCAAAACTTGTTTCGCAAATCAAGCTTCAATAGCCTTTCCTATCTATCTTCCAATTACCATTTGATTGGCTATTTCATTTCTCTACTTTAGTAACACTAGAAATAGATAAACAATTTCAACAAATAACATAACTCATAACTCTAATTACTAGCCATCATCAACAACTTAAAACCAGTCCTAATTCATCACTCACCTTGGTGATTGTAATGAAATTTCTTCCCAAGAGTCCTCAAGCTAACATGAAACCTCTCTTTCTCTCTTTACAAAGTTCAATTGGTGAGAGAAAGTATTGAAGAAAGACTTTTAAGGGTTTGTTTAAGGTGAAGGAGTAAAAGAGTATGAAAAACCCCACAACAGGGTGTGTAAAACATGAAAATTAAGGTTAGTTTGAGAGAGTGATGGAAGCTTGAGAGAAGCTTTCATGGAAGAGGAGAGAAACGTGAGATGGGAGGAGGAAGAAGAAAAAGTTGCTAGAGAAATGTAGAAGCTACTGGAAAAGATGAGATCTTTATAGTTAAAGCTTATCTAATTTCTCATGCAATTACAATAATGCCCTTAACAAGGTCACTTGTCTTCCTCATTTTCTTGTGCAATCTTTTTACTCTTTTGACACTGGGAAAAAGTCAAAAATCCTCTTAAAGAGGTCCTTTAAATAGCCCCCAAAAGCCCTAGCTTCAAAAATCCCATAAACTTGTTATTTGTGAAAATTACGGTGAGGGCCACGGCTCTCAATTTCCAGCATCGCGGTGCTCAAAGGTTCTGCCAAATTCTATTCCTTTAGTGTAGTATTTTTACTTCAACAAAGATTTTGATGACTTTCTCACTAGAATTGGGCAAAGTGGTAAACATCAAAGTTGTATCTCTACCTCCTAGCTTTCTAATGGTCTAAAAATCATGTCATTTGGACTTGTTTAGTGGGAGATATACTTGTAAAACCGAAACATATGCAAATAGAGCAATATTCCATTGTGCACCTTTCTTCACCAATTGAAATTATTTTTGATCCTACTCCTATAAAAACATAAAATAAATATAAATAGCATAAAACTAGCATTGTTAACCACCATATCAAGGTATGGGGTACTACAGTCTCCCCCACTTAAAATGAATTTGTTCTCAAATTCAAATCGATGTAAAGTGAACAATCAAAGTTCTAAAATTCTTTTACATCACTTCCGTTGGCCATTCTTAACATAAGATCTTGGCTTATGCATCATATCAACTTCCAATCTTTATAGAAGACTCGATAATGTCATAATATATAAATATGTGTACTACTCTTGTTGGATCAAAACAATATCATTCTTCATCTTACGATGGGAATTCAAATATGCTATTAATTCTGGTCACACCTCAATCAAATCATCCTTAAATCATCAATTATGCATGTTTACTTAACCATCTACAATTCCTCTATCTTGATCTTTTATCAAACCTTCCAACATTCAAGCATTTATTTCCCCAATTGACTATAGGTCTAAATCGTCAACCAACCTCTATTCCATTTTACATACTTCCATGCAAATTCCATTTAAACATTTCAAGACACATAAGGATCAAACACTCTTTATTCATTTCATATATATTCAATATCATGGTTAATTCAAATTTGGTAACCATTAGTAACCATATTCCTAAAAACAAAACTCCAATACTTTCATGATCGAGTGCTCACTAGATAAATTTTAACTTATATCATGAGGCATTTCAATAAATCATGACATTCACATACCTCCTTATGATCTTAACCAATCTCTTTAATCAATAACTCAACCTCTCAAGGTTAAAGTTACTCAAAATTTTTCTTTAAAGTTCTTTTCCAAGTCTCATCTTGATTACTAATCATTTCTGTATTTCCAATGTCATAGCTAATTTGCTCATCATCAATCCCATACAACATATCTAACTTGAAATTCCTCAAATTTACTCCAATTGTTAGATCTCATGGCCTCATCAGTTTTTTTTTGTACTAATATGCAACATATATATCCATACATATATATTTCCAAAAATCTTTAACTTCGAGTAATCTTAGGCATAACCGGTTCAATAAGCCAATTGTAATACTGAAATAACCATCAAATCAAGTTTGGAATCATCTCTTCTCACGTTTAATCAAATCATGCTCACCATCATGTGATGATTACACAAAGCCAATTTCGATGTTTTATTTTGCATGCAAAAACCAACCGTTAATCGGCACCATCCTTGAACACTATGTGTCTTAAAGATCTATTTTTCTTAGCCCAAATTCATATTGTAGTATTCCAACTCTAGGTCATGTCTCATTACATAATCTTTACCCATATATGAGTACTTTAATTCTCAAATCATCGTCTCTTTTCTAAGTAGATCTTTACAATTCTCGTGGCGTATTTCTATTCCTTCACCAATAGTACTATCATTTAATCAAACCGTATCACCCTTGTTCTCTAGAAATTTGAAACACAATTCAACCTTTGCCTACCCTCATCAGACACTTTACCTTGATAATTACTCAAAATAAATTGGAATTTGTGGGGGAAGCACATTTCATAATTTATGCCTTGCATCTATAAGTATATAAAGACCATAACCTCATCAGGTCTACCTAATGGCAAGATAATCATTGCCTTAAACCAACATTTCCAAGCATTCTTATATTTGCAACATATTTTTATACTCATGTGACATATCAATCACGAGTCCCAACTTGACTATATAGCCATTTGCTCTTTGAGCTATAAGGTTTTCTCATTGTGAGAAATCTCTTGAATTTATCTCACCAGAATGTTCACAGAGTGGTTGTAAGTCCATAACTGTGAGACCCCAACCTCTATAGGCTTGTAACTAAGCATAGATGTAATAATACGAGCCAGGGGTAGTTTCGTCATTTTCTCTAATAAGCTCCCAGAAGAAAGTTTTATGCTATTTTAAGGTCTAAATAACTATAAGACTGCATAAATGATGTGAACTGATGAAAATACAAAGTAAACTAGAAGTTTCAACAATTTTGAAGGTAGGGGCAAAATGGTCATTTTTCACCTCGGGTTACAATTTTATGTTTTCGTGAACCCGAGTATGTATAGACCATTATGGACCTTGTCCTAGTATCAAAAGGATAAAAAGATTGCATAAATATTGGAGGAGAATAAGTAAATTGGTGGAGGGGTAAATTGGTAATTTTAAGGGAATGGATAAATTTGGCCTATAAATATCTTGAATTTCCAGCAGCTTCTTGAAATTTCCAACAGCTGTCTTCTTCTTCCCTTCTCCTCTCTCACGTTTCTTCAATTCCTCCATGGGAGTTTTCTTCAAGCTTCCATAACTTTCTCTCTCTAGCTCCAATTTTCATGCCTTTGGTGTACTCTTCCATAAATCCTTATGCTATTTCATCCTCTCACTTTAAAACTCTTCAAAAATCTGGTTTTCATACTTTCTCTCACTAGTTGGACATTTTAGAGAGAGAAAAAGAGAATTACCCCATTGATTTGGAAGCAATTGGAAAAGAATTTGACTACAAAGGAGCTCTAGGGTAAGTGATGAATTAAGCTTAGTTTTTAGCTGCAGAAAATGGCTAGTAATTGATATTTATGTGTTGTTTTATTATTGACTATGTTCATTACTTTTTAGTGATTAAGATAGTGAACATAGATAGTCATTTAAGGTGGCAATTGGAAGCTAGCTAAGAGATAGCTTTTAGGGTTCATAGTGTGTAAATTGACCTATTGATTATGCTAATGTGATCCTAGGTTCTAAGGAAGCCCCATCATCTCATTTGGACAATTAGGGGAATTGGAGTCATCTAAAGGCTCTACAATCAATTGGTGAGTGGACTACCTTCAAAACTTGTTTTCGAAAATATAATGTATTTGCCACCCATTTGAATGAATTATCAAGTTTTTCATAAAGACAAGTGCCTTGGGAACAAGCTTTTGCAAAATGGTTTTATACTGTGATATGTGAATGCTATGAACTCATGCACTATTGTAGTATGATGATATATAAATGTGTGTGTTGTGCATGATGAATGATATTGTGTATAATGACTGTAACCGTGTGTGTGCACGATGTTGGGGGATGCACATGCCGGTGATGATGGTGGAGTGAAAGGTGGATGACGATAGTGCCCGTGTGCACGATGTGGGGGGATGTACACGATGGCACTGATTGTGCACGATGTGGGGGGATGCACACGATGGTACCAGCTATGTGCATGATGTGGGGGGATGTACATGAGCCAAGTGTGTTTATGATGATGTTGATGTTTACCTATGTAATTTTGCATATCTAGACTTATGAAATGAAAACTTATGAATGTGATATATGATTGACATATATGAGAAATTTGATACATTGCACTTTGAGAATTTTTATGTGCTGTATGTTGACTTTGTTGGTTTAGCAAGATGGCTGTCACTACCCAAATTTCGGGCCATGACCGGCGCAAGGGCCCAATAGACGTAGTCCATTAAGCCCAAGCAAGCCTATCTATCTATTCCACTCATCATTCCATCAAATATTGCTAAGTCACAATTTATAACTTTAAATCAAAATATTGATAGACATTGCCAACTCGTATTGGCATTACTCATTTAAAATATACATACATTATCTACAGCATATATCTCAATAATTTACATCAAGTTTATCTATACATCAAAAAAAAAAACTCGATTTCCAGTGGAGGGAGTCGGACGAATGTACTGCTACTGAATGTCGAGACACCTACCCAAAATATGGATACAAGTCTATAAGGACACCTCGTCCTAGTTACCAGCTGCCTCGTGATCTGAAAACATGAAGTTGAAAATGGTGAGTATAAACCCAATGAGTGAACAAGAAAGGGAACAAGCATACCGTAAGGAATCTTTAATGAAATCATGATGCATTCTATTTCAAAACAATGCAATTTGTTTATATTCTTATTAAAAACCCTTTATCTATCCCTTAAATAATTAATCAATTGTAATAATGAATCCATACATATCAAATAATTTGAAAAATGAAAGCTTCAATATTACGCAAGCAAGTCAAATACGACAACGAGAATGCCTTTCCGCTACAGTGACGTTGGGATTAAATTATTAGCAGAACGAGGGTTTCTCAAATGACCAAGGGTTTCTCACTAAACCACCCCATTTTAAACTTAACTCGTTTAATCTTTAATGTTGGAAGTCCATGCTCTGATATGGTAGCAAAGAAGTGAAAGATAGGGCAGCAATTAGGCAAGATAAGAGACCAAAACAGAAGGTTTTTCGCTGTAGCGAGATTCTTTCTCGCTACGACGAAATTGTAACCCAGAAACAGAAGGTTTCTCGCTGCAACGAAATTTCGCTGATGAAATAGAGAGTTTTTCGCTGCAACGAGATTCCTTTTTCGCTGCAGCTAGAAGCTACGGTGACTATCTTGCTGTAGCGAAATACATTCTCACTGTAGTGAGAACCAATTCTGGTGAAGGTTCTCAAACCCGAGAGTTTCTCGCTGCAGCGGGAATGAAGTTCACTGCAGTGAAAATAGAGTAACAAGAGAAAAGTTTTCCCTCACTCAACAAAAAAGCCATCCTGCTAAACCAACAAAATCAACATACAGCACATGAAAATTCCCAAAGTGCAATGCATCAAATTCTCATATATGTCAATCATTTATCACATTCATAAGTTTTCATTTCATAAGTCTAGATATGCATAATTACATAGATAAACATCAACATCATCATAAACACACCCGGCTCATGTACATCCCCCCACATCGTGCACATAGCCGGCACCATCATGTGCATCCTCCCACATCATGCACAATCAGTGCCATCGTGTACATCCCCCGACATCGTGCACACGGGCACTATCATCATCCACCTCTCACGCCACCATCATCACCGGCATGTGCATCCCCCCACATCGTGCACACACACGGTTACAATCATTATACACAATATCATTCATCATGCACAACACACACATTTATATATCATCATACTACAATAGTGCATGAATCCATACCATTCACATATCACAACATAAAACCATTTTGCAAAAGCTTGTTCCCAAGGCACTTGTCTTTATGAAAAACTTGATAATTCATTCAAATGAGTGCAAATACATTATATTACCCAAAACAAGTTTTGAAGGCAGTCCACTCACCAATTGATTTTAGAGCCTTTAGATGACTCCAATTCTCTTAATTATCCAAATGAGATGATGGGGCTTCCTTAGAACCTAGGATCACATTAGCATAAGTAATAGGTCAATTTACACACTATGAACCCTAAAAGCTATCTCTTAACTAGCTTTCAATTGCCATATTTAATGGCCATCTATGTTCACTATCTAAATCACTAAAGGTAATGAACATACTTAAAAATAAATAGCTCATAAATCCCAATTAGTAGCCATTTTTTGCAACTAGAAATTGAGCTTAGTTAATCACTTACCCTAAGGCTCATTTGTAGTCAAATTCTCTCCCAATAGCTTTCAAATAAATGGTGTAATTCTTTCTTTCTCTCTGTAAAATGTCCAACTAGTGAGAGAAACTATGAAAACCAGATTTTTGAAGGGTTTTAAAGTGAAAGGATGAAAGAGTATAAGGGTTTATGGAAGAGTACACCAAAAGCTTGAAAATTGGAGCTAGAGAGAGAAAGTTATGGAAGCTTGAAGAAAACTCCCATGAAAGAATTGAAGAAACGTCAGAGAGGAGAAGGGAAGAAGAAGACAACTACTGGAAATTTCAAGAAGCTGTTGGAAATTCAAGATATTTATAGGCCAAATTTATCCATTCCCTTAAATTTACCAATTTACCCCTCCACCAATTTACTTATTCTCCTCTAATCTTTTATGCAATCTTTTTGCTCTTTTAACACTGGGCCAAGGTCCATAATGGTCTAAACATACTCGGGTTCATAAAAACTTAAAATTTTAACTCGATGTGAAAAATGACCATTTTGCCCCTATCGTGAAAATCATCAAAATTTTGGTTTCCTTTCCATTTTACCCCTAATTTCACCATCCATTTATGCCTTAGGCCTACTTAGACCATAATATTGTTTAAAAACCTTACTTTTATGGGTTTACTAAGGAAATAACGAAATTACCCTTGATCAGGGATATCGTGTCTATTTCCCTTTACAAGTCTTTAAAGATCAAGGTCTTACAATGGCCTTTTTGTTGAGTGAGGGAAAACTTTTCTCTAGTTGCTCTGTTTTTGCTACAGCGAAATTCATTCTCGCTGTAGCGAGAAACTCTCGGGTTTGAGAACCTTCACCAGAACTGGTTCTCGCTGCAGCGAGATAGTCACTGTAGCTTCTCGTTGCAGCGAAAAAGGAATCTCGCTGCAGCGAAAAACTCTTTGTTTCATCAACAAAATTCCGCTGCAGCGAGAAACCTTTTATTTTTAGGTTACAATTTCACCGCAGCGAGAAAGAATCTCGCTGCAGCAAAAAACCTTCTGTTTTGGTCTCCTATCTTGTCCAATTGCTCCCCTATCTTTCACTTATTTACTACCATATCAGAGCATGGACTTTCTACATTAAAGATTAAATGAGTTAAGTTTAAAGGGATGAGGCTTAGTGAGAAATCCTTGGCCAGTTG
This sequence comes from Theobroma cacao, assembly GCF_053813885.1. Lineage (NCBI taxonomy): Eukaryota > Viridiplantae > Streptophyta > Magnoliopsida > Malvales > Malvaceae > Theobroma > Theobroma cacao. The sequence continues at coordinate 21,349,861 of NC_142642.1, read as the reverse complement.
AGAAACCCTCGTTCGGCTAATAACTAAATCCCAACGTCGCTGCAACGAAAATTCATTCTCGCTGCAGCGAATATTCGTTGTTGTATTTGACATGCTTATGTATAATTAAAGCTTTCATTCCTCAAATGGTTCGTTATGTATGGGTTCATGATTTTCAAATGATTAATCATTTAAGGGCTTGATGAGGGGTTTTTAATAAGAATAGAAACAAATTGCATTGTTTTGAAAAAGAATGCATCATGGTTTCATTAAAGATTCCTTACGGTATGCTTGTTCCCTTTCTTGTTCACTCACTGGGTTTATACTCACCATTTTCAACTTCATGTTTTCATATCACGAGGCAGCTGTTAACTAGGACGAGGTGTCCTTATAGACTTGTATCCATATTTTGGGTAGGTGTCTCGGCATTCAGTAGCAGTACATTCGTCCGAGTCCCTGCACTGGAAATCGAGTCTTCTTTTTTTGATGTATAGATAAACTTGATGTAAATTATTGAGATACATGCTGTAGATAATGTATGTATATTTTAAATGAGTAACGCCAATAGAGTTGGCAATGTCTATCAATATTTTGATTTAAAGTTATAAATTGTGACTTAGCAATATTTGATGGAATGATGAGTGGGATAGATAGGTAGGCTTGCTCGAGCTTAATGGACTACGTCTATTGGGCCCTTACGCCGGTCATGGCCCGAAATTTGGGTCGTGATAATAACTTACGGTTCAACACCTAAAGTAGTGAACCCTATCTCATTGTTAGAGTTTTATCCTTATCTATCAATCATAGCTCCCCTGTACATTTACCTTTACATTATTGGGTTACTCACAAGCCACTCACGACCATCCAAATTCGACCTCTTATAGCAAGTTAAGCTAGTATATTCCCTTATGCCTTTCCATACACTTCCAAAACACTTAAACACTTCCTTTAATAGGGTTTTATTGAGAACTTAAATAACCAAAAGCTTATCTTCAAAGCCACTCATAACTTTAATAGTTCAATATATGCCTAATAACACTTTAGCTCATTAACCCCATTGGACGTTATTTTGATATCTTCCAAGGTGTCCATGTTCTTAATTTGGACCATACCATCTAACTTAGTATATTTACATTGGTTACCTTTAAATTTCTTATGCTCGTTATAACAATATTCATATTTCTCCCATCATTTGTCTCACTTTTTTTTTCACATACCTTTATATAAGGCAATAAAAAACCTCATCAATTCATTTATGTAAATACTTTCTAAACCTTAAACTCTAATTAACAAAGCTTAACATCAAGTCCAATGACCATAAATTGCTTACAAATCTGTCCCCATGCCAGTCACATCTTGTTCTTGTTCTTGCTTCCTAAACATAAGGTGTTCCTAGCGCTAGGCGCTGGGCAATCAGTACTGCAGCGCTGTAGCCATTGCGAATTCACTTTATCAAAACAATTCTCCTATCCTTAAGGCTACTACTTTAATCATTCTCAACCATATAGTTTTCCTCTGAGTCTATACCATAATTAGCAAAACTAACTTTTTACCACAAATACGCAATCAGAACATTAATTTCAGCATATCTACTTCACCTTTGGTGGTATGTCAAAATCATCCTCTGAACACATTCCATTACTAACTTTCATATACCTTTACCATAACATTTAGTACAAATTTGATTAAGCCATGATCTTCATATTTACTCTTAGATACACATATATCAAATTATACATCTCCTAGTGTTGAGATCATGACTTTACTCATCAATCCATAACTATTTACATCTATAGGATAGACAATCCAATTAATTTTTGCACTTTGCCTTTGCAGTCATATAAATCAAAACTTCCTAAACTTAAGATGCAAAAGCCCCTTTTTTGAGCTTATCCAACAGTCCACAATTCCTAAGTCCCTTACCTTTGGAGAAGTCGCATTTAAGGGTAATCATTTTTATAATACCCCGTACTTTGATATGGTGGTTAATAAAGCTTATTGAATGCCAATGGAGATAAATTATAATGTTTAGAAATGATGAAAGGTGAAAGGATTGATTTGGGATAAAATATTTCGCACACGAGGAAATAATAATAAAATAATAATTTTTTTTCGAAAAAGAATTTGCGAGATAAAAAGTGATTTGGAAGTCAATTGAGGCGTAATAAGGTATTTTGGGTACCAATGGGACAAGAGGAGACCAGAGAAAAATTTTAGAATAAAATAATATTTTATTAATAAAATATTATTAAAATAGTAATATTTTATTCAGTGTCAAAATATTTCATGAAGATTGAGTATATTGGCAACCTAAGTAGGGGAAAAGAAGAATGAGAAAAAATTTCGGAGAAAAATGACGTTAATGGAGCCGTGTGTCTTTATTATGTAAAGATAGCTCAAGTAAATAAATATTTTAAATTTATGGAGACACTGCGTTGGAGTACAAACTTCATACTTTGTTTCTACATATGTAGAAGAAGATAATAGAAGGAAATTGGAGTTAAAGGAGTGTTGGGAGGACTAAATTAAATGGAAAGAAACTTAAAGGGTAAAATGGTAATTTTGCATAAAGTTTGGTCAAAGCTTCCAAAGGAAGCTTTGACTTCCATCCTTATCAGCCCAAAACAGTCCTTATCCTCACAGCAAGATATTTTCTTCTTTATTCTTGAAGCTTCCAACGCCATTCTCTCATTTTCCCATGGAAAGCTAATTGTCTTTCATTTTCTTTCCTTGTTTTCTTTTCATTTCTTTTCTCTTCTTGCTTCATTCTTCTCCCAACTTCTTGTGCACCAAAGTTACAACTTCTAACCCCAATTTCCAGCACATATCAACTCTAGGAGAAGAAGAAAGAAAAAGCCTGGTTTTGGTGATTCAAGCAAGGAACAGTAAGAATTCTTGTTTTTGGCTTGAGTAGTCTTTGAAAATGAATTAGTGACTTAGAGAAATCTCTTGTGGCAGCAAAGATTGGCTTGATTGGAGAAAAATTGATAACATGTAAGCCAATAAAACCAATAGGTACATGAAGGACTCAAAATGGAAAAGGAAAATGGCAAGCTTAACACTATGTTTTAAAGCCTATGGTTAGTTGAATATTGTGGGGCATTATGGTTGTTGAAAGGATCTATTTGCATAAGCTATTGAAAATTGTTAAGATTGTATGGCATGTCGTTTGAAAGAAATGAAAAAGGAATATTGTAGATGGAGGATTGAGAAACAAAGTATTGAAAGTTAGATAGATAACGATACATGTAAACTAGGAAATAATCTAGTAAAGTGAGAATAATTGTTGCTGCCATATATGTGGATTATGTGTGGAAATATAAGATGGATTTGGGTGAAAATTATTTAGAAATGTTGAAGTAGGCATATGACATCATAAATAAGTTGCTGGTGATATAATCTAAGGAATTTCGTAAGCAAAAGATGTAAGTAATTTTGGCAAAAATGTATTAAGATGTGAGTTAATTGAAGATGGTTTCATGATACGATGAAAATATAAATTTGAGTAAGGATTAATTGATTGAACTGCTGCTCGTATACGTATGTAATTAAATATATTGAGTTCGTATTATTGCTAGGAAGTGCAAAGATAAAGTTAGAGAACTGTGGTAGCATGCCGGAATAAATAATGAGCTATCAGCCAGTGAAACTAGTTAGAGACACCTCTGAAAAAATAACGACTTCAAATCTCAATGTTGCCAGGTGAGTGAACTTGCATTAAAATCTTTTAAGATATACACGTTTATGTTTGATTGAATCCTCTAAAACATTTTATTGGTTTTTCTTGAAAAACTTGCACAGGAATAAGCCCTTATGAAATGTTTTTATGTTATGAAATGGATAGTGTGATGAATTCATATGTTTCTGTATAATGATATATGTATATATACTATGTCATAAATGGTACCATTGTGTGACAAATGCAACTATACATGTGCGGAGTGGGCAGTGCACATGCCGGTAATGATGTTGTCGTGATCATTACAACTGTGCATGTGCGGAGTGGGTAGTGCACATGCCGATAATGATGCTGTCATGATAATTAGAACTGTGCATGTTCAAAGTGGGCAGTGCACATGCCGGTAATGTTGATGTCGTGATAATTACAGCCATGCATGTGTGGAGTGGGCAGTGCACATGCCGGTGATGTTGTACTTGAGCTAGATGAGGTGTGGTGGTATGTTAATTGATATATGCTTAAGCATATATATATATGCAATAGAAAGATTATGATTATAATATGTGATTATATGGCATGATAAATCTTGAAAATTTCCCATTTACATGTGAATTGATTTTATTACAACAAGAACATTATGTTTATACTGCCTTGCTTGGATGATTGTTGGAAATTTCCTCTTTTTTCGATTTCTTGCTAAATATGGTTCCTTCATTTTGAAATGATTTAATAACCTGGGGTTGATGGAAGGATTTTAATAAGAACTTGTACTAGGTTGCACTGTTTTCGAACTTAAGTGCATCATGATTTCTATATCATTCCTTGTAATTGCTTGTTCCCTTCCTATGTTCACTCATTGAGTTTATACTTATGTTTTCAACTTCATGTTTTCAGATTCAAGGGTGGTTGAGACGTAGATTGAGGTGTCCACATACTCCCATCTTTTGAGTTGGTACTTTGACATTCAATAGTCATATCTCCCATCAAGAGTCACTCCGCTGACGGTCAAGTTTTAATTACATGTATATGATTATTAGTTGTGAAAGGCTGAGATTCACTTGTCAAATTATATTTATGTATATAATGGTTGATGATGCCATTATCAATACATGACTGGGTTTTATGAGTTGTTTTCAAAGGAATTGTAATTGAGCATTATGAATTTCGGATTCTAAAGGAATATGGGTTAACGTATAAGATCATGTAAGTAAGCTTGCTTGGGCTTGGTGGGTTGAGCCCATTGGTCCCTTGCGCCAGTCATGGCCCGAAAATTGGGTTGTGACAAACTTGGTATTAGAGCTCTAGGTTTAGTTGAATCCTAGGGATTTCCTGTGTGGTTAACGGAGTTGTTGGAGTTTGTGTAGAGTCTTGTCCTTGGATTGTGGGTGCGCAAAGCAAGTTAAGGACGGGAGGCTACTTGAGCCCCTACTTCATTAGAAACCCACCTGTTATTATGATGTATAAATGGATAAATAATCAATGCTTGGTTACGTATAGGTTGGAAGGTGCACCTGTTGCATGTGCCATATCTAGAAAAGATGATAGTCTTGACACCCTTCATAGTACTAATGAGGAATCATTAGATTCCACTGCTAGGAGCTAATGGCGCCATGATCTAGGTAATCTAGAAAGTGATGCATCCCGAATTCCTATTAATTGGATTCCCCCAAAATTAGAAGAATGGTTTCGTGATAAGGAAAGCCTTGAAAATAGAAAAAGTCTTGAAAGTGAGGACAGCTCTGACATTCAAGAAGCTGTAAGAAATTTCCTTTTGAAAAGATTGAGGAATGGCATAGGGAAAAGATGAAAAAGGTAACTACAAAGGGGAATATTCATCCTAGGAAAGTATCTGTTATCCGACACTTTCCTCCAGGTTGTGGAATAGGTGCTGCGCCTGTGAGCAGTGAGGAATATAGGAGGATACAGCAAGCTTGGGTTGAGGATAAAATGAGAAAATCTCAAGGGAAAGAGGAGGACCCGAAAGAAGATCTATCGATATGCTCGGATCATGGAGACGAGAATCCTAAAGACACTTAATGTTTTCGTGGAAGTTCGTATCACTTTAAATGTAGGCAGATGCGGTGTAAGGGAAATAGTAGCAGTTATCCGTACAAAGGAGTTAAGAGTTGGCTTTTATTTTATATGACTCAAACAGATTATAAAGTAGCTATTTAAATGACTTGATTCTTATTGGAGTCCCTCGATATGATAGAGATAGATTAGCAATATAATGATTGAGGGAGGATATTCACCTTAGTGGCATGGTTGGTCGCCTTAGATAATTATTAAGGATCGACGTAGAAAGTCATTAATGGTACAAACAACTACGAGACCTGACAAATGATTACCAATTAATCGTTGAAAGGTGAAATTTGAAATCCCAGTTGCAGTTACAATTTGGAAAAATATAGGAGAAATCAATGAGGCTATAGGTGACACTTAGAATGGATGATGTGATTGAGTCGAGGATTGTAATTTAAGCATGGAGGGGATTATAAAATGATGCCATGACATTATAAGATGATAATTTGGCACAAATATGGACTAAGGGAGGCAATTATGGAACTTGAGAAAAGTTGAATCCTTGATTTAATAAAGATTGTGAATGTAGAGCATGGAGCAAGATGAACTATTTTCATTGTCATTTGTACTGAAAGTTAACAAAACAATTTAAGTTACAGATAAGAAAGACAATTAATTGTGAATGTTAAAGAATTGGGGAATGTCATAAATGTTGAATATTTTTTTGTGTGGTATTATATATTAAGAATTTGATGCACAATATGGCAAGATTGTCCTAAGGTGGGACTTTTTGTTTAAAGGTAAATGTTAAAGGATAAAATAAGTTTGAAAATATTGACTCGGCTTGGTGCATATGATAAACAAAAGAGAAGATACACCTAGTCATGAGAATTGTGGTATAGGCCTAGAAGAGAGCCAAATGGTGGAGCATGATCCCTGTAGTAACTTTAAAGATGGAAGAACTTATTCGTGGAAGAAATTTCCAGTAGCCACATCGCTATAGCATTAACTCTTTAGCGCTACAACGTTGAAAGTATCCTATGTCCAGCAACCACGACGTTGCAACACTAACTGTCCAGCACCTCGCGCTACGAATACCTTATGTCTATGATGCATGAGCAAGATGGGAGTGCCATGATAATGAGCTTACAAGTTGAATTATGGTCATTGGTCATTGAGCTTTGTTATTTGGGAGTTTTAAATGTTCTGAAAAATGTTTACATGAATGAATTGAAAAGTTTCTTTATCGCCTTGTATATGGGCATATAATTAAAAGAGAAATTGAAAGATTCTTGAGATGGCTACATTAAGATAAGATACCATGTGAAGTATTAAGATGGATAATATGTTGACCAAAGTCAAATCCTAAGAAATAAAGAAGACGAGAGATTAAGCCTTGTTAAAGGCTAAGGAAAAAGTGAGCGAAGATTTAGATGAATATATGAGAGATGGGTAAAGGATGTCAATACCAAGTAATGAAAGTGTGAATGAAGGATTACAAGGGTGGTATAGCAAATGGGTTTATCCAGAATATCATTATGAGAATTTACAATTCTTGTTTTGACTCAGCTAAATGAAAAGGGTTAGTAACAACATAAGGCTAATTGTGTGGCACCCTAGAAACCTATGAAGATAAGTTGGGGATTGAATGGATGAGTACGTATTTATATACCTTTAAGAATAAGTGCATGTCTATAGAATGATATGCTCGAGATGTTACGGAGCAAATAAGAGACTAAGTGTTTCAAGAATGCACAAACATCTTTGATAAAGAATTATAAATCATACACGGTAAGTATAAAAGGTGGGATTTTTTAAATTTGCTGAGGATCCTAACGGCTAAGTCACGGATTGAGTGATCACATGCAGTGAGACATAAGTTTAAGATAGGTATCCCCAAAGAAATACTCAAAAGGAGTTTTGCTATGGATTTTGTGAAAGCAAGCGTTACGTTATGTGGTTATAAAGAGGAAGACCTAAGCTAAAAGTGATATTCGTATTGACATCAAAAAGTACTTAAGGAGGACCTTGTTTCAAGTCTTGCAGTTTCAAGTACAAATTACAGATTGGTTTAGGGAGAATGATGTCACATTAGTATGGAAGAATAGAACAAAGGATGATTGAAAACAATCTAGATAACGAAGCTCGATAATGAAAACTTCCTAATGTAGTATGGAAATTGGAATTCGAAAAAGCTTGAGGCATGCACAATTCGAATCAGTCTAAGTTTTAAGTGACTCATTAAAGTTGGAATGCAACAAGGATATAATATATATGTTAGAGGTATGAAGAATAATTGAGAAATAAGGATGACTTTTAAGGATTGTGGTATTGCATAAGATGCAATGATCCAATAAAGATAAACCTTTGAAAGATCAACGAGATTATAAAGCATATATGAATACCGGATTGCAATTTAATGCAAATGACATTTAGTAAGTGAGATGTGATTAATGACATTGTGATGCAAGGATATATAGTACAATGAAACTTAAGCGTAAAATTGGAAATGATAAGAAGAAAGTATGGGCATGAAAAGGATGTGAAGCTATGCATAAGCATAATGAGAATTCTTATGGATTATGTAAGAGATAACTTATGGTAAGATACGAGTGGAACGGTGATTTAAACATATAAAAAAGGGTAATCTAAAATTGATTATACCTCAATGCTCATAGATTAAATATGAGAACGTTGACATGAACTATGAGGATTATTATATTGAATCTTGGATAGGGATGCGGATGAATAAAAGGAAATGTAGTCCAAGGCAGGTGAACACATGGATCTATGTGTAACGAGGAATGTTGACATTTGGAAACATATGTGCATGCATATATGTGAAATTGATGACTTGACCAACTGAGGTGAAGAATTGTTCTCAGTAATTTGAGATTTGAACTTTATGTATTTGATGAGTTGTATAGATGGTACAACAGCAAGAAGTCCCATTAGAAGTTGAACTATGATGATATAAGAAAGTTTGGGAAAAATAGTCAGAGAAATGAGATTAAAGAAATGTAATCCATAATGTGAGAATAATTGAAGTATGTGGTGTAAATGCAAGATAAACCTGAAGTATATGGGAATAATTAGAGGCATTAACCTTTCTCGACATTGAGACTATGTATAGAAATGAATATGGCATGTTTATAATGCTACAAGTTACATAATAGTGTATGGGGATAAGATGAATGAATGAATGTCGAGAAGTTTGGGAAGGAGTGAAATAATAAGATGGTGATTAGGCATACATAAGTAAGTATAATATGTGATTAAAATCGGTATGATTGAGATAAAGTTATGGTTCAAATTTAATGATAGTGATAAAGGCGTACTCAACATCTTAAAATGAGAGATAATGATCGTGAAGGCTACCATCGATTTGATTCTAAAGGATGATAACAAACATGAGGCATTCTAGTCGAACTGGAGGTAAACGAGGTGAATGAATGATTGGAGGTTTGACAAGAATCGAAATAAAGATATGTTTGAGGTTAGTGATGGAATTAAAGGCATACTTGGGATCTTATTGATAAGAAAGAATAATTGAGAAGGGTACCGTGGTTTTGACTCAAAGATGATAATAGATATAAGATACGTACCTTGATCTTGTAAAGTGTTCTAGTCAAATTGAAGGTAATGAAGTTCATAGATCAAAATTTCTTTATGAAGAAGCAAAAGGAATAAGATCATAGAGAGAGATTGATAACTCGACACCGACGTGAATTCGAGGACGAATTCTATTTAAGTGGGGGAGGCTATAATACCCCGTACTTTGATATGGTGGTTAATAAAGCTTATTGGATGTTGATTGAGATTAATTATAATGTTTAGAAATGATGAAAGATGAAAAGATTGGTTTAGGATAAAATATTCCGCACACGAGGAAATAATAATAAAATAATGATTTTTTTTTGGAGAAGAATTTGCGAGATAAAAAGTGATTCAAAAGTCAATTGAGGCATAATAAGGTATTTTGGGTACCAAGGGGACAAGAGGAGACAAGAGAAAATTTTATTAATAAAATAATATTAAAATATTAATATTTTATTTAGTGTCAAAATTTTTCATGAAGAAGGAGTATATGGGCATCTTAAGTGGGGGAGAAGAAGAATGAGAAAAAATTTTCGGAGAAAAATGACATTAATGGGGCCGCGTGTCTTTATTAAGTAAAGATAGCGTAAGTTAATAAATATTTTAAATATTATAGGGACACTACGTTGGAGTACAAACTTCATACTTTATTTGTACATATGTAGAAGAAGATAATAGAAGGAAATTGGAGTTAAATGAGTGTTGCGAGGACTAAATTAAAATGGAAAGAAACTTAAAGGGTAAAATGGTAATTTTGCATAAAGTTTGGTCAAAGCTTCCAAATGAAGCTTTGACTCCCATCTTTATCAGCCCAAAACAGTCCTTATCCTCTTAGCAAGATATTTTCTTCTTCATTCTTGAAGCTTCCAACGCCATTCTCTCATTCTCCCATGCAAAGCTAATTGTCTTTCATTTTATTTCCTTGTTTTCTTTTCATTTCTTTTCTCTTTTTGCTTCATTCTTCTCCCAACTTCTTGTGCACCAAAGTTACAACTTCTAACCCCAATTTCCAACACATATCAACTCTAGGAGAAGAAGAAAGAAAAAGAGAGAAAGGAAGAAAAAGCTTGGTTTTGGTGATTCAAGCAAGGAACGGTAAGAATTCTTGTTTTTGGCTTGAGTAGTCTTTGAAAATGAATTAGTGACTTAGAGAAATCTCTTGTGGCAACAAAGATTGGCTTGATTAGAGAAAAATTGATAACATGTAAGCCAATAAACCCATGGGTACATGAAGGACTCAAAGTGGAAAAGGAAAATGGTAAGCTTAACACTATGTTTTAAAGCCTACGGTTAGTTGAATATTGTGGGGAATTGTGGTTGTTGAAAGGATAGATTTGCATAAGCTAGTTGAAAATTGTTAAGATTATATGGCATGTCGTTTGAAAGAAATGAAAAAGGAATATTGTAGATGGAGGATTGGAAAACAAAGTATTGAAAGTTAGATAGATAACGATACGTTTAAACTAGGAAATAATCGAGTGAAAGTGAGAATAATTGTTGCTGCCATAAATGTGGATTATGTGTGGAAATATAAGATGGATTTGGGCAGAAATTATTTAGAAAGGTTGAAGTAGGCACGTGATATCATAAATAAGTTACCGGTGATATAATCTAAGGAATTTCATAAGCAAAGGATGTAAGTAATTTTGGTAAAAATGTATTAAGATGTGAGTTAATTGAAGATGGTTTCATGATAGGATGAAAATATAAATTTGCGTAAGGATTGATTGATTGAACTGCTGCCTGTATACGTATGTAATTAAATATATTGAGTTCGTATTATTGCTAGGAAGTGCAAAGATAAAGTTAGAGAACTATGGTGGCATGCTGGAGTAAATAACGAGCGACCGGCCAGTGAAAATAGTTAGAGACACCTCCAAACAAATAGCGACTTAAAATCTCATTGTTGCCAGGTGAGTGAACTTGCATTAAAATGTCTTGGGATATACACATATATGTTTGATTAAATCCTCCAAAACATTTTATTGGTTTTTCTTCAAAAACTTGTATGGGAACAAGCCCTTATGAAATGTTTTTATGTTATGAAATGGATAGTGTGATGAATTCATATGTTTTTGTATAATGATATATATTTATACTATGTCATAAATGGTACCATTGTGTGACAAATGCAACCATGCATGTGCGAAGTGGGCGGTGCACATGCCAGTAATAATGCTATCGTGATAATTGCAACCGTGCATGTACGGAGTGGGCAGTGCACATGTCGATGATGATGTACATGAGCTAGATGAGGTGTGGTGGTATATTAATTGATATATGCTCAAGCATATGTATATGCGATAGAAAGATTATGATTATAATGTGATTATATGGCATGATAAATCTTGAAAATTTCCCATTTACATGTGAATTGATTTTATTACAACAAGAACATTCTGTTTATACTGCCTTGCTTGGATGATTGCTGGAAATTTCCTCTCTTTCCGATTTCCTGCTAAATATGGTTCCTTCATTATGAAATGATTTAATAACCCGGAGTTGATGGAAGGATTTTAATAAGAACTTGAACTAGGCTGCACTGTTTTTGAACTTAAATGCATCATGATTTCTAAATCATTCCTTGTAATTGCTTGTTCCCTTCCTATATTCACTCACTGAGTATGTACTCATGTTTTCAACTTCATGTTTTCAGATTTAGGGGTGGTTGAGACGTAGATTGAGGTGTCCATGTACTCCCATCTTTTGGGTAGGTACTTTGACATTTAGTAGTCATATCTCCCATCTAGAGTCACTCCGTTGACGGTCAAGTTCTAATTATGTGTATATGACTATTAGTTGTGAAAGGCTGAGATTCACTTGTTAAATTATATGTATGTATATAATCGTTGATGATGCCATTATGAATACATGACTAGGTTTTATGAGTTGTTTCCAAAGGAATTGTAATTGAGTATTATGAATTTCGGATTCTAAAGGAATATGGATTAACATATAAGATCATGTAAGTAGGCTTGCTTGGGCCTGGTAGGCTGAGCCCATTGGTCCCTTACGCCGGTCATGGCCCAAAAATTGGGCTATGACAATTTTCATCATAGTTTACATAATCCAAATAGACTCCTAAATTGATCTTTAAAGCAATTTGTGTATCAAGCTCAAATATAGGACTCCATATGGCATTTAGACTAAAATCAATATTTCTAAGTCATTTAACTTCAAGCAACTAAATCCACAACTAACCCTTTAATCCTTTGACTTCACGCTAAGCATAGAAAAATTTACGCTCATCCTTAGAGCAAAGTTGTTTACTAGCCTTTTACTTCATGACCACATATCAATAACAACAATCACTGATTTTCACCCTTGAGTTAATTCATGTATTTATAACCCTACACCATAATAGTTCAAATCAAACCTTGGAATCTCGCAATTACTTAATTGAAATCAAAACTAACTCCATCTAAGCTACTATACACATATTCAATACATATTAGCAGATAAAATATTTCAGAAGCCCAACACCATTTATGTATGGGCATAACAAGCTCAATTAATGTAATGCACTTATCTTTGTGCTCATAAGTATTGGTTTACAGCTCCTTCAATACTCAAAGTTATAAACTTTAAGTGAATTACAACCATCACTATTCGTTCCGATCAAGTATGCCCCTTATTACCTTTATCACATGTGCTCCTTTATATTGACCTCAAATATAATCCATAGCCATCCAATTTTCTTCCCATTGACAATCATGGGCTCAAGTTATAACTCCACCAAATGAATGAGTTATTACTGACCTATTAGTCCAGTTACATTTCCCTCCATCCTTAATCTGATGAATATACCATCACACTAACCTTTTTATTAGGAACGTTTACTTAAAATCTTCCAACAACAGCTCATGTCTCGGGTGATATCTCAAACTCCGACGACGGTACCATTTATGACCTTTATATGAGGTTAGCAAAAGGGTAGGTTATTAAGAATAAGAGTTTATATAGCCTACTGCCTATGACTTGTGCTGCAGTCACAAGCCATAAACAAGACTCTACATTAACTCCGACAACTCCGTTGATTGACATGAGAATCCCTAGGACTCGACTGAACCTAGAGCTCTGATACCAACTTTGTTATAGCCCAATTTTCAGGCCATGACCGGAACAAGGACCCAATAGGCATAAGCCCACTAGGCCTTACTAAGCCTTCATGTATGAACTTGTACATTAGTCCATGTATCATCCATACTCCCTTTTTAAGATCTATAAATCATAATGTTCAAATAACAACTTCATTGAAATCAATTCATAAAATTCAGGTATATGCTCATAATGGTATTCATTAATCGAAATATACATAAATAGTTTGCAAATGATTCTTAGCAAGTTACATCCAGTTTACATGTACACATTCAAAGACTCTGACCTTAGCAGAGTGACTCTAGGCATGGGTGCTAACACTTAGTATCATGACAAACCTACCGAGCAATGGATAAGGAAGAGCACCTCGTCCTAGGATACAGTCACCTTTAACTCAGAGAACCTAAAACATGAAGTTTAAAAACGTGAGTATAAACTCAGTGAGTGAACATATGAAGGGAACAAGCAACGATAAGGAAAGTTTAGAAATCAAGATGCACTTAAGTTCAAAACAATGCAATTTAGTTTATTTCTATTTAAAAACCCCTCATTCAAACCCTTGGTCGTTTAGTCACTTGATAACGAAAGAGTCACGAACAACAAAGAAGTTGAGAAGTGAAAACTTTAGTAGAGTTCAAGCAAGTCAAGCATAATAGATTGACTCTCACCACAGCGAAAAGGCATTTTTGCTACAACAAAATTTTGGCCAAATAAAATCCAAAGGGCTTTCACTGCCATCGAAAAAATCCACTCATGCCACATTGCACATTAAATTGAACACATTGACAATACTCAAGTTTTCAACAGTCAATGCAATCACATATTAAATACAAACAACTCTATATAGTAAATATAAATATATAAGCACATACACCACCATCTCACCCGACTGATGTGCATCCCCCCACATTATGCACATAGTCGGACACCCCATCTCACCAAGTTCATGTGCATCCCCCCACATTGTGCACATAGCCAGACACCTCGTCTCACCCAACTCATGTACATTTGTGATACCCCAACTTCTATAGGCTTGTAAGTAAGTATAGATGTAATAATATGAGCTAGGGGTAGTTTTGTCATTTTCTCTAATAAGCTTACAAAAGAAAGTTTTATGATATTTTAAGGCCTAAATAGGCATAAGACAGTATAAATGATGTGTGCTGATGAAAACACGAAGAAAACTATAAGTTTCAACAATTTTCATAACAGGGGCAAAATGGTCATTTTTCACCTCGGGTTAAAATTTTAAGTTTTTATGAACCCGAGCATGTTTAGACCATTATGGATATTGTCCCAGTGTTAAAAGAGCAAAAAGATTGCATAAAAGATTGGAGGAGAGTAAGTTAATTGGTGAAGGGGCATTTTCGTAATTTTAAAGGAAAAGATAAGATTGCTTATAAATACCTTGAATTTCTAGCAGCTTCTTGAATTTTCTAGCAGCTAGTCTTCTTCTTCCCTTCTCCTCTCTCACGTTTCTTCAAACTCCATGGAAGCTTGATTTTCAATCTTCCATAACTTTCTATCTCTAGCTCCAATTTTTATGCTTTTGGTGCACCCTTCCATAAACCATTGTGCTATTTCATCTTCTCACTTCAAAAACCTTGAAATATCTTGTTTTCATACTTTCTCTCACTAGCTGGGCATTCTAGAAAGAGAAAAAGAGAATCACTCCATTGATTTGGAAGCTATTGGAAGAGAATCCAACTACAAAGGAACCCTAGGGTGAGTGATGCACCAAGTTTGATTTTTAGCTGCAAAAAATGGCTAGTAATTGTGATTTATGAGCTATTTTATTGTTTAGTATGTTCATTACTTTTTAGTGATTAAGATAATGAACATAGATAGCCATTTAAAGTGGCAATTGAAAACTAGCTAAGAGATAGATTTTAGAGTTCATAGTGTGTAAATTAATCTATTGTTTATGTTAATGTGATCCTAGGTTTTTAAGGAAGCATCATCATTCCAATTGGATCATTAGGGGAATTTGAGTCAACTAAAAGTACTACAATCAATTGGTGAGTGGACTACCTTCAAAACTGATTTTGGGAATGTGATGGATTTGACAAAGTGTTTGAATGATTTTGTACAATTTTTCATGAAAATGAATGCCTTGGGAACAAGCTTTTGAGAAAAGGTTTATGTTATGAAATGTGATTATTATGGATTTCTATGTGGCTACATTATGTTGATATACATATATGCTTGAGTATAATGTTGTGTAATTATATTGACTCGGCTATGTGCGAGTAGGGAGTGTGCATAACCCGGTGATGACCCAGCCATGTGCGAGTAGGGAGTGCGCATGAGCTGGTGATGATGATGATGGGATGGTGTGATGATGATGATGGGTATATATGTATATATATATATGTAAATATGTGTGTTATAGGAAATTGATGGATAATGGGTTATGGTTGTAACGCATGTGAAACTTGACATGTTAAACCTTGAGAAATTGTTATGTGTTTTTATGTTGGTTTGGACCTTTTGGCAGGGTGGTTTTTCCTTTGGGAGAAAGGTAAATTTTGCATTGATGCCCTATATTTCGCTACAGCGAGAAACTCTCTGATTTGGAGGGGTATACTGGTCAAAAACTCGCTGCAACGAGGATGCATTTTTGCTGCAGCGAGAATGACACTGTAGCTTTTCGCTGCAGCGAAATGCATTCTCGCTGCAGCGGGAAACTTTCTGTTTTCTGGGTTGCAATTTCGCTGCAACGAAAAACATTCTGTTTTTGGGTAGAAATTTCGCTGCAGCGAAAAACTTTTTATTTTGGTATCCTATCTTGTTCACTTGCTGTCCTATCTTTCACTTCTTTGCTACCATATCAGAGCATGGACTTCTAACATTAAGGATTAAATGAGTTAAGTTTAAAATGAGGAGGTTTAGTGAGAAATCCTCGGCTAGTTGAGAAACCCTCGTTCGGTTAATAACTAAATCCCAATGTCGCTGCAGCGAAAAGGCATTCTCGTTGTCCTATCTTTCACTTCTTTGCTACCATATCAGAGCATGGACTTCTAACATTAAGGATTAAATGAGTTAAGTTTAAAATGAGGAGGTTTAGTGAGAAATCCTCGGCCAGTTGAGAAACCCTCGTTCGATTAATAACTAAATCCCAACGTCACTGCAGCGAGAATGCCTTTCCGCTACAGCGAAGATTCGTTGTCTTATTTTACTTGTTTGTGTAATATTGAAGTTTTCATTCTTCAAATGGTTCATTGTGTATGGATTCATGATTTTTAAATGATCAATTATTTAAGGGCTTGATGAGGGATTTTTAATAAGAATAGAAACAAATTGCATTGTTTTGAAAAAGAATGCATCATGATTTCATTAAAAATTCCTTATGGTATGCTTGTTCCCTTCCTTCTTCACTCACTGGGTTTATACTCACCGTTTTTTTTTTACTTCATGTTTTCAGATCACGAGGCAGCCGGTAACTAGGACGAGGTGTCCTTGTAGACTTATACCCATCTTTTCGGTAGGTGTCTCGGCATTCAGTAGCTGTACATTCGTCCGAGTCCCTCCGCTGGAAGTCAAGTCTTCTTTTTGAGATGTATAGGCGAACCTAATGTACATTATTGGAATACATGTTGTAGACAATGTATGTATATAATAAATGAGAAATGCCAATACGAGTTGGCAATATCTATTACTATTTATGATGGAATGATGAACACGTCGGACTATTAGGCTTGCTTGGGCTTAGTGGACTACGTCCATTGGGCCCATGCGCCGGTCATGGCCATAAATTAGGGTCCTGACAGCATCCTCCCACATCGTGCACATAGCTGGACACCCCATCTCACCCAGCTCATGTGCATCCCCCCATATCGTGCACAAAGCTAGAGTCATCGTGTGCATCCCCCCACATCGTGCACAAGCAATATGATCGCTTTATGCATCCCCCCACATCATGCATAAGCGATATCATCATCATGTGCATCCCACCACATCGTGCACAGCTAATGCCATCATGTGCATCCCCCCATATCGTGCACATGGGCAATATCACCATCCATCTCCCTCACAACCGTGATTATCGATAGGTGCACACTCACCCCGCACATGCATGATTGCATTTTGTCACATAATGTACCATTTATGACATAGTATATATTTATATATATATATCAATATTATACAAAAACACATGGATTCATCACATTATCCATTTCATAACATAAAAACATTTCATAAAGGCTTGTTCCAGTGCGAGATTTTGAAGAAAAACCAATAAAACGTTTTAGAGGATTTAATCAAACATAAATGTGTATATCCCAAAACATTTTAATGCAAGTTCACTCATCGGTATTTGTTGAACCTTTAATCGACTCTAACCTCCCTAATGGTCCAAATGGGGCTGAGGAGCCTTGTTGGAACCTATCACGTTCAAAAACATCATAACCAATCCAATTTACATTAATATCACTCCAAAAGTTCTTTCCCAAATCAAGCTTCAATAGCCATTCCTATCTATCTTCCGATTACCATTTGATTGGCTTTTTTGTTTCTCTACTTTAGTAACACTAGAAATAGATAAACAATTTCAGCAAATAACATAACTCGTAGCTCTAATTGGTAGCCATCATCAGCAACTTAAAACCAGTCATAATTCATCACTTACCTTTGTGATTGTAATGAAATTTTTTCCTAAGAGTCCTCAAGCTAACATGAAACCTCTTTTTCTCTCTCTACAAAGTTCAATTAGTGAGAGAAAGTATTGAAGAAAGACTTTTAAGGGTTTGTTTAAGGTGAAGGAGTAAAAGAGTATGAAGAACCCCACAATAGGGTGTCTAAAGCATGAAAATTAAGGTTAGTTTGAGAGAGTGATGGAGGCTTGGGAGAAGCTTTCATGGAAGAGGAGTGAAACGTGAGATGGGAGGAAGAAGAAGAAAAAGTTGCTAGAGAAATTTAGAAGTTGCTGGAAAAGATGAGATCTTTATAGTTAAAGCTTGTCTAATTTCTCATGCAATTACAATAATGCCCTTAACAAGGCCACTTGTCTTCTTCCTTTTCTTGTGCAATCTTTTTACTCTTTTGACACTAGGAAAAGGTCCAAAATTCTCTAACAAAGGTCCCTTAAATAGCCCCCAAAATCCCTAGCTTCAAAAATCCCATAAACTTGTTATTTATTGAAATTATAGTGAGGGCCACGGCTTTCAATTTCTAGCACCGCGACGCTCAAAGGTTCTACCAAATTATGTTCCTCTAGCGTAGTACTATCACTTCAACAAAGATTTTGACAACCTTACTGCTAGAACTGGGCAAAGTGGTAAACATCACAGTTGTATCCCTACCTCTTAGCTTTCTAATGGTCTAAAAATCATGTCATTTGGACTTGTTTAGTGGGAGAGATACTTGAAAAATTAAAACATATGCAAATAGGGCAACAGTCCATTGTGCACTTTTCTTCACCAATTGAAATTAATTTTGATTCTATGCCTATCAAAACATAAAATAAATATAAATAACCTAAAACTAGCATTGTTAGCCACCCTATCAAGGTATGGGGTACTACAGAAACATCCCCTCATATCACTTGGGTTGATGAATTCTCTCTTGACCACTCATTCACCTAAGCATGCTTCATGGCATATCCCAAAACACCCTGTTTAGGCATCTAGTCGCTTACAGACCCGTAGGGGTGAAATCAAAGTATGTCATTCCCCATACAAGAAGACTTGGCGTCTCAAGTCCAAAGACTAATTGCATGACTATCACATGAAAACATATTCTATAGACACTTGAGTGAAATACCAAATGGAGTTCTCATAGGGGGTCATGTTCACTGAACTTGTTTTTTAACAAGCACCTACTTGTTATCCTTAAGTATCCCATATACTTCAATTTATGAGATCAATTGCTTACTTCCTAAGTAAGGAAGCTTAGCATGTACCAGTCTTTGAGCATTGTCAATGCCCTATCTTGATAATACAATGGCCAGGAACAATTTTAGGATAATGCATAGTGATTTCATAACTGTAACAACTTTACAATTCTCTTGCAAAGCCTTTATGTTCCATGGGCTTCATCCAATTAGTACTTAGTAACTCCTTATTATTGCACTAACATGAAGGAAAACCTTTATCATATATAGTTATGTGATTAAGTATGCATTAAATGATAATATATATTCCTTGATCAATCTAATTGGTCCAAGGGCATATACCAACAGCATCGGCATTCATCTTCTTCTTTTGAACCTAACATGTAGTTTGGATTTTTAATATTCTCTCTTTCTTGTAATTGATGGTTTATGAGTTGTTTATTTCAATATTATGCTTAATGCATCTAATTGAATGGCCACCAATTAGATTGATATGGTAACCTAAATGCAACTTGGAAAAGGGAGTTTAGTGTAAGCCTTGGATGAAATAACATATACTCAAATTTAATTAGTTCATTGATTGATTTGTTTTGCGTGTAAGATTAGAATATACTTACATGTCATATGTAGTCATATTAGAGTCTAAGCTTAATAAGTCTTTCTTTAATTCAATTGACATAGGAATATAGTGAATTGGTTGAAAAAGATATTTTGATAAGAACATTAGAAGAGACTTATAAATAAATTAGAACACATTTAGTAAGTTAAGAGAGAATAAAAAAGATTTAAGTGAAGTGTTGACAGGAGATGTAACACCCCGTACCCTCGTATAGAAGCTAATAGGACCTTATTGATAAGACGAAGGGTCAATTGACATAAATTTAAGTGCCAAAGAGTGGTAACGGGTAAAAAAATATTTTGAAATATAATAATATTTTATTAATAAAATAATATTAAAATATTAATATTTTATCTATTGTTAAAATTAGTCATGAAGGAGGACTATATGCTAGTTTAAGTAAGGGAGAAAAAGTAAGGAAGAATTTTGAAGAAAAATGGAGCGAGTGGGGCCCGCGCACCTTTATTAAATTATAATACCCTGTATCTTGATAAGGTGGCTAATAAAGCTTATCGGATGCCAATTGAGGCTAATTAGAGTATTTAAAAGTGATGAAAGGCAAAAGGAATGGTTTGGATAAAATATTCTACGCGTGAAAAAATAATAATAAAATAATAATATTTTTATCGAGAAAGAATTAGCAAGATAAAAAGTGATTTGGAAGTGAATCAGGGCATAATAAGACATTTTGGGTGCTAAAGAGACAAGTGGAAATTTTTGGAATAAAATAATATTTTATTAATAAAATATTATTAAAATATTAATATTTTATTCAATGTCGAAATTTTCATGAAGGAGTATATGGTCAATCTAAGTGGGGGAGAAGAAGAGAGAAGAAATTTCAAAGGAAAATGACGTTAATGGGGCCCGCATGTCCTTGTTAAATAAAGCTAGCGCAGGTATGTAAATTTTTTAAATATTATGGGGACACTGCGTTGAAGTACAAACTTTATGTTTCGGTTGTAAATGTGTAAAAGATGATAATAGAAGGAAATTGGAATTTAAAAGATTATGGGAGGATACAATTAAAAAGGGTGAAAACCTTGGAGGGTAAAATGGTAATTTTGCATTAGTTTGGTCAAAGTTTTCAAAGGAAGCTTTGACTCTTTTCTTTATTATCCATGACCGGTTCTTATCTTCTCCAGCAGATATTTTCTTTTTGTCCATGCTCCCACGCCATTTTCATGCTCCCATGCTATTTTCACCTTACCACCTTGCATTTGAAAAAAAAATAGAGATAATCGGCTAAAAAAAGAAAGGAGAGAGAAGTGGGAGGCTTGGGTAGTAAGTGATTCAAGAGTAATTGAAGAAATATCAAGTGGGTCTCAAGATTCAAGAAACATAGGGTAAGGATTTTTGTGTTTTAAGATCCTGATTGGTTAAATCTTTGGAGGAATAATGCGGGAATCATTTTGTGGTAGCTATGGTATTCATGGGTGTGAGGAAATTATGAATTTTGTGTAACACCCCGTACTTTGATATGTTGGCTAATAAATCGAATGCCAATTGAGATTAATTAAGGTGTTTAAAAGTGATGCAGGGTGAAAGGCATAGTTTGGAATAAAATATTCCACACGCGAAGCAATAGAAATTAAATAATAATATTTTTATTGAGGATGAATTAACGATATCAAAAGTGATTCGAAAGTGAATCAGGGCATAATAAGATATTTTTGGTGCCAAGGAGACAAGTGAAAAATTTTGAAATAAAATAATATTTTATTAATAATATAATATTAAAATATTAATATTTCATTCAAGGTCAAAATTTTCTATGAAGGAGTACATGGTCAATCTAAGTGGGGGAGAAGAAGAACGAGGAAATTTAAGAGAAAAATGACGTTAATGGGACCCGCGTGTCTTTATTAAATAAAGCTAGCACGGGTAAGTAAATATTGAAATATTGCGGTGATACCGTGTTGAAGCATAAACTTGATATTTTATTGATACAAGTGTTAAGGAAGAAAAATGGAAAGAAATTGAAATTAAAAGATTGTGGGAGGATACAATTAAAAAAGGTGAAAACCTTGAAGTGTAAAATAGTAATTTTGCTATTAGTGGTCAAAGCTTCCTTTGGAAGCTTTGACTCTTCATCCTTATCCCATGGCTGGTTTTTATCTCCAGCCAAAAGATATTTTCTCCTCCACCTTCATGCTCAGAATGCCATTTTCACCCACCCAATGCCATTTTCATGCTCCCATGCCATTTCACCTTGCCACAATGCATTTGAAAGGAAAAATAGAGAGAATCGGCCAAGGAAAGAAATGAGAGAAAAGTAAGAGGCTTGGGTATGAGTTATTCTAGAGTAATTGAAAAAATATCAAGTGGTTCTCAAGATTCAAGAAACATAAGCTATGGTGCCCATGGGTGTAAGGAAATTATGAATTTTGTTCAGTGAAATCCAAGCTAAAACCAAGTGGTAAGCTTAATGCTACAATTTGAAGCCTATGATTGGTTTAATATGGTGAGAATGATTGTGTGCAATATGTAGGGTTATTATGATGTCATGGGTATGGTTGGACGGTAATTTTATTAATTGTAAGCTTGGAAATAATTGAGTGAAAGTGAGGATGATTGTTGCTGCCATATATGTGGATTATGTGTGGAAATATAAGACGAATTTGAATGAAAATTGCTAGAAAAGGTTAATATGGGTGTTAGAGTCATAATTAAGTTGCCAGTAATTATAATTTAAAGAATTACACAAGTAAAGGATAAAGGCAACTATGGAAAAAATGTGTCAAGATATAAGTTAGTTGAATAAGGATTCATGATTGAAGGAAAAAGAGAAGTATAAACGATGTACACTAAAAATATTGAATTTGGATTGTTGCTAGGAAGCAAAAGTAAAGATAGTACACTGTGGTGGCGTGACAGAGGAAATAACGAGCGATCGACAAGTAGAAATAGCTAGATACGCCTCCGAAGTAATAGAGATGTAATATCCCGCTATCGTAAGGTGAGTGAACTTGCATTAAAATGTTTTGGGATAAATGCGTACGTGTTTAATTGAATCACCTGAAATGTTTTATCAAACTTTTCCTCAAAATGTGCATGGGAACAAGCCCTTGATGAAATGTTTTTATGTGGTAAAATATGTGATATAATGAAACTATGTGTTCTATATTATGTGGATATTTGTATTATGCTTTGAGTGATAATGCTATATAATAGCTATAACCGTGCACGTACGGTGTGGGAGTGCACTTGATGGTGCCGGTGGTGTACGGTGTGGGAGTGCACATGCCAGTAATGATGTAGGCAAGAGTGCGTGTGATGATATTAAAATGTACATGTAGGGAGTGCGCATGGTGATATTGAAATGTGCGTGAGGGAGTGCACATAATGATATTGCCTTGTGCGTGTAAGGAGTTCACATAAGCTGGGTAAGGCGGTGGTGGTATACATGTTTATATATATATATATATTTACTGTATATAGAGATTTGGAATTAATATGTGATTGCATTGACTGTTGAAACTTGATTATTGTCAAATGTGTTTAATCTGATTTTCGTTGCAACAGGATTGGATTTTTATAGCAGTGAAAATTCCCTGACTTTCATTTGCTCAGAAAATTTGCTACAGTGAAAATGCCTTTTCGCTGCAGCAAGAAACTCTTGGGTGGTTATTCTTTCTGCCCCAAATTTCGCTTCAGTGAGATTCGCTCCGCTATGCTTGCCTTGCTTGAATTTCCTAAACGTTTTAAAATGGGTTGAAAAACAGCACGGTTTCACTTCCTGATTTCCTGAAACTTAAGCCTTTGTCGTTTAGAAGGTCTGATGCATCGGAGAAACCCCAAGTTTTCTTGGATAGTACAGAGAAAATTTGTAATGCTTTGGGATGTTCTAGTACCAAATCAGTTGAACTAGTCGTTTTTCGATTAGAGGATGTGGCACAAGAGTGGTATGGCTCTCTATGCAGAGGTAGGCCGACGAGTGCAATATCGTTGACTTGGAATAAGTTTAGTACAGCTTTCTTATATCAATTCTTACCAATCAGTGTACAGAAGGCAAGAGCTAAGGAGTTTGAGGCATTAGTGTAAACCTCAAGTATGACGATGTCGAAATACGACATCAAATTCACACAGTTGGCTCGGTATACACCCTATATAGTTTCTATAGAGGAGATAAAGATTCAAAGATTTGTGGATGGGCTAATGGAGCCATTGTTTAAGGTTGTAGCATCCAAGGATTTCGATACCTACTCCGCAGCCGTGGATTGCACTCAATAGATTTAAATGAGGTGCAGCGAGAGTAGGGCTACAAGGGATAGAATAAAAAGGGCCAAGATAGAGGGCCATCAGGATCATAGAGACTTCAGTAATGGTATTTCATCTTCTAGCCATCAGGGCCCACACTGGGATTCACGGTTACCCCAACAAGGGAGTGGTTTGCCTAGTGCCAATATTGGGGTGGGACAAAAGACCTTCAGTGTTGTGAGTTAGCAAGATTCAAGGTAGGGTGCCCAAGCTATCAATCGTTGCACTATTTGTGAAGTATGACATAGTGGACGATGCTTCCGTGCTATGGGAGTTTGTTATGCATGTGGTTAACTTGGACATTTGAGGAGGAGTTGCCCAATAGCTAATCAATTACAAGGTTCTGCTAGCAATTCTACTCAGTCGGCTTCATTTACTCCTTCAATAGATGCCTCATCTGATCGAGAGGCTAGCGGGTCGAAAGGTCGAAGCACTGTTGCTTCCTTTTAAAGCAGACCGTTTGGGTCTAGATGTCAGAGTTTTACGAGTAGGGGCCATGCGAGGGCATATGCTTTAACATCGCAGGAGGCCTAGACATCCAATGTAGTGGTCTTAGGTACCTTTTCTATTTGTGATATGAATTCTCGAGTATTGTTTGATCCTGGTTCTACCCCATTTTTTGTTTCTCCATGTTTTGCACCTCAATTAGGTAAAGATCATGTTATGAGAAAAGAACAATTAGTGGTGTCTACCTCTTTAAGGGAGGTATTTGTGGCAGAATGGGAATATAGGTCCTGTGTAGTTCGGGTCAAGGACAAAGATACTTTGGTCAATCTAGTGGTATTAGACACCTTAGATTTTGATGTGATTTTGGGAATGGATTGGCTATCACCCTACCATGCCAGTGTGGATTGCTGTCATAAATTGGTTAGATTTGATTTTCCAAGTGAGCCATCATTTAGTATTTAGGGGGATAGGAGCAATGCTCCAACTAATTTGATATATGTCATGTCTACAAAAAGGCTATTAAGATAAGGTTGTCTCGGTTACTTAGCTATTGTGAAAGATACCAAAGCAAAGGTCAAAGATATAAACCAAGTGTCAATAGTGAATGAGTTTATAGATGTATTTCCAGACAAACTACCAAGTTTGACTCTCGAGTGGGAGATTGAATTTTGTATAAACTTGATTTTGGACACTCAACCCATATCCATACCCCCATATCGAATGGCACCTGCGGAGCTTAAGGAACTTAAGGATCAGTTAGAAGATTTGTTAGATAAAGGCTTCATCTGCCCCAGCATCTCACCATGGGGAGCATTGGTGCTATTTATAAAGAAGAAAGATGGGTCACTTAGATTATGTATTGATTATTGATAGCTTAATAAAGTGACGGTGAAAAATAAGTACCCCCTTTTGAGAATAGATGATTTATTTAACCAACTACAAGGAGCACAATGTTTCTCTAAGATAGATCGGCGATCTGGGTACCAACAGTTAAAGATCAGGAATGAAGACATACTAAAGACTGCATTTTGAACAAGATATGGGCACTATGAGTTTTTAGTGATGTCATTTGGGCTTATGAATGCCTCTACGACCTTTATGGATTTGATGAACCGAGTGTTCAAACCTTATTTGGATAAATTTGTGGTGGTATTTATTGATGACATCTTGATATACTCTAGGAGCGAAGAGGAGCACAAGCAACACCTTAAGATAATGCTCTAAACTTTGAAAGAACATCAATTGTATGCCAAGTTCTCCAAGTGTGAGTTCTGGCTCAAAAGTGTTGGACTCTTAAGACATGTGGTTTCTAAGGATGGAGTACAAGTCGACCCAAGGAAATTTGAGGCAGTGGAAAAGTGGCCAAGGCCCACATCAATTACAGAGATTAGAAGCTTTGTGAAGGATTCTTCAAAATAGCTACTCCTTTGACAAGGCTGACACATAAGATACAAAATTTGTGTGGTCAGATGCTTGTGAGGATAACTTTGAGAAGCTTAAGGCTTGTCTCATCACTGTTCTCGTATTAAGCCTACCGCAAGGCATAAGGGGTTATACGATATTTTGTGATGCATCATGAGTTGGTTTAGGGTGTGTATTAATGCAGCATGGCAAAGTGATTGCATGTGCATCAAGACAATTTAAAAGACATGAGCAAAATTACCTCGCACATGATTTGGAGATGGCAGCAATTGTGATTGCCTTAAAGATTTGGAGACATTACTTGTATGGTGAGACTTGCAAGATATATATAGATCACAAGAGCTTAAAGTATATATTTTAGCAGAGGGATCTTAACTTGTGGCAACGTAGATGGATAGAGTTGCTTAAGGATTATGATTGTACTATTCTCTATCATCCCGATAAGGCAAATGTAGTGGCGGATGTCCTAAGTCGAAAATCCATGGGGAGTCTAGCACATATATTTGTGGATAGGAGATCTTTAATTTAGGAGATGCATGGCTTAGGAAATATGGGTACGCATGTTGAAGTTTTAGAGACAAATGCATTGTTAGCACATTTTAGGGTTAGACCTATTTTAATAGACTGGATTAGAGAAGCACAAAGTAAAGATGAGTTTGTAGCCAACGCCTTAGAGGACCCTTAAGGAAGGAAGGGAAAAATGTTTACTAAAGGCACAAATGGAGTATTGAGGTATGGAACTAGACTTTATGCGTTCGACAGTGATGGATTGAGGAGAGAAATACTAGAGGAGGCATATATGGCAGCGTACGTGGTACATCCAAGAGCTACAAAGATGTATCAAGATTTAAGAGAGGTATACTGGTGGGAAGGACTTAAGAAAGATGTAGCTGAGTTTGTGGCTAAGTGCCTAGTTTGTCTACAGGTTAAGTTAGAGCACCAAAGGCCCACAGGGCTACTATAACCATTACCGATGCTTGAATAGAAATGAAAGCATGTTGCAATGGACTTCATAACGAGCTTGCCTCAAACAAGTAGGGGCTACGACTCAATTTGGATTATAATAGACCGGTTAACAAAGTTAGCTCATTTTTTTTTTGTTAAAACTACTTACGGGGTTGCCCAATACACTCGAGTTTATGTGGATGAGATAGTTCGATTGCATGGTACTCCTATTTCTATAGTATCTGAGAGAGGGACATAGTTCAACCGTAGGTTATTGGGAAACTTGCAAGAAGCTTTGGGCACTAAGTTAGATTTCAACACAGCTTTCCACCCTTAGACTGATGGACAGTCTGAATGAACAAAACAGACATTGGAAGATATGCTGAGGGAGTGTGTAATATGCCTCAAGGTCAAGTAGGATCGGTATTTACTCTTAGTGGAGTTTGCTTACAATAATAGTTTCCAAGCTAGCATCCAAATGGAACCATTTGAGGCATTATATGGATAGAGGTGCAGGTCACCCATTGGATGGCTAGAGGTGGGAGAAAGGAAACTCTTAGGGCCAGAATTGGTGCAGGATGCCATCGAGAAGATACGGATGATTCATCAGAGGATGTTATCAACACAAAGTAGACAAAAGTCATATGATGATAATAGACGGAAAGACTTAATGTTTCAAGTGGGGGATCATGTATATTTTAAGGTCTGGCCAACAAAAGGGGTAATGAGGTTTAGTAAAAAAGGAAAATTAAGTCCTCGGTATGTATGACCCTTCGAGATCTTAGAAAAGATTGGAACAGTAGCATACCATTTGGCACTATTGTCGAACCTCTCAAATATCCATCTAGTATTTCATGTGTCGATGCTTAGGAAGTATAACCCGCATCCATCTCATGTAATATGGTATAAAACCATCCAGTTGAGAGATGATTTAACCTATGAGGAGCAACCGGTGGCTATCCTTGATAGGTAAGTCAAAAAGCTCTGTTCAAAGGATGTAGCCTTAATGAAAGTGTTATGGCGAAACCACACTAGTGAAGAGGAAACATGGGAAGTTGAAGAGGAGATGCAGACAAAGTATCCACACCTTTTTAATACATAAAGGTACGCAACCTTATAGTTGGATTTAAATTCGGGGACCGAATTTTCTTTTAGTGGGGGAGAATGTGAAACCTTAACCTCCATAGACGCGTAACTAGAGGTAGACTGATGAGTACATCCAATTCATATAATTAATGGGAGATTAAATACCAAATTAGTCTAAGTTGGACTAGATTTAGGATCGAATTTAGGTATTTTTATTTATTTTATTACTTTAGTTTAATTTATGTTTAAATGTTTATTTTAAGTTAATAATGTTAGTTTTACATTATTTATATTTATTTTATGCTTTTATAGGAGTAGTATCAAAAATAATTTCAATCGGTGAAGAAAGGTGCATAATGGACTGTTGCTTTATTTGGACATATTTTGGTTTTTCAAGAATATCTACAACTAAAAAAGTTCAAATGACATGATGTTTTGACCATTAGAAAGCTAAAAGGTAGAGCTACAACTGTGATGTTTACCACTTTTCCTAGTTCTGATCGGACAGTGGTCAAAATCTTTATCAAAGTTAGAGCACTGCACTAGAAGAACAGAAAAAGGGTATTTTTGTAAATTATGTGAAACTTTGACTAACTTTAGAGATAAATATCTAAAGTTCTAGCACTTTCTCCTCATTTCCAGCAACTTCTTCTTCTTCTTCCCATCCTTTTTCTCCATTTTAAGTTTTCCATCTTCCATGGAGACCACCTTTAAAACCTCCATAACCTTCTCATAGTAACCCAAAATCTCATGTTTTTGGCATACTTTTTCATAGGGTTTTTCATTCTCTTTCACTTTTTCACCTCAAAAACCCTCAAAAAAAATTTCCTATGCACTTTCTCTCACTAGCTGAACATTTTAAAGAGAGAGACTTTTCAAAATAGCTTGAGAAAACCCTTAAAAGAATTTTCTCTCTTAAATTCTCACTAAAAGATTCAACTACAAGTTCACCAAGGTGAGTAATGAGTTGGGGTTGATTTTTAAGTTGTTGATGATGGCCAATAATTAGATTTATGGGCTATTATATTGTTGAAGAATATTTATTTATTTCTAGTGTGACTAGAATGGTGCAAATTAATGACTAGTCAAATGGTAATTGAAAACTAGTTAGGAATAACTAGTAAAGTTTGATTTAGGAAATAGCTTTTGGAATAATATTCAAGTAAATTGGGTTGGTTTTGATGCTATTGTGTGTGATAGGTTCTAACGAGACCCCACATCTCCATTTGGAGTAATAGTCGAAGTTGGAGTTGATCAAAGAATCAACAAAGATAGGTGAGTGAACTTGCATTAAAATGTTTTGGGATAAATGCATATATGTTTGATTGAATCACTTGAAATATTTTATTAGTCTTTTCTTTAAAATGTGCATGGGAACAAGCCTTTGATGAAATGTTTTTATGCTGTGAAATGTGTAATATAATGAAACCATATGCTCCTATGTTATGTGGATATGTATGTTACGCCTTGAATGATAATGTTGTATGATAACTATAACCGTGCATGTACGATGTGAGAGTGGACGTGACGGTGCCGGTGGTGTGCGGTGTGGGAGTGCACATACCGATGATGATGTGGTGTGGGAGTGTACATGATGATATTGCTTTATGCGGTGTGGGAGTACACATGATGATTCCAACTATGTGCGGTGTGGGAGTGCACATGAGCTGATGAGCCAGTGGTTGTATACATGTTTACACATATCATAGAGACGTTAGAGAAAATATTATGTGATTGCAATGAATGTTGAATGTTGAAATTGTTAATTGCTTCCAAATTGATTTTCATTGCAGTGAGAAATTCTATGTCTTGCTTGGATATTTGCTGTAGTTTCCACTCTTTTCAACTTCGTTCTTGATCCTAGATCCTTCACCTTAAGGGATTAAATAATCAAAGGTTGAATTGAGGGGCTTTACAGGAAATTAAGCTAAATTGTATTTTTTTAACATAAGTGCATCATGTTTTCTAAAACTTTCCATATCGTTTGCTTGTTCCCTTCCTATGTTCACTCACTGGGTTTACACTCACTCTTTTAAACTTCATGTTTTCAGAGTTGGAGGCAGTTGGGACCAGATTGAGGTGTCCATGTGTATTCATCTTTTGGTAGGTACCATGGCATTCAGTAGTTGTACCTTCACCCAAAGTCACTCCGCTGATAGTCAAGAGTCTTTTGCTTGCGTATACATACTCGTGATGTAAATCACTAAGATTCATAGTCTAAACAATATATGTATATTTTGATTGATGATGCCACTATAAGTTAGCAATGGGTGACATTATTTTGGATGATATAAATCATCTAAGGATTTGATTGCCATAGTTTATCATTGAATATTTTATAGTTGAGAGTTACAAAATGTGACTTTAGGAATGATTGTTGAAATGACAATCGTGATTATATAAAAAAAAAAAGCTTGCTTGGGCTTAGTGGGCTATGCTTATTAGGCCCATGCGCCTGTCATGGCTTAGGATTTGGGCTATGACTGTTATTCACACTGAAATGTGGTGATATTGCTTGGTTAGAAAGAACCTTAGCCTAGGGAATGATCCCTGAATGTTAGAAAGGCTTGTGAATGGTTTCGATATAGAATATTGCCTAGAAATAGATTTTGTGGCAAAAGTATCGATACATGCTTTTCAACAGAATGCTATAGGAGGTGTTTTGTTTGAAATACATCAATACATTCTCAAAAGTATCGATAGATTTCTTACATGTATCGATTAAATGGTTGCAAAAAAGGTTTTCCAAGTGATTTTAAAGAGGATTTCAAGGATAAATGAGTTCTAATGTTTTAAGCAAGTGGCTTTCCATTTAATGTTCTTTAAAAGAGATTTTAAATATTATGTCATTTGATCATCATGGTAATGATGTTGAATTTATGAATCATATGTATTTATAATTGCATGGTTACGAAAAACTCTTATCCCCTAGCTCGTCCCTTTCCCCGTATCCACTCATGGAGTCTTTATGACTCACACATTATTTTCCCTCACTATTTTTCTTGCAGATTAGTGATAGCACTCTCTTGCTAGCAACCAGTGTCATAGAGACTTTATCCATTCTTTCCTCATTAGTAAGTGTCTAGCAACCTCTTGATGCCTAATGAGTCAGGTTATGTTCCGTTGACGAGTCCGTCCATGTTATGTTTATGTTTTTAAACTATGAATATGTTTTAATGGATTATGATTATGTTACAATAATGTAGCGAAATGTTTGGGCATATACATTATGAATGTTATGTTTAATGTATAAAGTGGCTAAGGAGCCCATATGGACACCCGAAGGTGTTAAGACATCTAAATATTATGGTGCACAGAGAACGTGGCACTCTGATGATATATGAAACGTTGTACATACACTAATATGTCGAGAAGTTTCATATAAGTGAAATGCTACGTATTTTTTGTATGTATGAGTTGATATTAAATGCTTATGGATGTTTATTTATGCTTCTACATTGATGAATGTTGAAAAATGTATGCTAAAGAGGCTTACTTGGGCCTAGCGAGCTATACCTATCTAAGTTCATGCACCGATCATGTTCCACCATAAATCGGGATGTGACATAATATCACCACATTTTAGTGTGAAAAACATTCTTAATAATCATCTAATCTTAATCTATGCATTTAAACAGAAAGCATCACCAATGCTCATTCAATCATTCCTCAAACTCATTAAACTCATTATACATTACATTTTGTCTATGAATGGGTCCTCCCTATTTCAACGAATAGTGGTTAAACTCCCAATGTTTTAGGTTCCTAGTGCACTTTCATGAATGGCAAATAGGCCTCATCCACGATCTATCAAGTGGTCCCACCCACTCAGGCAAGTGGTGGACAAAGTCCTCACTACCGTCTAGTTCACATCGCATGAACGATCATCATAGTTGTGTGAGTGGCACATCGATCTCACGTACCATCATCATAAGATCTCTTAAGCTTAATATTGTTCTCATCCTTAGCTTGAATCATGAACATATAACATTCCTTGTAAATCATCATCATGCTCAGCCCATAGTGTAAATGACTATCTCAAGGCATACATCTCATGGCATGCATTTTATAGTCTCACAAATCACTCACATGCTTAGCGCATAGTGTACATGATATGCTTAACACATACATCTCATGCCATGCATGTTACAATCTCATAAATGCATCCAAATCCAACATTCTTATCATGCTAGATCATATCTAACATGTGCATAATAACAATCATACATTAACCATAGAAATATCTCGTACCCACACTAGCCCAAACGTCGAAGTAATTGAGTGGGCTACAAACATGAAAGGGATTGTCCTCCCTAGTTGAAAACTATTACATAGTAGCATATTTATGTACATAGTAGATTCATATACAATTTGAAAATCATCGTGTCACACATATCATGATCATTATCAAATTAAGTCATTTGAACAGTTCTTGGAAAACTTCATAAAACCTTGTACTTCAAATCCTTTAATAAACCATTTATGAAGATAATTTTTCAACATGCTTAAACAGCCATTTCCATAAAAATCATGCTAACTTTACATATTAAAATACATGAAAAGGTGTATCCACTCACTTAATTGGAGAGTCAATTCCTAGCTCTAATTACAACTATGTTTTGGCTATATCTAAGGAGTTTTCAAGTGTTCCTATCATACAACAATCATCACAATCATTTCCTAGAATAAAAATGTCAAGCCCTACTCTATTATATACTTTGCATGTCATTCATGTGCTTGATAGAATGTTTGCATAAATGAATGTATCGAAAAATCGTTAAAAGTCGATATTGTACCGAGTGGTACAATTAAGTTGATTAAAGCCACGAACTAGGCCAAATAAAGATTTTACGATGTATTTGAGAGTTATTGAATCTTAGAATGTCTTAATATGGTGATTTGGAGTTCGAGGATTAATTTGGAGTCCAATCGAGAATTTTCAAACGTAGGGGCAAAGTGGTCATTTTGCCACCCAAGGGCAAAATTGGAATGTTGGATGAGATTTTTGACCAAGTTTGACTATTTGGAGCATAATTTGAAATTATGGAGTGAAAAATTTCAATTTCGACATTTTTCGAATATAAAGGCAAAACGGTCATTTTAAGTGTCCATGAGGACGTAATTGAAATTTTACACCACCATGACACTTATCAAGCCCATGAATTTCACCTATTATCACTTTATACTTTGGATAATTATGGGATTACATGTGGTGGTGAGAAATTGCTTAATGGTTAAGTTTTTAATCATGGACCAATCAAGTGGTGACATGTGTCAAGCTTTAATATTTTTATGATTTTCCTTTATCAACCGACTTAAGCTTCTTCCATTTCACTCTTCTGGCAGGCCAAGCAAGGGAACAAAGAGAAAAAGAGAAGAACAAACCCTAGGAAGGAAAAATTCAAGAGAAATTGTTGGATTTCAAGGAATCAAGCAAGTAAAGGTTTTTTTTTTTAATTTTAGCTTGTGATCTACCTTTCCCATGCATTCTTTTTCATTCTCTATGCTTGAAATTCAAGTTTTCAAGAGGGAACCTTTGCTAGCCAAATCTAGAGAAAGAAGTTTTGGTGATGAATTTTGCTAGATTTCATAATATCCTAGTATTTTTAGTCATTTTATGATGTTTGGAAGGAAAAACAAGTAAGAAAATCACATGTTCTTCAACCACCCTCATTTGGCCAAAATTTCTATAGGGCATGTTGATGATGGATTTGGTTGTATTTCATGTTATTTAGCTAGGAATTGATGAATTATGGTGTTGGATATCGAAACTGGTTATTGAAAAATATAGTTCCTTTAGAAAATGGCTTAATGGAAAATGAGAAAATCATAGTAAATGGACTTGGATTTGATTCCTAATGATATATATATGGATTTACGAGACTGTGTAGACATTGATTAGTATGTTAGTTCGAAATTAGAATGAATTTCAAAAAATGGTGAAGTTAATCAAAAATCAAGTTCATTGTAATGCTTTGGTGTACTAGATTATTAGGAATGTAATGAATATATTTGGAGTTGAATCGGATGTTTTGGTTAAATCAATGGTGTATAGTTCGAATTAGGTCGAATACAAATTCATTTCGATCACAATTGAACCTACGTAGAACACCGTCTCTAAGTGACTATTTGAATATTTCTCATTCAATTTCATGCATTCATGTAGAGTCTAAAATAGTTTTATAATAATTTGACACCAATGTCTTGAATTACGTATCGTGTATTGTGGGTAAGTGTTGAACCCTTCGATAAGGGAAAAGATATCATGATAAAGGATCGAGAATAGGAGTACTCCTACCATTCCAAATTCCCATTATAGTGAGTAATCAGATGTTCATCTTAATTATCTAAAGTGGTTTATACTTGTTTTAAGATTTTAAAGAATAAGGCACTTAATTTGCAAATTATTATGTTTTACATTTTAAATGTTGGTTAAATGAATGAGATTTATAAATTATTCTGAAACTAAAAGTTGATTTTCGAAAGAAAGTAACTAGAGGCTATACATTCGTATTATATATATATACATGATTCGAATTGATGGCTTATGAAATTGTAATAGCATGAATGATTGAAATTGTGGTTTTGTGAATTATATAAATTGGTTTGTCTTACATTGACAAGTTGGATAGCACTATATTAGCCATGTTGTGCTATCGAAATTTTATTGATTTGGTGGGTTATGTATTTAGCTTACTGCAGTGGGCGGGTTTTCGTGGACCAGCCCATTAGAGGGGTACAGTAAACCCCATTATATTTTACCTTAGTATGAAAGGCGCAGAGGGTATCTCCTAAGGTAAAGTTAGAGTTCACCTCACGCCGAACCACCATGTGAGGGTGAAACTCAGCCAACGCCAAGGAATGATTGTGCTTTTAAATGTAAAAAAATGAGTTTTATACTCATATTATTTTAACAGCCTTGGCGGACTCAGTTGTGTCACGACCCAAATTTCGGGCCATGACCGGTGCATGGGCCTAATGGACATAGTCCACTAAGCCCAAGCAAGCCTAATAGTCCGACTTGTTCATCATTCCATCATAAACTGCTAAGTCATTCTTCAAAACTTAGAATCAAAATAGTAATAGATATTGCCAACTCGTATTGGCATTTCTCATTTATTATATACATACATTGTCTACAACATGTATTCCAATAATGTACATTAGGTTCGCCTATACATCTCAAAAAGAAGACTTGACTTCCGACAGAGGGACTCGGATGAATGTACAGCTACTGAATGCCGAGACACCTACCCAAAAGATGGGTATAAGTCTACAAGGACACCTCGTCCTAGTTACCGGCTACCTCATGATCTGAAAACATGAAGTAAGAAAAAACGGTGAGTATAAACCCAGTGAGTGAACAAGGAAGGGAACAAGCATACCATAAGGAATCTTTAATGAAATCATGATGCATTCTTTTTCAAAACAATGCAATTTGTTTCTATTCTTATTAAAAACCCCTCATCAAGCCCTTAAATAATTGATCATTTAAAAATCATGAATCCATACACAACGAACCATTTGAATAATGAAAACTTCAATATTACACAAACAAGTCAAATACGACAACGAATCTTCGCTGCAGCGGAAAGGCATTCCCGCTGCAGTGATGCTGGGATTTAGTTATTAACCGAACGATGGTTTCTCAACTGGCCGAAGATTTCTCACTAAACCTCCTCATTTTAAACTTAACTCATTTAATCCTTAATGTTAGAAGTCCATGCTCTAATATGGTAGCAAAGAAGTGAAAGATAGGACAGCAAGTGAACAAGATAGGAGACCAAAACAGAAAGTTTTTCACTGCAGCGAAATTTCTACCCAAAAACAGAATGTTTCTCGCTGCAGCAAAATTGTAACCCAGAAAGCAAAAAGTTTCTCGCTGCAGCGAGAAGCTACAGTGTCATTCTCGCTGCAGCAAAAATGCATCCTCGCTGCAGCGAGTTTTCGGCCAGTGTACCCCTCCAAATCTGAGAGTTTCTCACTGCAGCGAAATACAGGGCATCAATGCAAAATTTACCTTTCTCCCAAAGGAAAAACCACCCTGCCAAAAGGTCCAAACCAACATGAAAACACATAACAATTTCTCAAGGTTTAACATATCAAGTTTCACATGCATTACAACCATAACCCATTATCCATCAATTTCCTATAACACACATATTTACATATATATATACATATATACCCATCATCATCATGACACCATCCCATCATCATCATCACCAGCTCGTGCTCACTCCCTACTCGCACATGGCTGGGTCATCACAGAGTTATGCGCACTCCCTACTCGCACATAATCGGGTCATCCTCGGCTTATGCGCACTCTCTACTCGCACATAGCCGAGTCAATATAATTACACAGCATTATACTCAAGCATATATGTATATCAACATAATGCAGCCACATAGAAATCCATAATAATCACATTTCATAACATAAACCTTTTCTCAAAAGCTTGTTCCCAAGGTATTCATTTTCATGAAAAATTGTATAAAATCATTCAAACTCTTTGTCAAATCCATCATATTCCCAAAATCAGTTTTGAAGGTAGTCCACTCACCAATCGATTGTAGCACTTTTAGTTGACTCAAATTCCCCTAATGATCTAATTGGAATGATGCTGCTTCCTTAAAAACCTAAGATCACAT
Source organism: Theobroma cacao (assembly GCF_053813885.1). Taxonomy (NCBI): domain Eukaryota; kingdom Viridiplantae; phylum Streptophyta; class Magnoliopsida; order Malvales; family Malvaceae; genus Theobroma; species Theobroma cacao. Next base: position 21,313,222 of record NC_142642.1, on the reverse strand, counting down.
TAACATAAACAATAGATTAATTTACACACTATGAACTCTAAAAGCTATCTCTTAGCTAGTTTTCAATTGCCACTTTAAATGGCTATCTATGTTCACTATCTTAATCACTAAAAAATAATGAACATACTAAACAATAAAACAGCTCATAAATCACAATTACTAGCCATTTTCTGCAGCTAAAAATCAAACTTGGTGCATCACTCACCTTAGGGTTCCTTTGTAGTTGGATTATCTTCCAATAGCTTCCAAATCAATGGAGTGATTCTCTTTTTCTCTCTCTAGAACACCCAACTAGTGAGAGAAAGTATGAAAACAAGATATTTCAAGGTTTTTGAAGTGAGAAGATGAAATAGTACAATGGTTTGTGGAATGGTGCACCAAAAGCATGAAAATTGGAGCTAGAGAGAGAAAGTTGTGGAAGTTTGAAAATCAAGCTTCCATGGAGTTTGAAGAAACGTGAGAGAGGAGAAGGGAAGAAGAAGACTAGCTACTAAAAAATTCAAGAAGCTGCTGGAAATTCAAGGTATTTATAGGCAATCTTATCCTTTCCTTTAAAATTACGAAAATGCCCCTCCACCAATTAACTTACTCTCTTCCAATCTTTTATGCAATCTTTTTGCTCTTTTAACACTGTGACAATATCCATAATGGTCTAAACATGCTTGGGTTCATAAAAACTTAAAATTTTAACCTGAGGTGAAAAATGACCATTTTGCCCCTGTTATGAAAATTATTGAAACTTCTAGTTTTCTTCGTGTTTTCATCAGCACACATCATTTATACTGTCTTATGCCTATTTAGGCCTTAAAATATCATAAAACTTTCTTCTTGAAGCTTATTAGAGAAATTGATGAAACTACCTCTAGCTCATATTATTACATCTGTACTTAGTTACAAGCTTATAGAAGTTGGGGTATCACAGGTTGGATGCCTCGGCGCAAGGTGTCACCGAGTGCAAGTTTTTGGCACGAACCAAGTTTTTACGAGAATTATAAGCCAAATTGATTTATGTGAAATGAAATGAGATTTGATGTTATGAATCATATTATGATGAGATATTTTAAATTGTTTCCATTTACTCGGCTTTAGATGTTTTAGATGAAATTTGCTTACTCACTGGGTTTATAAAAACTCACCCCTTCTTTTCACCTATTTTAGGCTCAGGGCAGTTTGTAGACCGCTGATTATGTCGAGGGTTTGCTTTTGGGTTTGCACCCTTAGAAATCGTAGGTCTATAGTCTTGTACTTATATGTTTATTTTGGGGGCACACATGTCATTGTAGAATATTTTGTATACTTGGCTGCGTGTGCCACTGTATGTATGAATTTATTTTGCTTTTATGCTACAAAAAATATTTATGGAGAGTTCTATAAATATTGTTTTATAAGAAAATAGAATATTTTATTTAATATTTTTATTTAATTTGAATAGCAATAATTTCACTTTAAATTGATGAATTAGACAACGAAACTTATTTTTAGACATGAAATGGATGCTTATTACTCGTATATCATATTTTTACCAGGGTTCGAAAGTTTTAGGTAGAATGACCAAAATACCCCTGTGTAGTAGAAATTACTTTTTGATTCTTTTAAACATGGTATTTAATAACTGTTGCTCACAGGGGAGAAGTAAAACTAATGCGAAGCCTTGCGAGGTTTCGGTTGGCATTTCGGGTAATGAATGTCAATCGAGACATCGCGGTGGTTTTCACAGGCTCGATTGGAATTCCGGGTTGTGACAAAAAATCTCATAATAATCATTCTACGTACTTTTAAAACTACTTGCTTTTAGCATAACTATTTTTCTAGCTTAAACCCATGCTTAGAAACCCATAAATCTTTCATCCTTACCTTAGGTGAACTTATATGCTAAAGAAAATCACAAAACCTTTAAGCTTTAATCACCAAAAGAAAATCTAGATAATAAAATCATATTTTCAGAAACTAGAAATCAAGATTTAAAGTTTCAGAAGCTTTAAAATGTCACATTTTTCAAAACAACTCAAAAACAAATCATTTAGCGATAAAAAATGAAGATTTGAGTTAAAAAATGAGTTGAGAGCGCTTGAGTTGAGAGAAATACCTTTGAAAAATGGTTGAGAGTTGAGAATCCTCGAAATATATGAGGTTATGATAGTTTTAAGCATAAAGATATTGTTCTGGCCCTTTTATTTTTCTGAAAATGATGAAATGGATCGATATATTTAGTTCTAAAAAAATTGTATCGATACATTATGAACATGTACCGATACATCATGAACATGTATGGATACATTTGAAATAGAATGGAGTTTTTGAGACAGATTACTTATAAAACCTGTTAACTTATTTACATTAAATACCATTTAAGTAAATGTCCTAATTTTTACTTAGTTCCTTTTTGCTCTCCATTTACTTAAGATATTTTATTTAAATAAGCAAACAACCCCCATTCGAATTAAACAAAAATATAAAAAAAATCAAAATCCAAAAGAATCAAAATCTAAATTTTGGTTTCAAGAACAAAATTGAAAAAGTTTAATTGAAATTAAATTTACGACTCCCATTTACCATAGCAAATGTACTCCAAAAATATGAAAAATTCATTTTTGTTCATCTAAATATTAAAGAAATAATTACCACTATTTTTTATTTCCAAAAGATTATTGTATAAAAATCACATATTTTGACCCCTTCCAAACTTAGAAAATTTTTTGCTTTAAAAGTGACAAACAACCAAAATTGTCAATGAATTCTTTTGTAGGTTAAATCTAAGTTTGATGTTCAATATTTGTAATCTACATGCTCACCTAAGGATTTCCTAACTTATCCTTTTATCACAACCTAATTTTCGGGCCATGACAGGCGCATGGGCCTAATGGGCACAGCCCACCAAATGCAAGCAAGCCTCTTATGTAACCTGTTCATCATTCCACCAAAAATTTCTAAAGTTACATTTCATAATTCTCAACTATAAGTACTTTACTAATGTGCTATGACAGCCAAATACTTGCATTTATATTAATCCAAAACAATGTAAACCATTGCCAACTCATAGTGGCAACGTTAATCAAAATAAACATATACTATTTATGTGAGACCTTGTCAAGCTCGATTAAAAGACGGTATTGTACCGAGTGGTACAACTAAGTTAAATCGAGCCTTGAACTAGTTCAAATAGAAATTCTAAGAGGAATTTAAAAATTTTAAAACCAACAGAATGGCTTAGAATAGTGATTTGGAGTTCAAGGTCCAATTTGGAGTCCATCAGAAAATTGACCAATTAGGGACAAAACGGTTATTTTACCATTTGATGATAAAATTGAGATTTTTAGCCAAGATTTGATCACATTTGACCAAGAATAATTATATGAAATATAATTATGATTATTGGAGTATAAAATGATGTTTAGCAGTGAAAAATTGTGATTCTCGGTATTTATGGAGCACAAGGGCAAAATGGTAATTTTACCACTAAAAGACTAAACGAAACTTTTTTTAAACAATTTTTACCCCATTTGGTTAATATTGATCAATATTAGTGTTATTTTAGGTTGAAAAGTAGAAATAATGAGATTCTGGTACATTTCGGAGTAAAAGGGCAAAATAGTAATTTGTTCACCCCAGGGGCAAATCGGTAAATTTTTCACCCCAGCACTTGTCAAGACCAAGGGATTTTAATTGTGGTAGGATTGGATAAATACCAGAATATTTGTGGTGGAAAATTAAGAAGAAAAAGTCAAAAAGTTAAAAATTGGGCCAAAAAGCATGTGACACATGGCATGCTTGATTATTTTATTATTTTCTATAGAAATCAGCCCATTAAATCCCCAATTCCCTCACCATATTCGGCCTAGGCATCCATCAACAAGAAAAAAGGAAGAACAAAAGGAAAAACAAGAAAACCTAGGTGGAAATTCAAAGAAAAAGTGAAGAAATCAAGGAAACAAGCTAGGTAAGTTAAAATTTCTTTAATTCTCCTTGATACCTAGCTTACCCATGCTTTTGTTCTTGTTTTCCATGGTTGAATATTGAGTTATCATGATGAATTCAATTCTGAAAAATTGGTATGGAAGAGGAATTGTTGTTGGAATAATTTGATTTTAGACTATGTTAGTGTTTAGGGATAGTTAAGCATGGTTATGAACAAAAACACAAAAGAAATATTCAATTTCTCTAGGGTTCCTTGTTGGCCGAACGATGAGGGCTGAATATCAATGGGGGATTGTTTTTATTTCAAGGAAAATGGCATGAAAAATGATGAATTAAGGTGAAACGGTTATGTAGAGAAAAAAATTCGATGCTAGTGCACCAAATGACCAAATTTTTCTATAAGGAACTGTGAGGGTTCTAATGCTGAATTTAGCTTTATTTAAATGTATGTGGTAAATTAAGGTATTATAGGAGAAATGAATTAATTTGGAGGTGATTTGGACACAATCGTCGATTAATCGGGTGATCGGTCGAATTTAATTGATACCGTGATTAAGCGGTAATCAGACATATTTTTGCATTTACATATCAAGCATTAGTAATTTAAATTAATTTATATCAATTTAGGGACAATATAGTAAATTCCTTGACTTTGTTATTTGTCAAGGTGGTGAGACGTCCGGAAAAGGCAAAGGAATTGCGCCTAAGGGCTATTAGTCCGAGTGCACCCGGAATCTAGATTTTCGATACCGGTGAGTGGACTTGCATTTCAAACTTGTTTTGGGAAATATGAAAGATTCTATCCAACTTGTCTTAGAAAATGTACCTTGGGAACAAGCTTTTAGTAAAATGATTTTATATTGTGAAAATGTGCTATACAATGGTTTATGTGTTATCACAATATGATAATATGCATTGGATGCTTCTTTACATGTTGATTTGAACCCGGCTATGTGCGAGTAGGAGTGCACATAAGCCGTTGCTGACCTGGCTATGTGCGAGTAGGAGTGCACATAAGCCATTGCTGACCCGACTATGTGCGAGTAGGAGTGTATATAAGCCGTTGCTGACCCGGCTATGTGTGAGTGGGAGTGCACATAAGCCGTTGTTGCCCCCATAGCTTATAGGGCTGGATGCTTCGTGATCTTCCACCCTATGAGTGCTTTGATAGGTATGATCTGTGGCGAAGTATGACTCTCCACCCAAGAGATTGGAGGAGGAGGGAAGGGACTGCTCCGTTGCTTCGTGATCCGGAGTGAAGTGCACCTCTTGCCGAGTGAAGGGGGGGATGCTTCGTGATCTCCCACCCCCTAGTGACAATAGCATAAGCCGTTGCATATGAGATGATGATAATGGGATGATGTGCATGATGATGATGATGGGATGGTGTGCATGTTGATGATGGGTATATGGTTGTAAATGCAAATATGTAAGTATTTGTTTTGTGGAAATTTGGAAGTTTACATGTGTTACATGTTGCTATTGTTATTTTGGTAGGATGACTTGTTTTAAGGGAAAAATGAGACTTTTTTTTTTCTCCTTGATGTTCTGGTTCTCGTTGCAGCGAGAATGAAGTTCGCTACAGCGAGAAACTTTCTGTCCATTTTGCTAACTTGTGGGTTTTTGCCATATTTCCCATTTCTTTGGTACCATAGTTGAGCATGGATTTTTGTAAAGTGATTTACTCATGTGGGATTTACATGAGGGGTTTAAAGAGCTAAAACAATTGCATGGTTTTGAGAAAACGAATGCATCATGATTTCAATAAACATTCCTTATGGTATGCTTGTTCCCTTCCTTGTTCACTCACTGAGCATTGTACTCACGTTTTATAAAAATTCATGTTTTCAGATCAGGTGACTGTTGGACCCTAGATCGAGGAGTCTCCGTAGTGCATATCCTGGGTATGTGTCTGGCATTCAATAGTAATCCCTTTTATTGTAAATGTCTCCGTTGGAAGTCATGGGTCCTTTTGTATTGTGAAAACAATCTAACAATATGAATATGTGTATGCAATGTAAATTGCTAAATACATGACTGGTATAGTGCATGTATATTATTATCGATAATGCCATTGTGTTTTGCCTATGTTCACACCCGAGAAAAAGTGTGTGTGTATGCATGATATGATAAATTTGTTAAGCAAAGGTAAATGGATAGGCTTGCTTGGGCTTAGTGAGCTATGCTCATTGAGCTCATGCGCCGGTCATTGCTCGAGAAATTGGGTCGTGACAATTTATGACGTGTATCTTAGTGATTTACATCACGTGTACGCATACACAAGTAAAAGACTCCCAACTTCCAGCAGAGTGACCTTAGGTGAAGGTTCAGCTATTGAATGCCATATTACCTACCATGGGTGAACACAAGTGGACTCCTCAAGCTAGGTCCCAACTGTCTAAAAATCTGAAAACATGTAATTTAAAAGAGTGAGTATTAACCTAGTGAGTGAACATAGGAAGAGAACAAGTAAACGATACGGAAAGATTTTGAAAACACAATGCACTTATTTTAAAAACAATGCAATTTAGTTTAATTTCTTGTAAAGCCCTTAATTCAACCCTTGATGATTTAATCCCTTAAGGTGAAGGATTTATAATCCACATTGAGTTGAAAAGAGTGAAAACTGCAGCAAATATCTAATCAAGACAAGCAAAATAAAGGGTTTCTCGCTGCAGCAAGAAGGCATTCTATAGCATATAGTACAATCACATTTTTATTTTCATAACTTGTCTATAGCATACATATATATATATATATATATATATATATATACATGTACACCACCGTCACCTTACTCAACTCATGTGCACTCCCTACACACACAAGGCAACATCATCATGTGCACTCCCTACACGCACATTTCAATATCATCACATGCACTCCCGCCCACATCATTACAAGCATGTGCACTCCCACACCGCACACCACCGGCATCGTCACGTGCACTCCCACACCGCATGTGCACGGTTATAGCTATTATACAGCATTATCACTCAAAGCATAACACACATATCCACATAAAATAGGAACACATAGTTTCATTATATCACATATTTTACCACATAAAAACATTTCATCAAGGGCTTGTTCCCGTGCACATTTTAAAGAAAAGTCCGATAAAACATTTCTGGTGATTCAATTAAACACGTATGCATTTATCCCAAAACATTTTAATTCAAGTTCACTCATCGGTCTTTGCTGATTCTTAGATCAACTCCAACTTCCACTACTGCTCCGAATGGAGATGTGGGGTCCTATTGGAACCTATCACAAAATAGCATCACAATTAACTTAATTCACATAACTATAAATTCTAAAGGCTATCTCCTAAATCATGTTCTACTAGTTACTCCTGTCACGACCCAAATTTCGGGCCATGACTGGCGCATGGGCCCAATGGACATAGTCCACTAAGCCCAAGCAAGCCTAATAGTCCGACGTGTTCATCATTCCATCATAAACTGCTAAGTCATTTTTCAAAACTTAAAATCAAAATAGTAATAAACATTGCCAACTTGTGTTGGCATTTTTCATTTATTATATACCTACATTGTCTACAACATGTATTCCAATAATGTACATTAGGTTCGCTTATACATCTCAAACAGAAGACTTGACTTCCAACGGAGGGACTCGGATGAATGTACAGCTACTGAATGCCGAGACACCTACCAAAAGATGGACACAGGTCTACAAGGATACCTCGTCCTACTTACCGGCTACCTCATGATCTGAAAACATGAATTTGAAATGGTGAGTATAAATCAAGTGAGTGAACAAGGAAGGGAACAAGCAACAACAAAGGAAAATTTCAAATCATGAATCACTAGTTTCAAAACAATGCAATTTGATTCATTCCTAATAAAACCCCTTATCGAGCCCTTAAGTGATTAATCATTTGAAAATCATGAACCCATACATAGCGAATCATTTGCAGAATGAAAGCTTCAATATTGCACAAGCAAGTCAAATACAACAATGAATCCTAGCTGCAGCGAGAATGAATTTTTGTTGCAACGACGTTAGAATTTAGTTATTAACCGAACAAGAGTTTCTCAACTGGTCGAGGGTTTCTCACTAAACCTCCTCATTTTAAACTTAACTCTTTTAATCCTTAATGTTGGAAGTCCGTGCTCCCATATGGTGGCAAAGAAGTGAAAGATATGGCAGCAATTGGACAAGATAAGAGACCAAAACAGAAAGTTTTTCGCTGCAGCGAGATTGGATCTCGCTGCAGCGAAATTTCTACCCAGAAACAGAATGTTTCTCGTTGCAGCGAGATTCAGGGAAATTGCAACCCAGAAAACAGAAAGTTTCTCGCTGCAGCGAGAAGCTACAATTTCATTCTCGCTGCAGTGAAAATGCATTCTCGCTGCATCAAGTTTTCGGTTAGTGTACCCCTCCAAATCTGAGAGTTTCTCGCTGCAGCGAAATACAGGGCATCAATGCAAAATTTACCTTTCTCCCAAAGGAAAAACCACCCTGCCAAAAGGTCCAAACCAACATGAAAACACATAACAATTTCTCAAGGTTTAATATGTCAAGTTTCACATGCATTATAACCATAACCCATTATCCATCAATTTTCTATAACACACATATTTACACATATATATATATACATAAATACCCATCATCTTCATCACACCATCCCATCATCATCATCACCAGCTCGTGCGCACTCCTTACACGCACATGGCTGGGTCATCACCGGGTTATGCGCACTCCCTACTCGCACATAGCCGAGTCAATATAATTACACAACATTATACTCAAGCATATATGTATATCAACATAATGCAACCACATAGAAATCCATAATAATCATATTTCATAACAAAAACCTTTTCTCAAAAGCTTGTTCCCAATGCATTCATTTTCATGAAAAATTGTATAAAATCATTCAAACACTTTGTCAAATCCATCATATTCCCAAAATCAGTTTTGAAGGTAGTCCACTTACCAATTGATTGTAGAACCTTTAGTTGACTCAAATTCCCCTAATGATCCAATTGGAATGATGGTGCTTCCTTAAAAACCTAGGATCACATTAACATAAACATTAGATTAATTTACACACTATGAACTCTAAAAGCTATCTTTTAGCTAGTTTTCAATTGCCACTTTAAATGGCTATCTATGTTCACTATCTTAATCACTAAAAAGTAATGAACATACTAAACAATAAAATAGCTCATAAATCACAATTACTAGCCATTTTCTGCAACTAAAATCAAACTTGGTGCATTACTCACCCTTGGGTTCCTTTGTAGTTGGATTCTCTTCCAATAGCTTCCAAATCAATTGAGTGATTCTCTCTTTCTCTCTCTAGAATGCCCAACTAGTGAGAGAAAGTATGAAAACAAGATATTTCAAGGTTTTTGAACTGAGAAGATGAAATAGCACAAGGGTTTATGGAAGGGTGCACTAAAAGCATGAAAATTGGAGCTAGAGAGAGAAAGTTGTGGAAGTTTGAAAGTCAAGCTTCCATGGAGTTTGAAGAAACGTGAGAGAGGAGAAGGGAAGAAGAAGACCAGCTACTGGAAAATTCAAGAAGCTGTTGGAAATTCAAGGTATTTATAGGCAATCTTATCCTTTCCTTTAAAATTACGAATATACCCTTCTACCAATTGACTTACTCTCTTTCAATCTTTTACGCAATCTTTTTACACTTTTAACACTGGGACAATATCCATAATGGTCTAAACATGATCGGGTTCATAAAAACTTAAAATTTTAACTCGAGGTGAAAATGACCATTTTGCCCCTGTTATGAAAATTATTGAAACTTCTAGTTTTCTTCGTGTTTTCATCAACACACATCATTTATACTGTCTTATGCCTATTTAGGCCTTAAAATTTCATAAAACATCTTTCTGGAAGCTTATTACAGAAAATGACGAAACTACCCCTAGCCCATATTATTACATCTATACTTAGTTACAAGCCTATAAAAGTTGGAGTATCACAACTCCTAACTAGCTTCCAATTACCATTAAGTAGCTATTTATTTTCACTGATCTAGTCACACTAAAGATGAGTAAACAACCTTAACTACAAACACTCACAAATCTAACCACTAGCCATTCTCAACAACTCAAAAATCAACTCAATTTCATTACTCACCTTGGTATATTTTTAATTGAATTCTTTCTCAAAATTTCTCAAGCTATTATAGAAAGTCTCTCTTTCTCTCTCTAAAGCACCTAACTAGTGAGAGAAAGTATTAAGGTAAGACTTTTGAGGGTCTTAAGGTGAAAGAGTGAAAAAGCACAAAGGACTTTGTGAAAAGGTGCACAAAAGCATGGAAATTAGGATTTAACTTGAGAAAGTCATGGAGGTTTTTAAGAAGGCTTCCATGGAAGATAAAGAACATGAAATGGAGAGAAGAGATGGGAAGAAGAAGAAGAAGCTACTGGAAATTTCGATATTTATTGCTAAAGTTGACTAAAGTTTCATGTAATTTACAAAAATGCCCTTTTTGTTCTTTTGGTGCAGTGCTTTCACTTTGATAAATATTTTGACCACCTTAAGTTTAGAAATGGGTAAATTGATAAACATAAAAGTTGTATCCTTGCCTCTTAGCTTTCTAATGGTCTAAAATTCATGTCATTTGGACTTATATAATGGGATATATGCTTGAAAAACCAAAACATATGCAAATAGAGCAACAGTCCATTATGCACCTTTCTTCACCAATTAAAATTATTTTTTGATCCTACTCCTATAAAAATATAAAATAAATATAAATAATATAAAACTAACATTATTAACTTAAAATAAACATTAAAACATAATTAAACTAAACTAATGAAATTAATAAAAATATCTTAATTCGATCCTAAATCTAGTTCAACTTAGACTAATCAAATATTTAATCTCCCATTTAATATATGAATTTAATGCACTCATCAGTTTACCACTAGTTACGCGACTATGGAGGTCGAGGTTTCACACCTTTTACTCAAGGTGGGATTTCACAAGTTCGATGAAGCCATAGAGAATGCCCTGCATGTGAAGATAAAAGACAAAGCTTCTATTGACAAAGAGCTAGAAGAGTATATGGTGAATCAAAGGACAAAGATAAGAAACAAAACCAACATGACAAATTTCAATTGCATCAGCCTACTTATGGCTATTAGGTCCATTATCATGATTTGGGCTTGATGTGTCCAGCCACCTTTGTACCACCAACTGATTGGATCTTGGGCTTTGTGGTCCAAATTCAGTTAGGTAACCACAATGGACAACCTAATTCCATTTTGATTGATGAAGCTTCTCCATTCATTAGGCCCTGAAGTATCTGAGTCCATTGAGCCGCAATTAATGTACCAAATAGGTTCTCGTGATTGGGCCATAACCTTGCTTTTGTCCAAAAATGCTTTTCTTTCCCTTTCTACCATAGGGACGAGATCACCTTCTTGCAAATTTCTTTATTCTTCATGCAAATTTCCATTACTTAAGACTTAGAAGATCAAGAAAAAACACTAATGTTTTCCTCTCAGTGTGACCAACCTGGAAAGTTAAGGACACTCTTTGGCTTATATTTGTGAACAACAATAAAATGCATTTGGTTGCCCACCATTAAGATACCTGATGGAATTAGATCCAAGTGGATTGATGTGTTTTTGTAAAGTATGGATTTCAAAAATCTTCTTTTATAAAGGAAGCAAGCAATCAAATTACACAAGTAGAAGAACACATCATTCATATTGCAAGTAACAAAATCATGTCCTAAAAATAAGAATCTATTAAAGTAAGATAAAGCGTACCTTTTTATTTTGAATTCTTATTTTTAAACACCAGCACACCAATGATTGATTTCTCAACCAAATAAGCTTACCACTTATTCCTCAAGAATGCTTTCAACTTGAACCTTGAGTAGACAAGGTGTGGAATGCTAGACTACAAGATGGCAATCAATTTGTCTCCCTTTTATTCCCAAAAATTAATGGCTATTTTTCTTTCAAGAAATTAGCCAAGAATCAAAGAAAGGAAAAAAGGTGTGGCAACGTTAGGAGGAGGAGGAGAAAAGTGATGGTAGAAACTTTTTCAAGAAAAGATATATTTGTTTCTTTTCTTCCAATCTCTTCACTTTTTATTAAAACTCATGCCTCAAAGGTTTAATCAAAATCAAGTACCTTGAATCAAACTTGATCATCCATTTAGAGTTATGGATGCAAGCAAAGGATATGAAGAACCTTAGTAAAAACGTGTCAAGATGCAAGTTAGTAGAATGAGGATTCATGATTGAATGAGAAAGAGAAGTGGAAATGATATACACTAAACGTATTGAGTTTAATTGGTTGCTAGGAAAGTTCCCGTGGTGGCATACCGAGTGAGGTAACGAGTGACCGGCAAATAGAAATAGCGAGATACACACCCAAATCAATAGCGACGAAGCATCCTACTATTGTAAGGTGAATGAGGGGTGCCTATTTCAAAATTTCCATAGCTATATATGTTATACGTTTTATAAATGTTGTCGAATTTCATTAAATACAATTATGGAAAGCAAGAGCTGTTAGCCTCGATAGGCGATTTCTAAATGGATTTACGATGATTTATACACTGTTATTATGGAAAGCATGAGCTGGTAGAACTCGTAGGAAATTGTGGATGCAAGTTGTTTTGAAAATTGTTTTGGATATATCTATAAATGAGCTATATATGTAAAGTGTTTTAAGAATCGAGAAATAAGCCTTTTATAATGTTTTGCATTCAAAATCTATGCCTTGTATTTTTGTGTGATATGTATAGTCTAAATGCAATTGTTAAATGATTTAAAATGCAAGTTTTGAGCATCGATTTTAGTCCGATTTTTGTATAAGAGAATACACCATGCCTTTTTATGTGAAAAGTAATTTGAAAGGTTATTGAACCTTATTTTCAAATGGTTTTAAGCGAAAGACTTGGAAACCTCAATGTGATTTTTGAAAATGGTTTTGACAAACCAAGTACGTCGAGAGTAGGCCGACTGTCACTTTGGTTAAGTGTGACCCTCGTGCACAAGTGAGCTTTAGTTAGAGAACCTTTGGGTTACCGACGGGCAGTTAGGAGTGGCGGGGGCCACGACCTGTGATATGTATACGTGGCTAGGCCATAAGTGATCTGGTAGAGTAAGACTCTTGGATGTGCTCTGTAGCGACCGCTTAATTCTCCAATGTCGGCCAACATCGTGGAAACTACCATGGCTATGGGAATCCAATGGAGTAAGACTCCCGGATTGTTATTACATGTAAGTGGGTCCACATGTTGATATTATACTTTCCTACTTGAGAGCCTTGTGAGTTTTCAACGCATATTCTCTTGCATGGTGGAGAGTTGAGATTTTCTCTGCAACTCCCATTGTTTAAATAAAAGCTTTCAGTGCTTACTTGACCAACATGAGTTGATTTAGGTGGCCGTACACTTTGATTTCTTTACATGCCACACATTTTGGGAGCGTGCTTACCTTTATACGGTATTTCATATTTTGATGGCAATGATGTTTCCAGTGATTAAAACTCTTTCTGTTACACTTATTTTCGGCACTGTTTTGCCAAAGAAAGCATTGTATTATGATTTTATGATATTATTTTACAAGGCACAAATATCTTTCTTGTGGTTTGGTTTGTAAGATTAGCATTTTATATTCTGGTTTTATCATTCAAATGATCTACTTATTACTTGTTTCCCATCTACTCCCTACTCACGGAGCCAATGATCATTGAGTCTATGAGACTCATCCCCTTATATCCCTTTTGCAAATAGTGATCAACCTAGCGTGCAATTATCGGCACTTATGGTCCATTGCAGATAGGTAAAGGTATCTCATAGCATTTCATTCCAAGTCACTCCACTACTAGAGGTCAAGTCGTAGCACTTTGTTTATTTAATTGTAAATGGATAGTGGCCTTAGTATAAGTATTAAACTGGAGATTTTAGACTTCATTGTATATACTTATGTTTATATGTTTTAAAGAATGAATTGATTATTATAATTATGGTTTAAATTACGATACAAAAGAATATGGTTTAAGCACTAATATGGATTGGTGAATGAGTATAGTGAATTATCAGGAATCTCTAATAAGGCTTGTTTAGGATTTAGCGGGTTTACCCGTAAGTCTCAAACGTCGGTAACAATCGAGGAATGGTCGTTACATATACAAGCATGTAATTCTTCGTTCTATGAAGTATTTTAAAATGCACTGAACTACTGTCCAATGCTCCATGCCTTGGTTTGACTGAAATCTACAAATCCATCCAACTACATAACAAATATTTGGCCTAATGCATAGCATAGTATACATGAGACTTCCAATAGTAAATGCATATGGAATTCGTCTCATGTTTTCAACTTCCTCTCGAGGTTTAGGTGACATCTCCTTAGAAAGTTTGATTCCATGTCTAGAGGGCATAAAACCCTTCTTGAAATCTTCCATAGCAAACTTGGCCAAAATCTTGTCTATGTAAGATGCTTGAGATAATGCTATTTGCTTGTTCTTACAATCCCTTATAAGTTTGATCCCTAGAAGATAACAAGCTTCTCTCAAATCCTTCATATTAAATTGTTCATTCAGCCAACCTTTAACTGTTGATAACATTCCTACATATTTCCCAATAAGTAGAATGTCATCAATATAAAAGACCAAGAAAATAACCTTTTTATCTTGTATCCTTTTATAGACGCAAGGTTCGTTAACATTTTGTTGGAGACCATATGATTTGATAGCAATATCAAATCTTATGTTCCAAAACCTAGATACCTACTTAAGTCCATAAATGGACCTATGCAATTCACAAACCTTATGTTCATGGCCTTTTTTAATGAAACCTTCTAGTTAAGCCATATAAAAGGTCTCGTCAAGATCCCTATTTAAAAATGTGGTCTTGAAATCCATTTACCATATCTCATAATCAAGATGTACAACTATGGATATGAAGATCTTGATGGATTTAAGCATAGCAACCAAGAAGAAGGTTTCCATATTCAATCCCTTTTCTTTAGGTAAAACCCTTGACCACTAGTCTAGCCTTGAAGGTCTGCACCTTCCCATCACTTCCTCTTTTTCTCTTATTAATCCATTTGCATCCTATGGATTTTATCCCTTTAGGTGGATCTACTAAAGTCTAGACATAATTAGAATCCATGGAGTTTAACTCAAATTTCATTGCCTTATGCCACTTTTCAACATCTACATCGTTAATAGCTTCCTTATATGTAATAGGATCAGATTCATGTTCATCTAAGAGTGTAATCATGTTTTTTCCCAAACTCATGTATCTCTTTAGTTGTCTCATAACCTTTCCACTATGTCAAGGCACCACTATTTGATGTTCAGGTTGTGTTTCTATTTTAGCCCTTAAATCAGATCGTGCTATGACATGTTCAGAATTAACTCTTAAATCTAAAAGATCAGAAAATTTTCCTAAGACAATTTTACTTCTAAGTTTGTGATTTCTCACAAACCCTTCCTCTAAGAAAGTGGCATTCGCACTAAAGAAGACTTTCTTATCTTGAGGATATAGAAGTAATAACCTCTTGTTCCCTTTAGGATACCTCATTCTTTGGTTCCATCTTTGTGGACTCAGACTTTAAAATATATGTAGGACACCCCTCAGTTCGCAGATGACATACAAACCATGGCTCCCTTGGTGCCTTTGGCACAACTTTAGATGGAGCAAGGTTGAGCAAGTACTAAGCAGTTTGAATATCCCCAGAACGAGATTGGAAGGTTAACATAGAACTTCATTGATCTAACCATTTCTAAAAGAGTCTTATTTCTTCTTTTAGCTACACCATTATGTTGAGGTGTTCTTAGTGGTGACAAATTGGAAATTATCCCACTATCAGTGAGATATTTGCTTAAATTCATTTGATAAATACTCACCATGTCACGACCCGAAACTCCCCATCGAGCCCGTAACAACCGTCGCGAAGCCTCGACAAACATTCTTCACCCCGAATGTCGATCGAAACCTCGCAAAGCTCTCGTATCAGCTTTCGCACTTTCCCGATGAGCAATAGTTATCAAATAATCAAAATACGAAGTATTACAAATTATTTCCAAATCATAACATAACATTTTTTTTTGCTCACAGGGGCATTTTCGTTATTTTTGTCGAAAACCTCGAAACTTGCTAAAAATGTAGTAGGTAAGCCGAAAATATATATTTAATGATTTAAAAAAAATTAAGTATCTAAAACGTTTATTTGAAGTGAAAATTTGACCATTTGAATATAATAAAAAAATTCAATAAAATAAACTATTTTCTTGCAAAATAATTTTCATAAAACTATCGGTACATAAGTCTTCTAGCGTAAAAGATAATTATATTCATATATACTATAAAGCAAATAACCAAAGCATAAAATTTCTTTTACAGTGACACGTGGGCCCACATCTATCCAAAATGCATCGAAAGCTGGAAACCTACAGCTTTTACCGATTCGAGTCCAAATAAAGATCCTTGTCAAAGTCAGCTAACTATGGAATTCCCCGAGCCTGAAATGTGAAAAAATGAGGGTGGTGAGATTATAAAATCCCAGTGAGTAAACAGACACCATCAAACTATCTAAAGTCGAGTAAATGGAGACAATTAAAATAAATCATCATACTATAATTTCATTACCTTTCAACTCATTTCAACCAAATAAAATCAATCCATAAAAATCGAGTAATCAACTTGGCTTATGAATTTCTTAAAACTTTGGCTCGTGTCAAAACTCATACTCGGTGATACCTTGCGCAGGGCATCCAACCGAGTCCGCCAAGGCTGTTAAAATTTTTGTATACACTTAAAATATATTTTTAGTTTGAGAAAAATACAGTTGTTCCTTAGCGTTGGCTGAGTTCCCCTTCACGTGGTGGTTTGCCGTGAAGTGAACCCTAAGCTTTACCCCAGAAGATACCCTACGCGCCTCTCCGTTCGAGGTAATAATATAATGGAGTTTACCGTGCCCCAATAATAGCCTGGTCCACGGAACCCCCTCTGCGGTGAATAATTAATATATAATCCACCAATCAATAAAATTCATTCTAGCATGACATGATAATTTATCGCAACCTAGCCTCTCAAGGCTGAATACACAGTATAAATAATTCTAACAGTAAAATTAGTTTAGCCATTCATGCTCATTTATTGTCATAAGCCATTCAATTCAAAACCATAAATTTGCAACACAAGCAGGCAGTCTCCAACTACTCTATTTTCAAAACCAGTATTCAATTTTTCAGAAAATTTATAAAATTATTTTATAAAATCATAATTTCTCTTAAAACATAGCAATTTACCATTTAAACCCATTTTCCATAAAACCACATAGTTGTATAAAACTACTCTAGATAATTAAGACGATAATAAGTTCACTCACTATTCTAGGAGTCGATGTACTCCTAATCCCAGTCTCCAAGCACAATCTCTGTACTTTTACCAGTGTACTTTGCTCACCACCTATCCACAATGTACAATACATAATTCATCACATCAATGCTTGACCATTATAAAATCAATTCAGGCTCGGTATATATGCATGATATGATATACAACTTATCAAACTACCGCTTAAAGGCGGTGCTAACCTAATTCGGCCTATTATCTCCAATTTAACTCCAAATCAATTTTTCTCACTTTCTACACTCCAATTATACGTAAATTACCTCCATGACTGTGAATGAGATTCAATTTATCAGTCTCGATAGCAAATTAGGAAAATACCCCTAGTGGGTAAAAATCGTATTTTTGCTCCGAAAATTTCCATTATTTTTCTAGGCTCATAATTCATCATTTCTTAACCAATTCTCTTAAAATGAAAATCAAATTTATCCTCACTCAACACATGATAAATTCGGCCATTAATGATTGTGGGAGAAAATAAATTCTTTTCTTGTTGTTTTGTTTCTAAATATGCTAAACTAACTTAAAACACTAACATAACTTAAAATCAAATTAATCTAACAAGTTTCTCTCTCCTAACCCATTTTTTCAGAATTGAATTCATCATGAAAACATGTAATTTAATCATGGAAAATAAAGAGAAATGCTTGGGAATAAGAAAACTCAAGCTTAAAAGAAAAAATCTCACCTTCTTCACTTAATTTTCTTGAAAATTCACACTTTTTCTTTGATTTTCTCTCTCTACAGTTTTGTTTTTGTTTTCTCTCTCTTCTTGCTGGTTTGGCCGGCCATGGGGTGGAAGATGAGCTCATTTTTGTGCCTTTTAAAAAGGAGAATAATAAATTAATAAAGGCATGACACGTGGCATCATGTCATTGGCCCGTTTTTAAAACTTTAAAAATTTTAATCCTTTTTATCTCCACCACACAATTAGTCAATGGTCAAAATGAGGATAAAGGAAGACCATATGCTGGAAAAATGTCCTGGTGGTGGAAAATTACAATTTTGCCCTTGGAGTGGCAAAATTACCATTTTACCCTTTTACTCCAAATTATATAGAAATTAAAATTTTTCACTTCTAAACCTCAAATCTTACTCCAATAATTCAAATTATACTCGAATAAGTCAAATGGGGCCAAAACAATCTTTTCTAAAATTCTCATTTTGTCCCCAGGTGGCAAATGACCATTTTGCCCCTAGATAGCGAAAATTTTGGTTTGACTCCAAATTAATCATTGAACTCCGAATCACCATATTAAACCATTTGGGGACTTTAAAATTCTTAATTTCATCGTGAATTCTCTATTTGATCTAGTTCGAGGCTTAAATCAACTTTGTTATACGTCTAGGTACAATACCGACTTTTTTGTAAATTTTTCGAGACTCTCTTAGCATGCAAACATGCTACCATCACATGTATGTCATGAAAAATATTTTTATAGAGTCGGGCTTGTCATCTTCTCCCCCACTTGGATCAACCATATGATCCTTCTTCATGACTGATTTTGACATCCGACTAAATATTAATATTTTAATATTATTTCATTAATAAAATATTATTTTATTCTAAAAATTTTATCTTGTCTCCTTGGTACCCAAAATATCTTATTATGCCTCACTTGACTTCCAAATCGCCTTTTATCTCACAAATTCTCTTCCGATAAAATTATTATTATTTCATTGTTATTTTCTCACTTGCGAAATATTTTATCCTAAACTACTCCTTTCGTCTTTTATCACTTCTAAACATTTTAATTGACCTCAATTTGCATTCGATCAACTTTATTTATCACCATATCAAAGTATGGGGTATTTCACACCACCCTTATTTGATTGAAGTTGTTTCAATGGCTTGCCTAGTTGCTTTTCAACTTCAACTTTAAATTCTCAAAACTTTTCAAAGGATTCACTTTTTCTGTGCATTAAATACATAGAGTCATGTCTTGAGTGGTCATGAATAAAAGTTATGAAATATTCATAACCTCCTCTAGCTTGTACGTTCATTGGTCCACACACATCTGTGTGCACCAAGTCTAGAACATTTGGCATTCTTTTACCTTCGGCCTTGAAAGGCCCTTTGGTCATTTTTGCTTCAATACAAGACTCACATATTGCAAAGGACCCTCAACCATGTTTGGTAAAGTACCATCCTTTATAAGCCTATTGAGTCTATTTTCATTGATATTGTAAAACTTGACCCTATAAACACATGTCATGACATACATGCACTGAGTAGTATGTTATTATGCTAGGAAAAGCACATAAGAAAAGACGAAACCCGATATCGTACCTAACGGTACACTTGAGTTGATTTAACCTCGAACTAGTTCAAATAGGAATTGTAGGATGAAATTTAATATTTTATAGTCCAGGAATGACTAAAAATGATTGTTCGGAGTTTGAGGGTTCATTTGGGGTAAAATTAGAAATTTTGATATTCAAGGGCAAAATCGTCATTTTGCCACCTAAGATAATAATTTGATCATTGAGCGAAATTTTTGACCAAGATTAACTATTTGGAGTATAATTTAATGATAGGAAGTGAAAAAGTTTAATTCTGGTGATTTTTGGAGTGTAGGGGCAAAATCGTAATGTTGCCACCCACTGACAAAATTTGAGATTTTGAGAGACTTTAAGTCAAATTTGACAAATTGGAGAATGGTATGAGTATAAGGGATGAAAAATATGTCTATGGGCAATTTTTCAATTTTTGGGGCAAAAATGTAATTTTTGACTTTTACGGGGGCAAAAGTGTAAATTTCAAAAAATTACTCCACCGAGACTTTGGATGAGTCTGAGAATTTTATCTAAGCTATGAATATATGAGACAAGTGTATGGTGAAAATTTGGAAACAAACGGATGAAATTTTAAAAATGGGCCAATGGGAAAGTGACATGTGGCATTTTTTTAATGATATAATAGTATTTTAATGAAAAGTCAGCCCATTTAAACCCAAATTTTGAGTGCTGGCCTGCCATAAGGAAGAACAAGAGAGGAAATAGATAGGAAAGGAAGAAAAAAAGAAAAACCAAAGAGAAACAAGAAAATTCAAAGGGAAATTCACAGTTTTCGACCGTTTACGCGTCTAACGGTAAGATTTTTTTATTTTAGCTTGATTTCTACCTTTCCTACGCTTTTATTTCCATTTAGCATGCTTGAGGAGAGAGATCAAAAAGTGATATCAAGGGCTGGACGAAATTCTAGGGGAAAGAAATTGAAATTTTTAGGTTTTGATTTTTAGTTAAATTGATAGTTTTAGTTAGTTAAATGTGTTTAGAAATTAAATTGGGCAAGAAATCAGTAAATTTTCACAATACCCACTCTTGGCTAGATGCTCAATGCTGTACAATGACGATGAATTGATTTTATTCTAAGGAAAATGAAGAGAAAATGATGAAAAACAATTAAACGTGATAGAAAAACAAAGTAGAAAATTAACCGAGTTAATGTCCCATTTTTGGCCGAATTTTCCAAGTAAGGGAGTGAGCTGATTTTGTTGTTTTTAGAAGGTTATTGGCTGATATTTAATGGTTAGAAATGTTGGAGAGAGAATGGGATGATTTAGAGCTAAAATGGAGCGCGTTAGCAATTTATCGGGCAAAGTGCCAAAAATAGGTTAATACCGCGTTTAAGCCGTTTTAGGCTATTGCATTTCATACCATGCATTAGTATAGGATTTAAGTTAATTATATAGTGATTTAGCATCAATGTGATGAATTGTGTAAATTTTTGTAATGTGTATAGGAGGAGAGCCTTCCGGAAAAGGCCAAGAAGTCGTACCCGACGAGTAGTGATCGGGGCGCTTAGAAAGCTTTTAATTTGTACAAACGGTGAGTAAACTTATTATTATTGTAAATTATCTAGAGTTTATTTTTAAATACCCTTTATGTATTTTATGAAACGAAAACGAGATTAAAACGGGATTTTTGATGTTTTAGGAATAAAAGTGACAAATAAAAATATATTGTATTGATTATGAAATTGAGTAATTGGAGGCTACAAATTGACTTGAAAAATATATATTTTCCTAGGAATGGCTTATGAGAAATGAGTATATGTGGCTATATTTTGTGAATGCATTGGGAAATTTATGTAAGTTGTTTTACTATGCAGGCTGGATAAATAAATAAAAGCCACGTTATACTGTCGAAATTTTATTAAAATTGGTGGGTTAGTCACTGCAGTGACGGGTTTCCGTGGAATGCCTATTAGAAGGGCACGGTAAACCTAGTTATATAGTTACTCCGGTTGTAGAGGCGAGGAGGGTAACTCCTGGGGTAGTATTAGAGCTCACTTCACGTCGAACCCCCACGTGAATGTGTAACTCGGCCAAGGCCAAGGAACGGCTGGTTTTTAAAAATAAAAATGTGTTTCACGTGTGAATATTTTAACACCCTTGGCAGACTCGGTTAGATGCCTCGACCAAGGTATCCCCGAGGATTAGTTTTGGCTTGAGCCTTATTTTAATAAAAGACATAAGTCTTAACAATTGTTTTGGTAAATTACAAATATTTTATGGTTGAAGAAATAAATTGAAAACACTATGAAATGGGTTAAAATTTGTTGTTTAAACTTGCTTCCATTTTACTCGCCTTTAGATATTTATGATAATGTCTGTTTACTCATTGGGATTTTATAATCTCACCACCTCCTTTTCACCCATTTCAAGTTCAGTATAGACTGTAGATAACTGATCTCATCGAGGACTACCATTGGATCTGCATTTTCCAAACCGTAGGTTCACAGTCCTCTTTACTTTTGTTTATTCGGGGGCCCTCTTGTTATTGTAAATTAAATTAAATATTTTGGCTTACTGTATTTCACTATGTATAAATTTATTTAGCTTTTACGTTATAAAAATTATTCACGTATAACTTTATAAATATTGTTTTATAAGAAAATAGAATATTTTCCTTAATATTTCTTTTATTTTCTTATTATATTCAAATAACCGTAATTTTGTTTTAAATGAAGATTTTAGACTTTTAAACTCATTTTGAATATGAATTATGTGTTTTGTACTTGTATATTACGTTTTAGCCAGTTTCGAAATTTTTGAGAAAAAAATGACCAAAATACCCTTGTGTGGCGAAAACTTTATTTTGATTGTTTTTGATCTAAAATAGTATATATATTCTCTAAAAACTCGATATTTAACAATGATTACTCACAGGAAAGGAAAGAAACTGATATGTAAGCCTTGCAGGGTTCCGGTTGGCATTCCGGATAATGAGTGTCAATTGGGACGTCGCGACGATTGTCATGGGCCTGAGGGAGGTTCCGGGTCGTGACAATTCTATTGGTATCAGAGCTTTTGGATTTAAAGATAAGAGCTTTTGGTTTTAAAGATAAGAGTTTTTGGTTTTAAAGTGGTTTTAAAAAAAATTACAATATTAGTGTGGCCCCGGATTAAGTTAAGTTAGGTTGAATAGAATGCATGCATTTTCATATAGAGCCTAAAGTTCCCTAAGCTTGCTCGTTTTCTCTTATAGATTATTATGCCTCCTCGACGCGGACGCCCACCTCTCACTAGATCGGTTGGGTGGGAAAAAGGTCGTTCCCAACGTCATCAGCTAGATGCAGTAGGGGAAGAATCGGCTGCGTCTACCATTCGGGCAGCACCTACTGCTGAGCAGGCCGATAGTCCTCCACATCCTCCACCTCTTCCGCCACCTACGGGTATTCCCACCATGCCTACTGAGGCAGCACAGGCATTGGCAGCTTTCTTTACCGCAATGGCTGGTGGAGCTCCGACTGGTCAAGTTCCACCTATAGTACCACCAGTTACTTCTTTAGTTCCACCACCGATACAAGATGTATCCATTTTCAAGAAGCTAAAGGAGGCTAGACAGCTTGGTTGTGTGTCTTTCACGGGTGAGTTGGATGCCACTGTGGCAAAGGACTGGATTAATCAAGTTTCAGAGACTCTATCTGATATGAGATTAGACGACGACATGAAACTGATGGTGGCTACGAGATTATTAGAGAAGAGGGCTCGTACTTGGTGGAATTCAGTGAAGTCCCGTTCCACTACTCCTCAGACGTGGTTCGATTTTCTCAAGGAGTTCGATGGTCAGTATTTCACTTATTTTTATCAGAAAGAAAAGAAGAGAGAATTTTTGAGTTTGAAACAGGGGAATCTAACTGTAGAGGAGTACGAGACTCGTTTTAACGAGTTGATGTTATATGTGCCGGATCTAGTGAAATTTGAGCAGGATCAGGCCAGTTATTTCGAGGAAGGGCTCCGTAATGAGATTAGAGAGCGGATGACAGTGACTGGTAGGGAGCCACACAAGGAGGTGGTACAGATGGCTTTACGAGCTGAGAAGCTCGCAACTGAGAATAGAATGATTCGGACTGAGTTTGCAAAAAGGAGGAATCTTGGTATGTCTTCTAGTCAGCCAGTAAAAAGAGGCAAGGACTTAGCGATTTTAGGGAGTATTACTTCTGTTTCTGTGACATCTCCTCAACCTCCATTTCCACCATCACAACAGAGACCTTCGAGGTTTAGCAGATCTACTATGACTGGTTCTGGGAAGAGTTTCGGAGGTTCTGACAGATGCAGAAATTGTGGGAATTATCATAGTGGGCTATGTAGAGAGCCAACAAGATGTTTCCAATGTGGACAGACGAGTCATATTAGGAGTAATTGCCCACAGTTAGGACGAGCCACGGTAGTTGCATCATCTTCACCAGCTCGCACTGATATACAGAGGAGAGATTCTTCTGGGTTGCCACCGAGACAGGTAGTGGCCATACGATCCGGTGTGGAGAGTAATACCCCGGCACATCCACCTTCGAGACCACAGACTCGTACCTCGACAAGAGTTTTCGCTGTGACGGAAGATGAGGCACAGGTCCGACTTGGAGCAGTGACAGGTACTATGTCTTTATTTGATAAAGATGCTTATGTTTTGATAGATTCTGGCTCAGATAGGTCTTATGTGAGCACCACATTTGCATCAATTGCTGATAGAAACCTGTCACCATTAGAGGAAGAAATTGTAATTCACACCCCTTTAGGAGAAAAGCTAGTTAGAAACAGTTGTTATAGAGACGGTGGGGTAAGGGTAGGCGAGAAAGAATTTGGGGGTGACTTAATTCCTCTAGAGATCCTGGATTTTGATCTAATATTGGGTATGGACTGGTTAACTGCACATTGGGTGAACGTGGATTGTTTCCGAAAGGAAGTTGTTCTCCGAAATTCAGAGGGAGCAGAGATTGTGTTTGTAGGGAAACGCCGAGTATTACCGTCCTGTGTAATCTCGGCCATCAAAGCTTTGAAATTAGTGCAGAAAGGGTATCCGACTTATTTGGCATACGTGATTGATACTTCAAAGAGGGAACCTAAGTTAGAGGATGTCCCGATAGTAAGTGAGTTTCCTGATGTATTTCCTGATGATTTACTTGGACTGCCTCCTGATCGAGAGCTTGAGTTCCCTATTGATTTACTTCTAGGTACCGCACCTATTTCTATCCCTCCATATAGAATGGCTCCGGTAGAGTTGAAGGAACTGAAAGTCCAGTTGCAAGATTTAGTGGATAAAGGTTTCATTCGCCCTAGCATTTCTCCTTGGGGAGCACCAGTTCTATTTGTCAAGAAGAATGATGGCACTCTTCGATTGTGTATTGATTACCGTCAGTTGAACCGAGTGACCATCAAGAATAAATATCCTTTACCCCGAATAGATGATCTATTTGATCAATTACGAGGTGCTATGGTATTCTCTAAGATTGATTTGAGATCTGGGTACTATCAGTTGAGGATTAAGGAGCAGGATGTACCAAAGACTGCTTTCAGGATGCGTTATGGGCATTATGAGTTTCTGGTGATGCCGTTTGGTTTTACTAATGCCCCGACAGTTTTTATGGATCTTATGAATAGGGTGTTCCATCCACACTTGGATAAGTTTGTGATAGTATTCATAGATGACATCCTGGTTTATTCGAAGAATGATGATGAACATGCTGTCCATTTGCACATTGTGTTGCAAACTTTGTGCGAGAGACAACTCTATGCCAAGTTCTCTAAATGTGAATTCTGGTTGAAGGAAGTGGTTTTCTTGGGACATGTGGTGTCTGGAGCTGGAATTTATGTCGATCCCAAGAAGATTGAGGCTATTTTACAATGGGAGCAACCGAGAACTGTAACTGAGATTCGTAGTTTCCTTGGCTTAGCTGGTTATTACCGGAGACTTGTTCAGGGATTTTCTTTGGTAGCAGCTCCTCTAACTCATCTAACTCGTAAGGGAGTTAAGTTTATGTGGGATGATGTTTGTGAGAATCGATTTCAGGAGCTAAAGAACCGGTTAACCTCCGCTCCCGTTTTAACACTTTCTGTTAATGGTAAGGGATTTGTAGTATATAGTGATGCCTCAAAGTTGGGGTTGGGGTGCGTATTGATGCAGGATGAAAAAGTTGTGGCTTATGATTCTAGACAGCTAAAGAGGCATGAAGCAAATTACCCTACCTATGATTTAGAGTTAGCAGCAGTGGTGTTTGCTTTAAAAATCTAGAGGCATTACTTGTATGGTGATCATTGTCGGATATTTACGGATCACAAGAGTTTAAAATATTTGCTCACCCAAAAGAAGCTTAATTTGAGGCAAAGGCGATGGTTGGAGTTGATAAAAGATTATGACTTGGTGATAGACTATCATCCGGGAAAGGCGAACGTTGTAGCTGATGCCTTAAGTCGTAAGTCTTCATCGTCTTTAGCAGCACTTCAGAGTTGTTATTTTCCAGCATTAATAGAGATGAAATCTCTTGGGGTCCAGTTGAGAAATGGTGAGGATGGATCCTTATTGGCAAACTCCATTGTGCGACCTTCGTTACTTAATCAGATCAAGGACATTCAGAGGTCTGATGATGAGTTAAGAAAAGAAATTCAAAAACTGACCGATGGGGGAGTCAGTGAGTTCAGATTTAGAGAGGATAACGTCTTGATGTTTAGAGATCGAGTTTGTGTTCCTGAGGGAAACCAGTTGAGACAAGCGATCATGGAAGAAGCCCATTCATCTGCCTATGCATTACATCCCGGAAGCACCAAGATGTATAGGACTATCAGGGAGAATTATTGGTGGTCGGGTATGAAGCGAGACGTAGCAGAATTCGTAGCAAAGTGTCTCGTATGTCAGCAAGTTAAGGCGGAGCATCAGAGGCCAGCAGGTACACTTCAGTCTTTACCTATTCCCGAGTGGAAATGGGAGCATGTAACTATGGATTTTGTTTTGGGATTACCGCGGACACAGAGGGGAAAGGATGCGATCTGGGTGATCGTAGATCGGTTGACTAAGTCCGCTCACTTTTTAGCTGTCTATAGTACATACTTTATTGAGAAGCTGGCTCAGCTCTATATAGATGAGATTGTGAGGCTACATGGAGTTCCCATTTCTATAGTGTCAAACCGAGATCCTCGATTCACTTCTCGATTCTGACCAAAATTTCAAGAAGCTCTCGGAACCAAATTGAAATTTAGCACTGCTTTTCACCCACAGACGGATGGTCAGTCAGAGAGGACTATCCAGACCTTGGAGGATATGTTACGGGCTTGTGTCATTGACTTTATTGGGAGTTGGGACAGACATTTGCCATTGGTGGAATTTGCTTACAACAATAGCTTTTAGTCTAGCATTGGTATGGCACCATACGAAGCTTTATATGGAAGGAAATGTCGTACTCCACTTTGTTGGGATGAAGTGGGTGAAAGAAAGTTAGTGAGTGTGGAATTGATCGAGCTAACTAATGACAAGATCAAGGTTATACGAGAGAGGCTAAAGGTAGCCCAGGATAGGCAGAAGAGCTATGCAGATAAACGGAGAAAAGACTTGGAGTTTGAGATCGATGATAAAGTTTTTCTTAAGGTTTCTCCTTGGAAAGGTAATAATTTGAATACTTTGAAGTATTAAATCTTATTGATTATACTATCATGATAAATTATGGTGTTTTATTGGATAATGAAAGGTGTGATTCGATTTGCGAAGAGGGGAAAGCTCAACCCGAGGTATATTGGACCATTCCGAATCATTGAAAGGATTGGACCAGTGGCTTATCGGTTAGAATTACCTCCGGAGTTAGATCGGATCCACAACGTTTTCCATGTCTCCATGCTTAAGAAATATGTACCAGATCCCTCTCACATCCTCGAAGCACCTCCGATCGAGTTGCATGACGATTTGAAGTTCGAGGTACAACCTGTGAGTATCTTGGATCAAAAGGATCGAGTACTGAGAAACAAGAGTATTTCAATGGTCAAAGTGTTGTGGAAAAGTACTCGAATGGAGGAAATGACATGGGAAGTAGAGCATCAGATGAGGAACCAATACCCCCATCTATTCGTCGAATCTGGTAAGTGAAATTTTGAGGTCAAAATTTTATTTTTAGGGGGGTAGAGTTGTAAAACCTGACCCTATAAACACATGTCATGACATACATGCACTGAGTAGTATGTTATTATGCTAGGAAAAGCACATAAGAAAAGACGAAACCCAATATCGTACATAACGATACACTTGAGTTGATTTAACCTCGAACTAGTTCAAATAGGAATTGTATGATGAAATTTAATATTTTATAGTCCAGGAATGA
The DNA here is from genome assembly GCF_053813885.1 of Theobroma cacao. Taxonomy (NCBI): domain Eukaryota; kingdom Viridiplantae; phylum Streptophyta; class Magnoliopsida; order Malvales; family Malvaceae; genus Theobroma; species Theobroma cacao. The sequence continues at coordinate 21,285,333 of NC_142642.1, read as the reverse complement.
CTAAAAATGATTGTTTGGAGTTCAAGGGTTCATTTGGGGTAAAATTAGAAATTTTGATATTCAAGGGCAAAATCGTCATTTTGCCACCTAAGATAATAATTTGATCATGGAGTGAAATTTTTGACCAAATTTAACTATTTGGAGTATAATTTAATGATAGGAAGTGAAAAAGTTTAATTCTGGTGATTTTTGGAGTGTAGGGGCAAAATCGTAATGTTGCCACCCACGGACAAAAGTTGAGATTTTGAGAGACTTCAGGTCAAATTTGACAAATTGGAGAATGGTATGAGTATAAGGGATGAAAAATATGTCTATGGGCAATTTTTCAATTTTTGGGGCAAAAATGTAATTTTTGACTTTTACGGGGGCAAAAGTGTAAATTTTAAAAAATTACTCCACCGAGACTTTGGATGAGTCTGAGAATTTTATCTAAGCTATGAATATATGAGACAAGTGTATGGTGAAAATTTGGAAACAAACGGATGAAATTTTAAAAATGGGCCAATGGGAAAGTGACATGTGGCATTTTTTTTAATGATATAATAGTATTTTAATGAAAAGTCAGCCCATTTAAACCCAAATTTTGAGTGCTGGCCGGCCATAAGGAAGAACAAGAGAGGAAATAGAGAGGAAAGGAAGAAAAAAAGAAAAACCAAAGAGAAACAAGAAAATTCAAAGGGAAATTCATAGTTTTCGACCGTTTACGCGTCTAGCGGTACGATTTTTCGATTTTAGCTTGATTTCTACCTTTCCTAGGCCTTTATTTCCATTTAGCATGCTTGAGGAGAGAGATAAAAAAGTGATATCAAGGGCTGGACGAAATTCTAGGGGAGAGAAATTGAAATTTTTAGGTTTTGATTTTTAGTTAAATTGATAGTTTTAGTTAGTTAAATGTGTTTAGAAATTAAATTGGGCAAGAAATCAGTAAATTTTCACAATACCCACTCTTGGCTGGATGCTCAATGCTGTACAATGACGATGAATTGATTTTATTCTAAGGAAAATGAAGAGAAAATGATGAAAAACGATTAAACGTGATAGAAAAACAAAGTAGAAAATTAACCGAGTAAATGTTCTATTTTTGGCCGAATTTTCCAAGGAAGGGAGTGAGCTGATTTTGTTGTTTTTAGAAGGTTATTGGCTGATATTTAATGGTTAGAAATGTTGGAGAGAGAATGGGATGATTTAGAGCTAAAATGGAGCGCGTTAGCAATTTATCGGGCAAAGTGCCAAAAATAGGTTAATACCGCGTTTAAGCCGTTTTAGGCTATTGCATTTCATACCATGCATTAGTATAGGATTTAAGTTAATTATATAGTGATTTAGCATCAATGTGATGAATTGTGTAAATTTTTGTAATGTGTCTAGGAGGAGAGCCTTCCGGAAAAGGCAAAGAAGTCGTACCCGACGAGTAGTGATCGGGGCGCTTAGAAAGCTTTTAATTTGTACAAACGGTGAGTAAACTTATTATTATTGTAAATTATCTAGAGTTTATTTTTAAATTCCCTTTATGTATTTTATGAAACGAAAACGAGATTAAAACGGGATTTTTGATATTTTAGGAATAAAAGCGACAAATAAAAATATATTGTATTGATTATGAAATTGAGTAATTGGAGGCTACAAATTGACTTGAAAAATATATATTTTCCTAGGAATGGCTTATGAGAAATGAGTATATGTGGCTATATTTTGTGAATGCATTGGGAAATTTATGTAAGCTGTTTTACTATGCAGGCTGGATAAATAAATAAAAGCCACGTTATACTGTCGAAATTTTATTAAAATTGGTGGGTTAGTCACTGCAGTGACGGGTTTCCGTAGACTGCCTATTAGAGGGGCATGGTAAACCCAGTTATATAGTTACTCCGGTTGTAGAGGCGAGAAGGGTAACTCTTGGGGTAGTATTAGAGCTCACTTCACGTCGAACCCCCACGTGAATGTATAACTCGGCCAACGCCAAGGAACGGCTGGTTTTTAAAAATAAAAATGTGTTTCACGTGTGAATATTTTAACACCCTTGGCGGACTCGGTTAGATGCCTCGGCCAAGGTATCCCCGAGGATTAGTTTTGGCTTGAGCCTTGTTTTAATAAAAGACATAAGCCTTAACAATTGTTTTGGTAAATTACAAATATTTTATGGTTTAAGAAATAAATTGAAAACACTATGAAATGGGTTGAAATTTGTTGTTTAAACTTGCCTCCATTTTACTCACCTTTAGATATTTATGATAATGTCTGTTTACTCATTGGGATTTTATAATCTCACCACCCTCCTTTCCACCCATTTCAGGTTCAGTATAGACTGTAGATAGCTGATCTCATCGAGGACTACCATTGGATCTGCATTTTTCAAACCGTAGGTTCACAGTCCTCTTTACTTTTGTTTATTCGGGGGCCCTCTTGTTATTGTAAATTAAATTAAATATTTTGGCTTACTGTATTTCACTATGTATAAATTTATTTAGCTTTTACGTTGCAAAAATTATTCACGTATAACTTTATAAATATTGTTTTATGAGAAAATAGAATATTTTCCTTAATATTTCTTTTATTTTCTTATTATATTCAAATAACCGTAATTTCATTTTAAATGAAGATTTTAGACTTTTAAACTCATTTTGAATATGAATTATGTGTTTTGTACTTGTATATTACGTTTTAGCCAGTTTCGAAATTTTTGAGAAAAAAATGACCAAAATACCCCTGTGTGGCGAAAATTTTATTTTGATTGTTTTTTATCTAAAATAGTATATATTCTCTAAAAACTCGATATTTAACAATGATTGCTCACAGGAAAGGAAAGAAATTGATATGTAAGCCTTGCGGGGTTCCGGTTGGCATTCCGGATAATGAGTGTCAATTGGGACGTCGCGACGATTGTCATGGGCCTGAGGGAGGTTCCGGGTCATGACAGATATGACCTAAACGCAGATGCCAAACATTATTTTGATAAATCCTAGATTCTTTGACTTTTTCAATTTTATATCGTATTACATCTGCATCATTTGCAAAATAAGTCATAGGCTCAAGGAAATAAAGATTATATCTTACAATTCTAGAACAAATAAAATCCTTATTTGAATAAATAGTGAGTGTCTCACTAAAATACTCTGAATATCAAGACTTTATTAAACAAAAGACAAAAATCAAATTTCTATAAGTCTCTGGAATGTAATAAAAATTTTCCAAAACTAAGCTACAACCATAAGGAAATTGAAGAATGATGGCTCCCACTGCTAATGCTGAAACGAATGTGCCATTTGCCATCCTCATCTGAAACTGCCCTTTACTCAATTTTCTCCTTTATTGAAACACTTGTAAAGAATTACAAACATGGTTAGTGGCTCCAGAATCTACTATCCAAGTATCCGTAAAATCAACCACTAAACATGCTTCTAACATAGCTAGAAAACCTATACCTTGTTTACTCTTCAAGGTAAACATTGTAGTATCATTTCCAATGTCCTTTCACACCACAATGGAAACATTTTCCTTCGGGTGTTGTCTTTTGAAGTAGTCTTTTTCTTCATGGGCTTTTCTTTGCTCCCATTGAGCCTTTAATAATCTTTTTATTTCTAGTTATCTTTTCTTTACCCTTTGGTTTGGGCTTAGAAGTGGAAACTACATGTGCTTAAAGCTTCTTTTCAAATCAAGAACCTCTTCCACATTTTAGAGGTTATATATTAGCCCACTTAGGGTGTAATCCCTAATGTACAATTTATAATCCAATTTGAACTGTGAAAATGATGAATTCAAGCTATGAACGATCATTAGTATTTACATTTCTGCATCTATCTCAGCACCATATAGTTTTGCCTCATTGAGATAAGTGATCACTTTCAGCATGTAATCTTTAACTAGTTCCCTAAGTTTCTGCTTAAGGTCATTAAAAGCATTGATTTCTTTTGCCTTAGCGAACCTTGTTTTTGTACCAAACATCTTATGTAAGTGCAACATTATGTTAGCAGCATTACCCATGCTTTCATGTTGCTTTTTCAATATATTGTTCATAGTGGCCAATTATATAGCATTTAGCCAGCTCATTTGCATCTTGTCACTTCTTATGATATTCAATATCCTGTGGAGTTGATTAGGGAGTTAGTGCTTCAGGCTCATGGTAAAAATGAACCCACGTGATTTTGTTATAATTAAGGACAACATTAAGGTTCTTTTCTTTTCAATGTAGCTATCACCATTCAAAGTGCACTTGTTTAGCAAAATTGAAAGTGAATTCATATTTGTGATGCAGATATGTTTTTGAAAGTACATTTGAAATAATGTAAGCATACTAGTTATTCATGGACTTTGAACATTTCATGATGCATGTATGCATAATGACAATATATAAAATCGTATAAATTATATTATTAATTCAACGGTAATTTACCTTTCTGTAATAAATTAATTGATTATGGGCCACGACAATTTACTACCAGGCAAGCTAGGAGCCTCGCATTTAACTATGTTACCCAGTATCTTCATAATTAACATGGGTAAGGAGCATCTTCATTTGGTCCACGAAGTTTACTAATAGAGCTACTACAAACAAGTTAATAGGAAATTCATGTTGAGTGTAACAACCATTATTTCATTTTTTTTAAGCTCTTTACTTAGTGAGCCTCTATAGGAGGTCTCACTGCATAATCCACCTAAAAGATTTACCTTTTCGAAGACCCAGTTTGTCATTATCTAGATTCATGCTTGCCTATAGGGAGTGACATGTTGCACATGCCAATGGGCCAACAATGGAGATTGTGGACTCTAGGATTACTAGCATCCTCTCCCACTCAATATTTTTATACTTAGGGTTTTGATTGACCTTTTGCTAGATTTTCTAGATGCATGTTTAGAATATCTAATAATTCTATTTCAAAGAATTATTTTAGTCCAATTTTGTTATTAAATATTAACTAAGTCTTTAATTTTTAATTATAATTTACTTATTTTTAGTTGTTTTAATAATTAGTTTATTTTTACTGAGTTATTTTAATTTCAAGTTTATGTACTTTAATTTGGCTATTATTTATTAGTTTTTATGCTTTTGTAGAATTTAAGGGAATACAGTTTAATTTTGGAAAGTAAGGTGTTTGAAGGACCTAGAATTTTGCTTGCATATGCTTTAGTGTTTTGGCTATAACTCACACTCCAGATGTCCAAAAGATATGATTTTTGCTCCATTACAAAGTTAAGATATAGAGCTACAATTTTCATGAGATCACATTGTCTAGTTCTACTTCAAAGATAGAGAAAATCATGTTGGTAGATGAATGGGCGTAATGCTACCATAATGGCAATTTTGAAAGATGATGTTTGATGTTTGGGCCTCATTACACTTTTAAGCCCAAAAGTTAAAATCAATAGGTTAACTTAAGGAATTTTAGGTTAAGATTATTAGTACAAATAGGATATTTTTAAGAGACATTAGGTTGACAACTTTTAGAGATTAAAAAAGTTGAAAGTTGAAGGAAAAACTCGAAAAGCAAGGCTACAATTAATTGCTTTGTTTTCTTAGCTTTTATTTTCCTTGTTACTCTTAATGGCTGAAATTTATATAATGTTATTTGTCTTTGCAATTATGAGTAGCTAATTTTATTTTCTAAGATTGCAATTGAACTCACATGTAATTGTTGACTACATATCTTTTTTATGATAACAAAACATTCCCATTCACTAATGTCTAATTAATTTATTTAAGTATGCAGGACAAAGTTTAAAACCCTTAACATATTTGTTGTTTGGAAACAAGTGAAGAAGCTTGCTTAATTACAAGATGGTTAATTAGTTAAAGAAGCAAAGAAGAAAAGGCTTAATGAAGATAGCATGTTGTTAACTGATTAAGATAGAGCCTTAATCAATTAAGGCAAAACTAGTCACTATACAAAAGCAAAGCAGAAAAGCCTTAATCAGTTAGTATAAAGCTTAACTAATTAAACATGTGCTAGAAGCTAAAGATAGAGGTCTGCTAATCGATTAGAGCATAAGACTTGGAAAACCTCGAAAGTGCCAAAATCCAAATTTAAAATGAAGTTGACTGTTGAAGGGAACCAAAATGAAGATATTCAAATTCAAAGAATTTTAAATGGTTAAAGCTCATTTTAATCAGTTACGGATGAAGGGAGAGAAGTTTCAATCAATTGATGGGAAGATTAACCAATTAAAGGAAGACTGCTATGTAGAGGAAAATGAAAACAAAAAGTTTATAATTGGTTAGACTTTCCTCTAATTGATTAACATAGTGTACACAGCTACAAGATAGTGCAAGGCAGAGAAGCTATAATTGGTTAAAGCTACTTGTAACCAATAAACAGAACATTGTCTGCCTATTTGAAAAGAGCCACTAAAAGACAAAGCAATGGCTAATAACAGCTAGAAGTTGTCTCTAATGACTAGAATCAGTCTCTTAAGTACTTAAAGGCTCTCTAACAGTCAAAAATTATAGAGAGAAGCTACCACAAGTGATTTTGAGCTTAAAACATCCAAAACCCTTCTCTTAACACTTGTATTCCACTCTTATCTTTGTGAAAGTGTTTGTGTTGAAGCTTATACAACTTAGATCAGTTAGGTAATCATTTGTACTATGAGAGCTTGGCCTTTTATAGGCTCGTAACTAGGCATAGACGCAATAATACGGGCCAAGGGTAGTTTCGTCATTTTCACTAATAAGCTCCCAGAAGAAAGTTTTATGATATTTTAAGGTCTAAATAGGCATAAGACTTCATAAATGATGTGTAATGATGAAAACATGAAGAAAACTAGAAGTGGCAATAATTTTCATAACAGGGGCAAAATGGTCATTTTTCCCTTCGAGTTAGAATTTTAAGTTTTCATGAACCCGAGCATGTCTAGACCATTATGGACCTTGTCTCAGTGTCAAAAGAACAAAAAGAGTGCATAAAAGATTAGAGGAGAATAAGTTAATTTATAGAGGGGTAATTTGGTAATTTCAAGGGAATGGATAAGCTTGGGCTATAAATATCTTCTCCTTCCAGCAGCTTCTTGAATTTCCAGCAACTTGTCTTCTTCTTCTTCCATCTCACGTTACTTCCAACCTCCATGGAAGCTTGATATGGAGCTTGCATAATTTTTTCTCTCTAGCTCTAGTTTTCATACCTTTGAGCCCTTTTGACTAGAACCCTTGTATTCTTTCACTCTCTCACTTCAAAACCCTTGATAAATCTTATTTCCATAATTTCTCTCACTAGTTGGGCATTTTAGAGAGAGAAAGAGATAATTACACCATTTGTTTGGAAGCCATTAGAAGAGAATTAAACTACAAAAAGACCCTAGGGTGAGTGATGAACTAAGCTTGATTTTTAGTTGTGAATAATGGCTAGTAATTGGGATTATGAGCTATTTTATTATTGAGTATGTTCATTCATTTTATAGTGATTAAGATAGTGAACATAGATAGCCATTTAAAGTGACAATTGAAAGCTAGTTGAGAGATAGCTTTTAGGGTTTATAGTATGTGAATTAACATAATGGTGATGTTAATGTGATGGTAGGTTTCAAGGAAGCCCCATCATCCCATTTGGACAATTAGGGGAATTGAAGTTATCTAAAGGCTCAACAATATACCGGGGAGTGGACTGCCTATCAAAAATTATTTTGGGAATATGACCGTTTTGTACAAAGTATTTGAATGATTCTATACAACTTTTGTTAAAACAAATGCCTTGGGAACAAGCCTTTGATAAATCAATTTTATGTTATGACATGTGGTTATCATGACTCTCTATGCTGCAGCATTATGTTGATATACATATATGTTTGAATATAGTGTTGTGTAATTATATTGACTCGGCTATGTGCGAGTAGGGAGTGCGCATAAGCCGAGGATGACCAGGTTATGTGTGAGTAGAGAGTGCACATCACCCGATGATGACCCAACCATGTGCGAGTAGGGAGTGCGCATGAGCTGGTGATGATGATGATGTGATGGTGTGTATGATGATGATGGGTATACGTATACATATATACATATGTAAATTTGTGTGTTATAGGAAATTAATGAGTAATGGTATATGGTTGTAATGCATGTGAAACTTGACATGTTAAACTTTGGAAAATTGTTATGCTTTTCATGTTGGTTTGGACATTTCAGCAGGGTGGTTTTTCTTTGGGAAGAAGGGCAAATTTTTCATTGGTGCCCTGTTTCTCACTGCAGTGAGAATCATTTTCGCTGCAGCAAGAAACTCTCGAGTTTGGAGAGGTAGACTAGCCGAAAACTCGCTCAAACGAGAATGACACTATAGCTTCTCGTTATAGCGAAATTCATTCTTGCTGCAGTGAGAAACTTTCTGTTTTTGGGTCATAATTTCGCTACAGCGAGAAACTTTCTGTTTCTGGGTCACAATTTTGCTGCAGCAAGACTGAATCTCGCTACAGCGAAAAACTTTCTGTTTTGTCTCCTATCTTATCCAATTGCTACCCTATTTTTTACTTCTTTGCTACCATATCTGAGCATGGACTTCCAACATTAAGGACTAAATGAGTTAAGTTTAAAATGAGGAGGTTTAGTGAGAAACCCTTGGTCAGTTGAGAAACCCTCATTCGGCTAATAACTTAATCCCAAAGTCACTGCAGCGAAAATTCATTCTTGTTGTAGTGTAGTTGCAGCGAGAATGCCTTTCCGCTGCAGCGAAGATTCATTGTCGTATTTGACTTGCTTGAGTATCATTGAAGCTTCAATTCTTCAAATGGTTCGTTATGTATAGGTTCATGATTTTCAAATGATTAATCATTTAAGGGCTTGATAAGGGGTTTTTAATATGAATGGAACTAAATTGCATTGTTTTGAAACAAATGCATCATGATTTTAAATTCTCCCTTGTTGTTGCTTGTTCCCTTCCTTGTTCACTCACTAGGTTTATACTCACCGTTTTCAACTTCTTGTTTTCAGATCACGAGGCAGCCGGTAACTAGGACGAGGTGTCCTCGTACACTTGTATCCATCTTTTGGTAGGTGTCTCGGCATTCAGTAGCTGTACAGTTGTCCGAGTCCCTCCGCTGGAAGTCAAGTATTCTTTTGTTGTGTAAAGATAAACCTAATGTAAATTATTAAGATACATGTTGTAGATAATGTATATACACTTGTTTGGTATGCCAATATGAGGTGGCAATGTTTAATATTATTTTGATTCTAAGTTATGAAATATGACTTAGTAGTTTATGATGGAATGGTGAACATGTCAGATTAATAGTCTTGCTTGGGCTTAATGGACTACGTCTATTGGGCCCTTGAGCTGGTCATGGCCCTAAATTTGGGTCGTGACATGTATCTCCTTTTATCTTCTACTTCTTGTTTACTAAGGGTGTGCGATACACTCTAAGGTGTAGTCTAAGATAGGGAAAGCTTAGGACTTGCTATAAAAGGGTTTTGAGCTTGGGTTTGAAGTTCACCTTGTAAAAGCTTGGTAAAAGCTATTAATTTCACTGGTTTTAGTAAAGTTAGGTTGAAAATCCTTGATTGGGAAGATCAAGATAGTGGATGTAAGTCAGGTGGACCGAACCACTATAAATATTGTGTTTTGTCCACTTCTCTTAACCTTTCTTTACTTCGTATTCATTAACCTTCACAAGTTCTCAACCATCCATTTTAAATCTTCCAAACGGTTTTCAAATTTCTAGATTTACCTTCAAAATATTTTTGAAATACTATTCACCCCCTCTAGCACTCTTTTATGACCAACAGTAATATAAATTTTTAATCTCTTTCTTGCTTATCTTTAATGGGATTTGAATTATTTATTCCAATTTGTTCTTGAAGCTTTTAATTTCTGATCACCAATTATATTGATTTAGGAACCTAAACAAACTTGTGAAACGGAGTTTAGTGTAGACTAAATTTGGGATAGCCTATGATCATATTAATTGATTTGTGTATAGGATAGGGATATACATATATGCCATATGTAGCCAGATTAGAGCATGAACTTAATGAGTCTATTTTAATTTCAATTCACATAGGGATATTATGTTTTGATTAAAATAGATATTTTTATAAGATGAGTCGGAAGACCCTTATAAATAATTGAAAACTCTAGGATAGTAATTTAACCCATTGAAATAAGTTAAGGAAAAGAGTTAAGATTTAGATGAAGTGTGAAGGATATTGTAATCTTAGACTTGTTTGATTTGATTTTTCCCGAGTTAGTGTTACTTTCATTTTTCTTTTAGTTTAAAGTTTGGTTAATTAGATCTAGTTAATTAATTAATTTTGATTGTTTGGATAAGATTAAATTTTTCTAATTTTAGTACCTAGTAAAGTTTTGAATCAATTCTTTGTGGGATCGATACTCTGCTTATCGTTATACTATCCTTTCAATACATATACTTGCGTAGGTAGAAATTTAACTGACAAGTTTTTTGCTCTATTGCCTGGTAATTGTTTCTAGAATTTTTACTAATATTAATACCAAACAAATTAGTCTTACTTCAAAATTTATTTTTCTTGTTTTAATATTAGTTTTTGTTTGTTTGTAGATATTTTTGGTTTGAATCTTGTTCCTTTTGATCCTGAGATAGAAAGTACTTTCAAAAGATGTAAGGAGAATTTGCAAGTTGCAACTTGAAATCAAACAATGGCTAAGGATAACAACAACAATGGCAATAATGCCATTAATCTAGCTCCTGAAGAAAATAAAGCACTATGAGATTATGTTGTTCCTCTTTTGTAATGTTTACAAAAAAGCATTAGAAGACCTTCCATCAATGCAAATAATTTTGAAATTAAGCCAGCTTACATTCAGATGATTTAGTCTTCAGTCTAGTTTTGTGGGTTACCTAGTGATGATTCCAATCCTCATTTGGTGAATTTATTGAAAATTTACAATACTTTCAAATATAATGGAGTAACTGATGATGCTATCAGATTGAGACTGTTTCCATTTTCTTTTAGGGATAAAGCAAAGAGTTTTCTCAATTCACTGCCCAATTGGTCTATTACTATATGGGAGGACTTTGCTTGTCACATCCCATTTTATAGTGGAACATGAACCTAGACGGGGTATATAGCCCACTACGCCTAAGTAAGCTTTTTTAACCTTCATCATTAAACATCATCAATGCAAAAGCATACATAGGCATACAATATCAACTCATGCATACCATTATATGCAACATTACACATATATCTAACTTATCAACATATTAGTGTAAGTGCAACATTCCATATATCATCAAGGTGCCACATTTCCACTACACCATAATATTTACATGTCTCAACACCCTCGGGTGTCCATATGGAATTTTGAGTCACTTTATACATTTCACATAACATTCATAATGTAATATGCCCAAACAGTTGGCTACATTATTGTAACATAAAATAAACTGACTTGTCAGCAAAACATGACTCGACTTGCTAGGCATCTAGAGGCTGCTATTCACCTACCAATGAGAAATGAATGGATCACGTTTCCATGACACTGATTGCTAGCAAGAGAGTGCTATCAATGATCTATAAAAAAAAATTTTAATGGAAAATAACATGAATCACAAAGACTCCGTGAATTGATACGAGGAAGGGAACAAACCAGAGAAATGAGTTTTTCGTTACCATACAATTATAAATACATATGTATCACAAATCCTTTCAAATTACTATGATGTTCAACAAACATAACATTTAATCATTCTCTGAACAACATTGCATGGAAAACATCTTTGCATAATTTATTAGAAACCATATAATCATGAAAACCTCTCTAAAATCACTTGAGAAGCAAATCCTATAATAATTCTATTGCTACATTCTGGAATGTCTCGATACATGCTTGGAATCTAACGATACTCTTAATAATGTATCGATACATTTCACACAAAATGCTTCCTATAGCATTATGTTGAAAATGTATCGATACATACTTCATATGTATCGATACTTTTGCCACAAAATCCAACTTTCTAGGCCTTTTTATGAATCTAACTCATTCATAAGTCTTTCTAACATTAAGGGATCATTCCTTAGGCTAAGGTTCTATCTAACCAAGCCAATATCACCACATTATAGTGTGAATAACATCATTAATACTCATCTAATCATCAACTAGGCATTTAAGCATAAATCACGAGGCAATACTCATTTACTCATTTCTCTAACTCATTAATCTCACTCATCATAACATTTTAACTATGAGTGGGTTCACCTTATTCTGAAGAATAGTGGTTTAACCCACACTAGTTTGGGTTCATGGCGCGCTTTCGTGAATGGCACATCAACCTTATCCACGATCTATCGAGTGGTCCCACCCAACTTAGGAAAGTAATGGACAAAGTCCTGACTGCCGTCTGGTTCACCTCGCATGAACAATCATCAAAGCTACGTGAGTGGCACTTTTGTAATACTCCATACTTTGATATGGTGACTAATAAAGCTTATTGAATGCCAATTAAGGCATAATAAGGTATTTTGGGTACCAAGGAGACAAGAGGAAATTTTTGGAATAAAATAATATTAAAATATTAATATTTTATTTAGTGTTGAAATTTTTCATGAAGAATGAGTATATGGTCAATCCAAGTGGGGGAGAAGAAGAATGAGAAAATTTTGGAGAAAAATGAATAATGGGGCCGTGTGTCTTTATTAAGTAAAGATAGCGTAGGTAAATAAATATTTTAAATATTATCAAGACACCACGTTGGAGTACAAACTTTATACTTTGTTTGTACATGTGTAGAAGAAGGTAATAAAAGGAAATTAGAGTTTAAGAAATGTTGAAAGGAACCAATTGTAAAAGATGGAAGTTGGAGGAGTCACGTGGTAAATAAGGAAAAGTTTAAGGACTCATTTGTAATTTTTATATTTGAAGTTAAAAAGGAGAATTTTCTAATTAAGGAAAGCTAGGTTATGAGTAATATGAGATGTACATGTAGGTTGAATGGGACAAGAAATGAATAAATAAACCATAAACTAAAAATAATATAAAGAGTAAAAATGTGAGTGGTGGGTGGAAGGTGATAGAGTCTTTGTTATGTAATTTTAGCACATAAAATAAGTGGAGAAAATAAGTCAAAAGTCATGAATTCATGGACAAGCCGTCCATGACAAAGAAAATGAAGAGAAAAGATGGGAAAATAGTGAAATGGGGAAGAAAAGTCAAGTAAGGTGGCGGTAAAGGTTCCAAGCAATTGTTGACTTGCATTTTAACCACATGGCCGGTCAAAGAAGACAATAAAAGAAGAAGGAATGATGGTATGGGCAGTCACATGTAAAACAATAAGGAAAAGTAAATAATAATAAAAAAAAAAGAGAAAAAGACAAACATGGGTAGCGTCCATGTGGTCAATTAAATAATCAATACATATTTTTTTGGTGGTAGGGGCCGATCAAGTTGGTAAGAAAAGAAAAGATAAAGATGAAGGAAAAGTCGAAAAAAAAGAAATGAATGAAAGATGGAAAAAAAAAAGAAAAGTCATAGTCAATTGTGAGGGAAAAACTAACTATTTGAAGAAAAAAGAGAGAAGTCGGTGTAAGAGAGAAAATGGAAAGCAAAAGAAGGAAGAGAGAAGTCAGTGTGAGAGAGAGAGCAAAAGGGAAAACAGCCAGCCAAGGGAGAAAGAGAGGGCTGGAAGAGAGTAGAAAAAATGGCAACTGTCATCGCTTAAAGAAGGAAAAAGAGAGGCCTCGTGTTGTAAATTTTTAGAAGGAAATATAAAGAGTTTTGCTACAAATTTTTAGAAAGAAATAAGAAGAGTTTTGCTGCAAATTTGAGAGAGAAAACAAGAGTTGATGCTGTTAGGTTTGTGAGGGAGTAAACAAAAACTTGAGCTGCCGGTTTGTGAGTGTAAGAAAGGAAAAAGGAAGAGAAGAAAGGTGCTGCTGATCGGCGAGAGAGAGGAGAAGAAGAAAGAGAGAAAGAAACAAGAAAAGAAGAAAGAAAAAAAAAAGAGAGTGGGCATAGCTTAATAAGAAAAGAATGGGCATGGGTCAACAGGAAGAAATGGGAAAAGCCCATGGAAAGGGCCCAATAGCAACAAAGAAAGAAAAGTCCAAAAGAGAATAAAGGTGGGGACTTGGGCTTGGGCTAACCTAGCCCAAATAGGTAAAAGTTTCCTTGCTTTTATTGGGCTTATTATGAAGTTGGATTATCTGGGACTAGCCCACTTGTTTAATTAAATTTTGGTTATTAGTGATATGAATTAAATTTAAATTACTTTAATACAATATTTAGGAATTCTATTGTGATGTGTCATAGGACTAAAGTAAAGAAGAAAATATGAAATTTATGAATAATGCTCAAGTGAAGTTAAGAAATTTTAAATGATTCGTTGTGAAGAATTATTGTTGTCGGAGGAATTTATTTGCATAATTTAGTTGGAAGTGTTTAGTTGAATGGTATAATATTTGGAAGAAATAAGGAAAAATAATGTGGATTGAAATTGGAAAATAATTGGATAGATTTGAAATGACTATGGTTGCCATAAATATAGTTAATACAATGGAAATATAAGATGGATTTAGGCAGAAATTATTTAGAAAGGTTGAAGTAGGCACGTGACATCATAAATAAGTTGTCGGAGATATAATATAAGGAATTACGTAAGCAACTGATATAAGTAATTTTAATAAAATGTATTAAGATGTGAGTTAATTGAAGATGGTTTCATGATAGGATGAAAAATATAAATTTGAGTAAAGAGTAATGGAGTGAAGTGTTGCCCGTATACGTATGTAATTAAATATATTGAGTTGGTATTATTGCTAGGAAGTGCAAAGGCAAGTTTAGAGTACTGGGGTGGCATGCCAGAGTAAATAACAAGCGACCGGCTAGTGAAAATAGTTAGAGACACTTCCGAACAAATAGCGACTTAATATCTCGTTGTTACAAGGTGAGTGAACTTGCATTAAAATGTTTTGGGATATACACATTTATGTTTGATTGAATCCCTTAAAACGTTTTATTGGTTTTCTTCAAAACTCGCATGGGAACAAGCCTTTATGAAATGTTTTCATGCTATAAAATGGATGGTGTGATGAATCCATGTGTTTCTGTATAATATCAATGTATATATATATACTATGTCATAAATGATACATTGTGTGACAAAATGCAGCCGTGCATGTGCGGGGTTAGTGCGCACCTGCCGGTGATGAAGGTGGTGAGAGAGATGGATGATGATATTGTTTGTGCATGATGTGGGGGGATGCACACGATGACTCTAGCTATGTGCACGATGTGGGGAGATGCACATGAGCTGGGTGAGATGGGGTGTCTGGCTATGTGCACGATGTGAGGGGATGCACATGAGTTGGGTGAGACGGGGTGTCCGGCTATGTGCACGATGTCGGGGGATGCACATGAACTGGGTGAGATGGTGGTGTATGTGCTTATATATATTTACTATATAGAGATATTTGGATTTAATATGTGATTGCATTGTTTGTTGAAAACTTGAGTATTGTCAATGTGTTCAATTTAATATGCAATGTGGCATGAGTGGATTTTACTGGTGGCAATGAAAGCCCTTTGGATTTTATCTGGCCAGAATTTCATTGCAGCGAGAATGCCTTTTTGTTGAGGTGAGAGTCAATCTATTATGCTTGACTTACTTTAATTCTACTAAAGTTTTCACTTCTCAACTTCTTTATTGTTCATGAGTTTTTCGTCATCAAGTGACTAAACGACTAAGGGTTTGAATGAGGGGTTTTTAAATAAAAATAAACTAAATTGCAATGTTTAAACTTAAGTGCATCAGGATTTCTAAACCTTCCTTAACGGTGCTTGTTCCCTTCTTATGTTCACGCACTGAGTTTATACTCACATTTTCAACTTCATGTTTTCATATTCAGAGGTGGTTGGGACGTAGATTGAGGTGCCCATGTACGCCCATCTTTCAGTAGGTATCCTGGTATTCAATAGTCATATTCCCCATCCAGAGTCACTCCGCTGACAGTCCAGGTCTTTGTATATGCTCAATGTGAATTGATAAAATACATTGGATAGACTATCTATGTATATTTCGAACTATGATGCCAATGTGAACATCCACTTGGGTTCTATGAATTACGTTTGAAGAAATTGACATTTGAACACTATTAAGTATAGATCTTAAAGAAATATGATAGATTGATGGACTAATATACAAGTACATATAGAAAGGCTTGCTTGGGCCTAGTGGGTTGTGCCTATTGGGTCCTTGCGCAGGTCATGGCCCAGAAATTGGGTTGTGACAACTTTGACCACAACCACGATCATTATAAGATCTCTTAAGCTTAGGGTCGTTCTCATCCTTAGCTTGAATCATGAACATATAAAATTTTCATAAATCATCATCATACTTTGGCCATAGTGTATATGACTATCTCAAAACATACATCTCATGGCATACATTTCATAATCTCATAAATCACGTACATGCCTAGCCCATAGTGTATATGACTATCTCAACACATACATCTCATGGAATACATTTCGTAACCTCATAAATCACTTACATGCTTAGCCCATAGTGAACATGATATACTTAACACATACATCTCATGGCATACATGTTACAATCTCATAAATGGAACTCACGCATCCAACTTTCTTATCATGCTACGTCATATCTATCATGGGCATAATAACATTCATACATTAACGATAGAAATATCTCAGACCCACACTAGTTCGAAGGCTAGAGTAATTGAGTATACTATAAACATGAAAAGGCTTGTCCTCCCTTGTTGAACACTAATACATGGTAGCATATTTACATACATGGTAGATTCGTAAACAATTTGAAAATCATTGTGTCACACATATCACAATCATTATCAAATTAAGCCATTTGAACATTTCCTTGAAAACTTCATAAAACCTTATAGTTCAGATCCTTTAACAAACCATTTATGGAAATAATTTTTCAACATGCTTAAACAACCATTTCCATAAAAATCATGCTAACTTTACATGTCACGACCCGGAACCTCCCTTGGGCCCATAAGAACCGCCGCGACGTCCCGATTGACACCTATTACCAGGAATGCCAACCGGAACCCCGCAAGGCTTACATATCAGTTTCTTTCCTTTCCTGTGAGCAATCGTTGTTAAACATTCCATTTAAAACAATTACCGGTCGTTTTCGGCTCAAATAAATCCAAAGAAATTTTTTTTTAAAAGGATTTCTAGACAAATATCACTAATCAAAATATTGATTAAAATATAGTATTTTTATATAAAACAATATTTATAGAAACACGTGTAAGAAATCTTTTGTAATGTGTAACTAAAATAAATTCATACATACAAAAATTTACTAAGTTATAATGTACAATAATGGTTACAATGACAAGTGGCCCAAAATACACCCAGTGTTGGTGCTAGAAGCCTACTGTCTGTGTGGTAGAGATGTCAACTGGAATCCTCGACAAAATAGGATATCTTCAAGCTACCACAGACCTAAAATGTTTGGAAAGGAGGTGGGTGAGATTTTGCAATCCCAATGAGTAAACAGACATTATCATAAATATCTAAAGGCGAGTAACAGGGAGGCAAGTTTAAACAACAAATCACAAACCATTTCATAATGTTTTTAATTTATTTCTTAAACCATAAAATATTTGTAATTTATCAAAACAGTTGTTAAGGCTTATGTCTTTTATAAAAGAAAACAAGGCTCAAGCCAAAACTAATCCTCGGGGATACCTTGGCCGAGGCATCTAACCGAGTCCGCCAAGGTTGTTGTAACATTTACATGTGAAACACATTTTTATTTTTAAAACAAGTCGTTCCTTGGCGTTGGCCGAGTTACACATTCACGTGGGGGTTCGACGTGAAGTGAGCTCTAATACTACCCCGGGAGTTACCCTCCTCGCCTCTACAATCGGAGTAACTATATAACTGGGTTTACCGTGCCCCTCTAATAGGCAGTCTACGAAAACCCGTCACTTCAGTGACTAACCCACCAATTTTAATCAAATTTCGACAATATAACGTGACTTTTATTTATTTATCCAGCTTGCATGATAAAAACAACTTACATAAATTTCCCAATGCACTTACAAAATATAGCCACATATACTCATATATCATAAGCCATTCATAGGAAAATATATAATTTTCAAGATAATTAACAGCCTCCAATTACTCAATTTCATAATTAACACTATATATTTTTATTTGTCACATTTATTTCTAAAACATCAAAAATCTCGTTTTAATCTCATTTTCATTTCATAAAATACATAAAGAGCATTTAAAAATAAACTCTAGATAATTTACAATAATAATAGGTTTACTCACCGTTTGTACAGATTAAATGCTTCCTAAGTGCCCCGATCACTGTTGGTCGGGTACGACTTCCTTGCCTTTACCGGAAGGCTCTCCTCCTAGACACATTGCAAAATTTACCCAATTCACCACATTGATACTAAATCACTATATAATTGACTTAAATCCTATACTAATGCATGGTATGAAATGCAATAGCCTAAAACGGCTTAAACGCGGTATTAACCTATTTTTGGCACTTTACTCGATAAATTGCTAACGCGCTCCATTTTAGCTCTAAATCATCCCATTCTCTCTCCAACATTTCTAACCATTAAATATCAGCCAATAACTTTCTAAAATCACCAAAATCAGTTCACTTTCCTCCTTGGAAAATTCAGCCAAAAATGGGACATTAACTTGGTAAATTTTCCACTTTGTTTTTCTATCACATTTAACCATTTTTCTTCATTTTCTCTTCATTTCCCATAGAATAAAAATCAATTCATCATCATTGTACATCATTGAACATTCAGCCAAGAGTGGGTATTGTGGAAATTTCATGTTTTCTTGCCCAATTTAATTTCTATACACATTTAACTAACTAAAACTATCAATTTAACAAAAAATCAAAACCTAAAAAATCCAAAATTCCTCCCCTAGAATTTTGTCCAGCCCTTGATATCACTTTTTGATCTCTCTCCTCAAGCATGCTTAATGGAAATAAAGGCATAGGAAAGGTAGAAATCAAGCTAAAATTAAAAAATCTTACCGTTAGACGCGTAAACGGGCGATAAACACGAATTCTCCTTTTGAATTTTCTGGTTTCTCTTTAGTTTTTCTTTTTTTCTTCCTTTCCTCTCTATTTCCTCTCTTGTTCTTCCTTATGGCCGGCCATCACTTAAAATGGGGTTTAAATGGCTGACTTTTCCTTTAAAATATCATAATATTATTTTATTCATTTTTTTTGTTTTATTAATTCCTTAAATTCTAGCCATCCATTTGCTTCCAAATTTTCACCATATACTTGTCCCACATATTCATAGCTTAGATAAAATTCTCAAACTTATCCAAAGTCTTGGTGGAGTAATTTTTGAAATTTACACTTTTACCCTCGTAAAAGTCAAAAATTACATTTTTACCCCAAAAACTGAAAAATTGCTCATAGACATATTTTTCATCCCTTATAGTCATACCATTCTCCAATTTGTCAAATTTGATCTAAATTCTCTCAAAATCTCAAATTTTGTCCATGGGTGGAAAAATTACGATTTTACCCCTAAACATCAAAATTTTCAATTTTACCCCTATTAAACCCTTGAACTCTGAACAATCATTTTTAGTCATTCTTGGACTATAAAATATTAAATTTCATCCTACAATTCCTATTTGAACTAGTTCGAGGTTAAATCAACTCAAGTGTACCGTTAGGTACGATACCGGGTTTCGTCTATTCTTAAGTGCTTTCCTAGTATAATAACATGTTACTCAGTGCATGTATGTCATGACATGTGTTTATAGGGTCGGGTTTTACAATTCTACCCCCTTTAAAATAAAATTTTGAATTCAAAATTTCACTTGCCAAATTCGACAAATAGATGCGGGTATTGGTTCCTCATCTGATGCTCTACTTCCCATGTCATTTCCTCTATTCGAGCACTTTTCCACAACACTTTGACCATTGAAATACTCTTGTTCCTCAGTACTTGATCCTTTCGATCTAGAATACGTACCAGTCACACCTCGAACTTCAAATCTTCATGTAGTTCAATCGGTGGTGTCTCTAGAATGTGGGAAGGATCGGGAACATACTTTTTCAACATTGAGATGTGGAAGACATTATGGATCTGATCTAACTCTGGGGGTAATTCAAGTCTATAAGCCACTGGCCCAATCCTTTCAATGATACGAAAGGGTCCAATATATCTCGGGTTGAGCTTTCCCTTCTCCGCAAATCGAATCACATCTTTCATTATCCAATAAAACACCATAATTTATCATGATAGTATAATCAATAAGATTTAATACTTCAAAGTATTCAAATTATTACCATTCCAAAGAGAAACCTTAAGAAAAACTTTATCATCGATCTCAAACTCCAAGTGTTTTCTCCATTTACCTGTATAGCTCTTCTGCCTATCCTAGGCTACCTTTAGCCTCTCTCGTATAACCTTGATCTTGTCATTAGTTAGCTCGATCAATTCCACACTAACTTACTTTGTTTCACCCACTTCATCCCAACAAAGTGGAGTACGACATTTCCTTCCATATAAAGCTTCGTACGGTGCCATACCGATGCTAGACTGGAAGCTGTTGTTGTAAGCAAATTCCACTAACTGCAAGTGTCTATCCCAATTCCCAAGAAAATCCATGACACAAGCCCTCAACATATCCTCCATAGTCTGAACAGTCCTCTCTGACTAACCATCCGTCTGTGGGTGAAAAACAGTGCTAAATTTCAATTTGGTTCCAAGAGCTTCTTGAAATTTTGGCCAAAATCGAGAAGTGAATCGAGGATCTCGATTTGACACTATAGAAATGGGAACTCCATGTAGCCTCACAATCTCATCTATATAGAGCTGAGCCAACTTCTCAATAGAGTATGTACTATGGATAGCTAAAAAGTGAGCGAACTTAGTCAACCGATCTACGATCACCCAAATTGTATCCTTTCCTCTCTATGTCCGCAGCAGTCCCAAAACAAAATCCATAGCTGCATGCTCCCATTTCCACTCGAGAACAAGTAAAGACTGAAGTGTACCTGCTGGCCTTTGATGCTCCGCCTTAATTTGCTGACATACGAGACACTTGGCTACGAATTCTGCTATGTCTCATTTCATAGTCGGCCACCAATAATTATCCCTGGTAGTCCTATACATCTTGGTGCTTCCGGGATGTAATGCATAGGCAGATGAATGGGCTTCTTCCATGATCGCCTGTCTCAACTGGTTTTCTTCAGGAACACAAACTCGGTCTCTAAACATCAAGACGTTATTTTCTCCAAATCTGAACTCATTGACTCCCCCATCGGCTAGTTTTTGAATTTCTTTTCTTAACTCATCATCAAACCTCTGAATATCCTTGATCTGATTAAGTAACGAAGGTCACACAATGAAGTTTGCAATAAGGATCCATCCTCACCATTTCTCAACTGGACCTCAAGAGATTTCATCTCTAATAATGCTGAAAAATAACAACTCTGAAGTGTGGCTAAAGACGATGAAGACTTACGACTTAAGGCATCAGCTACAACGTTCGCCTTTCCCGGATGATAGTCTACTACCAAGTCATAATCTTTTATCAACTCCAACCATCGCCTTTGCCTCAAATTAAGCTCCTTCTAAGTGAGCAAATATTTTAAACTCTTGTGATCTGTAAATATCCGACAATGCTCACCATACAAGTAATGCCTCTAGATTTTTAAAGCAAACACCACTACTGCTAACTCTAAATCATGGGTAGGGTAATTTGTTTCATGCTTCTTCAACTGCCGGGAAACATAAGCTATTACTTTCTCATCCTACATCAACACACACCCTAACCCTAACTTAGATGCATCACTGTACACCACAAATCCCTTACCACTCACAGGAAGTGTTAAAACGGGAGCGGAGGTTAACCGATTCTTTAGCTCCTGAAATCGATTCTCACAAACATCATCCCACTCAAACTTAACTCCCTTACGAGTTAGACGGGTCAAAGGAGCTGCTATTAAGGAAAACCTTTGAACAAACCTCCGATAATAACCGGTTAATCCGAGGAAACTACGAATCTCTGTCACTGTCTTAGGTTGGTCCCATTGTAAAATTGCCTCTATCTTCTTGAGATCAACATATATTCTAGCTCTCGATTCTACGTGTCCCAAGAATACCACTTCTTGTAACCAAAACTCACACTTCGAAAACTTTGCATACAACTATCTTTCCCGCAAAGTTTGTAATACTATACGCAAAAGGTTAGCATGCCATCATTATCTCTCGAGTAAACCAGGATATCATCAATGAACACAATAACAAACTTGTCCAAGTAAGGGTGGAACACCCTGTTCATGAGATCTATAAAAGCTGCCGATACGTTAGTTAACCCGAAAGGCATGACCAAGAACTCATAATGACCGTACCGAGTCCTAAACGCTATCTTGGGTACATCCTGTTCTTTAATCTTCAACTGATGATACCCATACCTCAAATCAACCTTAGAAAACACTGTAGCTCCCTGTAATTAATCAAAAAGATCATCAATCCTCAGTAACGGATACTTGTTCTAAATGGTCATTCTGTTAAGTTGTCGGTAATCTATACATAACCGAAGTGTACCGTCTTTCTTTTTCACAAATAAAACCGGTACTCCCCACGAAGATATACTAGGGCGTATAAAACCCTTGTCCACCAACTCTTGCAATTGTACTTTCAACTCCTGCAATTATACTTTCAACTCCTTCAACTCTGCCGGAGCCATTCTATATGGAGGAATAAAGATTGGGGCAGTACCCAAAATTAAGTCAATGGTGAATTCAAACTCACGATCGGGAGGAAGTCCTGGTATTCATCAGGAAATACATCAAGGAACTCACTTACTATGGGGACATTCTCTAACTTAGGTTCCTCCCTCGATATATCAATCATGTGAGCCAAGTATGTCGGATATCCCTTTTGCACCAATTTCAAAGCTTTGAGGGTCGAGATTACACAAAACGGTAATACTCGACGCTCCCCCGTAAATACAACTTTTGCTCCCTCTAAACTCTAGAGGATCACTTCCTTCTTAAAACAATCCACCTTTGCTCGATGAGTGGACAACCAATCCATACACAAGATCAAATCAAAGTCCCGAATCTCCAAAGGGATTAAATCACCCATAAATTCTTCTTCCCCAACTTTAATACCACAATCCCTATAATAAGTATTTCTTACTAATCGCTCGCCTAGAGGAGTATGCACTACAATCTCTTCCTCTAATGATGATAGGTTCCTATCTGAGAATGATGTAAATGATATGCTCACGTATGATCTATCGGAGCCTGAATCTATCAAAACATGTGCATCTCTATCAAACACAATCATAGTACCTGTCACGGTGCTAGGTCGAGTTCGGGCTTCATCCTCAGTCACTGCAAAGACCTTGGTCGAAATCTGAGGTTGTAGTCTGAAAGATGGTTGCTCTGGGGTATTACTCCCCATGCCTGATTGTATCACTGGACCCTGTCTGGACTGTGATCCTGAAGTGTCTCTCCGCTGTATACTAGGACGAGTTAGAGGAGTAAAAGTAGTTATTGTACCCCGTCTCAACTGAGGACAATTTCTCTTGATATGCCCTTGTTGGCCGCATTAAAAACACTTTACAAGCTGTCTACATGACCCAACATTAAATCCTCCATAATTACGATATCTGTCCAATCCTCCTGAAGTCCTCCCTTGACTACTCATCACTGGCCGATCAAATCTAGAAGATCTCGGCTGTGATTGCTGAGATGGAGGTCTAGTGGATGCCACAGACACTGAGGTAGTACTTCTTGCAGTAGATGTCGAATCTCTACCTCTCTTTGAAGACTAACCCGGGAACGTAGGCGGATTCCTTCTCTTTACGAACTCAGCTCGGATCCGTCTATTCTCAGTGGCGAGCTTCTCAGCCCGTAAGGCCATCTGCACAACTTCCTTATGTGGCTCCCTACCAGTCACTGTCATCCATTCCCTGATCTCATTACAGAGCCCTTCCTCGAAATAATTTACCTGATCTTGCTCAAATTTCACCAGATCCGGCACATATAACATCAACTCGTTAAAACGAGTCTCGTACTCCTCTACAGTTAGATTTCCTTGTTTCAAGCTCATAAATTCTATTTTCTTTTCTTTCTGATGAAAGTAAGTAAAATACTGACCATCAAATTCTCTAAGAAAGTCAAACCATGTTTGAGGAGTAGTGGAACGGGACATCACCGAATTCCACCAAGTACGGGCCCTTTTCTCTAGTAATCTAGTAGCCACCATTAGCTTCATATCGTCATCTAATCTCATATCAGAAAGAGTCTCCGAAACTTGATTAACCCAATCCTTAGCTGCGGTCGCATCCAACTCACCAGTAAACGAGACGTAACCCAACTGTCTAGCTTCCTTCAATTTCTTAGAAATGGAGACATCCGGTGTTTGGGGTGGAATAGGAGGTGGTCGTATTGGGGCTGTTACAAGGGAAACAGCGGGTGGAATTGGATCGGCCTGAGCCTAACCAGTAAGAGCAACGAGAAAAGCCGTTAATGCTTGAGCTGCCTCGGGTGTCATGGCAGGTACGCTAGAAGTAGCAACAAGTGGTGGATGAGGTACAAGAAGGTCCGTAGACTCAGCAGTAGGAACTGCTCTAAAAGAAGACACAACCGACTCCTCTTTTATAGAATCCGATCGACTTTGTCTAAGGCGACCTCTTCCCTTACCGGTAGATCTAGTAATAGGTGGTAGCTCATGTCGAGGAGGCATAATGATCTACAAAAAGAACGGAATTGTTTTAGACAATTTAAGACTCTATATGTAACTACATGCAACTAACTAATCTTAACTAGGCCACACTGACATTGTAAATTATTTTAAAAATAACTTTAAATCCAAGAACTTTAAAAATCAAAAACTTCTTTCAAAACCATAAGCTTTTAAACCAAAAGCTCTGATACCAACTGAATTCTTCCACCCATCTGGACACCGGCGGCATTCAATGTTACCTATCAAAGCACTCGGCAAGAGGTGCAGTTCACTCCCACCCAAGTGCGGAGCA
Source organism: Theobroma cacao (assembly GCF_053813885.1). Classification (NCBI taxonomy): domain Eukaryota; kingdom Viridiplantae; phylum Streptophyta; class Magnoliopsida; order Malvales; family Malvaceae; genus Theobroma; species Theobroma cacao. The sequence continues at coordinate 21,260,377 of NC_142642.1, read as the reverse complement.
GTCCCTTCCCTCCTCTTCCAAGCTCCTGGGCGGAGTCATACTTCGCCACAGATCATATGCGAGAATTCCCAAGAATAGGGTTATCTTTCCCTTTGCTTTGATACCAATAGAATTGTCACGACCCGAAACCTCCCTCGAGCCCATGACAACCGCCGCGACGTCCAGATTGACACTCATTACCAGAAATGCCAACCGGAACCCCGCAAGGCTTACATATCAGTTTCTTTCCTTTCCTGTGAGCAATCATTGTTAAATATTTCATTTAAAACAATTACTGGTCGTTTTCGGCTCAAATAAATCCAAAGAAATTTTTTTTAACAGGATTTATAGACAAATATCACTATTCAAAATATTGATTAAAATATAGTATTTTTATATAAAACAATATTTATAGAAACACGTGTAAGAAATCTTTTGTAATGTGTAAGTAAAATAAATTCATACATACAAAAATTTACTAAGTTATAATGTACAATAATGGTTACAATGACAAGTGGCCCAAAATACACCCAGTGTTGGTGCTAGAAACCTACTATCTGAGTGGTAGAGACGTCAATTGGAATCCTCGACAAAATTGGGTATCTAAAAGCTACCACAAACCTGAAATGTTTGAAAAGGAGGTGGGTGAGATTTTGCAATCCGAATGAGTAAACAGACATTATCATAAATATATAAAGGCGAGTAACAAGGAGGCAAGTTTAAACAACAAATCACAAACCATTTCATAATGTTTTCAATTTATTTCTTAAATCATAAAATATTTGTAATTAACCAAAACAGTTGTTAAGGCTTATGTCTTTTATAAAAGAAAACAAGGCTCAAGCCAAAACTAATCCTCGGGGATACCTTGGCCGAGGTGTCTAACCGAGTCCGCCAAGGTTGTTATAACATTTACATGTGAAACACATTTTTATTTTTAAAACAAGTCGTTCCTTGGCGTTGGCCGAGTTACACATTCACGTGGGGGTTCGACGTGAAGTGAGCTCTAATACTACCCCGGGAGTTACCTTCCTCGCCTCTACAATCGGAGTAACTATATAACCAGGTTTACCGTACCCCTCTAATAGGCAGTCCACGAAAACTTGTCACTTCAATGACTAACCCACCAATTTTAATAAAATTTCGACAATTTAACGTGGCTTTTATTTATTTATCCAGCCTGCATAGTAAAAACAGCTTACATAAACTTCCCAATGCACTTACAAAATATAGCCACATATACTCATATATCATAAGCCATTCATAGGAAAATATATAATTTTCAAGACAGTTAACAGCCTCCAATTACTCAATTTCATAATTAACACTATATATTTTTATTTGTCACATTTATTTCTAAAACATCAAAAATCCCATTTTAATCTCATTTTCGTTTCATAAAATACATAAAGAGCATTTAAAAATAAACTCTAGATAATTTACAATAATAATAGGTTTACTCACCGTTTGTACAAATTAAATGCTTCCTAGGTGCCCCGATCACTGTTGGTCGGGTACGACTTCCTTGCCTTTACCGGAAGGCTCTCCTCCTAGACACATTGCAAAATTTACCCAATTCACCACATTGATACTAAATCACTATATAATTGACTTAAATCCTATACTAATGAATGGTATGAAATGCAATAGCCTAAAACGACTTAAACGCGGTATTAACCTATTTTTGGCACTTTACCCAATAAATTGCTAACGCGCTCCATTTTAGCTCTAAATCGTCCCATTCTCTCTCCAACATTTCTAACCATTAAATATCAGCCAATAACCTTCTAAAATCACCAATATCAGTTCACTTTCCTCCTTGAAAAATTCGGCCAAAATGGGACATTAACTCGGTAAATTTTACACTTTGTTTTTCTATCACATTTAACCATTTTTCTTCATTTTCTCTTCATTTCCCATAGAATAAAAATCAATTCATCATCATTGTACACCATTGAACATTCAGCCAAGAGTGGGTATTGTGGAAATTTCATGTTTTCTTGCCCAATTTAATTTCTATACACATTTAACTAACTAAAATTATCAATTTAACTAAAAATCAAAACCTAAAAAATCCAAAATTCCTCCCCTAGAATTTCATCAAGCCCTTGATATCATTTTTTGATCTCTCTCCTCAAGCATGCTTAATGGAAATAAAGGCATAGGAAAGGTAGAAATCAATCTAAAATCGAAAAATCTTACCGTTAGACTCGTAAACGGGCGAAAAACACGAATTTCCCTTTGAATTTTCTTGTTTCTCTTTGGTTTTTCTTTTTTTCTTCCTTTCCTCTCTATTTCCTCTCTTGTTCTTCCTTATGGCCGGCCATCACTTAAAATGGGGTTTAAATGGCTGACTTTTCCTTTAAAATATTATAATATTATTTTATTCATTTTTTTGTTTTATTAATTTCTTAAATTCTAGCCATCCATTTGTTTCCAAATTTTCACCATATACTTGTCCCACATAGTCATAGTTTAGATAAAATTCTCAGACTTATCCAAAGTCTTGGTGGAGTAATTTTTGAAATTTACACTTTTACCCCCGTAAAAGTCAAAAATTACATTTTTGCCCCAAAAACTGAAAAATTGCCCATAGACATATTTTTCATCCCTATACTCATACCATTCTCCAATTTGTCAAATTTGATCTAAATTCTCTCAAAATCGCAAATTTTGTCCATGGGTGGAAAAATTACGATTTTACCCCTAAACATCAAAATTTTCAATTTTACCCCTAATGAACCCTCGAACTTTGAACAATAATCTTTAGTCATTCCTAGACTATAAAATATTAAATTTCATCCTACAATTCCTATTTGAACTAGTTCGAGGTTAAATCAACTCAAGTGTACCGTTAGTACGAGGTTAAATCAACTCAATTCTTAGGTGTTTTTCTAGCATAATAACATGCTACTCAGTGCATCTATGTCATGACATGTGTTTATAGGGTCGGGTTTTACATTACATATTTAAATACTTGAAAAAGTGTATCCACTCACCTATTTGGAGATTCAATTTCTTAGCTCCAATCACAACTCCATTTTAGCATAATTCATGGTGTTTTCAAGTGTTCCTATCATATAAAAATCATCACAATCATTTCCTAGAATAAAAATTTCATAATAATCATTCTAGGTACTTTCGAAACTACTAGCTTTTAGCTACACTAATTTTCAAGCTGAAACCTATGCTTAGAAACCTATAAATCTTCCATCCTTACCTTAGGTGAGTTTACATGGTTAAGAAAATCATAAAACCTTTAAACTTCAATAACCAACAGAAAATTTTGGCAATAAATAAACTATTTAAGTTTTGAAAATCTAAGACCAAAAGATTTAAAAGTTTAAAATGTCATCTTTTTTCATTAAAATCCAAAACTAAGCTTTAGAATCATAAAAGTGGAATTTTGGGTTAAAAATGAGTTTGGAAGTGCTTAAAAGTTGGGGTTTTACCTTGCAAATGCAGCTGAGGGTTGCCAACCCTTGGAAAATGAGGTATATTTATAAGCTAGTGTAACACACATGATTTTTTTTATATAGCCTAAATATGGTGTTGGCCAAGTGATTTGACGAGCAAACTTGAATGCTCATTATATATGCTTGTGGACCATGCATATGAGCTACTGTGGTCTATAGAGAAAGACTTTGAATTTTCGTGTACATTGAGGATTCTAATAATATGATAAAATAGATAAGCCAATTGATGAGCTAAATTGAACTTTGGTGAATATGACTACACTTATAAGTGTATGACTATGAATATTGGTATAAAGGAGAGTTTTCAATGGAATTGAGCATATGTTTGGTAGTTTGACACCAACATACAACATTAAGGCAAATATCAATAAAAATGATGAATTAACCCTATAGCTATAGGATTTGATTTAATTTGATGTATATTTGAGAATATATGTATGAGGATTTGAATTATATGAGTTATTTAATGTATGAGATTAACAAGGAATGGACTTAAGGTGTTCAGTTGGATTTTTGGAAGTTAGAAAAGACTTAAAACTACGTAAAGGGAAAAAAATATCGATACATCCCCTCATGTATCGATACATTCTTGGTAGGAAGAATAATATGAGATGTTCTGGAGGAATTCTATCGATACGTTTAGGAATGGATCGATAGATTTGGAAAATTGATGAACAGGTATCGATACATTGTCCCAAAGTTTGGATACATTTGAAGCAGAGAGCACCTAGGCCCAATCTACTTGAAATGTATTGATACATTGCCCTATTGTATCAATACAATTAGTCAAAATATGGGCCATTTTATCGATACATCCCTGTATGAAGGCAATAATAAAAAGGGTTCTGGGCATTCCGCCATTTTAAAAGAAAACCCATTTTCTCTCTTTCTCTCTTTACCCTATATGAAACCTTAAACCCCCAAATGGCATTTAGAGCCTATTTGAGCTAGATCCAAGCTTGGGAAATCGATCTAGAGGTAAGATTACATGTTTTTATTGATTGATTTTTTATTTAATTAGTTACTAACCTTGGATCTAAATATTTTCAGATTTGGTCAAACTCTCTCCCCTTGAGTTTATTGGAGATTTGGAGACTAGATTTGGGCAACCCAGCTTCTAAGGTAAGGATTTAGCCCATTTGTTGGAAGAATGAGCATGTATATTGAATTAGGGTATTTTTGAAAAGTTGGGATATTTTTGAAACCTAGGAAATAAATATTTTTATGATGTTTTGATGTTTTAAGGCAAAGTTGAAGCCACCTAATGCATTGGTGAGCTATAAAACGATTGGAGGCTGAGGATTTGAGCTCAGCTATGGCAACACCTTCGATTGCCAAGGTAAGTGGGATTTAATTAAATGCATGTGATGTATCTCGCATAATGTGTACACTACCATGCTACTTAAATGTTGTGTGTATGCCTCGATTAGAATACCTAGGTTAGAGAATTGATATGTGTATATGTGTGTGTGTGTGTGTGTGTATGTTTGCCTAAAGGTATGTGCCTAGGTTAGAGAACAAACATGATTGTGTGCCTTGATGAGAATGCTTAGGCTAATTAGTTATCTGAGATAGGAAATTTGTGTTTGTGTGTTTTGTGGTGAGTCACAAGGTGGCATTGTGTTGGAACCCATGGTATATAGGACCTAATGCAAGAGGCCTACACATGGTGTAATACGAATTATGGTTTAAGGACTGTGTTGAATTATGATGAATGAGTTGCCAAGTATAGGCCCGATATGTATTTGGGTTAATGGCACAGCCATTGGGTGATATTAATTATGTGAGGTCGAAAGGCCATGATTACTTGTGGACATGATATATGCATGAATGCCCACGTATTTGTGGTTAATCTAAGGATATGCATAAGGTTGTTAAGCCATGATTGATAGGATTGAATATGATGAATACCTATATGGGGTTAAGGGCATGAGGACCTATAGATTGATTATGTTTTGTTTGATGATGCCTTGGAGATTTAAAGATATTTCTAATTATACAAAGCTTAGAGATGACTAAAGCTTGTTGAATTTGAAATTTGATTTAATATGGACATATGGAATGTCATAGGCATGATGGCTTGATTTATGGATTTGTATTCTATCCAAGGGATGAATTCTAGACATTGATTTAACTTGAGGTGGAGTGGACCCATACCTTGTGACTATGTGTGTGCTTGTAGGGATGGTGGTAAACAAGGAAGGTGGCACTAATCACACTAGTGCTTCTCGCCTGCAATGCTTTGATGCCATCCGTTGGGATTGCTTTAGGTGATGTCAACCGTTAGGAGCTTACTCTGGTCGATGATATGTTTCTCCGTTAGCTGCTCGAACACTGTATGTGATTTGATTCTTCGCTAACAGCTTTTCCTTGAGCATGATTTGATTTTGCGTCGGTTGGCCACCGAGAATGATTTGACTACATCTAGGGTAGGACCACTCATTTTTCGTTTGACTATGATGGCATGCATCAGGTATGGCATGATCTGATTTGAAAGATGAATAGTGGTGACCACTGTGAATCATATTTGATGAAATGCTTTGAAAATTATTTGTAAATGGGATTTGAGCTTGTGCTCAGCAACTAAGGTGAACCTATGAAGCCCAGTTTAATGATAACGATTTTAAGGATAAACCCTAAATCGATATGATTTGATGTGAAGACATAGAATTTGGAAATTTATAGATATGATACGCCATTGAGATGTGATTCAACAAGACTTGATATGATGAGTGTGGCATGTAGGGTATTAAGATGATCCTCGCAACTTTGAATTAGAGATGTCTAAATATGAAAGTCTTATGGCTAGATAGGCCTTAATATATTTTATATATAAAATATTATGCTATGATAGTATCCCCTCACTGAGTATTGGATGACTCACCTCTCTGTTGTACCATGTGTAGATAAGAGAATATATGGGGTTATGTGGCAAGTGCTGTTAATTGGATAGACACATAACTAGCATCCGGTAGGTCTCCCTCCCAATGTGACACTTTGCTGAGTCTGTATGGGCCTTCTGCCTTTTAATTTGGTTAGTTGTAAATATGTCAGGGACGATATGCCATTTGAATTGTATAAAGGTTGTTATGAACGAACCCAATTTGATGGCCAATGTATGGCCTTTGAATATCTGTATGGATTATGAGCCAAGGATAGTCTAAAATATTTGAATTTTATTATAAATATTTGACTATTAATTCCCTTGGCTATGTGTTATGTGATTTGAATTTTGAGGTTTGCTCGAGTTTTGTGGGCTTTGCCTGCCTGGCTTGTGCACCTGTCATGGATCCTCAGGGTTTGGGTTACGATAGATAGGGTTTTTGAAATCGACGAAATGTTTCAATACATTGGCCCATGTATCAATACATTTGGTTCTATAGAAAATGTATTGATGCATTATAAACATGTATCGATACATGTTCATCAAAAACCCTTTCTAGGCTAAATGTATCGATACATCATGAACATGTATTGATACATTTGAAACAAAATGTTGTTTCTGAGGCAAAATGTCTATAAAACTTACCTAGCTTATTTACATTAAATACCATTTAAGTAAATGTCCTCTTCACTTTTTACTCTCCACTTATTTAAGATAATTAATGTAAATAAGTAAAAAGCCCCCTAATTGGATTCAATAAAAATATCGAAAAAATTAAAATCCAAAAGAATCAAAATCTAAATTTTGGTTTCAAGAATAAAATCGAAAAAGTTTAACTGAAATTAAATTTGTGACTCCAATTAGCCATAGAAAACTTACTCCAAAAATTATGAAAAAATCATTTTTGGTCATCTAAAAATCAAAGGAATCATTATCACCATTTTTTTATTCCTAGAAGATTGTTCTATAAATATCACATATTTTGACTTGTTTCGAGACTTGGAAAATTTTCTAATTGAAAAGTGACAGACAACTAAAAGTGTGAAAAAATTCTTTTGAAGGTTAAAACTAAGTTTAATGTTCAAAATATGTAATCCATATGCTCACCTTAAGGATTTTCCTAACTTATCCTCTTACTCAAGGTGGGATTTCACATGTTTTAAAAGTTTCTAATGAAATTCTTTCTACCTACCATGACTGCAAAGATGAGGAACGATATAACCTCATTCACACAATTTGAAGGTAAATCCTTGTATGAAGCTTGGAAGAGATTTAAAGAACCAGTAAGAAGATGTCCACATCATGGGATTCCTAATTGGTTGCAAGTGTAGACATTCTACAATGGGCTGGTTGGTTCAATAAAAACCACAATTGCTGTTGTTGCGGTGAGGTATTATTGGGTAAGAATGCTATAGATGCTTCTAATTTGTTGGAAGAAATGGCCTTAAATAAATACTAATGGCCTTCATGAAGGTTTAGTCTAAGTAAAATTGATGTGTTTAGCACCTTCACTACATAAGTGGCGACACTATCTAAAAAGTTTGACATATTGAGAGTTCATGCTATTCAAAATTCATTTATAGTCTGTGAGACATATGGAGATGGCCATTCAAGTGATTAATGTCCATATAATTCTAAATCAGTCCGATTTGTGGGGAACTACAACAAGCAGCAAAATAATCTATACTCCAATACATATAATCCTAGCTAGAAAAACCACTCGAACTTTTCATGGAACAACAACTCAGGGCCTTCAAATCCAAAACCCATCATGTCCCTTGGTTTTCAATAACAAGCTAGACCAACAATTCTTGAAAAGAAGTCCCAATTGGAAGAAATTTGTATGCAATACATATCAAAGACTGATGATATAATTCAAAGCCAAAGAGCCTTTTTAAGAAATCTTAAGACCCAAATAGGACAGCTTGCAAACTCCATCAACAATAGACCTCAAAGTACCTTACCAAGTGATACACAGATCAATCCTAAAGGTAAAAAACAATGCAAAGCAATCACTTTAGGAATGGAAAAGAAATTGAAGGGTTAAATTAAAAAGCAATTGAATATGTGAAAGAACATATTGATAAGGAGGAAAGAATGGGTGAAAATGCAATTGAAGATGAACAGAAAGAGGATGAAAAAGTTGAAAATCAAAGGCCTTCTTAAGTCATCCATTCTCCTCCACCTTTTTCCCTAAAGGCTCTAATAGCAACAGCTTAAAAAGCAATTTCAGAAATTTATCAATGTCTTCAAGAAATTACACATAAATATCCTTTGGTTGAAGCTTTTGAACAAATGCTAAGCTATGTCAAGTTCTTGAAAGACATCTTCTCCAAAAAGAGAAAATTATGTGAGTTTAAGCAGTCTCTTTTACAGAGGAATGTAGTGCAATTCTCCAAAATAAACTTCCACCGAAACTTAAAGATCCAGGTAGTTTCACAATCCCTTGCACTATTGGTAATTTATTTTTTCAAAAGCTTTGACTGATTTAGGTGCAAGTATAAATTTAATGCCTTGGTCATTTTTAAGAAACTTGGTTTAGGGGGATACAAACCTATTTTTGTTACTTTGTAATTGGTGGATCGCTCTTATGTTTGCCCAATGGAATTATTGAAGATGTTCTTGTCAAGATAGATAAATTTATTTTTCCAGTTTATTTTATAAATCTTGACATGGAAGAATCTAGGCATATTCCAATCATCCTTGAAAGGCAATTTGGGTTACTGTTAGAGCCTTGATTGATGTTGAAAAAGGTGAGCTCACTTTAAGAATTCAAGACCTACATGTAACATTTAATATTTTCAAAGGTTTAAAATTGCCTGTGACATCTGGAGACTATTTTTTTGTGAGTGTGCTAATTAGTTTTACAAAAGATATATTTTTAGAAGAATATCCTGATGATCTTCTTGAAGCATGTTTAGTTGCTAATTCTCACAAGGATGATGATGAATTTATTGAATATTCAAATGTGTTAAACGCTCACTCAAGACTTAGAACTAATCATCAATTTGAGTCTTTAGATGTTTCAGCTTCTTTGATGCTTGCTTCTAAGCCTTCCATTGAAGAACCACCTACTTTGGAACTCAAACCTTTGCCCACACACTTGAGGTATGCTTTTCTTGGAAAATCCTCTACTCTTCCAGTTATCATTTCTGCTTTTCTTACTAACATGCAAGAAGACAAGTTATTGAATACACTTAGAGAATTCAAGAAAGCAATAGGGTGGACCATAGCTGATATTAAGGGAATTAGCTTATAACTCTATTATATAGAGTTATTTTGACATACTTTGAGAGCTTAAGTAGCTAGATCTTTGAGATTTTATGTTTGGATTTTTGCATTTTGGGTATTTTTCTAGTTTAAGTTTGATTGCTTGTTGAGTAGTTAATTTAAATTATTTTAGTTTAATTTTATGTTATTTTTTTAATTACTTTAAGAGTAGTTATTGCTAATTTCTCTTATTGCTTTTTTAGCAAATTTGATGAAAAAGGCTTATTCGATGAAAATCCATGCAAGTATGGTGATGGCTTCATTTGTATATGTTTCGGTATTTGACTATATTTCTCTATATAGAACTCCAAATGAGGTGATTCTTAAACCACTAGAATTCTGAGAAGATGAGCTACAACTTTTATGTTTACTACTATGCCCAGTTCTAATTGGCTCTTGGTCAAAATGTTTGTCTAATTAATAGCACTGCAATAGTATGCATGGACCAAACATAATACGGTATAGGGAGCATATTTTTTAATCTAGAAGTCTAATTGATGTGATTCTTGAGCCATTGGAAAATTAAGAGACAAAGATAAAACTTTGAGGAAATATACATCATTCATATTCTGTGGTTATTAGTCTAGAAATTAATTGCTACAATTATTGTGAGATGGGAACAATTGAAAACTCTGAGGAAATCATTGGAGATAGGTTGTGATTGAGTATTTGATCGAGGTGAATAGATACACCACTTTCAAATTATTTGATATGAAAAGCTAAAGCATGATTTGATGATTATTGATAAGCATGATTTCTCTTAAATAATTTTGAAAATAAGAATGTATTTGTAGATGTGAAAATATTTTGAAAATAGTTTTCAATCTATTACATATCTTATTATGTAATAGTTTTCAACGATGGGGGATAAGCACCTTTATGTTTGAAGCCCACTTGATTACTCCGGTCTTTCGACTAGTGTGGGTACGAGATTTGATTTATGATTAATGCATGAATGTTATGAAGTGTATGCTAATTGTGTTGAGGCATGAAATGTGTGATGGATTGCATGATGAATTTCCATCTAAGATGTTATGTTTATGTATATGACGTGCATTCCATATACTACATAAGATGATTGGGAAAGCATGATGAATGCCACGAGATTATGTATATAATTTATGTATTACCTAGCATATGAGAAAATAGAGTAAGCATGAAGAATGCCCGGAGATGTGTATATGATATAAATTCCATATACCTTATAGGATGAGTAAGCATGTATGTAAAGAAGATTGCACATACCCTGTAACACCTCGTGACCTAAAACGGTGGTTAATACAACTTTAAGAACAAGATTAAGACTGATAGAGGTCAATTCAAGATTTTAGGAGTGGTGAAGGAGGAATGGAATATTTTGGAATAAAATATTCCATATGTAATAAAATAATAATATTTTATTAAGCTCGTCGTAATGGAGTAAAGGAGCGATGGAACTAAACCGAGATAAATTAAAATGTTTTGGATACCCGAAAGTCAAATGGAAAGTTTTAGAATTTAATAATATTTTATTAGTAAAATATTATTAAAATGATGTTGAGATATTTCTATTGTGAGTAATGGACAAACTCACATAATTTAAGCAATGAACTTAAGTGGGAGAGTTATAACATAATTTTGATGATTTGATGAATAAAATATTATTTTTTTGGTTCTAGAATATTAGTTTAATGAGTGAAATTTTAGTGATATAAGCATTAATAATAATATTTGTGAGTTTAGAAGGAATGGAGACATGGAGAATTAATTGAGATAATGAGGATATGTGGGATAATGAAATGTGCATTTGGATTTACTATTACATGCAAATTATTGCATGCAAAAAGGATAAAGTTAGTGGGGAACCTATGAGACCCCCACAATGTGAAGTAAAAAGAAGAATAAGAATAAATCTTATTGCATGTGATGAGATTGGTGCACTAGGTGGCCAAATTAGGAAAGAAAACTGTGGGATGCATGTGTCTTGAATTGTTTAATGAATGACCAAATAAAATATAAAGTAAAGGTTATGCATGAAATATAATTGGATGAATGAGGTGGTGCATGAAATAAAGAATGAGGTAGTGAAGGTGGCAAATGGAGAAGAAACATGGAGATAGATATTAAACTAATAAACTAAAAGAAAGACGGGTGCATGAAAAACTATTGGATAGTGAAGTGGTCCAATAGGAGGCACAGAGGAGAAAAAGGTAGGAAATAACTAAAACAAAAAGGAAAAGACAAGGAAGGCTTGGAAAACATTGGCAAAATCGCACCTTTGAGAGAAAAGAAAGAGAATCGATTTTGAAAGCAAGAAAAAGGAAGAAAGGAGAAAGAAGGAAAGCGAAAGGAGAGAGAAGAAAGAAGAAAAGCTAGAAGGAGGTTCAGTTTTAGAAAAGTTGGAGAAAAACTGAAAGGTTTTCTCCCATACGTCATTGTTGAAGCTTGAAGGAGAAATTAGTGGTACGACTTAATGATTCCAAGGTGAGGAAGGTAAAAGCTATCATTTTGCTTGAATGCATGCCTTGTGAACCGGTTGTGATGTGAAATTATGCTTGTGGTAGCAAGGATCTTCAAAGATTCAAAGAACCGGGTGCATGCATGTGGGTCAATCTTAGAATATGGTGATTTTAAGCAAGACAAATGATGGGTAAGTGTTTTTAACCTTGAGATCATAAGTGGAAAGAAAAATAAAAATGTGTATTGATTATTTGTGCTTATGGCAGCAAGGGTGATCGAGGATGTGAGGAGTTAGTGAGTTGCATGTAGAATTCAAGCTAAAAATCGGAAGGTAAGTTTGCAATATGGGTATACCATGTTACATTGGATTTGGTTAGTTGAAAGTTTATAGATTTCATGTTAAATTATTATGAATAATAAGGATGAAAAATGTGAAATTAAATTAAAGATTCACTTATTAAGGTGTTGCCCATATATGTGTACAATTGAATATAAATATAGAAGTAGACATAATGAAAGAGGTAGATTATTTGTGAGGGATTCTTGAAAATAAAGAGAACTAAGAATATGGTATATAGAGCAGCAAATATAAGCTAAATTGCGGTGACGTTCACTAAGTATATTAAGTTTACTTTGCTACTAGGAAGTGTATAAGTGAGGAAGGATTGTCGTGGTGGTGTACCGGAAGAGGTGACGGGTGACCAGCAAGTAGAATTAGCGAGAGACGGACCAAAATCAATGGCGAAGTAACATCCCGCTAATGTGAGGTGAGTAAGGAGTGTTTATTTCAAAAGTTCCATAAACTATATAATGATATACATATAATAAACATTACCTGTTTTCTTTAAATGCAATTGTGAATAACATGAGTTGTTAGCTTTGGTAGGTGATTTTTAAATGGATTTGCAATCGGATTATATTGTTATTGAGGAAAGCATGACTTGGTAGAATGCTAGGCATTTGTGAATGCTATGTTTTTAGAAATGTTTGTATATATATATATATAAGCTATATATGTAAAGGGCTCTAGAAATCAGGAAACAAGCTCTTTACCATGGTTTATGTAAAAACATGCCTTATTTGTTTTTGTGATGTGCGTTCATGAATAAACTTTATGTTCACCATGCTTGATTTAATATTTAAACCTCATGCAAAGGTTCTACATTATAAAGTCTTACAAACGGATTTATCATGTCACCATGGTTGGCATTTTGGAAATAAATTTAAAATAAGCTTTTGAGAACCCAACTTGGTTATAAATGGTTTTGTCAAATTGGGAGATTCGAGAGCAGGCTGAATGTCACATCGGGATAGTGTGACACTTGTGCACAAGTAAGCTCTAGCTAGAGAACCTTTGGGTCGTCAACAAGCTGTTAGACGTGGCTAGGCCATGATTTGTGATATCAATACGTGGCAAGGCAACAGGTTGATATACGTGGCTAGGCCACAAGTTGATACACGTGATTACGACCACATGATTTCTCTGATGTCAGCCAACATCGCCAAGACTGCCATGGTTGTGGGAATCTGGTGGAGGGGGGCCTTCCGGATGTTATTACGTGGAAGTGGGTCCATGAGTTGTTTACTACGATTACCTACTTAAGAGTGATATCTCTTTGGGTTTTCAAACATGAATTCTGTTGCATGGTGAGAAATACAAGTTTTTTCATAGCTTCTCTATTTATACGATGATTTTATGTTTAATACCTCAAGGATGGGATGGTTTATGAGCTTGTGTATAAGCTTTGATAATGCTTGATTTTATGGAAGCATGCGTGATTATGTTAGTTCGATTTTAAGTAAGGACATTAACTGATTTCGACGATAGAAATCGTTCACTTGCGCTGGTTTTAATACATTACTTGAAATGGTTATTTTGCATCACAATTCTTGGGTCTATATGTAAGGCACAAATGTTTCATTTGAGTTAAAATCGTTTATATATATATATATATAATATATACTTATGTTTTTAATATTCAAATTTTCCATCCCTGGCTTGTTTCCCATCTACGCTCTACTCACGGAACTGATGATCATTGAGTCAGTAAGACTCACCCCCCTTATTTTCCCTTTTTTATAGATAAATTATTAGCTCAAGCGTATTGCCTCAACACATTTTGATTGGTTGCAACGTAGGTAATGGCATCTCTTAGACTTCCACTCCGAGTTGCTCCATTGCATGGAGGTCATGTTGTATAGAACAGTTAGAATTATAAAAAATATTAGTTTATTGAAATTATATTGCTAAGAAATTTTGAGGTTGTGTAATGGATTCTAAGTGTGATGTTTGAATGTATCTTGGAGCTTGCTAGAATTGGATATTGTTATCTAATTGCCAAGTTTTAATTGTAGCTCTTATTCGATTTAAGTAAATGATTGTATTTTGCATAATTCGGTAGAATTTTAATGGTCACCATAAAGGGAAATGTTATAAGGAAATCCTAGTCCTGCAATATACGTATTAAAATGTTTGATTGGTTAACAAGAATCTCAACTAAGACTTGTTCGGGATTTGGCAGGTTCTCTCGCAAGTCTCAAATGCTGGTAACGATCGGGAAGAGGGTCATTACATACCTAATGCTATAAGTATGAGAATTCAATGAGTGTGATTGATTCCATTTTCACCAGGTGCAGGTGACTACTTCACTCCTATAATGCATCATAAACGTCGAAAGTGTAATAAGGGTTGTACATTGCTAGCCCAAGGTGCAATGAGGATAATACATTGCTAGCCCTAAGTTGATGGGGGTCAAACCATCACAATGTATGATTCTAATGTTAATTGAATGATCAAAATTAACATGCATTTATTAAATGTTGCATGTTAAGTTTATTTGAGTAGTTCTTATGATTTATACTCTATATTACCATGAGAATGTGTTTGGTGAAGTAAGCTAAGCTTTAGAGATAGTCTCAAAAGGTAAAAGGACCTAAAGAATGGCAAAAATGTAAAATTTTGCCTAGAAAATAGAGTTTCAGAAACTATTTATGGTTACATGTAGAACATCTATCGATAGATAGCCGACAAAATACAACAAAAAGCATTCTACTTCAAATCAATTGATAGATTTCCCAAATTTATCAATAGATGAGCTATAAGATTGTTTGTATTGGCTTGCTTGAAGGCTTTTCAAAGTTAAAAAGGTTTCTAAAGGTTATGTAAACTTGTTTTCTATGCAAATGCTATGTAAAATGTGTTTAAATACCATGTTTCAAAAACTTTATGATTAAGTGGTTATGAATGGCATAAGATTACAAGTGCATGTTTACAATATACTCTTATCCTTTGGCTTATCCTTTTCCCATATCCACTCACAGAGTCTTTGTGACTCACATGTTATTTTCGCCATATGTTTTTATTATAGATTAGTGATAGCATTCTTGATAACAACCAGTGTCACAGAGGCGTGATCCATTCCTCTTTTGGCAGGTGATCTAGTAGCCACTTGCAACCTAGAGGTCGTGTCATGTCCCGCTAATGAGTCGATCTTTATATTTCAGTTTCTTTATATACATGTTGATACTCATATGTTAAGCCATTGTGTTTCGAGTCGTACTCCACTGATCCTATTTGGTTTGGTCATTTATGTTTAACTATCATGGATAAGATTTTGATATGTCTTGTATTAAATGACATATATTTTGAAATCGACACGGGATGGCTACACTTTGTATTTACCACAAGATGGCCTATATGTTACTTTGATATATGTTGCTTCCGCATTCTGAGCACATAAGCGTGTAGACTAATATGACACATTCCTATGTGATGTAATATGTTTATGCATGTTTGATATATGGTTCGACGGTGATAAGTCCCATGAGGTAATTCCAAGCATTTATTTTATTTGTTTATCTAAGGCTTGCAAAGGTTAAAAGGGTCATCCCATTGATACCTTTACACTGGTCATGACCCCCAAAATTTGGGTTGTGAGAAACTATTTCAGAAAATATTATTAATAGTAGCTAGAGGGGTTCTTAGAAGAAGGAAATGAGGACAAGGTTTGTAAACTCCACAAAGCTCTTTATAGTCTCAAACAAGCTCCTAGAGCTTGGTACGAAAGGATTTATGGTTATTTGAGAGCTAACGGGTTCAACCGTAGTGACAATGATCTTACTTTGTATGTTAAAATCATCAAGGGAGGTATCAAACTCATAGTAACTTTATACGTTGATGATCTCTTGATCATAGGGTCTGATGATGAACTTTTGGAGGAGTTTAGAGTGCAAATGAAATCTAAATTTGATATGTTAGACTTAGGGGAGATGTTTTATTTCTTTAGTTTGGAGTTTGTTCAAGGTTCAAGCTTTATACGTATGCACCAAAGTAAATATGCCATAGAGTTGCTGAAAAGTTTGGCACGAAATATTGTAAAGCTGGTCCAACTCCCTTTGCATTTCGTTGTAGGCTTGTCAAGGATGACGAAGAAGAAAAAGCTAATGCCACTAGGTTCAGTTGTTTAATTGGATGATGTTGGTCCTAATGATATGTGCTAAAGGGGGGGGTGAATAGCACTTTTTCGCTCTTAACAATATTGGAAACTAATTTCCAGAACTTAAGAAAATAAAAACAGAGTATAAGATGCACAGCAATTTAGAGTGGTTCAGTCCAAGACCTACATCCTCTACCTTGATTATCCAACCAAGGATTTTTCCACAAATTCACTAAATACTGGTGAAATTCACAAGCTTTCACCGAGCTTTACAATGGCTTTTACCTGGCTCAACCAAAACCTTTTACACTAGTTTTTCACGGGCTCAACTAAAACCCAAAGTGGTTTTCCAAGGCTCAGCCACAGCCTTCGACAATCAAGCTATCCCAAGCTTGAACAACCCCTTAGAGTGACTCCCTCACTCTAAGAATACAAGAAAAGTAGTAAAAGAAGGTACCTCTGATCACTGGTTGATCTGAGTGGTACAAGATTGAGTGCTAAATACAAATGCAAGGAGTAGGAGTTTAAGTGCAAACAAATGCAGTGAAGCTTTTTTGGTTTTCAACTTTCTATAGCTCAAATCCCATTCAAGGCTTCTAAAAACTTGTTTCTAATTGTTGGAAGACCCTTTTATACTTGGAGATGCAACTCTGATGGTAGTTTGACAATTTATGGCCGTTGAAAACAGTTGAGAATGAGTTCTAGCCATTAATCTGTCTTGTAGTGCTCTGGTTCAAATTGCAGACAAAGAGCTCTTAGTCGACTGACTTGGTCAACTAAGTTGGTTCTGTTTCAGGTTGCAGATTCTAGCAAAAAGCAGTTAGTCGACTGACTTGGTCGACTAAGTTGATTTTGTTTCTCAAACTTTTCAACCCGTCATTCCTCTAATTTGAAACTTGGTCAACCAATATTCTTCCTTGTTTTACCAATAGGCTTCCTCCTTGTTAGATAGTTACATCTTGTTGTTTTTATTTCTTTATTTCTTTTGATATACTCTTTGAGGAGTTAAATAATTAATTTCATATATTAAATTTCCTGCACACTCAAGTAAAGATATTAGACACAAATGAATGAGAATGTTTTATTATCATCAAAAACTAATAAAGCCAACAATCTCCCCTTTTTTAATGATGACAAAAGGTTCCTTGATTAACAGCATAGTGTCTTTTTAACTCTTTTTAGTTTTCTACAAAAAATAAAGATTGCTCCCCCTAAGTATATGCTCCCCCTAAGTATGTGCATATTTTGCTTACTTTATTCCACCAAATTTTATTTTTGTCATATGTGCAGCAATATAGAGTGATTTGCAGCAAGTAAGTACTAGTAGATCATCATTAAACTTTCAGCAGTAAGTGTTGACAAATTTTCATAAATGTTCCAACAGCTGTCAACAGTTTATTGATTTCAGATTTTGTCTACATCATTCATGTTTCAATTGATGTACTATACACCCCATCTGTATCTATTTATAGACAAAAATCATTCATAATGCCATAACAAAAATCATTTATCAGCATCAATATCATTATAGCATCAGCAGATTTTATTCATGACAGTAAAAATACCAAAAGAGCAAAATATCAGCATACTTCAATTTGTAGCAGTTAAGCAACATAGTCATATCAGCATTTATGTTTCACATACAACCACATAAACAACAGAATTAAAACTGAGTGTTCAAGTGCCACCATGGCACAAATAACAGTTAATCAAACAGCATTCTGAAACTGCCCTTGGACTATTTTTGCTTCCTATCTCCTATTCTTCTAAGTTCCTTCTCCTGATTCTACTTTCTTTTCTTTCCTAGGTTCTTGGTTCCTTCACCCTAATAGTTTTTTTAAAATTTATTCTCTGGTTCCCGCACCAATTTTACTCCCTCTTTTTGTCAACATCAAAGGAAGGGGCTTCTATTCATCTGATGTGTCAGAGGGTGAGGATTTAGTGTCATAGAAAGGGTTTAAAGGAAAAAGAGAGGGCTCTCAAAGAGGTGATGATTGTCTAAGGGAAGGTTCTGGTGAGGACTTGTTTGAGACAAGGATTGGACTTTGAGAAGAAAAAGTTGAAACTGGTCCGGATTTCTCTGCCAACCTGGAAGACTTTCTTCTATTGAGAAAAGCTATCTTGGTTGCCATAGTCTTCCTACCTTTGGTTGGTGGTTTTGCCTCAGTTGGTGGTGTACAATGGCTTTGGCTTTTTCTGCTTTTGCCTTTACTTTGGAAGCTGATGCAAGTTTCTTTCTTTTTCCTACATCTTGACCATCCTTTTGAGTTTTTGTCCTGGTAGTGTATCTTTCAGCTTGTCCCTCCTTTACCATTTGGTCGAAGATATCCATGATAGAAACTTTCTCTGAATTTGGAGGAGAGGCCCAGTGCTTCTTTGTTTTCGAACCAACCACCTAAGTCCTTTGTTTTGATTCATTTTTGCTTTAAGGTTCAAGAGAGGATGTCTTAGCTGGCTGATCAACCCCTTAAGGAGACTCTTTAGTTTGCAGAACAAGACTGGCAAACTTGTAGGTGGAACCTTCATCTTGAATGCCAGAACTATCAACATGAGGAGCAGATTTTTCTACTAGCTCAACTGAACCTTCAGCACCTTGCTGTGTCAGTGCAGTGCTAGATGTTGTAGAGTTGTCTGCAGCCACAGGTTCAGATGGAATGTTTTCCTTCTTCTTCAGCTTGTTTTCCAACTCAGTGATTCTCTCTTCAATTTTTTGTAGCTTTTCTCCTTGGTCAATCAGCTTACCATCTATCCTCATGAGCAAGTTGAAAATTACTTCATTTGAGAATCTAGAAGAGGCTCTTTCAAGTTGAGTAGGTAGGTTATGTTCTTTTCTTGGACCAATCTTGGGGGTCTTAATGAATCTTTCCCCATCGAGTATATACCCCATTTTAACCAAGCCCTCATAATAAATAGCTTGATCTCTGGTTTTTACCAGGTCCATATCATACCTCTTTGCCCATATTCCCTTCTTCTGCACAAGGGATGTAATTACATTCCCATATGGCAGATTAACCTTATCAAGACTGCAGGCACTTCTCATTTTTTCAATCATAAATCTTCCCAGATTTAGAGGCACCTCGTTGAAGGCATGCTCCATCAGCTAGAGGTCTTGGAGGCTAATGTAGCTAAGGCTTCCACTTCTACCTTGAATGTTGGCTGTTGTAAAATAGTGTAAAATCCTAATCTAAGGACTGATTATCAGACCTGAATTGCTTTTTGAAGAATTTTTTCTTTCCTTCTAGTGATGATCTCCCACAATAAGGATGGATCATATTTTTCAGGGAGCTCATACTCTCCTTCTTTGCATTCTATTTTTAGCAGCTTTCCTAAATCTTTAGCAGTCACAATAAATTCTTTTCCATTCAGATAAAACATTCAAACCATCTTCAACATAATCATCAGAATCAACTAAGTCCTTTCCTTTCAAAGCAATCCCAGAATAGAATTCTTTAACCAGACTTGGACTATAAGACCTATTCTTAAAGGTGTTGTAACCTTTTAGTTTCAGTTCATCAAAGTACTCAGATAAACTAGTTTGGATTTCTACATTTTCCTTAAAACTCTTCCAATCAATAAACTTGCCATAGATTGGTATATTCTCGATATTTTTGAACCTATATTCATGCAACTTATTCCTAAACTTTGAAGAAGAAGAATTGGTACCTTTGTGGAGTGAGGGTTCTATTTCTTTCTTTTTGTCAGTTCTTTGCTTCTTTTCTCTCAGTTTCTTGGATATTTCTTTCACTGAAACAGGCATGATTTTCTGTTTCTTCTTCAGACTTTTTGTTCCTGTTCCTTTCTCCATTGGCCTTTTCCCTTTTTTCTTTTCTGATGTCTCCTTACTCTGAGATTTTCTAGCCATTTTGGTTCCAAAAATTTCTGAGGGTTTGAGTTGGTTTCAGAGGCAAACAGAAAGATTTGGATATTTGGTTTTAGAGCAACGGGGTTTTAGGGGAGAGAAGAGGAGAGGTTGTCAGCAGTTATTTCTTAGAAAAACTGCTCACCTTCCCTTAAGAGCTGCCCTACTTTCATTCTTTATAATTTCAAAATTCCCTCTAAAATTTTGGTTATTTACCTTTGACAGTATTTCTTCTTTCTCTTTGCACCCAGTAAACCAATTTGTTACCTCATTTTACTCCTCTTTCTCTAAACTCACTGAGTCTTATTATTTAATGCTGTTAGACCACTTTTAGTTAACTAAGATATCCTTAGTCGACTGAATGCATTCTGTTTTTTATGTGTGAGCCAAAGGTTTTCCTATAATTCCTTCACACTAATCATCCCTAAATTTCTTCTAATCTCACAAAATCTATCTTCACTCAGAGGTTTGGTAAAAATGTTTGCTAATTGATGTAAAGTGTTCACAAATTCTATTTTAATATCATTTTTCACTACATGGTCTCTAATAAAATGGTGTCTAATTTCAATGTGCTTTGTCCTAAAGTGCTGCATAGGGTTTTTTGATATATTAATTGCACTTATGTTATCACAATATATTGGTACATTATGCATAATTATTCCATAGTCTTTTAATTGTTGCTTGATCCAAAGGATTTGTGCACAGCAACTACCTAATGATACATATTAAGCCTCTGCTGTAGATAGTGCCCCTAAGTTTTGCTTCTTGCTGGACCAAGACACAAGCATGCTTCCTAAAAATTGGCATGTTCCACTAGTGCTTTTCCTATCAGTTCTGCTGCCAACAAAGTCAGCATCTGAATATCCAACTAAGATAAGAGTTGAGTCTTTAAAATACCATATTCCTAGTTCTTGAGTGTTTATGAGGCATCTAAAAATTCTCTTAACAGCTGTTAGGTGTGTTTATTTAGGCTGTGACTGAAATCTGGCACACAAGCACACATTAAACTGAATATCTGGTCTACTTGTTGTTAAGTATAGAAGAGAGCAGATCATACCTCTATAGAGCTTTTGATCTACATCCTTACCTTTTTCCATCTAAGTCGAGTTTGGTGGATGGACTTATTAGTGTGGAAATTGATTTCAGCTTCAGCATATCGAATTTCTTGAGCATATCTTGAGTGTATCTTTCTTGGTTGATGAAGGTTCCTTCCTCACTTTATTTAATTTGAATACCAAGGACGTACCTCAACTATTCCATCATGCTCATCTCAAATTCACCCTGCATTTCCTTAACAAAGTTCTTGCATAAAGCCTTATTAGTTGCACCAAATATAATGTCATTCACATATATTTGCACAACAGTTAAATCATTTAGATATCTCTTAATGAACAATGTAGTATCGATGCTGCCTCTATCATACCCTTTTTCAACTAGAATTTTGAAAGCCTCTCATACTAAGCTTTAGGAGCTTGTTTCAATCCATACAAGGCTTTATGAAGTTTGAAAACATGATCAGATTTTTCAAAGTCTTCAAAACTAGGTGGTTGTTCTACATATACTTCCTCTTGAATTAATCCATTTAAGAATGCATTTTTTACATCCATTTGGAACAATTTAAAATTCATGAAACATGCAAAAGCTAGCAACAACCTTATGGCTTCAATCCTAGCAACGGGAGCAAAGGTTTTATCATAATCTATTCCTTCCTCTTGGTTGTATCCTTTTACTACCAGCCTAGCTTTATTTCTAACTACATTTCCTTACTCATCTACCTTATTTCTGAATACCCATTTTGTACCAACAATAGGATGATTTAAAGGTCTAGGTACCAATGATCATACACAATTCCTTGTGAATTAATCAAGTTCTTCTTGCATGGCCATTATCCAACTTTCCTCTTTTTCAGCTTTTTCAAAGTTTTTAGGTTCAATTTGAAATATAAAAGCTGAAAAATCACAAGTTTCTCTAGTTGCTTTCCTAGTTTTAACTCCTTGTGAAATGTCACCTATTATTTGATCTTGTGGGTGATCTCTTACAAATCTCCAACTCCTTAGTAGATCATCATGCTGATTTTCTACTCTTTGCAAATTTTCTAAAGGTAGAATTTCATTTTTCTCTTCTAGGTGAGCTTTCTTCATTATTTTTATTGTTTTCTAAACTCATTTCCTCCATTTGTTTTTGTAGGACTTCTACATCATCATCATCATCGCGAACTTCTTTTTGTAAGGCATTTAACTCATCAAAAACTACATGAATTGATTATTCAACAATTAAGGTCCTTTTGTTAAAAACTCTATAGGCATTTGAGTTTAATGCATATCCTAAAAATATTGCTTCATCACTATTTGCATCAAACTTCCCTAGGGGTTGTTTTCCATTGTTCAATACAAAGCATTTATAGCCAAAACTCTTAAGGTGAGAAATATTTGGTTTCCTACCTTTATAAAGTTCATATGGAGTCTTTGAAATCAAGGGTCTTATTGAGACTCTGTTAAGAATATAAGCTGTTGTATTTATTGCCTCAACCTAAAGATATTTAGGTAGGTTGTTCTCACATAACATAGTCCTAGCCATTTCTTTTAAGGTTCGATTTTTCCTTTCTACAACTCCATTTTGCTGGGGTGTTCTAGGTGCAGAAAAATTATGATCCAACCCCTTTTCATTGCAAAACTTTTCAAACTCATCATTTTCAAATTCTCCTCCATGATCACTCCTTATGCTAACTATAGCTAGTCCTTTTTCATTTTCTACTTTCTTACAATGACTTAAGAATGCTTGTAGAGCATCATTCTTATGAGCAAGAAAATACACCCAAGTGTATCTAGAATAGTCATCAACTATTACAAAGCCATAAGAGTTTCCTCTTAAGCTAGTTGTGCTTATTGGACCAAATAAATCAATGTGTAACAATTCAAGAGGTCTAGATGTTGACACTATCTTCTTGGTTTTAAACGATGTCCTAACTTGTTTTCCTAGTTGGCAAGCATCACATATCCTATCATTTTCAAATTTTAACTCCCACAGTCCAGCAACAAGATTTTTCTTAATTAATTTTGACATAGTATGCAAACTTACATGTCCTAATCTTCGATGCCATAACTAGCTATCATTTTCAGCATTTGCAACAAGACATACTTCACTATTTACTTTAAAATCTTCAAGAAAAATTACATACATATTCTTCAATCTATTTCCTATATATGAGATTTTATTTGTACTCATATCTATTACTTCACACTTAGTTGAATCAAAACATACTTTAAATCCTTTATCACATAATTGACTAATACTTAGTAAATTGTGCTTTAATCCTTTAACCAACAACACATGACTGATTTGAATTTGAGAATTCTTACAAACCGTACCTATACCATGGATTCTGCCTTTTAAATCATCTCCAAAGGATACGGTTCCTCCATTTCTCTTATCCAGTTGAGCAAACAGCATTTCATGTCCTTTCATGTGCCGTGAACAGCCACTATCAAAGTACTAAGGCTATTTCTTCTTGAGTTGAGCTCTTGAACATGTCTCCTTTAAGTCCAGCTCAACCTACAAAATAGAATTTCAGTTTCTCTTTATAGGTACCCATACTTTGATGGGTCCTTGAGTGTTAGTTGCAACAAAAGATCCCTTAGGAACCCAGATTTTCTTCACTTTCTGCACTCTTCTTTTCTTAAAACAGTCATATGATAAATAACCATGTTTACCACAATTATAACATTTAGGTAATGCTTTAGCTGAATTTTTATTGTGATATACATTCCTTTTTGAAGATTCATTTTTCAAACATTTAAAAGTTGTGTTTTCATCAAGAATTATTTGCAAAGCTTCAGACTTGTTTTTCAGCTCTTGTTTTAAAACCTCAAAGTCTATTTTTGAGTGTTCTAACTCAACTTGCAAAATATTTCTTTGCTCAAAAATAGAAGTAAATTCTTGTTTGATTTGTTCCAAATCATTTTCAAGTGATGCAGCCTTTTTCTTTAATGATTTGTATTTTGAAAAAAGTTTTTCAAATTCATCATAAAGGCACTCATACTCATCTTGTAAATCATCATAAGAATTAATGCAGGGGGATAAGGATACCTCTGTTTCATCCTCTTATGCCATTAAACAAATGTTTGCTCTTTCCTCAGATTTTTCATCATCAGTTTCAGAGCTTGATGTGTCACTGCCCGACCATGCAACAGCCACCATTGTTTTCTTGGATCTCTTATTTTTCTTGGGAGTTTCATCTTTCGGCAATGGACACTCGGACTTGAAGTGACCAGGTTTCTTGCACTCGTAGCAGATGAGCTCCTCTTTTTTGTTGGAGTCAATTTTGTTTCTGTTTTTCCATGAGGCACCTTAGTCTTTCTTGAAACCTCTTCCAGCTAGCCTTCGGTTTCTTCTGCTCATTAGCTTTTTGAATTTTCTTGCAACCAGAGCTAATTCTTCATCATCATCACAAGAAAGCTCTTCTAGCTCTTCTTCAAAGATGTTGGCTTTAAGTGTAATACTCTTTTTCTTTTCCTTTGCTTTCCTTCGGTCTTCTTCTTCTTTTTCCTTAAGCTCCAACTCATGAGTGAGAAGAGAATCACAAATCTCATCGAGTGTGATGATGTTCAGATCTTTAGCCTCTCTAATAGCAGTCACTTGAGGCTTCCAGTTTTTTGGTAGACTCCTAAGCAGTCTTTTTACTAATTCATGTTTAGGAATAGGCTTGCCTAACTGACTCAATTTATTTGTGATGTTTGTAAATCTATCAAACATGCTAGTGATGTCTCCACCAAGCTTCATTTTGAACATTTCATAATTATGTGTTAACAGAGCAATTTTAGACTCCTTTACTTGAGAAGTCCCTTCATCAATTATTCTAAGTTTTTTTCACACTTGCTTAGCTGTTGTACAGTTTGAGACTTTATTAAATTCAGTGGGGGTTAATACACAATGCAATGTGTTGATGACCTTAAAATTTATTTGAACTTTCTTAGTTTCAGCCTCAGTCCATTCAGACCTTGGCTTGGTCATCAACTCATTTGTCACTACATTCACGGTTGAGGGCATAAAGGGTCCATCAGTTATGACGTCTCACATTTCATAGTCTATAGCTCTAATATAGATTGACATTCTTGTGCTTCAATAAGGGTAATTAGAGCCATCAAACAGAGGTGGTCTGTTTGTTGATTGTCCCTCAACCACTACTGATTTTTAGAGAGCCATATGGATCCTCCCTAAGGATGTTAAGCCTTAATAACAAGGAACTAGCTCTGATACCAATTATTGGTCCCAATAATATGTGCTAGAAGGGGTTAATAACACTTTTTGGCTCTTAACAATATTGGAAACTAATTTTTAGAACTTAAGAAAATAAAAACAGAGTATAAGATGCACAACAATTTATAGTGGTTCGGTCCAAGACCTACATCCACTACCTTGATTATCCAACTAAGGATTTTCCCACCAATTCACTAAACACCGGTGCAATTCACAAGCTTTCACCAAGCTTTACAATGGCTTTTACCAAGCTTAGCCAAAACCTTTTACACTAGTTTTTCGCGAGTTCAACTAAAACCCAAAGTGGTTTTCCAAGGCTCAACCACAACCTTCAATAATCAAGCTATCCCAAGCTTGAACAACCCCTCAGAGTGACTCCCTCACTCTAAGAATACAAGAAAAGTAGTAAAAGAAGGTACCTATGATCACTAGTTGATCTGAGTGATACAAGATTGAATGCTAAATACAAATGCAAGGAGTAGGCGTTTAAGTGCAGACAAGTGCAGTGAAGCTTTTCTGGTTTTTCAACTTTTTATAGCTCAAATCTCATTCAAGGCTTCTAAAAACTTGTTTTCAATTGTTGGAAGACCCTTTTATACTTGAAGATGCAACTTTGATGGCAGTTTGACAGTTTATGGCCGTTGGAAACAGTTGAGGATGAGTTCTAGCCATTAATCTGTCTTATAGTGCTCTAGTTCAAATTACAAACAGAGAGCTCTTAGTCGACTGACTTGGACAACTAAGTTGGTTTTTTTTCAGGTTGCAGATTCTGGCAGAGAGCAATTAGTCGACTGACTTGGTCAACTAAGTTGATTTTGTTTTTCAAACTCTTTAGCCTACCATTCCTCCAATTTGAAACTTGGTCAACTAATATTCTTCCTTGTTTCACCAATAGGCTTCCTCCTTGTTTGATAGTTACATCTTATTGTTTTTATTTCTTTATTTCTTTTGATATACTCTTTGAGGAGTTAAATAATTAATTTCATATAATAATTTTTCTGCACACTCAAGTAAAGATATTAGACACAAAGGAATGAGAATATTTTCTTGTCATCAAAAACTAATGAAGCCAATAGATGCTTTATTTATTTGAGTGCATTAAGGCCTAATATAATAAACACCATGAGTTTACTTTCTAGATATATGCAATCTCCTTTTGTTTTACACTTCAAAGCTACAAAATGGGTCTTTAGATACATCAAAGGGACCTTGAGCTATTGGTTGAAATTTGATAAGCATGAAAGCAAAAGCTTGAAGGGGATATTGTGATAATGATTAGGGAAACAACTTAGAGGACTCTTGTAGCACCAATTGCTTTTGTTTCTGTGAGACCTTGTCAAGCTCGATTAAAAGACGGTATTGAACCGAGTGGTACAACTAAGTTAAATCGAGTCTTGAACTAGTCCAAATAGAAATTCTAAAAGAAATTTGAAAATTTTGAAACTCATAGAATGGCTTAGAATAGTGATTCGGAGTTCAAGGTCCAGTTTGGAGTCCATCAGAAAAATTGATCGATTAGGGACAAAACGGTCATTTTACCATTTGATGATAAAATGGAGATTTTTAGCCAAGATTTGATCACATTTGACCAAGAATAATTATATGAAATATAATTATGATTATTGGAGTATAAAATGATGTTTAGTAGTGAAAAATTGTGATTCTCGATATTTTTGGAGCACAAGGGCAAAATGGTAATTTTACCACTAGAGGACTAAACAGAAATTTTTATAAAACGATTTTTGCCCCATTTGGTTAATATTGATCAATATTAGTGTTATTTGAGGTTGAAAAGTAGAAATAATGTGATTCCGGTACATTTCAGAGTATAGGGATAAAATCGTAATTTTTTTCATCTTGGGGGTAAATCGGTAAATTTTTTGCCCCAGCACTTGTCAAGACCAAGGGATTTTAATTGTGGTAGGATTGGATAAATACCAGAATATTTGTGGTGGAAAATTAAGAAGAAAAAGTCAAAAAGTTAAAAAATTAGGCCAATACGCATGTGACAAGTGGCATGCTTGATTATTTTATTATTTTCTATAGAAATCAGCCCATTAAATTCCCAATTCTCTCACCATATTCAGCCTAGTCAACCAGCAACAAGAACAAAGGAAGAACAAAGGGAAAAACAAGAAAACCTAGGTGGAAATTCAAAGAAAAAGTGAAGAAATTAAGGAAACAAGCTAGGTAAGTTAGAATTTCTTTAATTCTCCTTGATACCTAGCTTACCCATGCTTTTGTTCTTGATTTTCATGGTTGAATATTGAGTTATCATGATGAATTCAATTCTGAAAAATGGGTATGGAAGAGAAATTGTTATTGGAATAATTTGATTTTAGACTATGTTAGTGTTTAGGGATAGTTAAGCATGGTTATGAACAAAAACACAAAAGAAATATTCAATTTGCAAAACTCGACCCTATAAACACATGTCATGACATACATGTACTGAGTAGCATGTTATTATGCTAGAAAAGTCCTAAGAATAGACGAAACCCGATATTGTACCTAACGGTACACTTGAGTTGATTTAACCTCGAACTAGTTTAAATAGGAATCGTATGATGAAATTTAATATTTTATAGTCTAGGAATGACTAAAAATGATTGTTCGGAGTTCGAGGGTTCATTTGGGGTAAAATTGGAAATTTTGATGTTTAGGGGTAAAATCGTCATTTTGCCACCAAAGATAATAATTTGATCATGGAGTGAAATTTTTGACCAAGATTAACTATTTGGAGTATAATTTAATGATAGGAAGTGAAAAATTTCAATTCCGGCAATTTTTGAAACATAGGGGCAAAACAGTAATTTTGTTGTTCCGGGGTCAAAACCATAATTTTCACCACCCAAAACTTGTCAAAATCATAGGATTTATTTATTTTTGGTATGAATAACTATGGTATGTTAAGTGGTGAAAAATTGAAGTTTAAAGGATGAAATTTTAAAAACGGACCAATGGGAAAGTGACACATGGCATTTTTTAATGGTTTAATATTATTTTAATGAAAAGTCAGCCCATTTAAACCCCATATTAAGTGCTGGCTGGCCATAAGGAAAGAACAAGAGAGAAAATAGAGAGGAAAGGAAGAAAAGAGAAAAACAAAGGAAAACTAGAAAATTCAAAGGGGAAATCGCATTTTTCGTCCGTTTACGTGTCTAACGGTAAGATTTTTCGACTTTAGCTTGATTTCTACCTTTCCTATTCCTTTGTTTCCATTTAGCATGCTTGAGGAGAGAGATCAAAAAGTGAATCCAAGGGCTGGCCGAAATTCATGGGGGAGGAATTTGAAATTTTTAGGTTTTGATTTTTAGTTAAATTGGTAGTTTTAGTTAGTGAAATGTGTATAGAAATTAAATTGGGCAAGAAAGCATGAAATTTTCACAATACCCACCCTTGGCTGAATATGCATTGATGTAAAATGATGATGAACTGATTTTTATTCTAAGAGAAATGAAGAGAAAATGATGAAAAGTGGTTAAATGTGATAGAAAAACAAAGTGAAAAATTAACCGAGTAAATGTCCCATTTTTGACCGAATTTTCCAAGGAGGAAAGTGAGCTGATTTTGGTTATTTTAGAAGGTTATTGGCTGATATTTAATGGTTAGAAATGTTGGAGAGAAAATGGGACAATTTAGAGCTAAAATGGAACGCGTTAGCAATTTATCGGGTAAAGTGCCAAAAATAGGTTAATACTGCGTTTAAGCCATTTTAGGCTATTGCACTTCATACCATGCATTAGTATAGGATTTAAGTCAATTATATAGTGATTTAGCATCAATGTGGTGAATTGTGTAAATTTTGTAATGTGTTTAGGAGGAGAGCCTTCCGGTAAAGGCAAAGAAGTAATACCTGACGAATAGTGATCGGGGCACCTAAAAATTAGTTAATTTGTACAAACGGTGAGTAAACTTATTATTATTGTAAATTATCTCGAGTTTATTAATGCTCTTTATCTATTTTATGAAATGAAAACAAGATTAAAACAGGATTTTTGATGTTTTAGAAATAAATGTGACAAATAAAAATATATTGTGTTGATTATGAAATTGAGTAATTGGAGGTTGACAATTATTTTGAAATATATATTTTCCTATGAATGGCTTATGAAATATGAGTATAGGTGGCTATATTTGATAAATTGCATTGGGAATTTATGTAAGCTGTTTTTATTATGCAGGCTGGGTAAATAAATAAAAGCCACGTTATACTGTCGAAATTTTATTAAAATTGGTGGGTTTAGTCACTGCAGTGATGGGTTTCCGTGGACTGCTCATTAGAGGGGCACGGTAAACTTGGTTACATAGTTACTCCGGTTGTAGAGGCGAGGAGGGTAACTCCTAGGGTAGTATTAGAGCTCACTTCACATCGAACCCCCACGTGAATGTGTAACTCGGCCAACGCTAAGGAATGGCTTGTTTTAAAAATAAAAATGTGTTTCACATGAAAATATCATAACAACCTTCGAGGACTCGGTTAGATGCCTCGGTCAAGGTATCCCCAAGGATTAGTTTTGGCTTGAGCCTTGTTTTTTAATGAAAGACATAAGCCTTAACAACTGTTTTGGTAAATTACAAATATTTTATGGTTTAAGGAATAAATTGAAAACCTTATGAAATGGTTTGTGATTTGTTGTTTAAACTTGCCTCCATGTTACTCGCCTTTAGATATTTATGATAATGTCTGTTTACTCATTGGGATTGCAAAATCTCACCCACCTCCTTTTCAAACATTTCAGGTTTGTGGTAGCTTGTAGATACCTTATTTTGTCAAGGATTCCAGTTGACATCTCTATCTCACAAACAATAGGTTACTATCACCAATACTTGGTGTATTTTGGGCCACTTGTCATTGTAATTATTATGGTACATTATAACTTTGTAAATTATTGTATGTATGAATTTATTTTACTTTCAAGTTATAAAAGATTTCTTACACTTATTTCTATAAATATTGTTTTATATAAAAATCTTATATTTTAATCAATATTTTGAATAGTAATATTTGTTTATAAATCCTATTAAAATATTTTTGTCTTTTGATTTACTTGAGTCGGAAACTACTGGAAATTGTTTAAAATGGAATGTCTAAAAACGATTTCTCACAGAAAAGACAAGAAACTGATATGTAAGCCTTGTGGGGTTCTGATTGGCATTCCGAATAATGAGTGTCAATCGGGACGTCGAGGCGGTTGTCATGGGTCCGAGGGAGGTTCCGGGTTGTGACACAATTTCTCTAGGGTTCCTTGTTGGTCGAACCATGAGGGCTGAATATCAATGGGGGATTATTTTTATTTCAAGGAAAATGGCTTGGAAAATGATGAATTAAGGTGAAACGGTTATGTAGAAAAAAATTTGGTGCTAGTGCACTAAATGACCGAATTTCTCTATAAGGAACTGTGAGGGTTCTAATGCTAAATTTGGCTTTATTTAAATGGTATGTGGTAAATTAAGGTATTAGAGGAGAAATGGATTAATTTGAAGGTGATTTGGACACAATCGTCAATTAATCGGGTGATCGGTCGAATTTAATCGATACCGCGATTAAGCGGTAATCGGACGTATTTTTGCATTTACATATCAAGCATTAGTAATTTAAATTAGTTTATATCAATTTAGGGACAATATAGTAAATTCCTTGACTTTGTTATTTGTCAAGGTAGTGAGACGTTCGAAAAAGGCAAAGGAATTGCGTCTGAGGACTATTAGTCTGAGTGCACCCGGAATCTGGATTGTTCGATACCAGTGAGTGGACTTGCATTTCAAACTTGTTTTGGGGAATATGAAAGATTCTATCCAACTTGTCTTAGAAAATGTACCTTGGGAGCAAACTTTTGTTAAATGGTTTGATGTTGTGATATGTGATTGCTATGGATTCATGTATTATTGCAATATGATGATATATATATATATATATATATATATATATGTGTGTGTGTGTGTGTGTTGTGCATGATGAATGATATTGTGTATAATGACTGTAACCGTGTGTGTGCACGATGTGGGGGGATGCACATGCCAGTGATGATGGTGGCGTGAGAGGTGGATGATGATAGTGCCCGTGTGCACGATGTAGGGGGATGTACACGATGGCACTAATTGTGCACGATGTGGGGGGATGCACACGATGGTGCCGGCATGTGCACGATGTGGGGGGATGTACATGAGCCGAGTGTGATTATGATGATATTGATGTTTGTCTATCAAATTATGCATATCTAGACTTATGAAATGAAAGCTCATGAATGTGATATATGGTTGACATATATGAGAAATTTGATACATTGCACTTTGGGAATTTTCATGAGTTTTATGTTGATTTTGTTGGTTTAGTAGGATGGCTCTTTTGTTGAGTGAAGGGAAACTTTTCTCTTGTTGCTCTGTTTCGCTGCAGTGAAATTCATTCTCGCTGCAGCCAGAAACTCTCGGGTTTGAGGGCCTTCACCAGAACTGGTTCTCGCTACAGCGAGAAACTTTCTGTCCATTTTGCTAACTTGTGGATTTTTGCCATATTTCCCATTTCTTTGGTACCATAGTTGAGCATGGATTTTTGTAAAGTGATTTACTCATGTGGGGTTTACATGAGAGGTTTAAAGGAGCTAAAACAATTACATGGTTTTGAGAAGATGAATGCATCATGATTTCAATAAGCATTCCTTATGGTATGCTTGTTCCCTTCTTGTTCACTCATTGAGTATTGTACTCACGTTTTATAAAAATTCATGTTTTCAGATCAGGTGACTGTTGGACCCTAGATCAAGGAGTCCTCGTAGTGCATCTCCTGGGTATGTGTCTGGCATTCAATAGTAATCCCTTTTATTATAAATGTCTCTGCTGGAAGTCATGGGTCATTTTGTATGAATACAATCTAACAATGTGAATATGTGTATGCAATGTAAATTGCTAAATACATGACTGGTATAGTGCATGTATATTATTATCGATAATGCCATTGTGTTTTGGCTATGTTCACACCCGGGAAAAGGTGTGTGTGTGTGTATGCATGATATGATAAATTTGTTAAGCAAAGGTAAACGAATAGGCTTGCTTGGGCTTAGTGAGCTATGCTCATTGAGCTTATGCGCCGGTCATGGCTCAAGAAATTGGGTCGTGACAGTTTCACTCTTGACAGTGCTATCTTTACTTGAAACTCCAAGAAAAAGGAGGTGTTGGCTCAATCTTCAGTTGAGGCTGAATATATAGCAATGGCATCAACTACAAATCATGTTGAATGGCTTAGAAAAGTCCTTGTGACTTTGGGTTTGAGCAAAGAACAGGGACTGTGTTGTGGATTAATAACCAAGCTGCTATAGCTATTGCCAAAAACCTATTTCATCATGGGACAACAAAACATATTTGAGTAAAATACCATGCAATTAAAAAGGTTGTGAAGAGATTGTTGTTGCTTATTGCAGATCAAATGATCAACTTGCAGATATTTTAACCAACGGGCTAAGTAAAGATAACTTTGAGACTCTCAAAACCAAGTTAAGACTCTATAAGGTTGATCTCAATAAGGTGTATTAAATATGATATCAACCTTTGAGACCCATATGTAATATCATGTTCATGGCGTGAAAAATATGAAGTTTGAACTTGAAAAAGAAAAAAAAGAAGAAGTTTATGTAGAGATGTAAACGGGGTAGGGTACCTGCTTTTTTTGAGGTGTCAACCCTGAAACCGTTTAAATAATAAAGTACTCGAATCCTATAAAAACTCAAATAAAATTAAAAAATACTACCCAAAACTGAACCGTATTAGAATAGCAGTAACCATTAATTATCCGAATCTGTTAATTACCTGATTATTCAAAGTAACTTTTTAGTATTTGGATTCCCATTTAATAAACCGAACTCAAAACTCGAAATCCAAAAAAAAAAAAAGGTTCTATATTAATTCATATATAATTAACCAACAATTAAAAACTATTCCACAACTAACAATTAAAAACTATTTCACAACTAAAATCAACAACAATACAATGAAATAGGGTTTTTTTTTTTTTGGACTTGAAATAGGGTATTGTCTAGTCTTTATTACATTATGTTATCTTATATCTATTTCTAGTGTTATCTTATGTTACCTTAAATGAAAAATTAAGAAAATAGATATATGTAAAATTTTTATATCTTATATGATTATCTAGTCTTTATTTATATATGGTAGATAAGTAATAAGTGGGAAGGAAATAGATATAAGATACCAAATCAAATTAAATTAGTTAAAAAGATACTTAAAGTTACTTCAAGATAAATTAAACATAAATTAAGGAAAAATATTATATGTTGCTTCCGAAAGGTTAAAGTGTTTATTAAACAAAACAATGATATGTTATTAAGTTTGCATCATAGTTCAAATAATATAAATTAATTTTTCATTTGTTAGTTTACAAGTTCAACTAATATAAAAATTTTATATATTTAAGTTTGCATCATAGTTCAAGTAATATAAATTAATTTGGCATTTTTTAGTTTACAAGTTCAACTAATATAAAAATTTTAAATATTTAAGTTTGCATCATAGTTCAAGTAATATAAATTAATTTTGTATTTTTAGTTTACAAGTTCAATTAATATAAAAATTTTATATATTTAAGTTTGCATCATAGTTCAAGTAATATAAATTAATTTGACAATTGTTGTTAATATAAATTAATTTTACATTTGTTAGTTTACAAGTTCAACTAATATAAAAATTTTATATATTTAAGTTTGCATCATAGTTCAAGTAATATAAATAAATTTTACATTTGTTAGTTTACAAGTTCAACTAATATAAAAATTTTATATATTTAAATTTGCATCACAAGTAATGTAAACTAATTTTACATTTGTTAGTTTATAAATTCAGCTAATATAAAAAATTTATAAGTAATTTAACTATAATCGGATTCTATACGGGTGCCGGGTACTAAAAATTCAAAATAAATATAATCGGGTTCGAGTTTTGGATACCCTAAGGATGATAACTGAACTTAAATCAAGTATTAAAAATAATACCCAAATCTGCTCCATAACTGATTATGAAATACCCAAATCTTATTTTATCGGATCAAATACCCGTAGGTATCTGATTATTAACTACCCATTTACGTCATTAAGTTTATGCTGCTTTGTTAATGTGCAAGTGACTTTACAAAGTGTCGGCTTTGTGGCTGATTTGTTCTCTGTTTCTTTTCCTAGGATAGGTTAGGTATTTTGTTTAGGTTGGTTGTGTAAGGTACTGCTCTGGAAATGGCAGTGCAACATGGCACTTTGCCATATTTTATTCGGTTTTACTTGGTTTTTCAATGCTTATGCCATGTATGAAAAGCGGAACAATGAATGAATAGCAGATAGCATTTCTCTTGTTTTACGGTTTCGAGCAAACTTTTCTCTCGGCTTGTGAGCCTTTGCATGAAAAATGTTTCTCTTTGCGTGAAAGTCTTGCAATTTTGAACCAATATTTGTATTTAAAAAAGCAAGAATCTTACACGCTCTTGTTTCTTAAATAGGAAACAGTTAAATGATATAATCATTACTTTCAAAAAAATAGAAGGGTAATCATTAAAGATATAATTGGATCAAGAACAGGTAAGTTAATTAAGCCACTATTTTTTGAGGGTATAGCTCCACTATTTTTTGAGGGTATAGCTTGATGAACAGAAAAACTTTCATTTGTTACAGTTCAACTAGAAAGCTAAAGCATTTGATGTTGAATTTAGGATTTCAGCCCTTAAAATCATAACAAAATTTTGAAGCAGGGAAGCTAGTGGAAAGAAGCAGTTATTAGAGAACTAAAGAATGGAAAGAAACAGATAATAAAGAAGATAAAAGGAGGATGTCAAGCATGGTAGTCAAGTTAGCTCCATTCATCTACCCCAAGGGGATCTTCTTGACCTTCTGAAATTCTCTTAAACAGGAACATTCAACCCCTTTTTGTCCTGACTAAATCCCTGTTTGCTTTTCTAATATATTGAATGCTTGCTATTGCACATGCTATACTACATATGATGATTAATGAGAGATAAGAAACAAAAGGGATTGAGAGTAATTATTTGAGATTGAAATTTACATTTCAATTGGCTTAATGAAAATAAGGAAATGTTAGTTTTATTAGGTATAATCTAGTAACTGTGTAGTAAGATATAGCAATCTAATAAATTGATTGGAAATTAATAGAAAACATGAACAAAAGAACATTATCCTTTAATTCATTATGAATCATCTTGATTCACTTCAAACAAATGGGGGGTTTTGTTTTAGTTTCTCTTAAAATTCAGAAAGAATAAAATTTAGTTAAGATTTTCCATTCATTGTTTCCTTTTAATTATTTTACTAAAAAATAAGTAGAACATTTCAAATTGTCCACTTTATATTTATAAACGAAGTAAAATTAAAGTTAGTATTTTCGATAAAAAGAAATTTATAAAAAGTTAAGATTTTTTAAAAACATTTTTACTTTGATCTAATTAAAGTAAAACTTATTAATTTGAAAAAGACAAAGGAAAAATAAAGAGAAGAAACGACACCGTTTTGTTCTCATCATGAACTGAATTTTTTCTTCAGTGCAGCATTTGTTCCTCTTTCTCTCTTTCCAAATCTCCCTAAAACCCTCGAATGGGTTCTCTACTCAGAGCTTCCAAGGCTCTTAAACCTCCAAAATACTTATCTCCATTTTTTTCAACATTTAGAAGCAACAATGCATATGATAGTTTTGGCTTAACTCAAAGATTCTGCTCTCATTCTCGCCAAAACAGTAAAGAAACAGCTACCATAGATTTGAGTCAATACCCGACTGAAAAGATCAGAAACTTTTCAATTATAGCGCATGTTGATCATGGAAAATCTACTTTAGCTGATAGGCTTTTGGAGCTTACTGGAACCATTAAAAGAGGCCATGGTCAGCCTCAGTATCTTGACAAATTGCAGGTAAAAGTAGAAGGTTTTCTTTTTTTTAAAAAAAATTTCTTCAAGTGTGGTTTTATTGTTTCGTTTGAAACTTGAACTGGGCTCCTTTTAGATTTTTTGAAATGGTGCTTAATGGACAAATTGCAGTAAAAAACATGTCTCTTAGTGCGTTTTTCTTTGTTTAGATTGAGAACTAGGTGTTTTTTTTTTCAGATTTTTTATTGCTTTAAAATGGTGCTTTAAGTTGACAATTGGATGGAATGGTAAGATATTGGCATTGGTAATAGTTGGTTTACAGAGAAACTCCATTTCCATATAAACGCTGATGTGGTTCATAATGGGAAAAAAAGATTTTTTATTTAGTTTAGTTTTTTGTTTAATGGTATAAATATGATCAAGTTTTTGATGTTAGGTAGAGAGAGAAAGGGGAATAACTGTTAAAGCTCAAACAGCAACTATGTTCCACAAACACAAGTTCCATGGATCCAGTGTTGGTGATGCCAATGAACCATCAACTTTTCTGCTAAATCTAATTGACACGCCTGGTCATGTGGATTTTAGTTATGAAGTTTCAAGATCTCTGGCAGCTTGCCAAGGTGCTCTTTTGGTTGTTGACGCAGCCCAAGGTGTTCAAGCACAAACTGTGGCCAACTTTTATCTTGCTTTTGAATCTGACCTGACTATAATACCTATCATAAACAAAATTGACCAGCCAACTGCGGATCCTGATCGTGTCAAAGCTCAGTTAAAATCAATGTTTGATCTTGAGCCTACTGATGCCCTTTTAACATCTGCTAAAACAGGGCAGGGTCTTGAGCATGTCCTTCCAGCAGTCATAGAGAGGATCCCTCCCCCTCCTGGAAGCAGCAGTTCACCTTTGCGCATGCTTCTGTTGGATTCCTATTATGATGAGTATAAGGGTGTGATTTGCCATGTTGCAATTGTTGATGGTGCTTTGCGTAAAGGTGATAAGATTTCATCTGCAGCAACTGGTCAAGCTTATGACGTGTTGGATGTTGGGATCATGCATCCTGAACTAACTCCCACTGGCATCCTTCTAAGTGGACAAGTTGGATATGTGGTGACTGGAATGCGTTCCACAAGAGAGGCACGTGTCGGGGACACACTATATCACACTCGAACTA
Source organism: Theobroma cacao (assembly GCF_053813885.1). Classification (NCBI taxonomy): domain Eukaryota; kingdom Viridiplantae; phylum Streptophyta; class Magnoliopsida; order Malvales; family Malvaceae; genus Theobroma; species Theobroma cacao. The sequence goes on along the minus strand of NC_142642.1, from coordinate 21,222,741 downwards.
CCGTAGAGCCTCTTCCTGGTATATAATCAGGCTTTATTTCTTCTTTGTTGTTTGCAACACTGTACTCCCATAGCACATATAAAGCATAGCATAACACTGTACTTTTTTTTTATTGAAATTGACACCCCTTTTATATGTGCTTTGCTTCTAAATTGCAGGTTTCAAACCAGCAAAACATATGGTGTTTTCTGGTCTTTACCCTGCAGATGGATCTGATTTTGATGCACTTAACCATGCTATAGAGAGACTAACGTGCAACGATGCCAGTGTCTCTATCACTAAGGAGAGTAGCACAGCACTTGGACTGGGTTTTAGGTGTGCTATCTTATATTTTGACTTCGTCTCCTAGTACCAAAAGTCGAGTAGTTTTCTTCTACTACTGAATAATGGAGATTTTTATGTTGTTATAATGGGATAATTTGTGGTGTGTCCTGTGTTCCTCCTGCAGGTGTGGGTTCTTAGGCTTACTTCACATGGATGTTTTTCATCAAAGACTTGAACAGGTGATTTTTTTTCCATTTGGTCATTTTACCAAAATACTCTTGTTACTTTGCAAATCATAATATTTGTCTGTATTATGGATGTAGGAGTATGGAGCTCATGTCATTTCCACTGTTCCAACTGTTCCATATATTTTTGAGTATTCTGACGGAAGGTACATGTTATAGTGGCCTTTCTTAATTATTTATCTTTATTTGGAGAAAATCAGGCTTTGTGAAGTTACTTTTGACATGTTTTATATATCTTGATGTCTTGTGTAGCAAAGTAGAAGTTCAGAATCCTGCTGCATTGCCCTCAAATCCCAAGAAACGAGTTACAGCTTGTTGGGAGCCAACAGTAATAGCAACTATTATTATTCCTAGTGAGTAAGCTCTCATGCCCCTTTGCTATCCATTTTCTGCAGCATGCAAATGTTTTATTCTTTTAGGTCTTTCTTCTTACTTGTAGGTATGTGGGGCCTGTCATTACCCTTTGCTCTGAGCGGAGAGGCCAGCAACTGGAGTACTCATTCATTGACAGGTGATTTGTGCCATTGTGGTTTCTTTAACCTGCACTTTGCGGACTGATTAGTGGTAATCTTGGGGTAAAAAGTTTATATTTATCTCAGTTTTATGCAGAAAACTCTGCTGGCTGGTTCTTATGGTCGAGTTGATGAATGAAACATTAAAATACATGATGCAGAAATGCATGTCGTATAGTAGGACTTTGCTTTTCACCATGATTCTGAATCTTTCTTTTGTCGTTGTCATTATCAATTTAGCAAGTTAGATTTTCCGTAGAACATTAGTCTGAGGTCCAGTTGTGGGCATTTTTGTTAATTAGAGTCAAAACTGTAATTTCTATGTCCACAAAATACCATGTGATAAACTGTTCCATAGTTATGCACAGTCTGTGTTTTGATGCAGTCAACGAGCTTTCATGAAGTATCAGCTACCCTTGAGGGAAATTGTTGTCGACTTTTACAATGAGTTGAAGAGTATTACATCTGGATATGCCTCCTTTGATTATGAGGATTCAAAGTAAGCTCCTTTTGCTCCCTCTCTCTCTCTCTCTCACACACACACACACAGACACATACACACATGCACACACCCTGATGGATGGGTGCAGGGCCCAGCATGGTAGGTGCTGATGCATATAAAGGCTGCAATATGTTATTTAATTTCTATAATAATGCTTTGATAAGTAAGTGGTTTAACATATTAAAAAAACTGGTTTCAACAAGGTGGAATTCCTGATTTACTGGGATTGCTACCAATGCATAAGGCCATTTGATCTGGCCCCAGTTTTCATCAAGTCCTACGGTGAAGTGCTAGTCTTCTGGCATTTTATAAACTTACTCCTGATTAATCATTCAATGTCCTTCAATGTCACAGGAAACCTTCCCTAATGTCGTTTATGAGTGCCTCCACAAAGTAGATCTTCTTACTGCATTTTATTGACTCATCTTATTGGAGTTCATTACAGATACCAACAATCTGATTTGGTGAAACTTGATATCCTCCTAAATGGACAGCCAGTTGATGCCATGGCCACAATTGTTCACAATTTGAAGGCACAACGTGTTGGTCGTGAACTGGTGGACAAGCTAAAAAAATTCATTGACAGGTCTGTTAATTTAAGTCTAATTTGAACTTCATATGAATAAGAATATAAGATTATAGTTGACTTAGATGATCCAATTCTGATCAGGCAAATGTTTGAGATAACCATACAAGCTGCAATTGGATCAAAGGTTATTGCAAGGGAGACGTAAGTAACGTGCCTTTCCTTCTTATATTTCTTTACGATACCTGAAAAGGTTAACTACTCTGTAATGTTCAGTGCTTAGCTAAGACTTTCTGTGCTGGATTCAGAATCTCAGCAATGAGAAAGAATGTCCTTGCAAAGTGTTATGGTGGGGATGTTACTCGAAAGAGGAAGCTTCTGGAGAAACAAAAAGAAGGAAAGAAGCGAATGAAGCGAGTTGGTTCTGTTGATATACCTCAAGAAGCTTTTCATCAACTACTGAAGGTTTCATAGTCTATACCATGTCATTAAGGATGCTGGTAAGTTCCATTGTATTTAGTTACTTGGGAAAATTTGACACAAATGCTGTAGTACTTGTACCTTCTTCTGCCAATGGTAGTTAAGATTCTTTTGTCTGTGGTTTTCTGGTAATTAAACTTGTCATATCAATGAAAGGGATTTTTTCCTTTGAACCTCATTTGTTGATACTTTGACAGAGAGGGGATGTAAATTGTTTTTGATAGTTGAAGCTTCTACCTAAGTTAAGCCCCAGCCACTTAAACAAAACAACTTCATGTAGGAATTTGATGCATGCATGTATAACTGAAGTAAGCCTTTAATTCATCTTTTTTCAGGATTTTAGCTATAAAGAAAAGTTCACAGCATACACTATTGTGAGCATACCTGGTAGCAGAAGCTGTTGGAAAATCTGAAGCAGTAAAGAAAGGATTAGCTCTTTTGCCCTTTATGCCTTGGAATAAACTGCACTAGTTTTTTGGATAGGGATCATATTTATATCCATTAACCTTATTTGTATAACATTTTTCATCTTGAAGAGGATGTTTTAATAGCAAAATAAGATTATATTAATGGTTAGGATGTCATAGTGATTTTGTTGGTTATAAGACTCCATTTATATTCTTTTTGATGGGAAAAGGTCTCCATATTATTGTTTGTTAGAATTCCTTCATTTGCTGAATAAGTCGTTGCATTGTTAAATATTGTTTATTTTGCTTGAGAGATTTCATATGAAATCATTCCAAAATATAAAATTTAACGACATTAGAAGACAATCGTTGACATTGCCATAAGATTGTACGAGGAACAGGGGTGACAACTGAGCGACAGACATAACACTCTGTTACTTTGGATAATAATCATAAGAGAATTAAGGGAGCTGGGACGAAGCCCAAGTGCGAGGGATGAGATGTCCTGAACTCTTTTAATTGTTTATAGCATATTTAAACAACACTCTGGATTTTTTTTTAGTTAATTCATGATATGTATATTGATAACAATGAAACAATATTGCAACAGGAAAATTACATTGATTATATTATAATCCTCAGACCACAAGTTTTTCTTAGAAAATTGCTATTATCGCAGAGTGATCTTGTCTTACCCTCCTCCCTTTGGAAAACATATTTCAAAGCCTCTAATGAAATAAACTTATCTTTTACGTGGAAGAACAGAAGCTAAAGTCCACTGATTGCGTTGACCCGCCAACCTAGCACTATCAGAATCGTCTTAGAAATTAGTTCTTGCTGAATCATTGGTGGCATCCATGCTTTTAAGTCAAGAATCCCGTCCCTGAGCTCTTTCCTTCGGATTATAGCTTCCCGAAATTGTATCATTTCAAAGCAGCTTAATAATGGAGATTCAAACCAGTCAAGTCGATAATGTCCCTGCCACCAGAGGTATTTATATATATATATATATTAATCACCCTGTTTCTTTGTTATTAAAACTTGAGCCTGTTTTTGGCATTCTTCTGAGATGATGCTCTGGGGTTTTATTTTTATGTTTGGTATTTTGCTTTGGTTTCTTATATGGATATGATCCTGAAACGGCCCTTTACAAGGCTCTATGGCATGCATGTGCCGGTCCTTTGGTCGCGGTTCCTATTGAAGGAGAACGTGTCTTCTACTTTCCTCAAGGACACTTAGAACAGGTTTGTTTGAAGCTTCTGCTGTTTCGCTTTTTGTTGGCTTTAGTAATTGATACTAAATTTGACTGCCTCGTTATAAGGAAAGCCCTGCTGTTTTTCTAGCCTGTTAGATTTCAAGAGGCTTTGATCATCTTGTATCTAATACCTTTCTCTTTTTCTTTCCGTTTATGTTCCTAATTCTTGGTTTATTTTTTGTTTCCATATTATGAGTGAATTTTTTTCTTGCATCAGGTTGAGGCGTCTACTAATCAGGTAATTGACCTGCCAAGGAATGATCTTCCATGGAAGATCCTTTGCCGTGTGATTAACATCCAATTAAAGGTAGAGTTTTGACTTTTGAGTATGTTTTATTTCAATTTTGTCTGTGTTCTGGTTTTACAAATTGCTTTACTGTGAATTATAGGCTGAAGCAGATACTGATGAGGTGTTTGCACAAGTAACTGTACTTCCTGAGCCAAACTTCAGTCTGGTGTCATTTTCTCTCCGTCGTTTTGCTTTACATTAGGGAATTGATGTAGAGTTGATAGCCAAACAGTTTCGTATCCTCCATCTACTAATTCCAGCAAGATGAGAATGGTGCAGAAATGGAGCCTCCCCTTCCTCCACTGCCAGAGTTGCTAGAACATTCCTTTTGTAAAACCCTGACTCCCTCGGATACAAACATCCATGGTGGATTTTCAGTGTTCAATCGTCATGCAGATGCATGTTTCCCACCTTTGGTTCGTGTTGATCTTCCAGGAATGTGCAATTTTGTTTTATGTCTCAGAAATTTAGATGTAAACTATTTTGAGCTTCTTGTTTCACAGGACATGTCGAGGCAACCTCCGAAACAGGAGTTAGTTGCCAGGGATTTGCACGGGAATGAGTGGCGTTTTGAGCACGTCTTCAAGGGTAATAATATAAACCTGAACAACGAGCTTTTATATTTCATATTTGATTCACATGAAGATTGGGATGCCAGGTCAACCACGAAGGCACTTGCTTATAAGAGGTTGGAGGGATTTTTGAGCTCCAAGAGGCCTGTTGCCGGAGATGCGTTTGTCTTTCTAAGGTTGGCCTTCTCTATATACAAAGTTATAATGACATTTGGTTGTTTTATACTTGGTTCTTTGTTTCAACGTTGGGGCCGGTTAATACATAAAAAAATTGACATGTAATACCAGAGGTGGGAATGGACAACTACGTGTTGGTTTACGACGAGCTCTGAGGCCACAGGGCAACGTTCCTTCTATAATAAATTCAAGTCCTGGCATGTTTGATGAAGTGCTTTCTGCTGCATGGGAGGCCTTCACAAGAAGAACCTTATTCACGATATCTTACAAACCAAGGTTTCTTGGTGGTTTATTTTATTGAATTTTATTTTGTTTTTCTGATTCTTTACTGTAGATATTCTTGTGAATTTTGGATATCAGGACAAGCCCAGCAGAGTTTGTTGTTCCAGTTGATCAATACATGGAGTCGATGAGGAGGCATTACACCATAGGGATGAGGTTCCAAATGAGGTTTGAAAGTGAAGAAGCTCCAGAGCATAGGTATGGCATGTTTCCTTTTATAAGGATGATGCTATTAATTAATAATTTTATAGCTACATTATAGTTAAAAGAATAGTACTATTAATGCTTAGATGTTCTCTCTTACATTATAACTAAGTAAATATACTGGCAACCGAAATTTGGTAGGTTTAGTGGTGCCATAGTTGGAATTGAAGATGCTGATCCCATAAAGTGGCCAGGTTCCAAGTGGAGATGCCTCAAGGTATTTTTTATGCATCAGTGTGTGTTGAAGAGTTTATCTGACATGCTAAAACAAATAATAGTGTGTGTTCAAGTTAAATGGAATGGTAAAACAATCTTGTAATTTTCTTTTTAGGTGAGATGGGATCAAAATGGAACTCCTAGCACACCTCGTGCAGGACGAGTTTCACCTTGGAAAGTAGAACGCTTTAAATCCTCTTCCAATGCCCTCATAGCTTGGAAGAAAATTCGGTGCCATCATCCCCTGATCCTTCTGTTAGCACAAAGGAAGGTTGAATGGTCTTATATATCTGGTCAATACATATTTATAAGAGAAAATTGTGAAAAATAACCATCATGATAAGACAATTTCATGAATAACTATCAATATAAATTTAATTGTTTTTAACCAAAGTTAGACGTGAGTTGACAAAAATACCCTTAAAGACATTTCAAATAAATTAAGTCATTCATCACAATTTCTCTCCCATTTTTGTTTGTGCTTTCGATTTCTTTCTCTCACCATCTAGCTCTCTCTAATTTTGTTGATTTCTTTCTTCGACATCCGTCTACTGTGCTCTTGATTTCTCTCTCGTGCTTTCAGGACGTCAAGCGATGGTTTTGATGTGCTTAGGATAGGTGGCTGTTTAGAGAATTTGATTTTTACGTGTTTTTGATGAAACTAAAATAGTAGAAATAATCACAGATATTTGCAATAGCATTTAATTGGATCAATTCGGGGTCTAGACACCAATAAATTCAAGAATTTGAAATTTATAAACCTAGAGTTTCAAAGGGATTTTTTTTTAATTTTTAATTGAAACAGGTGTTTTAAATAAGGAAAATTGTGTTTTGATTCATAAAAACATGTTAGAAACACTTCAGTTGGTGCCAAATCGTTAAAAAAAAAAATGAAGAGAGTTGAAAGGATTTGAAGTTATGATTTGCAAGTAACAACACTTTAGGCATTAAATTGTAACAAAAATTTTCTAAACATGGTTGTAACAACAATATTTTTTCAACATAGCGTCTAACATGTTTTTATCCATAGCGAATAACAACAATATTTTTTTTTAACGTGGCGTGTAACAATCTTTTTTAATCACGACGTGTAACATATTTTTGTACATAGTATGTAACAATAATATTTTGTTTTCAACATAGTGTGTAACAATATTTTTTAACCATGGTGTGTAACATGTTTTTGTACATGACGTATAATAATAATATTTTTTCAACATAGTGTATAACATCATGTGTACTTGAATATGAGGAGATTTCATTAAGAATAATTTTATCCAACTTCACTAAATAGTTAAAATTATAAAAAGTACTATTTTCAAAAACATTTTATCTTTGAGTGTTATTGTCTAAAATGCCCTTGTTTATAACTCATCTTTACATAGTAATTCAACCAACTTACTCCCATTTGTTGTACGCATTTACAATTGAAATTATTGCACCTTAATACTTTAATATTTTAATACGTAAATGTCATAATAATAATAATAATAATAATAAATTTGTAGATCTTGATTTGATCAATCCCCAATTAGTTAACATTTCGAGCATAATGACATGAATAATCACTAATGTTTTAGCTTTTTCCATTTCATTAAGCTTAAATTTGTCTTAGTTGGATCACAAATTTTTTTTAAATATAGCAAATGTGATCACAATAAGTGATTCCATTCAAATAAATGACAAAAATAATGATATAAATATAATATGTAATTGCTTCAACAAGGACATGATTTAAAAAAGCCATGTGAACTTTTGTAACTCATTTTTTTCTTCTCTTTTTCATTTTTTTATTTGTAAGAATGGAGAATCTATAAAAATAATGATGAAAATTCAAAAAAAAGGAAAAAAATTAAAAAATTAAAAAAAGAGGAAAACACTTTCAATAAAAATTTTAAATGACTTCTCTACTTAAAATGGTTACTATGATGTCATTTTGTCATTTATTTGAATACAGTGTATTAAGATGATCGTATTAAATACAATTTATAAAAAGAATTCAATAGTCAAATTGAGACAAATTGAAGTTTGGTGAGGAATGTAGGAAAGAGTATTAGTGTTTTTTTTAAGTAAGCTTTTATTATTGGATCACTATAATTCACATTTTGGATTTTAACATCAAGTTAAGATTACAAAAAAAAAAGGAATTATAATTTTTTATGAATTAACTTATTAAACCATAAATTATCATATTAAAGTTCAATAGTTTTATAATTTACTATCATATCTCTTGTAAGCAAAAGAAAATAACAAATAGAGATGTGCTTGATGTGAAATTTTTAATCCACTTATAAATATTTAAGGCAGTCATTGAGCAACTTCTGGAGGCATCATTTCGTAATAAACTTTAATTAAATCATTAATTTTAAAAAAAGTTTACTAATATATATTAAATTAAAACTTAACTTCCATAAAATGTATACAAGAATTAACTTTGATTGATTAATAAGAAAAATGTCACATCCTATTTCTTGGAGGAATTGTGATCGGCGCATGGACCCAAATGAGTATAACCCATTAGGCTCAAGGAAGCCTCTTATCATAACATCTTCAAGCATTCATCATTACATGTGGAAGCATCATATAACATCCATTAACATATGTAATCATCATACATACATTCATAAAACTCATTGTACAATTAAGAAACTTCTTCAAGCATTTGGTATACATATATATATTTGAAAAAGTGGCACTATCATAGAGCACATTAACATTAACTGTCAACAACACCCTCGGGTGTCCATGTATGCTCTTGAACTATCATCATAATCTCATACATAACATTTTCAATATAGAATGCCCAACATGGTGACATTAACATTAATATGTTCATAGTTTGTAAACACAAACATAAAGTAAAAAGCTGACTCGTTAGTGGAATGTGATCAACCCTCAAGGCATCAAGTAATTGCTAGACACTTACCAAAGGATAAAGACCGAACACTAGTATCCGCAACACTGGCTGTTATCAGACGCTATCACTAATTTGTAACAAAATAAATGGGGAAAATAATGTGTGAGTCACAAAGACTCCGTGAGTGGATACAAGATAGGGACAAGCTAGGGGATAAGAGTTTTTTTGTAAACATGCACTTGTAATCTTGATAACTCTATTATATAAAGTTATTTTTAACACATTTTGGGAACTTTAGTAGGTAGACCTTTGAGTTTTAGGTTCATATTTGAGCATTGTAGTTATTTTTCTAAGTTAAGTTCGATTACATATTGAATAGTTAAATTAGTTGGTGTTAGTTTAATTTCACTTTATTTTTGTTTAATTTACTTTAAGAAGAGTTAATGTCGATTTCTTTCATGGTTATATGCAGGATATGTGATGAGCAAGGTGAAATTGAGTTATGATAGCACAAGTATGGTGAAGGTGTCACTCATACATGTTGTAGTAATTTGAAGATAACTTGAGCTGCACAAATTCAATTGATGTGATTTTTCATTCATTGGAAATAAAGAAAATGGGCTACAACTTTCATGTTTACCACTTTGCCCAGTTTATAACAAATCGAGGTGAAAAACATGTTCAAAGTTTATACATAGATGCAGTTTTGCATTTCATGCAGCATGGTGAGACCGTCGCGATGCTAAAGAATCATGGCTGTAGTGTTGAAAGTGAGACCACTACAGCGTCAAAGAACTATGGCTGTGACGCTTAGCATCATGAGGGCATCATACAAAAATCTGAGAGCAAGGCACTGCGGCGTTGAAGAAGTAGCGCCCTGGTGCTACCAAGGAAGACCTTGGTGCCGCGACGCTTGAAAGTTATGGTCGTGACACTAACCCGATTTTCAAAATTAAACTTTTGATGAAAAATTGGAAAATAGGGCACATTTGCACATATTTAAGAGCCTTTTTGAGAGCATTTAGAGGAAGACGACAATAATTTTTTCGGAGAATTGGAGCTATGAATCAAGCAAGAATTTAAGAGCAATTGATAGAGTTTCAAGATTTACTTGGATTCAACATTAGTTTCTTTCTCTCTTGTATGTTATTCTTATCTTTTTGTTTTGAATTCATGGCTAAATTTATTTGGATATTGTTTTTATTAGATATTATGAGTTAAATTATTTTTTTAGGATTGTGGTGAATTTCAACATGTAGTTTGAATATTTGTTTCTCTTTTATTTACTATGAATGGGTAAAGTTTTGCTTATTCAAATATGTTCTTAATGCTTTTGATTGCTTAGTCAACTATTAATTGATTTGTGAATTTAATTGAGACTCGATAGCAAGTTTTAGATTGGACTAAGGCTTGAATAGCGTATGTTCACATCACTTAGGTTATCTGATTTATGATTCAGGAGGATATACACCAATTGCCATACATAGCCAAATTAGAACACTAGCTTAATGAACCTTATTTAATTAATTACTATAAACATACAATGACCCAATTAAGCTAGGTATTTGTGCAAGCATCTCGACAGAGACTTGTACATAGCTTTGGATTCTAGGTTAGTAAAACTACCCATGAATGTAAATAATAAGAAAAGCTGGTATCAAATGAAGTGTTGAATGAACCCATAATCTAAGGTTTTGGTCTATTGCCTTTTCCAAGTAATTTTAATTTATGTTAGTTAACTTAGTGCTTGTTTTAATTTTGTTTCAATTAATTTTTAAAAAATTTAACTACTTAAATAAGATTAATTTTGTCATAAATTTTAGTACTTAGTAAAGATTAAGGAACAAATCTTCGTGGGAACGATACTCTATTTGATCACTATATTTGTCACGACCCGGAACTCCCCATCAAGCCCGTAACAACCTTCGCGAAGCCTCGACAAACATTCTTCACCCCGAATGTCGATCGAAACCTCGCAAGGCTCTCGTATAAGCTTTCGCACTTCCCCGGTGAGCAATAGTTATCAAATAATCAAAATAAGAAGGATTACAAATCATTTCCAAATCATAACATAACAATTTTTTTTTGCTCACAGGGGCATTTTCGTCATTTTATTTTTTTTCGAAAATCTCAACACTTGCTAAAAATGTAGTAGGTAAGCAGAAAATATATATTTAATGATTTAAAAAAAAATTAAGTATCTAAAACGTTCATTTGAAGTGAAAATTTGACCATTTGAATATAATAAAAATATTCAATAAAATAAACTATTTTCTTGTAAAATAATTTTGAAAAAACTATCGATACATAATTCTTATAGCGTAAAAGATAATTATATTCATATATACTATAAGCAAATAACCAAAGCATAAAATTTCTTTTACAGTGACACGTGGGCCCACATCTATCCAAAATGCATCGGAAGCTGGAAACCTATAGCTTTTACCGATTCGAGTCCAAATGAAGGTCCTTGTCAAAGTCAGCTAACTATGGAATTCCCCGAGCCTGAAATGTGAGGAAATGAGGGTGGTGAGATTATAAAATCCCAGTGAGTAAATAGATACCATCTAAACTATCTAAAGTCGAGTAAATGGAGACAATTAAAATAAATCATCATACTGTAATTTCATTACCTTTCAACTCATTTCAATCAAATAAAATCAATCCATAAAAATCGAGTAATCAACTTGGCTTATGAATTTCTTAAAACTTTGGCTCGTGCCAAAACTCATACTCGGTGATACCATGCGCAGGGCATCCAACCGAGTCCGTCAAGACTGTTAAAATTTCGTATACACTTAAAATATATTTTTAGTTTGAGAAAATACAGCCGTTCCTTGGCGTTGGCTGAGTTCCTCTTCACGTGGTGGTTTGGCGTGAAGTGAACCCTAAGCTTTACCTCAGGAGATACCCTACGCGCCTCTCCGTTCGAGGTAATAATATAATGGAGTTTACCGTGCCCCTCTAATAGGCTGGTCCACGGAACCCCCTTTGCAGTAAATAATTAATATATAATCCACCAATCAATAAAATTCATTCTAGCATGACATGGCAATTTATCGTAACCTAGCCTCTCAAGGCTAAATACACAGTATAAATAATTCTAACACCAAAATTAGTTTAGCCATTTATGCTCATTTATTGTCATAAGCCATTCAATTCAAAACCATAAATTTGCAACATAAGCAGGCAGTCTCCAATTACTCTATTTTCAAAACCAATATTCGATTTTCCAGAAAATTTATAAAATCATTTTATAAAATTACAATTTCTCTTAAAACATAGCAATTTACCATTTAAACCCATTTTTCATAAAATCACACAGTTGTATAAAACTACTCTAGATAATTAAGACGATAATAAGTTCACTCACAGTTCTAGGAGTCGATGTACTCCTAATCCTAGTCTCCAAGCACAATTTCTGTACTTTTACCAGTGTACTTTGCTCACCACCTATCCACAATGTACAATACATAATTCATCACATCAATGCTTGACCATTATAAAATCAATTCAGGCTCGGTATATATGCATGATAGGATATACAACTTATCCGACTACCGTTTAAATGCGGTGTTGACTTAATTCGGCCTATTATCTCCAATTTAACTCCAAATCAATTCTTCTCACTTTCTACACTCCAATTATAACTAAATTACCTCTATGATTGTGAATGAGATTCAATTTATCAGTCTCGGTAGTAAATTACGAAAATACCCCTAGTGGGTAAAAATCGTATTTTTGCTCCGAAAATTTCCATTATTTTTCTAGGCTCATAATTCATCATTTCTTAACCAATTCTCCTAAATGAAAATAAAATTTATCCTCACTCAACACATGATAAATTTGGCCATTAATGATTGTGGGAGAAAATAAATTCTTTTCTTGTTGTTTTGTTTCTAAATATGCTAAACTAACTTAAATCACTAACATAACTTAAAATCAAATTAATCTAACAAGTTTCTCTCTCCTAACCCATTTTTTCAGAATTGAATTCATCATGAAAACATGTAATTTAATCATGAAAAATAAAGAGAAATGCTTGGGAATAAGAAGACTCAAGCTTAATAGAAAAATCTCACTTTTTTCACTTAATTTCCTTGAAAATTCACACTTTTTCTTTGATTTTCTCTCTCTAGGGTTTTGTTTTTATTTTCTCTCTCTTCTTGCTGGTTTGGCCGGCCATGGGGTGGAAGATGAGCTGATTTTTGTGCCTTTTAAAAAGAAAAATAATAAATTAATAAAGGCATGACACGTGGCATCATGTCATTGGCCCGTTTTTAAAATTTTAAAATTTTAATCCTTTTTATCTCCACCACACAATTAGTCAATGGTCAAAATGAGGATAAAGGAAGACCATGTGCTGGAAAAATGTCCTGGTGGTGGAAAATTACAATTTTGCCCCTGGGGTGGCAAAATTACCATTTTACCCTTTTTCTCTAAATTATACCGAAATTAAAATTTTTCACTTCTAAACCTCAAATCTTACTCCAATAAGTCAAATTATACTCTAATAAGTCAAATGGGGTCAAAAAAAAATCTTTTCTAAAATTCCCATTTTGTCCCCAGGTGGCAAATTACCATTTTGCCCATAGATAGCGAGAATTCCGGTTTGACTCCAAATTGATCCTCGAACTTCGAATCACCATATTAAACCATTCTGGGACTTTAAAATTCTTAATTTCATTGTAAATTTTCTATTTGATCTAGTTCGAGGCTTAAATCAACTTTATTGTACCTCTAGGTACAGTACCGACTTTTGTAAATTTTTCGGGACTCTCCTAACATGCAAACATGCTATCCATCACATGTATGTCATGATAAATATTTTTATAGAGTCGGGCTTGTCATCTTCTCCCCCACTTGGATCAACCATATGATCCTTCTTCTTGATTAACTTCGACATTCGGCTAAATATTAATATTTTAATATTATTTTATTAATAAAATATTATTTTATTCTAAAAATTTTATCTTGTCTCCTTGGTACCCAAAATACCTTATTATGCCTCACTTGACTTCCAAATCTCCTTTTTTTCTTACAAATTCTCCTCTGATAAAATTATTATTATTTTCTCACTTACGAAATATTTTATCCTAAACTACTCCTTTCATCTTTTATCACTTCTAAACATTTTAATTGACCTCAATTTGCATTCAATCAACTTTATTTATCACCATATCAAAGTATGGGGTATTTCAATCTCCCCCACTTAAATAGAATTCGTCCTCGAATTCCCGTCGATGTTGCGTTATCAATCTCCTTCTATGATCCTACTCCTTGTTCCTTCTATGGGGACATTCAATTTATTTACCTCATTCACCTTCAGTTCAATTAAATGCTTTATTTATGGCAATTATCATCTTTTGGAACTGGATCAGTAATACTTTTCATAACCATGATCTCTTATATCAAGACACTAAGCATGCCTTTATCACCATTATTAAATTTGAACTATAACTTCACCTCAATTATACTGATTTCGATCACATATCATACTTACTTATGTATACCTAATCATCATTTTATTAATTCGCTTCGTACCAAATTTCTCAACCTTGATTCATCCATCTTATACTGGTCCATACCCTTCCGTTAATAGAGTTCCATTAAGAACTGAAACAATCCAAGGTTTACCTTCAAAGTCATTCATAACTTTAATCGTTCATTACATGTCCGTTAACACTTTAGCTCACTAACCTCTCTGGACACTATTTCAAAATCTCCCAATTACCGAAAACCATTCTTCACTTCAGTTAGTAAAATTATCAATTTCATATATACATATATACATGCATTTTCAAATGTCAACATCTCTCTTTATATATAGGACTCCATGTGTTCACATGCCTTGGACTACATTCCCCCTTTATTCATCCGTATCCCAATCCTAGTTTCAATATAATAATTCTTATAGTGCATGTCAACCTTCTTATTATACTTGTATATAACTTCATATCATTCATATCATTTCCAACCATATGTTTGAGTTTCCTTATACTATATATCATTCATCACAATGTCATCTCCATTGAATTATAATCTATTATGCGTGTATGCTTTATAATCTTATTGATGCCTCAAAGATTTATCTCAAGTTGATCATTGCATCTCATGCAATACCACAATTCCTAAGAGTCATCCTTTTTGTCCTTAATCATCTTTCATGCCTCTATATTACCTTGTATCTTTCTTGCATTACGATATTGATTTGTCACTTAAGACTCAAACCCATTTGAATCATGTATGCCTTAAGCATTTTCGAATTCCAATTTCCATAATATATTAGGAAAGTTTCATTATCTGACTTCATTTTCAAGGTCAACTTCTATCATCCTTTGTTCCACTCCTTCATATGAACATAACATCATTCTTCCTTAACTAATTTATAAATTCTACTTGAAATTGTAAAACTTAAAACTAGATTCTCCTCAAGTATTTTTCAATATTAATACTAATATCACTCTCAGCTTACAGCTTCCTTTTTATAATCACATAACTTAGTGCTTGCTTTAACGAGATCCAGAGCAAAACTTCTCTTGAGTATTTCCTTGGGAATATCTATCTTAAACTTATGTCTCACAGCATGTGATCCCTTAACTTGTGATTTAGCCGTTAGGCTTCTCAGCAAGTTTTAAAAATTTTACATTTCATACTTGCTGTGTATGATTAGAATCTCTTCTCAAAGATGTTTATGTATTCCTAAAACACTTACTCTTAAAGATATATAAATACGTACTTATCCATTCAATCCCTAACTCATCTTCATAGGTTTCTAGGGTGTCACACAATTAGCCTCATGTTGTTCCTAACTCTTGTCATTTTATTGTATCAATACAGATATTACAAATTCTCGTAATGATATTCTATATAAACTGATTTTTTGTACCAGTCTCGTAATTCTTCCTTCACACTTTCATTACTTGGTATCTCATCCCAATATAGTCATCTCAAGAATCTTTCAAATTTTTTTCTTTTAATTATATGCCTATATACAAGGCAATAAAGAAGTTTTTCAATTCATTTGGGTAAACATTCTCCAGAATATTTAAGACTTCCAGATAACAAAACACAATGACCAACAACCAAAATTCAATTTGTAAGCTCATTATTGTGTCACTCCCATCTTACTCATGCATCATAAGCATGAAGTATTCGGAGCATTACAGCGTTGAACAGTCAATGTTGAAGTACTGTAGCTATTAGAAATTTTCTCATCAAAGCTATTTGTTTGCATTCAAAGTCACCACATCAATCATTCTCAACCAGTGGTTTCCCTTTTAGATATATATCATGAGTTCCATAAGTATAGGTACCTTCTATTTTCTTGTCATACACACTAAGCCAGATTAATACTTTCATCTCATGTCATCTTTTGACGTTTATCAACATTCATAAAATTCCACCTCAAAACATCCTTTCCATACAGTGTAATAAATTCATGATAAATATACCACTCCACACATAAGTTGCTTACTATCTACAACTTTCCTCAAATTTATTGTCATCCCTATCCCATTTATCTTCCTTGTCTTATACTCCAATAATTTTATTGACTTTTGGTATAATTAACTACGAAAACAGGTCAGCTTTCTCCTCACTTTATTCTCGCAATCCTTACTGAATCAAAATTTAATATTCTCCATATTCCATAATTTAACGTCATTGGGTTATATTTGGCCCAACTATTGCCTCATAGTGTCATAACATCACTGAATAATCCCTTTCATGCTTAAATTACAATCATAAACTTAATCACATTATCCATTCCGAATGTCATTTATAACCTTATTGCTTCCTTCTATAACCTTCTTCAATAATTATATTACCAATTTATCCCTATCATACTAAAGATTCCCATATACTTTCAGTTACTTAAACAGCCATTTTATAATACATTCTAGTCCTATACTTTAAAAGCCAAACTATTTTTAATTCTTTGTACAGATGATTATTATCTCTTTTACACAACATCTACTTAGAGTTAAGGTAGTGTAAAATCTTACGAAAATATTACATGTCCTTGGGATCATCATTTTAATCTGATCTTATCGGAAGATTCTACTTCGAGTCCTTCTGAAGATTTTCTTCTGGGTTTTCCTCCTCCTGAGATTTTTTTTTCCTTTGCTCCTCAATCCAGGCTTGTTGTATTCTCCTACATTCCTCATCACTTATCGGTGCAGCATTTCTTCCACAACCGGGAGGAAAATGTCGTACAACGTTCACCCCCTTCTTAAGACGAATATCTCCCCTTGCAATTGCCTTCCTCGTATGTTCTCTATGGTACTCTTCGGATTGTTTCAAAAGGAAATCTTGTTCAATTTTTGGTGTATTGGAGCTACTCTCACTTTCAAAATTCTCGCTACTCTCGAAGCTCCCCTTATTATGAACCAATTTTGATAAGTTCTTAGGAATTCGAGACGGACCACCTTCCGAATCACCTAGATCAGGGTGCCATTTGCTTCTAGCCGTAGAATCTAGAGATCCCTCGCTATCACTATGAGAGGTATCGAGACTATTACCTCTTCTAGACATGGTGTGTATGTCACCAGTGCACCTCAAAACCTATATGCAATCAAATAGTAATTGTTTAATTATTTATGCATCTCAAAAGTAGGTAGATTTCTATATGTAGATACATATATTCTATTCAATCTAACCTAACTTAACTTAACTTAACTGGACTTGGGGCCACGCAGTGTCAGTGTGGATTTCTTAAAACAACCTTAAAATCAAAAACTTTAAAATCCAAAGCTTTAAAATCAAAATATCTGATCTTTAAACCATGCTCTGATACCAATCTAAATTGTCACGACCCGGAACTCCTCATCGAGCCTGTGACAACCGCCGCGAAGCCTCGACAAACATTCTTCACCTCGAATGTGGATCGAAACCTCGCAAGACTCTCGTATCAGCTTTCGCACTTCCCTAGTGAGCAATAGTTATCAAATAATCAAAATAAGAAGGATTACAAATCATTTCCAAATCATAACATAACAAATTTTTTTTTGCTCACAGGGGCATTTTCATCATTTTATTTTTTTCAAAAATCTCAAAACTTGCTAAAAATGTAGTAGGTAAGCAGAAAATATATATTTAATGATTTAAAAAAAATTAAGTATCTAAAACGTTCATTTGAAGTGAAAATTTGACCATTTGAATATAATAAAAATATTCAATAAAATAAACTATTTTCTTGTAAAATTATTTTCATAAAACTATCGGTACATAATTCTTATAACGTAAAAGATAATTATATTCATATATACTATAAGCAAATAACCAAAGCATAAAGATTCTTTTACAGTGACACGTGGGCCCACATCTATCCAAAATGCATCGAAAGCTGGAAACCTACAGTTTTTACCGATTCGAGTCCAAATGAAGGTCCTTGTCAAAGTCAACTAACTATGGAATTCCCCGAGCCTGAAATGTGAGGAAATGAGGGTGGTGAGATTATAAAATCCCAGTGAGTAAATAGATACCATCTAAACTATCTAAAGTCGAGTAAATGGAGACAATTAAAATAAATCATCATACTGTAATTTCATTACCTTTCAACTCATTTCAACCAAATAAAATCAATCCATAAAAATCGAGTAATCAACTTGGCTTATGAATTTCTTGAAACTTTGGCTCGTGCCAAAACTCATACTCGGTGATACCTTATGCAGGGCATCCAACCGAGTCCGCCAAGGCTGTTAAAATTTCGTATACACTTAAAATATATTTTTAGTTTGAGAAAATACAGCCGTTCCTTGGCGTTGGCTGAGTTCCTCTTCACGTGGTGGTTTGGCGTGAAGTGAACCCTAAGCTTTACCCTAGGAGATACTCTACGCGCCTCTCCGTTCGAGGTAATAATATAATGGAGTTTACAGTGCCCCTCTAATAGGCTGGTCCACGGAACCCCTTCTGCAGTAAATAATTAATATATAATCCATCAATCAATAAAATTCATTCTAGCATGACATGACAATTTATCGCAACCTAGCCTCTCAAGGCTAAATACACAGTATAAATAATTCTAATACCAAAATTAGTTTAGCCATTCATGCTCATTTATTGCCATAAGCCATTCAATTCAAAACCACAAATTTGCAACACAAGCAGACAGTCTCCAATTACTCTATTTTCAAAACCAATATTCGATTTTCCAGAAAATTTATAAAATCATTTTATAAAATTACAATTTCTCTTAAAAAATAGCAATTTACCATTTAAACCCATTTTTCATAAAATCATACAGTTGTATAAAACTACTCTAGATAATTAAGACGATAATAAGTTCACTCACAGTTCTAGGAGTCGATGTACTCCTAATCCCAGTCTCCAAGCACAATTTCTGTACTTTTACCATTGTACTTTGCTCACCACCTATCCACAATGTACAATACATAATTCATCACATCAATGCTTGACCATTATAAAATCAATTCAGGCTCGGCATATATGCATGATAGGATATACAACTTATCCGACTACCGCTTAAATGCGGTGTTGACCTAATTCGGCCTATTATCTCCAATTTAACTCCAAATCAATTCTTCTCACTTTCTACACTCCAATTATAACTAAATTACCTCCATGATTGTGAATGAGATTCAATTTATTAGTCTCGATAGCAAATTACGAAAATACCCCTAGTGGGTAAAAATCGTATTTTTGCTCCGAAAATTTCCATTATTTTTCTAGGCTCATAATTCATCATTTCTTAACCAATTCTCCTAAAATGAAAATAAAATTTATCCTCACTCAACACATGATAAGTTTGGCCATTAATGATTGTGGGAGAAAATAAATTCTTTTCTTGTTGTTTTGTTTCTAAATATGCTAAACTAACTTAAAACACTAACATAACTTAAAATCAAATTAATCTAACAAGTTTCTCTCTCCTAACCCATTTTTTCAGAATTGAATTCATCATGAAAACATGTAATTTAATCATGAAAAATAAAGAGAAATGCTTGGGAATAAGAAAACTCAAGCTTAATAGAAAAATCTCACATTTTTCACTTAATTTCCTTGAAAATTCACACTTTTTCTTTGATTTTCTCTCTCTAGGGTTTTGTTTTTGTTTTCTCTCTCTTCTTGCTGGTTTGGCCGGCCATGGGGTGGAAGATGAGCTGATTTTTGTGCCTTTTAAAAAAGAAAATAATAAATTAATAAAGGCATGACACGTGGCATCATGTCATTGGCTTGTTTTTAAAATTTTAAAATTTTAATCCTTTTTATCTCCACCACACAATTAGTCAATGGTCAAAATGAGGATAGGGGAAGACCATGTGCTGGAAAAATGTCCTGGTGGTGGAAAATTACAATTTTGCCCCTGGGGTGGCAAAATTACCATTTTACCCTTTTTCTCCAAATTATACCGAAATTATAATTTTTCACTTCTAAACCTCAAATCTTACTCCAATAAGTCAAATTATACTCTAATAAGTCATATGGGGCCAAAAAAAAATCTTTTCTGAAATTCCCATTTTGTCCCCAAGTGGCAAATGACCATTTTGCCCCTAGATAGCGAAAATTCCGGTTTGACTCCAAATTGATCCTCGAACTTCGAATCACCATATTAAACCATTCTGGGACTTTAAAATTCTTAATTTCATTGTAAATTTTCTATTTGATCTAGTTCGAGGCTTAAATCAACTTTATTGTACCTCTAGGTACAGTATCGACTTTTGTAAATTTTTTGGGACTCTCCTAGCATGCAAACATGTTATCCATCAAATGTATGTCATGAAAAATATTTATATAGAGTCGGGCTTGTCATCTTCTCCCCCACTTGGATCAACCATATGATCCTTCTTCTTGATTGACTTCGACATTCGGCTAAATATTAATATTTTAATATTATTTTATTAATAAAATATTATTTTATTCTAAAAATTTTATCTTGTCTCCTTGGTACCCAAAATTCCTTATTATGCCTCACTTGACTTCCAAATCTCCTTTTTTTCTCACAAATTCTCCTCCGATAAAATTATTATTATTTTATTATTATTTTCTCACTTGCGAAATATTTTATCCTAAACTACTCCTTTCATCTTTTATCACTTCTAAACATTTTAATCGACTTCAATTTGCATTCGATCAACTTTATGTATCACCGTATCAAAGTATGGGGTATTTCAATATTACTTGTTCATTACGTATACTTACGTGTGTAAGATCGACACTAAGTTTTTTGCACCATTGCCAGGGATTTTGTTTTCTTTATTGTTTGTAATATTAAAATTCCACAAATTAGTCTTAATTTAAGTCATACTTTTTTGTTTTGTAGGTGTGTTCAGTCATTATATGAGAAGAGCAAACAACTTGGAGATTATCCCGTGTGATCCAGAGATTGAGAGAACATTTCGTAGACTTCGATTAGAAAATCGACAAGGTGTTGCTCCAATAAATACAATGGCTGATCAGCAGTGTGAACAACAAATCTAAAAATGTGTAATAGATGAAAATCATTGCTTAAGGGATTATGCTGTTCCTTTGGTACAAGGAATTCCATCAAGCATTTGAAGGCCAGGTATTCAAGCAAACAATTTTGAGATCAAGCCGGCTATCATCACCATGATTCAAACCTTAGTCCAGTTTGGGGTTTTGCCAAATGATGATCCAAATGGCCATATATCAAACTTTTTAGAGATTTGTGACACCTTCAAACACAATGGTGTCACAAATGATGCAATTTGTTTGAAGCTTTTTCCTTTCTCATTAAGGGATAAAGTTAAAGCATAGTTGAATGTGCTCCCCACTGGCTCAATAACAAAATGGGATGATCTTGCTCAGAAGTTCTTTGCCAAGTTCTTTCTTTCGGCTAAGACAGCGAAAATGAGGAATGATTTCACATCATTCATGTAGCAAGATTCTGAATCATTGTACAAGGCTTAGGAAACATACAAAGAGTTACTTCGGCGTTGTGCTTATCATGGTCTTCCAAAGTGGCTTCAAGTGCAAACTTTCTACAATGGTTGAATGGGCATGTTTGAATTGATGCTATAGTAGAAGGAGCTTTAATGGCTAAATCGATTGATGAGGCATGCAATTTGTTGGAAGAGATGGCTGCAAATAACTACCAGTGGCCAGTGGAGCGATCAATGCATATGAGAGTGGCTGACATTCATGATATAGATGTTTTTTCCACATTATCCGCTCAAGTAGTTGTTCTAACTAAGACACTTGAATCTTTTGGTACTAACTCCATTCAAAGTCCCTTTGTAGTGTTATAGTACTGTGAAGATAATCATGCTAGCCATCAGTGTCCTAGCTCAAAGAAAACAATACAATTTGTGGGGAATAGGCAACAAAATAACCCTTTCTCCAACACATATAACAAAAGGTGGAGGATTCATCCCAATTTCTCTTAAGCTAATAATCAAGGGTCGTCATCAACTTCAAGGCCAAATGCACCTGCATGATTCCAACAGCAAGACAGAGCACCTCTTTTATAAAAGAAG
Source organism: Theobroma cacao (assembly GCF_053813885.1). Classification (NCBI taxonomy): domain Eukaryota; kingdom Viridiplantae; phylum Streptophyta; class Magnoliopsida; order Malvales; family Malvaceae; genus Theobroma; species Theobroma cacao. The sequence goes on along the minus strand of NC_142642.1, from coordinate 21,200,496 downwards.
CTAGTTGTAGAAGATTTGATAAGGTAGTACATGATACAGAATGATAGCATCATACAAAGTCAAACAGTTCTCATTCAGAGTCAAGCAGTATCACTTCGATTCCTTGAGACTTAGGTTTGTCAACTTGTAAAGTTATTAAACAACCAACCTCAAGGAATATTGCTTAACGATACAGAGGTGAATCCAAGAAGAGAAGGTAAGAAACAAGTTATGGCAATCACCTTAACGAGTGGTAAAGAGGTTGAAATAGTGTTAGGCAAGCTAATCTTCAAGATAAGCTTATTAAGAATGAAACAGTGAATGAGATAGTTGACAAGCAAATTCAAGATAAGGAAGTAAAGGCAACTTTACACCACCACCCTTTCCTCAGCACCTTTAGAAACAAGAGCTTGATAAGCAATTCCAAAAATTTCTTGAGGTATTCAAAAAGCTTCATATCAACATTCCTTTCACAGAAGCTCTAAAGAAAATGTCGTTATATATGAAGTTTTTGAAGGACATATTAACTAAGAAGAGGAAATTATAGGATTTTGAGATAGTTACACTTATAGAGGAGTGCAGCGCAATAATCCAAAATACGCTTCCCCCAAATCTTAAAAACCCAAGGAATTTCTCTATCCCTTGCTCAATTAGTACTGTTAATTTTTCAAAAGCTTTGTGTGATTTAGGTGCTGGTGTCTTAATTATTCCTTTGCTTGTTGCTAGGAGAATTGGACTAAAGGAGACTCAACCCATTACAATCAAATTGCAACTAACAAATAGGACGATAAGGCAACCTTTTGGGATTATAGAGGATGTCTTAATTAAAGTGGGGAAATTATACATTCCGGTGGACTTCTTTATACTTGAGATGTAGGAAGTTAAAGAGATTCCTATCGTATTGAGACATCCATTCTTAGCCAATGTAGGTGCATTAATCGATGTAAGGGAAGGAAGAATAACTTTCACAGTTAGAGAGGAGGTAGTGGAATTTACTATTTTAAATGCACCTAAATACCCTTCATCCATAGCCCAATGCTTTAGAGTGGACCTAGTTGATAAAGGTAAAGGTAATCCTACTCCACACCCTACAAGTAAGCAAGTAGCAATTCTTGAATCAGAGCCATCGCCACCACAACTCAAAACTAAACAATGTTATGATGAACATGATCCACCACCTTCAAATAATCTTGATTTTAAAGTAAGACAACAAGTGTTATTGACCAAATCAATCAAGCTCCGTCCATGGAAACAAAAATCAAAGTGGTCAGGCCCTTACAAGGTGGTTATTATTTATCATTGTGGTGCAATAAATATTTATAGTGAAACTACTAGAACATTCGAAGTGAACAAGTAGCGTCTCTAGCATTACTTGTAAGGTGAATTGGATCACCAAAGATCCTCAATTACTTCAATAGACAACAAAAATAGGGTATCATAGCCAAGTTAGTGACTATAAAAATGAACTTCTTAGGAGGCAACCTATGCTATATCTTTTTAAGTTGTGTTGTTATTTTAGTTAGTTGTGTTTTTCTATTTAAATAAGTCCTTATAACCTCTCTTTAGCTTGTTTGTTGAGTCTGTAGGTTTGGAAAGCATGAAGATAAGTATAAAGACAATTAAAGCTTTCAACGCACTGTCACCATTGATATGGGAGCTTCTTTTTTTTATTCTTTTTAGCTTTTCACATTGAGAACAATGTGCAATTTAAGTTTGGGGGTAGGTTTTATTGTTAGTAGTTTTTGAGATATTTTAGGTTAGTTTATTTTCGTTAATTTTTTTATGCATGTGCATTTGTGTTTGAACTAGATTTAATTGTGCCAGTTTTGTTTAATTTATCTATCCAATGATGAGAACTTAGTTTCATTCCTATTTTGATTCTTTGAAACATATGAATATTGTTTGAGTGTTATGTAAATTCTTATAATAAGCTTTATTGTTAAGATGAAATTTTTACATTTTGAGCATCATGTCTTTTGCTTAGATTCATTGTATGAAATTTAGAGAAGGTTTATGTGAATGTGAAAATTTTGAATTGTGTATTAAGTTCTAAAATTTGTTTGATTCTCTCTTAAGGTGAAATTCTAGGTTACAATTAGTTAAGGAGATGATTTAGATTATTTTTAGACCGATTGAGCCTTTTGTAGCCTTCTTTTTCATAATTTATCCTTAGTTTTCCCCTTTGAGCCTAATGACACCTTTTCTTTGTTTGAACACTTACTTTTTAACCTAGACGCTTATATTAATATTTTCAACAATTCTTTTATCCCTCATTCCTAAGTGCATAAGTCAAGTTAGGAAATGTTATGAGTTAGATAGTGAAAGAGGTAGTCAAGATGAAAAAATGAAGAAAAGTTCAAAATATAATTGTATTCATCTCACTACCCAATAAAAAAAATAAGTTTGGGAGTGTAAAATTTAGAAAATGAAAAAGGGAAAGAAAGAAGAAGAAAAAGAATGAAGTGTTGAACAAAAGAAAAATTTTGATGAAAGAGGGCTATACTAGGTGAAGGAAATTAAAGCTCTGAATAAGTCCTAGATTGATTATGTGCTTAGAGTGATTTAAGCTGTATATTATCCCATATCCAACCTTAACCCTAGCCATACATTACAAGCTAATTAAAGTCCTATTGATCCTTGATTTAGTGTTAGTCTATATTAGTGGAAAGAGATATGAAAAGTAAACTTCTGGAATTTAATCACTAATTTGAATTTTGCATGAATATGAACTTATCTAGATTGTACAATGTCTAGATGATATATTGGACACACACATAGAAATTCACTTAAAGATAAGCTTGCGTTTGAATTGAGACATTAACTTGAATAATATTTGTATGTGCATTTAAGTTATGAATACGGAGGAGCTTTTGAGGGTATTAAAGGTAATTAATGAAACGGTGCAATTGAACTCTAGCTAAATGTTTTCATGTTTAGGTTATTGCATTTAGTTCTTTGTTTTTCTCAAGGATTAGCAAACTATTAAGTTTAGGGGTGCGATAACTTCGTTATATAGAGTTATTTTTAATACATTTTAGGGACTTTAGTAGCTAGACCTTTGAGTTTTAGGTTCAGATTTAAGCATTTTAGTTGTTTTTCTAAGTTAAGTTAGATTACATATTGAATAATTAAATTAGTTTTTGTTAGTTTAATTTCACTTTATTTTGGTTTAATTTACTTTAAGAAGAGTTAATGTTTATTTCTCTCATAGTTATGTGCAAGACATGTGACGAGCTAGGTGAAATTGAGTTATGATAGCACAAGTATAGTGAAGGTGTCACTCGTATATGTTGCAGTAATTTGAAGATAACTTGAGCTGCAAAAATTCAATTGATGTGATTTTTGATTCATTGGAAAGCTAAGAAAATAGGATACAACTTTCATGTTTACCACCTTTCTCAGTTCAGACTAGATTGAGGTGAAAATTACATTCAAAGTTGATAGATAGATGCAGTTTTGCACTTCATGCAGCATGGTGAAACCGCCGCGATGCTAGAGAATCATGGTTGCTGTGTTGAAAGTGAGACGTTGCAGCATCAATAACTATTGCCGTGGTGTTGAGCATCATGGGGGGCATCGTACAAAAACTTGAGAGCACTGCACCATGATGCTGAAAAAGTAAAGTCGAGGCGCTACCAAGGAAGACCACGACAGCGCGACAGTAGAATGTTATGGTCGTGGGACCACCGCGATTTCCAAAATTAAACTTTTGATGAAAAATTAGAAAGTAGGGCATGCTTGCACATATTTAAGAGCCTTTTTGAGAGCATTTAGAGGGAGACGACAACAACTTTTCTAGAGAATTGGAGCTACAAATCAAGCAAGAATTCAAGAGCAATTGCAAGAGTTTCAAGATACCAAGATTCAACATTAGTTTCTTTCTTTCTTTTGTGTTATTCTTATCTTCTTGTTTTGAATTCATGGCTAAATCTCTTTAGATATTATTTTTATTAGATATTATGAGCTAAATTAATTTTTTAGGATTATGGTGGATTTCAACATATAATTTGAATATTTGTTTCTCTTTTATTTACTATAAATGGATATAGTTTTCATTATTCAAATCTGTTTTAAATGTTTTTGATTGCTTGGCCAATAATTAATTGATTTGTGAATTTAATTAAGACGCAACAGAGAGATTTTAGATTAGACTAAGGTTTGAACAGTGTATGTTCATGTCACTTAGGTGATCTGACTCGTGATTCGGGTAGACATATGCCAATTGCCATACATAGCCAAATTAGAACACTAACTTAATGAACTTTATTTAATTGATTATTATAGACATATAGTGACCTAATTAAGTTAGGTATTTGTGCAAGCATCTTGACAGAGACTTGTATGTAGCTTTAGATTCTAGGTTAGTAAAACCACCCATGAATGTAAATAATAAGAGAAGCTGGTATCAGATGAAGTGTTAAATGAATCCATAATCCTAGGTTTTAGTCTATTGCATTTTCCAAGTAATTTTAATTTCTGTTAATTAACTTAGTGCTTGTTTTAATTTCGTTTTAATTAATTTTTTAAAAATTTTAGTTACTTAAATAAGATTAATTTTGTCATAAATTTAATACTTAGTAAAGATTATGGAACAAATCTCCGTGGGAACGATACTCTACTTCATCACTATATTGTTCGATACGTATACTTGCGCGTGCAAAATCGACAACAAATCTCATGTCTTGCATAAACAATTTAATCATAGAATTCATAAAACATGTTATTTGAAGACATTTTAATAGCATTCATATGAAAACATGTCAGTATAAACCTTTGGGAATCTTTCCTTTGAAATTTTCATCAAATTCAATCAAATAACCTATTCATTACCAAAACTATCAATACATTTAGAATATATTGATACTTTCATACATCTATTGATACATTAGTAAAATGTATCAGAACATTTCTCACAGAAAGCCTCATAAAGCATTCTGTTTAGAATATATCAATACTTAACCTATATGTATTGATACTTTCAACCCAGAACCCAAATTTCTAGCCAAAATCCTCCATTTTTACCATTCCTTAAATTCCCTTACCTCCTGGGGCTTTCTTTAATGTTTAGTCTTCTTCATTAAGCACATTCTCATGTCATCATAGAATACAAATCATGAATAATGCTCAAACAACATTAGTATGCAACATACCATAAACATAGTAATTATAATCATTCCATTAATAGTAAACTCATATTTTGTGATGGTACGTCCCCCATCAGCCTTGGGCCGACAATGTACAGTCCCATTGCACCTTGGACGTTTATGATGCATCATAGGAGTGAAGTCATCACTTGCACCCCGTGAAAGTGGAATCAATTGTACTCTTTGAGTTCTCATACTCATAACATGTGGTATGTGGAATGTCCTTCACATACATGCTTACTCATCTCATAAGGTATAAAGAATTTACATCATATGTTAAATACATTCACGTGTCTAATTGTAAATAGATATTTGATTATATATTTAATTATTTTGTAATTAGGATTTGTTTTCTTTGATGACAACATGACTTGTGTATAAATAAGTGTAACAGACTCTTGACTTGATAAGAAGTTAGTTTTCTTTTCTTCTAGTTTCTTGGTTTCCTAGCTTTACTTAGTTTTCTCTTCTTCTAGTTTCTTGGTTTTACACTTTTTTATGGGGTATTTTTCATGCTCATCAACAGATCTTGGCAAACTAACATGGTATTAGAGCGTTTGATTGTAGATTCACATCGTTAATTTTCCTTTTCCCTACTAGCTCATCATTCTCTTACAAGATTGAGATTCAACTCTATTTGTTGTTTTGCTTCAATTGAAACCCTAAAATGGCTAGTTCTTTAACAAAAGCTAAAATTTCACTAGCAAAGAATCCTTCATCGCTATACTATATTCATTACTCTGATCACCATGGATCGGTGGTGATAAATCCTAAGCTAATGGCAATGAATTATCTCTCCTAGAGTAGAGCTTTCTTGCTTGCACTATCAATTTGGAAAAAAAGAGGTTTCATAGATGGAACGATTGAAGAGCTGAAATAGACGGATTCTTTGTATGAACATTGGTACAGATACAATAGTTTGATCGTGGCCTGGTTGCTTGAATCCTTAACACCTGCAATTGCATCAAACGTTATTTACATGGATTCAACTAAAGAAATATGGGTGACGTTGAAGAATCATTTCTCCCAACCGGATGAAACTAGAATCCGTAACCTTCAATTTTTGTTGGGTAGCATTATGCAAGGAACAAGGTCAGTAGATGCCTATTTCACTAAGCTAAATTTTGTTTGGCAAGAGTTAAAGAATTTTAGGGCGTTGCCTCAATGTGATTGTGGTGCGTGCAAAAATAACTATTATCAAAAGTATGCTGATCAACACAACAAAGATGCTGTGTTTTGTTTCTTGAATGGTTTAAATGACTCTTTTTTAGCTTTAAGGTCACATATAATAATGCTTAAACCATTTCCTAGTCTTGATCAAGACTATAGTCTTGTGATTTTAGAGGAGTCACAGAGATCTATGCTTATGCAATGTCAATCTCCTATTGAGAATTCAGCTATGGCTGCTACTATAACAGATGGGAAAAGGGAATCTAATGCTAATATTGTTTGCTCACATTGTGGCAAAAAAAGGCATTTCAAGGAAAAATGTTACCGAATTATAAGATTCTCGAAGAACTTTAAGTTCACTAAGTCGAAAGGAAATTTTTGAAAGGAAGGATCATCAGTTAACAGTGCAGCTGCAAGTACTGGACAAGAAAATTCTGAAGAGACAGTAAACAATTCAATCTCATAATTGTCCTTGAATAAAGCACAAGTTTAGAAGCTCATGATATTAATCACTGAGCAAGATGATACAGATGATGTAAAGGAAAATCTTGTCAAGACAAACTACCAATAGAACAAGCCTTCACTTGTAAATTTTGCATTGACAGGTATGATTTCTTCTCATAATTCTTTAACCAATTTTGTTTCACATGTGTTGCCCAATTTGAATCATAATACCTAGATTTTAGAGACAGGATCTACAGATCATATTACTTGTTCTCTGCATCATTTTAGTTTCTTTAGGCCTGTTCATAATATGTTTGTTGAGATGCCAAATAAAACCAAAGCTATTGTTTCTCATCTAGGAACCGTTCAACTTACCAAGACCTTGAAATTAGAAAATGGTCTTTTGGTTCCTACATTTAAATTCAACTTAGTTTCTATCAGTAAACTTACTCATGATAAAAGCAAATGTTTATGTTTTGCCGATAATCACTGTCTCATTCAAGATCTCCATACATGGATAGTGATTGGGCATGCTGAGGTCACTACTGGGCTCTATGTCATACAAAGACAGTTGAATGCACAATTTCTTGCCAAATTGAATGTTGAGAATAATCAAGTTCCTGTTAAGAATGGTTCTGTTGTTTTTGTTCTTCCTAAAACTAGCCATGATTGTGTCAAGTCTATAAATACAAAGTGATTGTTAGTTCATGGTGTTTGTTCAAAGTCTACTTGTCATTCTCTAAATCGTGGTATAGATATATGGCATTATAGGCTAGGCCATGTATCACCACAAAGAATAAAACCGATTCATAAATGTTGTTTTGATGTGAGTTGTACAGAAAATTTTCAATGCAATATATGTCCTTTAGCTAAGCAGAAGAAGTTACCATTTCCTTCATACACACAGTCCACTACAAAACCTTTTGAATTAATTCATGTTGATATATGGGGACCCTATTTCACACCCACATTATCAAGACATCATTATTTCTTAACAACTGTGGATGATTTTACTTGGTTTACTTGCTTATATTTGATGAGAGTTAAATATGATGTTAGTAATATCATTCCTACATTCTGTCAAATGGTACAAACTCAGTTTCATGCATCAATACAGATCATAAGGATAGATAATGGACAGGAGTTTAAGTTAATAGATGTTTACTCTAAACATGGCATTGTGCTTCACTTGTCTTGTGTGGAGACTCAAGAACAAAATGGCATAGTAGAAAGAAAACATCAGCACTTGTTGAATGTTGCTAGAGCTTTTTTGTTTCAAGCTTATCTTCCTATTAAATTCTAGGGAGATCCCATTTTGACAGCCACACATATCATTAACAGAATATCCTCACCAATCCTTCAAAATAAAACACCTTTTGAATTGTTATATCAAAAACCTCATTCATATTCTCATTTTAAAGTTTTTGGTTCAGTATGTTTTGCTAGCACTTTGTCACAAAATAGAAAAAAATTTGATCTTAGAGCCAAACCATGCATTTTTATTGGTTATTCGTTTGGTGTTAAGGGTTACAAGCTTTATGATCTAGAGAGTCGTAAGTATTTAGTTTCCAAGAATGTTGTGTTTCATGTAACAATTTTTCCTTTTCAAAAGTTAAGCAACATAGTTTTCTCCACAAATTTCTTTACTTACTTGCTCCTCATCACTTACACCATATTATTTCTTTAATGACCCACCTTTTTCCCATATAAATTCCTCTTCTGATTCTCATGAACAACCAGAATCTTCTTTACAGCCTGAGTTTGATGTACAACTAGATCTATCTTCACAGCCTAATCTAAACTCTAACCCTGGTTCACAATCAGATTCATCCTTTAATCTTAGAAGGAGTGCTAGAATAAGATAGGTTCCTAAATATCTAAATTCTTATTAGAGTGATTTTCCTTCATTAACATCTAATGTTATAGCATATCCCATTAGTAAATACCTATTAGCTAGTTAGCTCTCCACCACTCAAAAGATTTTTACCACTAATCTATCCAATACTCCTGAGCCTATAACCTATGTAGAAGTTGTTCAGCATGCTTAGTGGAAGAATGCTATGCAAGCTGAATTGTGTGCTTTAAAAGAGAACAAATCTTGGGAAATAATTACTGTTCCATGTGATTTTCTGATTATTGGCTGTAAATGGGTGTACTAACTTAAACTACTAGCTGATAGCAGTATTGACAAGTTTAAAGCACTATTGGTAGCTAAAGGATACAACCAAAGGGAAGGGTTTGATTATCAAGATTCTTTTAGTATTGACAAGTTTAAAGCACTATTGGGTTTTTCTAGCTTTGTCTACTATTCATGGTTGGTCTCTGTCACAGTTAGATATTAATAATGCATTTATGAATGGTGATCTTCTTGAGGATGTTTATATGGAACTTCCTCAAGGGTTTGATGTTCAAGGAAAGTGTCCACCAGGTGTTAAGTTTGTTTATAAAGTTGAAAAAGTCATTACATGGCCTCAAACAAGCTTCAAGACAATGGAATGCAAAATTTACACAAACACTGATTTAGCATGGGTTTGTACAATCAAAGGCAGACTATTCTTTGTTTTCAAAGACAATAGATAAAGGAGATTTTGTGGCTTTGTTAGTATATGTGGATGATATTTTGGTTGCTAGTTCTAATGCATAAGTTGAGTTTGAGGCAAAAGAGTATTTGAAGTCAAAGTTCAAATTAAAAGACCTTGGTGCACCTAAATATTCCCTAAGGATTGAAATATCTAGATCCTCTAAAGGCATTTTACTGTGTCAGAGGAAATATGCACTAGATCTTATTGAGGATTTATTGGGATCAAAACTAGCTTCAACCCCAATGGATTATAACCATAAGATATCAATTGCAACAGAGAACGATTTGGTATCTAATGGTGCTGTGTATAGACAGCTTATTGGGAAGTTAATATATCTGAATTTCACCAGGCTAGATATTGTGTATGGGGTGTAAGTTTTATCTCAATTTATGGACAAACCAGGACATACTCATTTGTAGGCTGCTTATAGGATTCTTAAATACTTAAAAGGTTTTCCAGGTCAGGGAATTATCCTATCGACATCATCACATTTAAAACTAAAGGCTTATTGTGATAATGATTGGGCAGGCTGCCTAACCACAAGGAAGTCAGTGACATGATATGCAATTTTTCTTGGGAATTCCTTAATAAGCTGGAAATCTAAGAAACAAAGTGTTGTGGCAAAGAGTTCTACTAAAGCAGAATATAGATCAATGTTTGCTACAAGTAGTGAGATCATTTGGTTGTTGTTTTTGTTGAATGATTTTGGTGTAACACACTCAAATGCTGTTGAGTTGTACTGTGATAAACAGTCAACACTAAGTATATGCAAAAATCCTATTTTCCATGAAAGGACCAAACATATAGAGGTAGATTATCATTTTGTGGGAGAGAAGGTGATTGTAGGACTCATCAAGCCAAGCTACATATAGAAAAATTTACAATTAGCTGATCTTTTTACCAAGGCATTGTTACTAAGGCAATTCCATTTTCTACTCAACAAGATGAATATTCTGAACATCCATGTTCATAATTCTCATCTTGAGGGGGGATGTTAAATACATACACGTGTCCAATTGTAAATAGATATCTAATTATATATTTAATTATTTTGTAATTAGAATTTGTCTTTTTTGATGACAGTATGACTTGTGTATAAATAGGTGTAATAAACTCTTGACTCGATAAGAAGTTAGTTTTCTCTTCTTCTAGTTTCTTGGTTTCCTGGCTTTACTTAGTTTTCTCTTCTTCCAGTTTCCTTGTTTTACACTTTTCTACAGAGTATTTTTCATGCTCATCAACAAATCTTGGCATATTAACATCATATACATAATCTCATCGCATTCTTCATACTTTCTCAATCATTTTATGTAGTATATGGAATATACATCATATACACAATCCAATGGCATTCATCATGCTTTCTCAAAATCTTAAGTAGTATATGGAATATACATCATACACATAATCTAATGGCATTTTTCATACTTTCATTCACATTATAGCATCTATAACAAACATACAATATCTCATACCCACACTAGCCCGAAAGTCAGAATAATTGAGTGGACTACAAGCATAAAAAGGCTTGTCCCCCGTTGTTGAAAATTAATACATAATAGCATATTTACGTACATAATAGATTCATAAACGATTTGAAAATCATTATGTCACAGATATCACAATCATTATCAAATCAAGACATTGGAATATTTCCTTGAAAGCTTTATAAACCTTATAGTTCAAATCCTTTAATAAACCATTTATGGAAATAAATTTTAAACATGCTTAAACAAACATTTCCATAAAAAATCATGTTAACTGTACATATTAAAATACTTGAAAAGGTGTATCCACTCACCTAGTTGGAGATTCAATTCCTAGCTCCAATCATAACTCCATTTCGACAAAATCCATGGAGTTTTCATACGTTCCTATCACACAACATTCATTACAATCATTTCCTAGAATAAGAATCTCATAATAATCATTCTATACACTTTCGAAACTACCCGCTTTTAGCTAAAACCCATAAATCTTTCATCCTTACCTTAAGTGAGCTTTGATGTTAAGGAAAATCACAAAATCTTTGAGCTTTAGTGTTTAGTAGAAAATCTAGGCATAAAAATAATATTTTTAGTGCCAGAAAATTCATAAATCCATATTTAAAAGTTGAAAGATGTCACCTTTGTTTGAAAAACCCAAAACCAAGCTTTTAATCTTCCTAAATGATGATTTGGGGTGAAAATTGGTTTGAAAGAGCTTAGAGTTGTTGAAAAACTGATGGGTGGTAGCTTAAAATGAAAAACCCTTGGGGTAGGAGTCATATTTATACTATGGGGTGTGAAAATACCCTTTTACCCTTTTTATTTTTTGAAAAATCGATGAAATGTATCGATACATTTGGTTCTGGAGAAAATGTATCGATGCATTTGGTTCTGGAGAAAATGTATCGATACATTATGAGCATATATCAATACATGTTCGTTAGAAACACTTTCTGGATTAAATGTGTAGATACATTTGAGACAGAATGCAGTTTCTAAGATAGATTGCCTATAAAACCTGCCCAGCTTATTTACATTAAATATCTTAAGTAAATATAGTTACTTAAATGGTATTTAATGTAAATAAGCGAACAACCCTCTGTTTGGATTCAATAAAAATATAAAAAAAAATCAAAATCCAAACGAATCAAAATCTAAATTTTGGTTTCAAGAACAAAATCGAAAAAGTTTGACAGAAATTAAATTTACGGTTCCCATTTAGCATAGCAAATGTATTCCAAAATTATGAAAAAAAATTATTTTTGGACATTTAAAAGTCAAGGGAATCATTACCACCATTTTTTATTTCCAAAAGATTGTTTTATAAAAATCACATATTTTGACCCCTTCAAGACTTAAAAAATTTTCTACTTTAAAAGTGATAAATAACTAAAAGTGTCAATGAATTCTTTTGAAGGTCGAAACTAAGTTTGATATTCCAAACATGTAATCTATGTGCTCACCTAAGGATTTCCTAACTTATCCACTTACTTAAGGTGGGATTTCACATTTTCCCCCCTTATTAAAATTCTTCCTCGAATTTAACTAATGCACTAACCTTCACGGAAGAAATGTAGATACTTCGCTCGCATGTCATCCTTGGCTTACTAAGTCACCTCCTTACTCGAGTGCTTGTGACATTGTACCTTAACTGAGGCTATCTCTTTAGAGCATAACTTCTTCACTTGCCTATCTAGTATGGCTACCAATACTTCCTCGTAACTTAAATCATCTCCCAACTATATGGACTCATGTTGTATCACGTGCGATGGATCCGGTTAGTACTTCCGTATTACCGAAACATGAAACATGGAATAAACATTAGCAAGATCCAACAGAAGTGCTAGTCGATAAGCCATTACACCAACTTTCTCTAAAATCTCAAAAGGTCTAATATACCTTGGACTTAGCTTGCCTTTCTTTCCAAACCTCATAATGCCTTTAGTTGGCGAAACCCTCAAGAACACATGGTCACCAATCTCAAACTCTAACTCTCGATGTGTATGGTTGCCATATGATTTTTGGTGACTCTGTGCCATTAGCATATTCTCCCTAATTAACTGTATCTTGTCAACTAATTCCAGCTTAAGTAACGCTCGCTTACTGACCTCAAATCAACATATGGGAAATCTACATCTCCACCTGTATAAAGCCTCATAAGGCGCCATTTGAGTGCTGGCCTGAAAACTGTTATTATAAGCAAACTCGATCAAAGGTAAGTGTCAGTCCCAAGTGACTCTAAAATCTATGACACATGCCCTCAACATATCCTCCAACATTTGAATGGTCTTCTCAGACTGTAAATCTGTCTATGGTTGGAAAGTAGCGCTAATGTTTAACTTAGTACCCAATGCCTCTTGCACTTTCCCTCAAAATCTACTAGTGAACTATGTGCCCCTATCAAATATTATGGTAATTGGAACTCTATGCAATCGTACTATCTCATTAATATATAGCCTAGCATATTATGGCACTCCATAGGTCGTCCTTATCAGTAAGAAATGAGTGAACTTAGTTAATCTACCCACAATCACCTAAATGGAATCGTGCCCCTTACTCATGTGGGATAGTCCAGTCACAAAGTCTATAGAAATATGCTGTCACTGCTATTCGAGAATAAGTAAAGGCTATAACAGTTTGACAAGCCTCTGATGCTCTACCTTAACTTGTTGGCACACTAAGCACTTGGCCACAACCTCGGCCACATCTTTTTTAAGGCCTTCTCACTAGTATATTTCTCTCAAGTCATGGTACATCTTAGTGGTGCCTAGATGAACTACATATGCTGCCAAGTGGGCCTCTTCCAAGAATCTCTCACCTCAAATCATCAACATTCGACACAAATACTCTAGATCCATATCTAAGTAATCCATCAGTGCCTCTAGTGAACATTTGACCTTTCTTTCCTTAAGGATCCTTTAATGCTATTGTGACAAAATCATCCTTGTCTTTGTGCCTCTTTGATCCAAGCCATTAACATTAGTCTCACTCTAAAATGGGCTAATAATGCATCGATATCATTGACCACAAACCGAATGCCCATATCATCCAACTCATGCATATATCAGTGATTTCCTCTCAATGAAAATGTGGGCTAAACTTCCTATAGACTTTCGGCTTAAAGCATCAACCACCACATTGGCTTTACCAAGATGACACAAAATAGTGCAATCATAGTCTTTAAGCAACTCCATCCATTTATGTAGCCTAAGGTTAAGATCTCTTTGCTCAAAGATGTAGTTAAGGCTCTCATGATTTGTATAAATCTCACACGTCTTACCATACAAGTAATGCCTCCATATCTTTAGGGCAAATACTATAGTAGCCATCTCTAAATCATGGGTGGGGTAATTTTGTTCATGCTTTTTGAGCTGTCTCAATGTGAACTATCACTTTCCCATGCTACATTAACACACATCCAAGTCCTGCTTGTGAAGCGTCACAATAAATCGTGTAACCCTTTGACCCACAAGGCAAGCTAATACTAGAGCTGTGGTCAAACAAGTCTTAAGCTTCCCAAAGCCCTCCTCACATGCATCCATCCATATAAACTTGACATCATTCTGTGTCAACTTAGTCATGGGAGCTGCTATCTTAGAGAAATCTTTAACGAATCTCCTATAATGTCCAACCGACCCTAGGAAACTCTTTATCTCAATTACTAAGGTAGGCCTTGGCCATTTCCCTACGGCGTCAATCTTATTCGAGTCCAACATCACACCCTTTTTAAATACTATATTGTCACAACCCGGAACCTCCCTCGGGCCCATGACAACTGTCGCGACGTCTCGATTGACACTCATTACCCGGAATGCCAACCGAAACCCCGCAAGGCTTACATATCAGTTTCTTTCCTTTCCTGTGAGCAATCGTTGTTAAACATTCCATTTAAAACAATTACCAGTCGTTTTCGACTCAAATAAATCCAAAGAATTTTTTTTTTAAAATGATTTATAGACAAATATCACTATTCAAAATATTGATTAAAATATAACATTTTTATATAAAACAATATTTATAGAAACACGTGTAAGAAATCTTTTGTAATGTGTAAGTAAAATAAATTTATACATACAAAAATTTACTAAGTTATAATGTACAATAATGGTTACAATGACAAGTGGCCCAAAATACACCCAGTGGTGGTGCTAGAAACCTACTGTCTGTGTGGTAGAGATGTCAACTGGAATCCTCGACAAAATAAGGTATCTACAAGCTACCACAGACCTGAAATGTTTGGAAAGGAGGTGAGTGAGATTTTGCAATCCCAATGAGTAAACAAACATTATCATAAATATCTAAAGGCGAGTAACAGGGAGGCAAGTTTAAACAACAAATCACAAACCATTTCATAATGTTTTCAATTTATTTCTTAAACAATAAAATATTTGTAATTTACCAAAACAATTGTTAAGGCTTATGTCTTTTATAAAAGAAAACAAGGCTCAAGCCAAAACTAATCCTCGGGGATACCTTGGCCGAGGCATCTAACCGAGTCCGCCAAGGTTGTTATAACATTTACATGTGAAACACATTTTTATTTTTAAAACAAGCCGTTCCTTGGCGCTGGCTGAGTTACACATTCACGTGGGGGTTCGACGTGAAGTGAGCTTTAATACTACCCCGGGAGTTACCCTCCTCGCCTCTACAACTGGAGTAACTATATAACCGGGTTTACCGTGCCCCTCTAATAGGCAGTCCATGGAAACCCGTCACTGCAGTAACTAACCCACCAATTTTAATACAATTTCGACAGTGTAACGTGGTTTTTATTTATTTATCCAGCCTGCATAGTAAAAATAGCTTACATAAATTTCTCAATGCACTTACAAAATATAGCAACATATACTTATATCTCATAAGCCATTCATAGGAAAATATATAATTTTCAAGACAATTAACAGCCTCTAATTACTCAATTTCATAATCAACACAATATTTTTTTTTCATATTTATTTCTAAAACATCAAAAATCGTGTTTTAATCTCATTTTCGTTTCATAAAATACATAAAGAGCATTTTTAAAATAACTCTAGATAATTCACAATAATAATAGGTTTACTCACAGTTTGTACAAACTAATTGCTTTTTAGGTGCCCCGATAACTACTCATCGGGTACGATTTTCTTGCCTTTATCGGAAGGCTCTCCTCCTAGACACATTGCAAAAATTTACTCAATTCATCTCATTAATACTAAATCACTATATATTTGACTTAAATCCCATACTAATGCATGGTATGAAATGCAATAGCCAAAAATGGCTTAAACGCGGTATTAACCTATTTTTGGCACTTTACCTGATAAATTGCTAACGCGCTCCATGTTAGCTCTAAATTGTCCCATTCTCTCTCCAACCTTTCTAACCATTAATTATCAACCAATATTCCTCTAAAATCACCAAAATCATCTCACTCTCTTCCTTGGAAAATTTGGCCAAAAATAGGACATTAACTCGGTAAATTTTCTACTTTGTTTTTCTATCACATTTAACCATTTTTCATCATTTTCTCTTCATTTCTCATAGAATAAAAATCAGATCATCATCATTGTACCTCATTGCAGATTCAGCCAAGGGTGGGTATTGTGAAAATTTAATGCTTTTTTGCCCAATTTAATTTCTAAACACATTTAACTAACTAAAACTACCAATTTAACTAAAAATCAAAACCTAAAAATTTCAAAATCTCTCCCCTAGAATTTCGTCCAGCCCTTGGTGTCACTTTTAGATATCTCTCCTCAAGCATGCTAAATGGAAACAAAGGCATAAGAAAGGTAGAAATCAAGCTAAAGTCGAAAAATCTTACCGTTAGACTCGTAAACGGGCGAAAAACGCGAATTCCCCTTTGAATTTTCTTGGTTCTCTTTGGTTTTTCTTTTTTTCTTCCTTTCCTCTCTATTTTCTCTCTTGTTCTCCCTTATGGCCTGCCAGCACTTAAAATGGGGTTTAAATGGGCTGACTTTTCATTAAAATAATATTATATCATAAAAAATACCAGTGTCACTTTCCCATTGGCCCATTTTTAAAATTTCATCCATTTGTTTCCAAATTTTCACCATACACTTGTCCCACATATCCATAGCTTAGATAAAATTCTCAGACTTATCCAAAGTCTCGGTGGAGTAATTTTTAAAATTTACACTTTTGCCACGTAAAAGTGAAAAATTACATTTTTGCCCAAAAAACTGAAAAATTACCCATAGACATATTTTTCATCCCTTATACTCATACCATTCCCCAATTTGTTAAATTTGATCTAAATTCTCTCAAAATCTCAAATTTTGTCCACGGGTGGTAAAATTACGATTTTACCCATGAACATCAAAATTTCCAATTTTACCTCAAATAAACCCTTGAACTCCGAACAATCATTTTTAGTCATTCCTTGACTATAAAATATTAAATTTCATCCTACGATTCCTATTTGAACTAGTTCGAGGTTAAATCAACTCAAGTGTACCGTTAGGTACAATACCGAGTTTCGTCTATCTTAGGACTTTCCTAGCATAATAACATTCTACTCAGGGCATGTATGTCATGACATGTGTTTATAGGGTCGGGTTTTACATATATGGCCTAAGAAGCTAACACCAACAAGTCAAAACTCACACTCGGAGAACTTGGCATATAACTTGCGCTCTCTCAAAATCTAAAGCACTATCCTTAAATACTGTTGATGCTCCTGTCTACTCCTTGAGTATATCAATATATCGCTAATAAATACCACCATAAACTTATCCAAGTATGGCTTGAACACTTGATTCTTCATGTCCATAAAAGCAGCTAGGGCATTTGTAAGCTCAAATGACATTGCTAAGAACTCATAATGCCTATATCTAGTATGAAAGGCAATCTTAGGCACATTTTCTTACCTGATTCTCAATTGATGATAGCTTGACCTCAAGTCAATCTTAGAAAAACATTAGGCTCCTTGGAGCTAATCAACAAATCATCAATGCGTGGTGAAGGATACTTATTCTTCACTATTGCCTAATTCAACTGTCGATAATCTATACACAGTCTCATTGATCCATCTTTTTTCTTTACGAATAGCACTAGTGTACAACATGGTCACACATTAGGACGAACGACCATTTGTCCAAAAAGTCCTATAGTTGATCCTTGAGCTCTCTAAGCTCAGCTGATGCCATTTGGTATAGTGGTGTAGATATCAGACTAATACCTTATACCAAGTCGATGCAAAACTCTATATCTTTATCTAAGGCAATCCTAGCAACTCTTCAGGAAACACATTAGTGAACTTTCTCACAATTAGTACGTCAGCCACCTCATTCACCACCATTTGGGTGTCCTTAACCAATGCCAAGAATCCCTAACATCCATGATCAATCAATCTTTTAGCTACTAAGACTAAAATCATACTACCCAGCACCACTATGATCCCTTTGGATACTAAACGGTTTCTCCCCTGGATAGTTAAAGAATACCATCTTGTAATGGTAATCAACACTAGCATAATTAGATGATAATCAGTGTGTACCCAACATCGCATCAATCTCCAACATTTCTACCAAAACTAAATTTGTTGAAGTATCCTTGTTCCCAATTCAGACCATACAATCTCTATACACTTGTCCTGTCACAAATACCGCTTTCAAGGGTACGGTGGCTTTTAATTCCTTTTCATAGTGAACATTAGTCTTCATCCATAATGTCATGACAACACCTTACGCCATGATGAATAATAAGCTATGGAGACTTACATTGTAACCCAAAATAAATGGCTACGATCCACGTCACATTATAAATCATGATCCACGTGATTTAACTTGGGTAATACTACCCCATATAGTTAACATTACCATAGAGCGATTTCATTGTTTAATCACCATAAGGCTAACCCATTACTTGTACATGGTTGGAAATGAAGCCTTTTTATGGCACTATGCCAATAATGCCATTTAGTAAACATGATTTATAATATCCTCAATTGTCAACCTCAACATTTCACACTTAGACTCTCATGAGTCATCAACTTATCTATAGTGATATCCATTGAAATCTTATCAAAAAAGGCTAGTTTTGTAGCCATAAGACTTTTGGATTCAAAATTCTTTCTAATATCTATCTCAACATGAATCAAGTAGGCATTTCTTAGTCCTTTATCGACCAATCAAGCCTTTCAACTTCTTGTATTTTCTTATTAGCATCTTTTCTCAAGGGAGTGTGTACTATAATCCTTGAAATTATTAACAAAATTTTCATTATGCTTCACATCTAGGTTAACATGAAGGTGTTGTGTATCTCTCATACACCAAAATCATTTACTAGTTCGCGTTAGTCTACGTTTTAACGCCATTATCAATTATCCATAATTCTTCATTTAATCATCTAGGGTTGTACTTAACCCGAGGGTCCTCATCGACACCTTGTGACCAAAATACATACCTTTACCTCTTTTTGTTTATGCTCAAGCATTTCTAGTAGTTCTGCCTGTCAGTTAAAATTCTACTACGCAAGTATACGTATCAAATAGATAGTGTATAAGCAAGCAGAGTATCGATCCCACAAATAATTGATCTAAAATTTTACTAAGTACTAAAATTATAATAATTTAATCTTATCCAAATAATCAAATTCAAATAACTACATTAAGTAACTAAAACTAATTAACCAAAATTTATACTTAAAAAAATCAAAGCAACAAGATAATTAGGTAAATATCAAATTAAACAAGCCTAGGATTACAATATCCCTCACACTTTATCTAAATCTTAACTCTCTTCCATAACTTATTTCAATGGGTTAAATTTCTAACCTAGAGTCCTCAATTATTTATAAAGGTCTGTCAACTCATCTTATAAGAATATCTATTTTGACCAAAACACTATATCCCTATGTGAATTAAAATTAACATAGACTCATTAAGTTCAGGCTCTAATTTGGCTACATAAGGCCTATAGGTATATACCTATCCTATATGCAAGTCAATTAGTATGATCATATGCTATCTCAATTTTATTCTACACTAAACTCCCTTTCTCAAGTTTGTTTAGGTTCCTAAATCAATTTAATTGGTGATCAAGCAATTAAAAGCATTAAGAACAAATTGGAATAAACAATTCAAATCCCATTAAAGATAAGCAAGGGAGAGATTAAAAGTTTAGATTACATG
This sequence comes from Theobroma cacao, assembly GCF_053813885.1. Taxonomy (NCBI): domain Eukaryota; kingdom Viridiplantae; phylum Streptophyta; class Magnoliopsida; order Malvales; family Malvaceae; genus Theobroma; species Theobroma cacao. Next base: position 21,180,554 of record NC_142642.1, on the reverse strand, counting down.
CGAGTTCAATTGCAATCCTAGAAAAATAAGTTTAGCTTATAATATCTAATAAAAACTTCATCCAAAGAAAATTAGCCATTAATCCAAGTAAAAAAAAAATACAAAAGTTAAAGAGAGAAAACTAATAGTTGGAGATTTGTGAGCTTGATTCTCCCTCCAATTCTCTTAATTTCTTGCTTTGTTCTTGGCTCCCAATCTTCAGAATAGTTGCTTGTGGCCTCTTCTTTAAAATCTCTGAAAAAGGTCCCTTAAATAGGCTCCAAATAACCTAATTTCCAAAATCCTGTCAACTTTTTTTAGTTTTGGAAAATCGCCTAGTGCTGCGACACTACTTCTCCAGTGCTGCAACGCTGAGCTCTTTGGAAAATCGTATGGTAAACTTCCTTTCACCAGCGTTGCAGCTTTGTTCACCCAATGTTGGGGCAGTCTATCACCTTTGAACGTGATTTTCACCATGATCTGCTCCAAACTGGGAAAAGTGGTAAACATAAAAATTGTAGCCCTATCTCTTAATTTCCAATGGCTTAGGAATCATGTCAATTTGACTTTCGGATTGAAAGAAATGCTCCAAATACTGTATCATGTTCAGTCCATTCGTATTGCTGCAGTTCTCTAAATTAGACAAATATTTTGACCATGATCCAATTAGAACTGGGCAAATTAATAAACATAAACGTTGTAGCCTTTCTTCTTAGAATATTAGTGGTCTAAGAATCATTTCATTTGGAGCTTTGTAGATAAAGATATGATCAAAATACTAAAACATATACGAATGAAGCCATCACCATATTTATACTGATTTTCATCATATGAGCCTTTTTCATCAAATTTTCTACAAAAGCAATAAGAGAAATTAGCAATAACTACTCTTAAAGTAATTTAAAAGAAAATAACATAAAATTTAACTAAAATAACATAAATTAACTACTCAACATGTAATCAAACTTAAACTAGAAAAACACCTAAAATGCTACGATTTGAACCTAAAATCTCAAAGATCTAACTACCTAAGCCCCCAAAATGTGTCAAAATAACTCTATATAATAGAGTTATTACTACCTCTCTATTGAGTCACTAGAATTCAAACATACGACCTTGTCGTTGTATCATTAAAAGTCTTTTGCTCTAAAAATTTCCTCTAATCATGGCTCGATTTCGAGGTGGCACTCTTACCTAAACTATCACATGTAATTCATGAGTTCGAACTATAAAGAACATTAACTCATCACAATCCTAACTGCTACCTCGGAACACTGTCCCCTTATTTGTGCACTAATAGGGGTATCGGTCTTCCCTAAATTGGCAGTCCTACCATGTTTGCTACAGCCTCAAACAGTAGGCATACGTGGTCTATTCATAATCTCTACGGGAGCCTCATGCTCTACTGCATCTACCACAACCTTTTTTTATAGGCGTATGTAGCCTTACCATAGTCTTAACGGGAGCATCTAGCTCTATTGCATCCTCAACGACCCCTAACAATAGGGGTTTGTGGTCTACCTATAGCATTTATGGGAGTCTCAAGCTCTTCCGCATCTCTATCACTAGCCCATGTCCTAGGAGACATATCTCCCTTTGACAAAAGCAATCATATACTGTAAGACTCAATGCTCAAGACTCACAATACATCTAGACATAACTCTTAAGTATAATGTGGGTAAACTGACAAGGAATTATATGTGGGTCTCTTGTTCTTGGTTTGTGCTAAGGTACACAAAACAAAAACAAGATTCTTACATATGACTCTAAAAATTTCACTGACAAGCAAAGAAAATCCTAGGACTCTATGAACCTAATGTTCTGATACCAACTTTGTCACATCCCATTTCCTGAAAGAATCATGACCAGCGCATGAACCCAGACAAGCATAACACGTTAGGCCCAAGCAAGCCTTTTATCATAACATCATCAAGCATTCATCATCACATGCGAAAGCATCATATAACACCCATTAACGTATGTAATCATAATACATACATTCATAAAACTCATTATACAACTAAGAAACTTCTTTAAGCATTTAGTATACATATATATCTAAAAAAGTGCAACTATCATAGAGCACATTAGCATTAGCTGTCAACAACACCCTCGAGGTGTCCATGTAGGCTTTTAAGCCATCATCATAATCTCATATGTAACATTATCAATATAGAATGCCCAACATGGCAACATTAACATCAATATGTTCATAGTTTTTAAACGAAACATAAAATAAAAGACTGACTCGTTATCGGAACGTGACCGACCTTTTAGGCATAAAGTGGTTACTAGACACCTACCAAAGAATGAAGACTGGACATTGGTAGTTGTGATACTGGCTATTATCAGACACTATCACTGATCTACAACAAAATAAATGGTGAAAATAACGTGTGAGTCATAAAGACTCCATAAGTGGATACAGAAAGGGGACAAACCAAGAGATAAGAGTATTTCGTAAACGTGCACTTGTAATCTCATGTCTTTCATAAACAATCTAATCATAGAATTCATCAAACATGTTATTTGAACACATTTGAATAGTATTCGTATAAAATCATGTCAATATAGACATTTGGGAATCTTATACCTTTGAAATTCTCATCAAATTCAATCAAACAGCCTATTCTACACCAAAACTATTAGTATATTCTTGAATGTAATGATACTTTCATACATCTATTGATACATTTGTAAAATGTATATATACATTTCGCACAGAAAGCCTCCTAAAGCATTCTGTTTAGAATATATTGATACTTAACCCATCTATCGATACTTTTAGACCAGAACCGAAATTTTAGACAAAATCCTTCATTTTACCATTTCTTAAATTCCCTTACCTTTTGGGACTTTCTCTAAAGTTCAGTCTTCATCATTAAGCACATTATCATGCCATCATAGAGTACAAATCATGAACAATACTCAAACAACATTAGTATGCAACATACCATAAACATAGTAATTACGATCATTCCATTAACATTAAGCTCATACTTTGTGATGGTACGTCCCACATCAACCTTGGGCCGGCAATGTACAATCCCATTGCACCTTGACGTTTATGATGCATCATAGGAGTGAAGTAGTCACTTGCACTCTATGAGAGTGAAATCAATCGCACTCTTTGAGTTCTCATACTCATAGCATGTGGTATGTGGAATGTCTTTCATATACATGCTTACTCATCTCATAAGGTATATGAAATTTACATCATGTACATAATCTCATGGCATTCTTCATACTTTCTCAATCATCTCATGTAGTATAAGGAATATAAATCAAATACACAATCTAATGGCATTCATCATGCTTTCTCAATCATCTCATGTAGTACATGGAATATATATCATATACATAATCTAATGGCATTCATCATGCTTTCATGCAAATTACAGCATTTATAAATAAACATACAATATCTCGTACCTACACCAGCCCAAAAGTCGAAGTAATCGAGTGGACTACAAACATAAAAAAGCTTGTCCCCCTTTGCTACAAACTAATACATAGTAGCATATTTATGTACATAGTAGATTCGTAAACAATTTAAAAATCATTGTGTCACACATATCATAATCATTATCAAATCAAAACATTTGAATATTTCCTTGAAAACTTCATAAACCTTGTACTCAAATCCTTTAATAAACCATTTATGGAAATAATTTTTCATCATGCTTCAATAACCATTTCCATAAAAACCATGTTAACTTTACATATTAAAATACTTGAAAAGGTATATCCACTCACCTAGTTGGAGATTCAATTCCTAGCTCCAATCACAACTTTGTTTTGGCAAAATTCATGGAGTTTTCACGTGTTCCTATCACACAACATTCATTACAATCATTTCCTAGAATAAGAATCTCGTAATAATTATTCTAGTTACTTTCCAAACTATTCGCTTTAAGCTAAACTAATTTTTTAGCTAAAACCCATAAATCTTTCATCCTTACCTTAAGTGAGCTTTGATGCTAAGGAAAATTACAAAATCTTTGAGCTTTAGTGTTTAACAAAAAATCTGGGCATAAAAATAATATTTTTAGTGCTAGAAAATTTATAAATCAAGATTTAAAAGTTGAAAGATGTCACCTTTGTTTGAGGTGGTGAAAATGGGTTTGAAAGAGCCTAGAGTTGTTGAAACATTGATGGGAGGCAACTTAAAATGAAAAACCCTCGTAGTAGGAGTCATATTTATACTATAGGGTGTGAAAACACCCTTTTACCCCCTTTATTTTTTTTTCAAAAATCGATGAAATATATCAATACATTCGCCCATGTATCGATACATTTGGTTTTGGAGAAAATATATCAATACATTATGAGCATGTATCGATACATGTTCATTAGAAACACTTTCTAGACTAAATGTATTGATGTATCATGGCATGTATCGATACATTTAAGAGACAATGTAGTTTCTATGATAGATTGCCTATAAAACCCGCCCAGCTTGTTTGCATTAAATACCATTTAAGTAAATGTCCTCTTTACTATTTTACTCTCTATATGCTTAAGATATTTAATGTAAATAAACAAATAACCCCCCATTTGGTTTCAATAAAAATATCAAAAAAATCAAAATACAAAAAAAAAATCTAAATTTTGGTTTCAAGAACAAAATCGAAAAAATTGATTGAAATTAAATTTACGACTCCCATTTGGCATAGCAAACGTATCCAAAAATTATGAAAAAATCATTTTTGATCATCTAAAAATCAAGAGAATCATTATAATCATTTGTTATTTCTAAAAGATTATTCTATAAAAATCACATATTTTGACTCCTTCAAGATTTAGAAAATTTTCTGCTTCAATAGTGACAGATAACTAAAAGTGTCAATGCATTCTTTTGAAGTTCAAAGCTAAGTTTGATAGTCAAAACATGTAATTTATGTGCTCACCTTGGGATTTTCTAACTTATCCACATACTCAAGGTGGGATTTCATAAAAAATTACAAAGATATTCTTTTGTCACTTATCATTAGATCATAATTGATTGTTTTAGTGTAATGTTGGTTGCCTTATTGCTTTTTTTAGTTAGTTATTATCTTTTGATTGATTATTTGATAATCAAATATTTAAAATCTTATGGCGAAGGGTTTTCTTTCTAAAAACTCCCCACGATAAGTCTTGACGATTATTCTCATAAAAGAGTTAGACTACAAATGGAGGATTTAGAAAGTAATTCGATGATGATTTATCAAAATCCATTGTTCAAAGAAGTGTTAATGTCATATGGAGAAAAAAGTCCATTTTATGATGATAACATGGAATTGGAGGAACAGGATATGAAAAATAATGATAATAGTGGAAAAAGTGAAAGTGATTCAACTGAGTTTGATGAAACAAATAACAATGATTTCCACTTTGAAATTGTTGAAGGGATTCCATCTATTAGGGTTTTTGATAAGAAAAAGGTTGTTTTAGCGAAGAGATGGCAACGCTTAATCGTAGTGCAATTGCTAGGATGAACTCTACCTTATAAATTGCTTTTTGATAAAATAGTAGCCTAATGGTCCCTTAAAGGTAAGCTTAGTGTGGTTGATTTAGATGATGAGAATTACCTAGTTAGATTCTCAACAGATGAGGATTATCTCAAAGCACTTTTAGATGGCCCATGGATGATCCAGAGTCATTATTTGATGGTGAGACCTTAGTCTCTATCCTTTCATAAAGAGCCTTCTGATTTATTGGACGTGGCAGCTTGGGTTCATTTCCTAAAAATGCCATTACATATGTATCACAAATTTGTATTGAGATAGATTGCATCCTTACTAAGTAAGTTTTTGAAGATTGATTATAACACAGGATCTGAAAAAAAAGGGAAATTTGCTCGCATTGCGGTTGAACTGGATCTTTCAAAGCCACTACTTCCTAAGTGTTTGCTTAATGGAAAAATACAGAAGATTGACTATGAAGGATTACCAAGGGTTTACTTAACTGTGGAGTTTATGGGCTTGCAAAAGAAGTTTGTCCTAAAAAGGTGATTGAACAAAACCTGATAGAAAATAGTGAGGAAACCATAGAACAGACCTTCTAGGAACCTTCACCTTGTGGTCCTTGGATGCTAGTTAGTCGTCGAAAACCTAGAAGTGGAGCAATGTGACAAACTCTGGTAAAAAATATGAATGAGAGCAAACAATTAAATCAAGGCTCTAAAGTTTTGATCCTCAGGGAAATTGAAGATGTGAACTTGGGGTCCAAAAATCAGTCTTTGGAAAAAGGTGAAAAACAGAGTCAAAATATTATTAGTAGGTTTTTTTAATAAATAATGTTTCTTATGATTAGATTCAAAAGCCCAGTTAACTATCCATAACTAAAAGGAACCATGTTTTGGTAGAACATTCAACAAGTGCTACTCCAATTCATACTATTACTTCACCAAAGAAGAATCAAGGCATTAATGAAGAAAGTACTAAAATGAAAAAAGAGCAATGGGGTAATATGGATATGGCTATCAATTTAACAAAGATAGGTACCTCCCAACAGTTGAATATGGAAGACAATAATGATGAATCTATGAGGGAGACAGCGTAACAACACCAAGAAACGAGAATCATTCCCTAAAGAACAAGTCTAGATCCTTCGAAACATTCCATTGTGAAACCATCCTTTCCTAATGTTTCTTTGTAGAATAGTGTATCATTACAACGTAGAAAAGGCATTGCTTTGCATACCAAGAAAGAAAAACACCCAGATAGAAAAGAAGTGGTTAAGATGAACACAATTTTACTTAAGAAAAAGGCAAAAGGGAAAAATGCAGTAGAGCATAAAACTTATGCTTCGAATGTTCTGGTTGTTGAATCTACACAAACTAATGTAAGTATGAATAAGTTTGCAATTACAAGAGAACCTAGTTGAACTGAATTGGTTGAAACAGATGCAACTATGGCAATTGATGATCCTCATAATGACATGTAAGTCACACTATCTTGTATCATTTTTTTATGGATTTATGTATCTTGGTTTGGAATTGTCAGGGTGTTGGAGATGATAGTTTGGTTAGCATTATACATGATTTTGTTAAACAATTCAGATTAAAGATAATAGCTTTAGTTAAGCCTCGAATAAGTGGTGAAGCTGTAGATAGAGTTATTAGTAAGTTGGGCTTTGATAGATCTCATTGAATTGAAGTTGAGAGCTTTTCAAGGGGGATTTGGGTCATGTGGAAGGATGAGCTTTGCCTTTTAATCATTTGAAACCATGCCCAATGCATCCATCTTTCTATTGAATACCCAATGGGAGTATCTTGGTACTTTAAAGTAATATATGGCCATCCAAATGCTACTATTAGATGCTTACTTTGAGAGGAATTATCATACTTTGCTAACACAGTTTCTCATCCATGGATATAGGCTGGTGACTTTAATTCTTTCTTATTTTATATGAAAAAATGACGAAAGCTAATAGAAAAAGTCAACCATGCCCATTGCTTCAACAGTTTATGAATACTTTTGATATCATGGACTTAAGATTTCATGGGCCAAAATTCAGTTGGAAATGTGGATTAGTCTCTAAAAGGTTGGATAAGGCAGCCTATAATACTAGTTGGAGGTTAAAATTCCATGAAGGATTGATTCAACACTTACCAAGAATTGGATTGAATCATAGACCAATTATGGTGGATTTTCATACTATGAGGGTGACCCAGGATAGTAACAGATTTTTATTTAAAGCTGCTTGGTTGTGGCATGGAGAATTCTCTCAATTTGTTCGGCAATTATCAAACAACACTAAAAAGATTCAAGCAGCCTTATCTAACTTTGCAGTCAAAGCTCGACAATGGAATAAAACAGTCTTTGAGAATTTTTTTACAAAAAAAGAACTCTTAGCAAAGATTGGTGGCAGTGAAAAAGCCCTAGAAACTAACCCTTCTCAACAACTAAGGAATCTTGAATTTGCTTTACGTTCGGAATATGAAACTGTGTTATGTAACACCCCGTACCTTCGTGTAGAAGTTAATGAGACTTTATTGAGAACAAGAAAGGTCAATTGACGTAAATTTAAGTGCCAAAGACCAGTGATGGGTGCAAGAAATATTTAGAATAAAATATTCCATAATGAAGAAATAATAATGAAATAATAATTAAATAATAATATTTTTATAAAGGATGAAATAACGAGTTAAAAGGTGATTTGGAGGTGAACTAGGACTAAGTGAGACATTTTGGGTGTTGAGGATATTAATATTTTGAGAATAAAATAATATTTTATTAATACAATAATATTAAAATATTAATATTTTATTTATTGTCGAAATTAGTCATAAAGGAGGATGATATGACTAATCTAAGTGGGGGAGAAGAAGTAAGAAAGAATTTCAAAGAAAAACGACATAAGTGAGCCCGCGTGCTTTTATTTAATAAAGTAAGAATGGGTAAGTATATATTTAAATATTATGATAACATTTTGGCGAAGTGTAAATTTGATATTTTGTTTGTATAAGGGTAAAGGAAGAAAGATAAAAGGAAATTGGAATTTAAAAGAAATGATTGGAGGACCAAATTGCAAGAATGAAAAGTTTAGAGGGACAAATGGTAAATAAGGAAAAGTTGAGGACTTATGTGCAATTACAATATTTGAAGCTAAATGGAGGTTAACTAATCAAGGAAAATTAGATTGTGTGGGAGGATGGAATATGCATGTAACAAATACTATTACATGCAAAGATATGCATGCAAGATTATATTTGTAGTGGGGAACACGTGGGACCCACCATGTGAAGTAAAAAGAAAAATAAGCTCAAATCTAATTACATGTAAGGAGATTGGTGCATTAGGTGGCCAAATGAGGAATAAGATGGGAGAATGCATGAAAGACCATTGGGTACAAATAAGGTGGGATTAAATGAAAATGAATTGAAGAATGGAAGGATAATGAAAAGTGGATATTTAATCAATGTGGAAAAAAGGAAATTGGTGCATGAAAACCCATTGGTTGGCAAGATGGCCAAATGAAATAAGAAGAATAAGAATGCATGTATTGTGATTGGTTCATGAGGGTGGCCAAGTCAATAAGTAAAAGAAAGAGAAAAGAAAAGGAAAATATCTTAAAAACTTAGGCAAAAATCGTGCCTTGGGAGAGTAAAAGAGAGAAAAGTGAACTACCATTGAGAAGTTGAGAGAAGGCTGGCCATTTAAAGAAGAAAAGAGAGGAAAGAAAGTTTTGAGAGGTTCCACCCGAGAGGAAGAAAAAGAGAAAGAAAAGTGAGAAATGAGGGAAAGGCTTAGTTTTGCACAAGATCAAGAGAAACCATGAGGTTTCCTCTCTCATCTTGTAGCTTTGTGCTATTCTATCAACCAAGGAGTCTTCAATATTCAAGAGAGACATGGAGTGTGGATGGAGGTGTAAAGCTTGGTTTTGTGATTCAAGCAAGGAAAAGTAAGGATTGTGGTTTTAGCTTGATTAATCTTTGAAAATGGGTTGATGAATGTAAGAAGTGTTTTGTGGTAACAAAGATTGGCTTGATTGGAGAAGCTTTGGTGACATGCAAGCTACCAAAAATTGTAGATGCATGGTGGATTCAAAGTAAAAGAGAAGTGGTAAGCATAATATTGTGTTTTAAGCCACGGTTGGTAAGATCTTTGAAGAAATAACTTGTAAATCATGTTGGCAGCTTGGTGATTGGAGCATTGGGAGGATATTGAGGTTGCATGCAAGGCCTAATCCATCACAAAGGTAAGGCATGCACTGTAAAATGATGGTGTGATGCTCTAAGTATGGTTAGGAAACAATTATGCTAGTTGAAAGCTTGAAAAAAAATGAAATTCGTGGATATGTGTTGTTGTGAAAGATATAAAATGTTGAGAATGTTGATATAACATGAATGGAAATCGATGTTATGCTTAGTGGCAGCATGTTAAAAGTGAATAGGGTTGTTGAAAGAATCTAACATGCGTAAGCTAGTTAGGAATATTGAGTTTGCTTGGTATGTTATTTGAAAGAATAAGGAGGAATAATGTGAATGGTGGATTGAGAAATAAAGCATTGAAAGTTAGATAGATAATGATGCATGTAAACTTGCAAATAATTGAGTAAAATGGGATTGATTGTTGCTGCCATATATGTGGTTTATGTTGTAAAAATATAAGATGAATTCGGATGAAAGTTGCTTGAAAAGGTTGAAATGGACACTTAATGTCGTAAATAAGTTGTCGGTATATATAATACAAAGAATTACGTAAGTAAAAGATATGAATTCCTTTAGTAAGAATATGTCAAATGCATATGAATATGCAAAGATTAAGTGGGAAAGAATGGTGATTCTAGCATGATTTGAGTTATTAACATGATGGTTAATGTTTGAATGAAAAAGAAGAAAAATGGGAATGATAACCACTAAGTACATTAAGCTTGGTTTATTGCTAGGAAGTGTGCAAGTGGAAAAGGATTACCGTGGCGATGAACTAAAGGAGGAAAGGTAACCGAAGAGTGGCGAAGTAATACTCGGCCATTTTGAGGTGAGTAGAGGGTGTCTATTTCAAAAGATTCAATATTATACGTAAAATAATTTATCAATGATTTATTTCATGCCATTGTGGAAAGCATGTGTTGTTAAAAATTAATAAGTGATTTGTATACTTGGTTTGGAGAGAGTTATAAACTGTTATTGTGGGAAGCATAAGCTAGTAGAAATGCTAGGCGATTGTGGATGCAATAATGTTTGAAATCGTTTAGGCTACATATATATATATATATATATATATATATATATATATATATATATAAGTTATATATGTAAAAGGTTTTGAAAACCAAGAAACAAGCTTTTTACTACGATTTGTATCAAAGTGTGCCTTATTGATTTTTGTGATGTGCATTCATGAACAAATTATATATTCACCATGTTGACTTGATATTTACAATTCATGCAAAGGTTTTAAATTGCAAAGTCTTACAAAAAGAGGTTTTACCATGTTACCATGATTGGTACTTTTGAAATGGATTTGAAATGAGCTTTTGAGAACCCAATTTTCTTTTAAATGGTTTTACCAAACTGGGAGATTCGAGAGTAGGCCGGATGTCACATCGAAAAAGTGTGACCCTTGTGCACAAGTGAGCTTTAGCTAGGAACCTTTGGGTCACCAACGGGCTGTTAGATGTGGCTGGGGCCATGGTCTGTGATATGTATATGTGGCTAGGCCATAAGTGATATACGCAGTAGTGACTGCTTGATTTCTCCAATGTCGGCCAACATCGTCGAGACTGCAATGGCTGTGGGAATCTGGTGGAACGGTGCTCCTGGATTTTTATTACATGGAAGTGGGTCCACGAACGATTACTATTACCTACTCGAGAGTGATATCTCTTTGGGGTTTTCATGTACGTAGTTTTCACATGGTGAGAAATAACGGTTTTTCTGCAGCTCTCCTACTTATACGATGACATTGGATTTAACTCCTCTCATACGAGGTGATTTACGAATTCGCATATAAGCTTTGTTAATGTTGGATTTTACAGGAGCATGAGTGACTATACTGATTCGCTTTAAGTAAGTTGTTAAATGATTTTGACGACAGAGATCTTTACATGAATTGGTTTGATACTTGATTTAAACAATTATCTTGTATTAAAATTTCTGGTTTTAAGTGTAAAGCACAAATTACCCTTTTCAACTAATTCATTTACATATATTCTTATATTTTTAATATTCAAATTTCCTATCCGTAGCTTGTTTGCCATCTACGCCCTACTCACGGAGCCGATGATCATTGAGTCTGTGAGTCTCACCCCCTTATTTTCCTTTTGCAGATAGTGATCGGCCTAGCGTGCATTCATCGACAATCATTGTCCATCGTAGATAGGTAAAGGCATTTCATAGCATCTTATTCTGAGTCGCTCCACTGCTAGAGGTCGAGTCATTATACTTTGTTTTTCTTTTGTAAATGAATACTAGTCTCAATATAAATATTCAATTGGAGATTTTAGACTATGATGTATTGACATATGATCATATGGATTAAAGGTCAAATTGATTTATTATGCCTATTGTTCAAATCATGTCACGAGAGTATATGGTTTAAAGCATTAACATGATTGGTGAACGAGTGTAGTGAATTAACGGGAATTTTTAATAAGGCTTGTGTCACAACCCAATTCCCAGGCCATGATCGGCGCGAGGGCTCAATGGACATAACCCACTAAGGCCAAGCAAGCCTAGCTATATTATCCTACTCATTATTCCATCAAATTACTAAAGTCACATTTCATAATTTAGAATCCAGTTAATGCGATTCATTGCCAACTTATAATGGCATTACCAACTAATATACATGTGTTGTATAAACATATGTCTTAATAATTTACATTAGGTCTGTTTATACACAACAAAAGAGTACTCGACTTCCAGCGGAGAGACTCAGATGAATGTGCAGCTACTGAATGTCGAGACACCTTCCAAGGGTCGAACATACGAAGACACTTTGACCTAGTTACTAGCTACCTCGTGATCTGAAAACATGAAGTTGAAAATGGTGAGTATAAACCCAGTGAGTGAATAAGGAAGGGAACAAGTAACAGTAAGGAAGAATTTAAAAATCATGATGCACTTATTTTAAAACAATGCAATTTAATTTAGTGCTTATCAAAACCCCTCAGGAAAACCCCAATTGATTAAATCACTTAATGTAACGGGTCCATGCTCAGCAAAAGATTTGAAGAATGAAAACTTTAATAACTTTCATGCAATTCAAGTCAAGTAGACGACGGGTCCTCGCTGCAGTGGAAAGGCATTCTCGCTACAACAACATTTGACTTAAATTATTAATTGGCCGAGGGTTTCTTAGTTGGCCGAGGGTTTCTCACCAAACCCCTCATTTTAAACTTAATTTGTTTATTCCTTAATGTTGGAAGTCCATGCTCAACTATAGACCAAGAAGTGGAAAATAACGCAGCAATCGATCAAGATACTAAATGAAACAAAAAGTTTTCGCTGTAGCAAGATTCAAGCCATAAAACACAAACTTTCTCTTTGTAACAAGAACCATGTCTAGTGAAACCCTCAAAAACATGAGAGTTTCTCTCTGTAGCGAGAATGAATCTCGCTACAGCGAGAAACAGGGCACCAGCAAAAATTCCCTATTTCCTCAAGAAAAGGCCACCCTGTTCACATGACAAATGCAACATGAAACACATATAAATTCCCAAAGCTTAACATGTCAAATTTCACATGCATTTCAACCATATACATATTCATGAACTTTCCATGACACACATATCTATATATGTATATATATATATATATCCATCATCATGCATACTCTCCCATCGTCATCAGCTCATGTGCACTCCCCACTAGCACATGGCTAGGTCAGCATCGACTTATGCGTACTCCTACTCACACATAGCCGGGTCATCATCGACTTATGCACAGTCCTACTCGTACATAGCCGGGTCATCATCGGAGTATGCACACTCCTACTCGCACATAGCCGGGTCCACATCAACATACGAAAGAAACACCCAATGCATATTGTACATATCATCATATTGTGATAACACATAAACCATTTATATAGCACATTTTCACAAGATAAAAAAATTTCACCAAAGGCTTGTTCCCAAGGTACATTTTTAAAGAAAAGCTAGATAAAATCTTTTAAATGTTTGGACAATTACATTCACATTCCCAAAACAAATTTTGAAATGTAAGTCCACTCACCGGTATTATTTGAGCCTTTAGTCGATTCTAACTTCCCTATTTGTCCAAATGGGATGATGGGGCTTCGTTGGAACCTATCATCACATTAGCATCACCAATTTGTCAATTCACATACTTATAAAGTCTAAAGTTTTCTCTTAGCTAGCTTTCAATTGCCATTTAAATGACTATTTATTTTCACTACCCTAATCACTCTAAAATGAGTGGATAACCTCAACTACAAACATTCACAATTCCCTAAAATATCTACCAGCACATGCTATCCATAATTTTCGTAATTAAAATAAATCATACTTATAGGTATATATTTATGAAAATTTTTAAAATTGACACCCCCTACTCACTTTGGTAGCTTGAAACTTTGAAATTCTTTCCAATAAATTTTCAAAGCTATTATGGGAGCTTTCTCTCTCTAAACACCTAACTAGTGAGAGAAAGTATGAAAGTGAGATTTTCAAGGGTTTTAAAGTGAGAGAGTGAAAGAGCACAAGGATTTCATGAAAAGGTGCACCAAGGCATGAAAATTGGAGCTAGAGAGAGAAAGTTATGGAAGCTTGAAGAGGACTCCCATGGAGGATGAAGAAATGTGAGAGGGAAGAAGGAAGAAGAAGAAGAAGAAAACCTGCTGGAGAATGAGGAAGCTATTGGAAGAAAGATATTTATAGCTCATACTTATCCAACTCCCCTTGAAATTACAAAAATGCCTTTTAGCAAGTTAACTTGTTCTTCTCTAATCCCTTGTGCAATTTTTTTTATTCTTTTGACACTGGGACAAGGTCCACAATGACCTAAACTACTAGGGTTTACGAAAACTTAAAATTTTGACTCAAGATGCAAAATGACCATTTTGCCCCTGTTGTGAAAATTATCGAAACTTCTAGTTTTCTTCGTGTTTTCATCATTACACATTATTTATTCGATCTTATGCTTATTTAGACCTTAAAATATCATAAAACCTTATTCTGGGAGCTGTTTAGAGGAAATGATGAAACTACCCCTAGCCCGTGTTATTATGTCTATGCGTAGTTATGAGCCTATAAGGGTTGAGGTCTCACAGCTTGTTCAAGACTTAACAGGTTCTCCCGAAGGTCTAGGACACCGATAGCGATCGAGGAGCGATCGTTACATGTTACATCAAAAAGAGATGTTTTGGCTTCAGAAATCGAAAGCTAACTAGTTGAAACAGGGTGATCGCAACACGTAATATTTCCATCTTAAAATGATGCCTAGAAAATATAAGACTAAAATTATTCATCTTCATTCTTTAGATGGACAATAATGTGAGAATCAAACAGTGCTTAGATCTCAAGTGGTGGAATTTTTCAAAAAACTATATTCTAAAGAGGACTGACTTCTCCCTTTGTATCCTCTACGGGGACAATTTCTAGTACTTGATAGTTTAGCTGTGGAATCCTTACAGAAACCTATGGAAGACTCAAAAGTTTGCTTGGTATTCGAAATGAAACCTCTCAAAGCACTAGGAGTTGATGGTTTCCTAGTGATGTTTTTTCAGTCATAATGGAACACAGTTGGTAGTGATATTATCAACTATGTCTGAGCAATTTTTGCACGGGTAGAGATAAATAATGAACTTTGTAAGTCTCTCATTACACTGATCCCCAAATCAAAATCTCTAAAATTTATCTCACAATTTAGGCCAATGAATTTTTGCTTGTAGTATTGTCAAAGCCTGCTTTGTAAAATAATTATAATGTCATTCACATGCTCGATAGAATGTTTGTATATTTAGGAAGTTCGAGAAATCGTTGAAAGACGATATTACCCCTAATGATACCATTGAGTCGATTAAGCCTCGAACTAGTTCAAATAGGAATTTTAAGGTAAAATTAAGAGTTTCACAGTTCAGGGATGACTCAAAATGGTAATTCGGAGTTCGAGGATCAATTCGGAGTCAAACCGAAATTTTCACTATCTATGGGCAAAATCATAATTTTTCCACTCGCGGACAAAATTTGAGATTTTGAGAGAATTTAGATCACATTTTACAAATTGGAGAACGGGATGAGTATAAGGGATGAAAAATATGTCTATGGGCAATTTTTCAGTTTTTGGGGCAAAAATGTAATTTTTCACTTTACGGGGGCAAAAGTGTAATTTTTAAAAATTTACTCCACCAAAACTTTGAAAAATTCTAGAAATTTCATGAAAGACATGGATAAGTGAAGAGGATTGAGTGGTAGAAAAAGAAAGTCAAAAAGATGGCTAGAAAAAAATAAAATAATAAATATTTAAAAGGTAAATAAAATAATAATATTTTATTAAGCCTATTAAAAGTCTTGAAAATTCCAGAATTCTTCATTGGGAGGGTCAGCCAAAACCAGCAGGAGAGAGAGAAATAAGAACAAACCCTAGAGTGAGAAAATTCAAAGAAAAAGTGTGATTTTTCAAGGAATCAAGTGTTTAAAGGTATGATTTTTCAAGCTTAGCTTAAGATTTATCATTTCCATGCATTTCTCCTTATTTTCCATGGTTAAATTATGTGTTTTGATGATGGATTCAAATCTGATCATATGGGTTTAGAGAGAGAAAGTTTTTAGATTAATTTGATTTTGTACTATGTTAATGTTTAGTGTTAGTTTAGCATGTTTATGAGTAAAACAACAAGAAAAATATTCATTTTCTCCATGAATTTCTCTAGGCCGAATCTAGCCAATGGTGTGTGAGGATGAGGTTGACTTTATTTTAAGAGAATTAGATGGAAAAATGATGAATTATGAGGTTGGAAATTAAATGGGAATTTTTGGTGCAAAAAAATTGAAATTTTTACCCACTAGGGGTAAAAGCGTAATTTGTGATCCGAACTGATAAATTGGACCACATTCACAGTCATTGAGGTATTGTGGATATAATTGGATAATTGAAATTGAAATGGATGGAATTGGAGTTGAATTGGAGATTTTAGAAATTTACACCGTGTATAGGCGAGTTAGGTTGGACACTGTGATTAAGCGATTGTCCAAACATTTCACACCCTATCTAGTGCATACACATGGATAAGAGCCTGAAATAATATATATTGATTTGACACAAATTACTGAATTTTTTGTGTCATGTGGATAGGTGGTGAGTTATCTGATACGGGTAAAAGACTACACCCGAGGATCGAGAATAGGAGTATATCTACTCCTAGTACAGTGAGTAAACTTACTATCGTCTTAATTATCTAGAGTAGATTTATTTAATTGTGTGATTTTATGAAAAAATAGTTTAATTGGAAAATTATTGTGTTTTATGGGAAAATGACATTTTATAAAATAATTTTATAAAATTTTTAAAAATATAATAATGATTTCAAAAATAGAGTAATTGGAGACCTATACTATGATTGTGTTGTTTATCCATGATTTTACATTAAATGGCTTATGATAAATGTGGGTATGACTGGTTATTTTTATGATTTAAAGAATATGTGAACTGCTTTGATTTGCCTTGAATGTGTTAAGTGAGCCATGTCATACTATTGTGATTTTATTGATTGGTGGATTATAAAGTGGGCACTGCAGTGATGGGGGTTTTGTGGGCCAACCTAATTAGAGGGGCACGGTTCTCAATTATTGAGCTTACCTCGATTGGAGAGGCACGTAGGATAACTCCCGAGGTAGGATTTGAGTACACTTCACGTTGGCCACCACGTGAAACTAGGACTCAACCAACGTCGAGGAACGATTGTGTTATCGGAGGTGAAATGTGTTTGTGTGTGTGACAATAAACAGCCTTGGCGGTCTCGGTAAGATGCCTTCGTGGGATATCCCCGGGAATGGATTTTTGGCAAGGGCCAAGTTGTTGAAAAGTACATAAGCCATGTTGAGTAATTGGATGAAATCCAATTATTTATATGGGTTGGGATGAATTATTTTAATTGTCTCCTATTACTCGGCTTTAGATTATTTTGATGATGTCTATCTACTCACTAAGATTTTATAATCTCACTCCTTCTTCCTATACATTTTTTAGGCTCAAAATAGGCAGTAGACTGTCAATTGCATCGAGAAGTAAATTTCGGAGTTGCATCCTAGAAAGCAAGGTTATAAACTTAAACCTTCTCAGTTATTTGGGGACCCACGTGTCATTGTAATTTAAATTGCATACTCCAGTTTTCTATATTACAATATGTATAAATTTATTTTGTTTTTATGTGCAGAAAATTAATTTTTGATGTTTCAAAAATATATATATATATTATTTTACATTAAAATAGATTATTTTAATTAATATTTTTATTTTATTTTATTATTCAAAAAAAAAAGAAAAAAGAGAGAGGAATGGAAAAACTGGTACAAAAGCCTTGCGAGGTCTTGAAAGGCATTCGGGGGAAGAATGTCTGTTGAGGCTTCGCGGCGGTTGTCACGGGCTCAATGGGAGTTCCGGGTCGTGACAAGTATACAAAATACTGATGAAAGTCATCACCAATCGTTTGAAGCCATATATAAGTCTCTTTAATGATGAAGCCCAATCCAATTTCATTTTTGAGAGATATATCACAGATAAAATAATTATTGCTCAGGAAACTTTACACTCTTTTAGAAGAAAACAAAAAAAATTAGGATGGATGATGATCAAAATAAATCTTGAAAAGGCTTATGATCGATTAAGGTGGGAGTTTTTTTTTTTTATGCTGGAAATTCACGCAGGGCCCAGCTACCCTGTTAAATTTTATTAAGTATGAAATAAGAAGTACAAATGAGGGGGACATAAACCGTACCTCCAAGTTACAAGATCATAAGAAAGTATTTGAAGAACTCCTAGAATAAGGAAATCCATTTTATGTGCATAACTATTGATGCTACAATAAAATAGATATTCCCTACTAGTATATTGAGACACCATACTACGAGAAAATTTGAAGCAGATAATGTAAATGAGATAAGCACCTATGATGGAGTGTTTCATTTTATGACCATATATTTTACTATCGTCATAAAATTGAAACACATCCATATTACAAAAGTCTATGTTAATAACAAAGTACAGAAAATAAATTAGGAGTACTACTCCTTTACAATCCTTTAAATCTAACATATGGTAAATTAACCTTATCTAACCTAAGAATACCTTTAAGCTGACCTTCTACTTGTGAAAATACCTGTAGGATCTGGTGTTTGTGCCCTTGATTTGCCAGATGATCTGCTGCCTGGTTCCCTTCTCTATGAATGTGCGAAATCCGAATCGAAATACCTCTCAGGACTTTACGGATTGAAGCAAGTAAATACCAAGTTCTAGAGGATCCCTGATGGCCCTCATTTATCATGTGTACCACTACTTTTGCATCCATTTCCATCCAAAGTCTAGAAACATTATGCTCAATGCACAAAAGTAAACCCCTCTGAAGTGCCATTAACTCTGCCTGTAATGAATCACAAGGTCCAAAATTTTCAGAAAATCCAAAAATCATGGTACTTGTATGGTCTCGAAGAAGTCCTCCTCCCGCGGCATTCTGACGATTATGCTTGGAACTACCATCAACATTCAACTTAAACTCACCTGCTGATGGTTTATGCCAAGAGAATATTTTTGGATGATGTAGGACTGCCTGCTGAAATATTATACCCCATGCCTGGGCAATCTATACATCTCCCCTCCACTACCACCGGTGGAATTGCCTCCCATGAAAAAGTTGGTGGATGAGTTTGAGTACTTTCCATACCACTCTATTAGGATACATACCCAAGTTCCTATGCTTCGCATCATTCCTTTCAACCCATAAGAACCAAAAAATGAATAGAGGCATTAACAAGCGTATGTGTCCTCTTTTGGTATAATCACCAGAGTACCACCATGCCCATATGATTTGAAAAACAGTATGAGGACGAACAATGTTGATTTGGAAAAATTTCACAAAATAGTTCCAAACCTGTGTAGCTATAGGGCATTCCCACATGACATGCAAGAGAGACTCCTCGGAGTTATAGTGTTGGCATTTAGAAGCTAACTGGAAACCCTTGTTTTTCAACCGCGAATCAACTAGGATCCAATCCTGTAATAACCTCCATAGAAAAAAAGAAGTTGAAAGAGGAATGCATTTATGCCAAATTAAATTGAAAATAGGATTTACTGACTGTCGCTGTCGAACTATCTCCTAAGCAGACTTAGTAGTGAATTGGCTATCCGAGGTAGGAACCCAATATGCTCTATCATCACTGGGTAGATCGATCGGAATTTTTAAGATCTCTGCCACAACATCCTCCGGCAACACATCGTTCAACTTGCCCACATCCCATTTGCCATTATCATAGAAATAGTGTACTCTTGTCATAGATGATGCAAAGGATGTAAATCGATTAACCAATGGTGCTTCACCCATCCAACAGTCATGCCAGAAAAAGAACTCACCCTTACCAATCCACCATCTAATGTATTGCTCTGTAACCGGGCAGCTAGCTAACATCCGTTTCCATGTCTGTGAATCTTGGAGCTTCGGTTGTACATTCCTTGGAATTTGACCAACACAATATTTGCTCCGCATGAATTGCGTCCAAATGCTATTACAAGTTAAAAGCCTCCACCAAAGTTTCATGCTAAAGGCCTGCAACACATCACCTAGGCCTCTGATGTCAAGTCGTCCCTCATTAGATGGAAGAGTGATTTTATGCCACGAAGCCCAATGAATTTTTCTAGAACCTGCCGAACCTCCCCACAAAAAGTTGTTGAATAATCTGTCAATTCTTTCAATCACACAAATAGGAGGTTTGAGGACCTGGAGCAATAAATAGGTAGAGAAGATAATACACTACGTAATAGTGTTATTCACCCTCCTGGAGATAATACTTTGTTGTCCCATCCTGCTATACGGTCCTGGATCTTTGCAACCAAGTCATCAAAGAGCATTACCTTTTTTGGCCCTTTATAAAGAGGCACCCCCAAATAGGTGATAGGTAGGCATTTATGAATGAAACCAGTGACTTGAGAAATGATCTGGGTGCGATTGTTTGCCATATTTTGGTGAGTGATGAAGCAACTCTTTGCATGGTTAATTCGCTGTCCTGAAATCACCTCATAATCCTGCAAGAACAATAGAATTTTCTGCAAGGAGGATTTCGCACCATTAGTGAAAATAATGATATCATTTGCGAAAGCTAAGTGACTGACTGGCATAGAGCAGTCAGAAAGATAATGCAGAGAATGATACGTGGCAAACAAAGCATTCAACCCCCGAGACAAATATTTCGCAGCCAGTATAAATAATAACGGAGAGATGGAGTCGCCTTGTCGTAGCCCTCTTTCAGACTTGAAAAAGACCACAGTACCACCATTTATCAGTAAAGAAAACCAACAATTAGCGATGCACCGGCGAACCATGCCAATCCACTGAGAATTAAATCCAAACTGTTGAAGCATTCTATAAAGGAAGTCCCATTCAAGCCGGTCATACGCCTTCATCATATCCAACTTGAAAGCTACATTTCCCCCCCTTGACTTCCGGTCAATCTTTCCAATTAGTTCTTAAGCAAGAAGGATATTGTCGCTGATCAGTCTCCCCCCTACGAAGCCACTCTGATAATCTGTAATCATGGAAGGGAGCACCTTTGCAAGACAGTTAACAAGAATCTTAGTAATGATTTTATTTAAAACATTACAAAGACTTATCGGTCTGAAGTCACTCCATTTCGAGGCATTGTTAGTTTTGGGCAGCAACACAATAGATGTAGACGTTACTCCCCTTGGGAGGTCATCTCCATGAAAGAAGTCAACTACTGCATCCAGGATGTCACGACCCGGAACTCCCATCGAGCCCGTGACAACCGCCGCGACGTCCCGATAGGCACTCATTACCCCGAATGCCGATCGAAACCCCGCAAGGCTTAGCATCAGCTTCTGCATCTCCCCAGTGAGTGACAGTTATTAAATTTCACATTTCAAAAAAAATCATAAGTCATTTCCAAATCAAAACAATAAAATATTACTTTCTGGCTCACAGGGGCATTTTCGTCATTTTTCTTCGAAAATACCAAAACTCGTCAAAAACATGGTGTAAAAGCTAAATATATTCATACATACTTTAAATCAAATAACTGAAGAATAAAATTACTTTTTCAGTGACACATGGGCCCCCAACTGACTAAGAAGATGTAGGGCTACGAACCCTTACTTCCTATGATGCAACTCCGAGATTAATTCTCGTCTTAATCAACTATCAACAAACTGTCCTGAGCCTGAAAAATGGATAGGAAGAGGGGTGAGATTATGATTACATAATCCCAGTTAGTAAACAATTACCATCAAAAGCATCTAAAGCCGAGTAGATGGAAACAATAAAAAAACGTTATATCTCAATAATGTTCATAACACAAAATTCGTTTCATTCTATACCAAATAATTTCTTTTCATCAAAATTTCCCCGACTTATGAATTTTTTTAAACTTGGCCCCTGCCAATATCATTCTCGCGGGTACCTTCGTCAAGGTATCCCACTGAGACCGCCAAGGCTGTTCAATGACCCATACCCATAAACATGTTTTCACATCTGACACATAGCCGTTCCTTGGCGTTGGCTGAGTCTCACTCTCACGTGGTGGCCCGAACGTGAGGTGCACTCAAATCATACCTCAGGAGATACTTCACCCAACATCTCCCCCCCGGAGGTAAGTATATAATTGAGTTACCGTGCCCCTCTCATAGGCAGTCCACGGAAACCCCCACCACTGCAGTGACCGTTTAATATACCACCAGACCCATAAAAATTCCAGTAGCATAATATGGCGAATAAAATGTAATCCAGTTTACCAAGACCAATCCAAAACTGTTCATATATTTCATGCCAACCTCAAAAATTTAGCCATCATGCTACCATAGTGTCATAAGCCACAATTTCAATAACATATAAAATCATAAATTTCAACACAGTCTCCATATACTCAATTTTCCCAAAACAATATTAGTTTTCAAAACCAGTATAAATCTCATTTTTTATTAAAAAACATTTTAATTGGAAAACATAATATTTTATAATTTAAACTCACCATTTAATAAAAGCATCAAACAAGTATAATTACTCTAAATATTTAAGAGGATAAATTGTCCACTCACAGTTCTAGGAGTCGATGTATTCCTAATCCCAGTCTTCAAGCACAATTTTGGTACTTTTACCAGTGTAATTTGCTCACCACCTATCCATAATGTACAAAACATAATTCACCACATCAATGCTTGACCATTATAAAATCAATTCAGGCTCGGTATATATGCATGATATGACATGCAACTTATCCGACTACCGCTTAAATGCGGTGCTAACCTAATTCGGCCTATTACCCGATTAAATTTCTAACGCGTCCAATTTAATCTCAAATTAATTTTTTTCAGTTTCTATACCTCAATTGCACCCAAATTGACTTAATGTCCCTCGGTGTGGTGCAAATTATCAGTCCTGATAACAAATTACGAAAATACCCCTAATGGGTAAAAATTCATATTTTTGCTCCAAAAATTTCCATTATTTTTCTAGACTCATAATTCATCATTATTCATCATAATTCCTCAAATAAACATCAAGATCATCAGCCAATATTCCCCTAGAAAATTCAGCCAATAATGGTAATGGAGGAAAATAAATTCTTTTCTTGTTGTTTTGTTCCTAAATATGCTAAACTAACTTAAAACACTAACATAACTTAAAATCAAATTAATCTAACAAGTTTCTCTCTCTTAACCCATTTTTCCAGAATTGAATTCATCCTCAAATCACATGATTCAACCATGGAAAATGATGGGAAATGCATGGGAAAGGTAAAGCACAAGTCAAAATCAAGAAATTTTACCTTTGGTCACTTGTTTCCTTGAATTTTCACCAATTTTTCCTTGAATTTCTCCCCCTAGGTTTTTGTTTTTCTTTTCCCCTTTGTTTTCTTGCTATGGCCGGCCATAATGAAGAGAAAATGGTGGTGTGGGCTGATTTTTATAGTTAAATTATATAATAATCTAAACTTACCACATGTCACTACATTATTGGTCCATTTTTTAAATTCTTATCTTTTAAGCTTTAAATCTCCACCACACATTATTCCTTAAAATATCCATAACTTAGATAAAATTCTCAAACTTATCCAAAGTCTTGGGGAAGTAATTTTTTATATTTACACTTTTACCCCCGTAAAAATCAAAAATTACATTTTTGCCCCAAAAACTGAAAAATTGCCCATAGACATATTTTTTATCCCTTATACTCATATCATTCCCCAATTTGTCAAATGTGATCTAAATTCTCTCAAAATCTCAAATTTTGTCCGCAGATGGAAAAATTACAATTTTACCCCTATATAGTGAAAATTTCAATTTGACTCCGAATTGATCCTCGAACTCCTAATTACCATTTTGAGTCATCCCTGAACTGTGAAACTCTTAATTTCACCTTAAAATTCCTATTTGAACTAGTTCGAGGCTTAATCGACTTAATGATACCATTAGGGGCAATATCGTCTTTTAACGATTTCTCGAACTTCCTAAATATACAAACATTCTATCGAGCATGTGAATGATATTATAATTATTTTACAAAGCAGGGTTTGACAACACTACCCCCCTTAAAATAAAATTTTGTCCTCAAAATTTCACTTATTAACTCAAAGAAAAGGCGGGGTATTATCTTTTATTCGATGCTCAACTTCTCCTGTTATCTCCTTTATAGGGAATCTTAATTCACTAAAAATCATTCTTTATTTTAGTTAATCACAATATCAACCCCACATATGTGTATATGCTTTATAATCCCATTTATGCATCCAAGATCTATCTTGATTTAATCATCGCATACGATGCAGTATCATAATTCCTCAGAGTCATCCCTTTGTCCTTAATCATCTTTCGTGCCTCTATATTGCTTTGTATCCTTCTTGTATTTCGACATCAATTTATTGCTTAAGATTTAAGTTCATTTGAACTTTGTATACCTCAAGTATTTTTGAGTTCTAATTTCCACAATATAGTAGGAAATTCTTACAACCATATTCCATATGAACTCATTTACTATATTATTCTTGAAACCTTTATTTACACGTCCATCACTTGGTATTTACATCCCCTATCACTATTTTACACCTTCGTCTAACTTTTCACTCACTTTCTCCAGATCGGACTCGTGCTTCATCTTCCGTTACAGCGAAAACTCTTGTTGAAGAACGAGTCAATGGCCTCAAAGGTGGTTGTGCTGGGGTGTTGCTACCCATTTCAGATTGTACAGTTACCCCCTGCCTCGGGTGTACTCCAGAGGAATCTCTCCTCTGCATATCCGTATGAGTTAGTGGGGATGGAGCAGCTACTGTAGCCCGTCCTAACTGTGGGCAGTCACTCATAATGTGGCCCGGCTGGTCACAATGAAAGCACCTTATGCCCCAACACTCCCCAACATGATATCTCCCACATTTTTCGCATTTATTTAAACCTCCAAAACTCTTCTCGGAAGTACTACTCATCCTAGACCTGTTAAATCTCGGAGGTCTCTGCTGTAACTGTGAAAGTGGGGGTCGAGGAGATATCACCGGAACAGAAACAGTACTCTCAGAAGTAAATGTGTCCTTACCTCTTTTGGGCAGTTGACTAGAGGATACATTCGGGTTTCTCCTCTTTGCAAACTCAGCTCGCATTCTCCGATTTTCATTCGTGAGTTTTTCGGCCCTTAAAGCCATCTGTACAACTTCTTTATGAGGCTCCCGGCCTGTCACAGTCATCCTCTCTCTAATCTCGTTACGGAGCCCTTCTTCAAAATAACTAGCTTGATCTTGCTCAGACTTCACCAGGTCTGGCACATATGACATCAGCTCGTTAAAACGAGCCTCGTACTCTTCTATGGTTAAATTCCCTTGTTGTAAACTTAGGAATTCTCTCTTCTTCTCTTTTTGATGAAAGTAGGTGTAGTATTGACCGTCGAATTCTTGTAGGAAGTCTATCCAAGTCAACGAAGTAATGGAACGTGATTTTACCGAGCTCCACCATGTACGAGCCCTCTTCTCTAGTAATCTTGTGGCCACCATTAACTTCATATCATCATCCAATTTCATATCCACAAATGTCTCCGTTACCTGAGTAATCCAATCTTTAGCTGCGGTTGCATCCAAATCACCAACAAAAGAAGTGCAACCCAGCTGCCTAGCTTCCTTAAGCTTTTTGGAAATGGAGACATCTGGCACTGGTGGTGGAACAAGAGGTGGTGGTGGTGGCACTGGAGATACTGCTGGGGGAACAGTATGAGGGACTCGACCAGCTTGAGCTTGGCCCATAGTGACATTAAGAAAAGCTGCTAATGCCTGGACTGCCTCAAGCGACATGGCATGAACACCAAGAGTAGCAGTAGGTGGTGGAGGAGGTGGAGGAATCTCAGTAGGCTCAACAGCAGGTGCTGCTCGAAAAGTAGGTGCAGCAGACTCCCTTTCCACGGGATCTGGCTGACTAAGTCTTGCACGGCCTCTTCCCCTCCCTACTGACCTATAGAGAGGTGGACGCCCACGTCGAGGAGGCATGGTACTCTACAATAAGAAATAGAATAGACTTAGATGACTTTAAATTCTATATGCAACTAACTCGATATAACCTAACTTAACTTGACTTACTTAACTTAACTTAACTTGGGCCACGCAGTGTCAGTGTGGATTTCTTAAAACAACTTTAAAATAAAAAACTTTGAAATCCAAAGCTTTAAAATCAAAATCTTTGATCTTTAAACCATGCTCTGATACCAATCTAATTGTCACGACCCGGAACTCCCATCGAGCCCGTGACAACCGCCGCGACGTCCCGATAGGCACTCATTACCCCGAATGCCGATCGAAACCCCGCAAGGCTTAGCATCAGCTTCTGCATCTCCCCAGTGAGTGACAGTTATTAAATTTCACATTTCAAAAAAAATCATAAGTCATTTCCAAATCAAAACAATAAAATATTACTTTCTGGCTCACAGGGGCATTTTCATCATTTTTCTTCAAAAATACCAAAACTCGTCAAAAACATGGTGTAAAAGCTAAATATATTCATACATACTTTAAATCAAATAACTGAAGAATAAAATTACTTTTTCAGTGACACATGGGCCCGCAACTGACTAAGAAGATGTACGGCTACGAACCCTTACTTCCTATGATGTAACTCCGAGATTAATTCTCGTCTTAATCAACTATCAACAAACTGTCCTGAGCCTGAAAAATGGATAGGAAGAGGGGTGAGATTATGATTACATAATCCCAGTGAGTAAACAATTACCATCAAAAGCATCTAAAGCCGAGTAGATGGAAACAATATAAAAACGTTATATCTCAATAATGTTCATAACACAAAATTCGTTTCATTCTATACCAAATAATTTCTTTTCATCAAAATTTCCCCGACTTATGAATTTTTTTAAACTTGGCCCCTGCCAATATCATTCTCGCGAGTACCTTCGTCAAGGTATCCCACTGAGACCGCCAAGGCTGTTCAATGACCCATACCCATAAACATGTTTTCACATCTGACACACAGCCGTTCCTTGGCGTTAGCTGAGTCTCACTCTCACGTGGTGGCCCGAACGTGAGGTGCACTCAAATCATACCTCAGGAGATACTTCACCCAACATCTCCCCCCCGGAGGTAAGTATATAATTGAGTTACCGTGCCCCTCTCATAGGCAGTCCACGGAAACCCCCACCACTGCAGTGACCGTTTAATATACCACCAGACCCATAAAAATTCCAGTAGCATAATATGGCGAATAAAATGTAATCCAGTCTACCAAGACCAATCCAAAACTGTTCATATATTTCATGCCAACCTCAAAAATTTAGCCATCATGCTACCATAGTGTCATAAGCCACAATTTCAATAACATATAAAATCATAAATTTCAACACAGTCTCCATATACTCAATTTTCCCAAAACAATATTAGTTTTCAAAACTAGTATAAATCTCATTTTTTATTAAAAAACATTTTAATTGGAAAACATAATATTTTATAATTTAAACTCACCATTTAATAAAAGCATCAAACAAGTATAATTACTCTAAATATTTAAGAGGATAAATTGTCCACTCACAGTTCTAGGAGTCGATGTATTCCTAATCCCAGTCTTCAAGCACAATTTTGGTACTTTTACCAGTGTAATTTGCTCACCACCTATCCATAATGTACAAAACATAATTCACCACATCAATGCTTGACCATTATAAAATCAATTCAGGCTCGGTATATATGCATGATATGACATGCAACTTATCCGACTACCGCTTAAATGCGGTGCTAACCTAATTCGGCCTATTACCCGATTAAATTTCTAACGCGTCCAATTTAATCTCAAATTAGTTTTTTTCAGTTTCTATACCTCAATTGCACCCAAATTGACTTAATGTCCCTCGGTGTGGTGCAAATTATCAGTCCTGATAACAAATTACGAAAATACCCCTAATGGGTAAAAATTCATATTTTTGCTCCAAAAATTTCCATTATTTTTCTAGACTCATAATTCATCATTATTCATCATAATTCCTCAAATAAACATCAAGATCATCAGCCAATATTCCCCTAGAAAATTCAGCCAATAATGGTAATGGAGGAAAATAAATTCTTTTCTTGTTGTTTTGTTCCTAAATATGCTAAACTAACTTAAAACACTAACATAACTTAAAATCAAATTAATCTAACAAGTTTCTCTCTCTTAACCCATTTTTCCAGAATTGAATTCATCCTCAAATCACATGATTCAACCATGGAAAATGATGGGAAATGCATGGGAAAGGTAAAGCACAAGTCAAAATCAAGAAATTTTACCTTTGGTCACTTGTTTCCTTGAATTTTCACCAATTTTTCCTTGAATTTCTCCCCCTAGGTTTTTGTTTTTCTTTTCCCCTTTGTTTTCTTGCTATGGCCGGCCATAATGAAGAGAAAATGGTGGTGTGGGCTGATTTTTATAGTTAAATTATATAATAATCTAAACTTGCCACATGTCACTACATTATTGGTCCATTTTTTAAATTCTTATCTTTTAAGCTTTAAATCTCCACCACACATTATTCCTTAAAATATCCATAACTTAGATAAAATTCTCAAACTTATCCAAAGTCTTGGTGAAGTAATTTTTTATATTTACACTTTTACCCCCGTAAAAATCAAAAATTACATTTTTGCCCCAAAAACTGAAAAATTGCCCATAGACATATTTTTTATCCCTTATACTCATATCATTCCCCAATTTGTCAAATGTGATCTAAATTCTCTCAAAATCTCAAATTTTGTCCGCAGATGGAAAAATTACAATTTTACCCCTATATAGTGAAAATTTCAATTTGACTCCGAATTGATCCTCGAACTCCTAATTACCATTTTGAGTCATCCCTGAACTGTGAAACTCTTAATTTCACCTTAAAATTCCTATTTAAACTAGTTCGAGGCTTAATCGACTTAATGATACCATTAGGGGCAATATCATCTTTTAACGATTTCTCGAACTTCCTAAATATACAAACATTCTATCGAGCATGTGAATGATATTATAATTATTTTACAAAGCAGGGTTTGACAACACTACCCCCCTTAAAATAAAATTTTGTCCTCAAAATTTCACTTATTAACTCAAAGAAAAGGCGGGGTATTATCTTTTATTCGATGCTCAACTTCTCCTGTTATCTCCTTTATAGGGAATCTTAATTCACTAAAAATCATTCTTTATTTTAGTTAATCACAATATCAACCCCACATATGTGTATATGCTTTATAATCCCATTTATGCATCCAAGATCTATCTTGATTTAATCATCGCATACGATGCAGTATCATAATTCCTCAGAGTCATCCCTTTGTCCTTAATCATCTTTCGTGCCTCTATATTGCTTTGTATCCTTCTTGTATTTCGACATCAATTTATTGCTTAAGATTTAAGTTCATTTGAACTTTGTATACCTCAAGTATTTTTGAGTTCTAATTTCCACAATATAGTAAGAAATTCTTACAACCATATTCCATATGAACTCATTTACTATATTATTCTTGAAACCTTTATTTACACGTCCATCACTTGGTATTTACATCCCCTATCACTATTTTACACCTTCGTCTAACTTTTCACTCACTTTCTCCAGATCGGACTCGTGCTTCATCTTCCGTTACAGCGAAAACTCTTGTTGAAGAACGAGTCAATGGCCTCAAAGGTGGTTGTGCTGGGGTGTTGCTACCCATTTCAGATTGTACAGTTACCCCCTGCCTCGGGTGTACTCCAGAGGAATCTCTCCTCTGCATATCCGTATGAGTTAGTGGGGATGGAGCAGCTACTGTAGCCCGTCCTAACTGTGGGCAGTCACTCATAATGTGGCCCGGCTGGTCACAATGAAAGCACCTTATGCCCCAACACTCCCCAACATGATATCTCCCACATTTTTCGCATTTATTTAAACCTCCAAAACTCTTCTCGGAAGTACTACTCATCCCAGACCTGTTAAATCTCGGAGGTCTCTACTGTAACTGTGAAAGTGGGGGTCGAGGAGATATCACCAGAACAGAAACAGTACTCTCAGAAGTAAATGTGTCCTTACCTCTTTTGGGCAGTTGACTAGAGGATACATTCGGGTTTCTCCTCTTTGCAAACTCAGCTCGCATTCTCCGATTTTCATTCGTGAGTTTTTCGGCCCTTAAAGCCATCTGTACAACTTCTTTATGAGGCTCCCGGCCTATCACAGTCATCCTCTCTCTAATCTCGTTACGGAGCCCTTCTTCAAAATAACTAGCTTGATCTTGCTCAAACTTCACCAGGTCTGGCACATATGACATCAGCTCGTTAAAACGAGCCTCGTACTCTTCTATGGTTAAATTCCCTTGTTGTAAACTTAGGAATTCTCTCTTCTTCTCTTTTTGATGAAAGTAGGTGTAGTATTGACCGTCGAATTCCTGTAGGAAGTCTATCCAAGTCAACGAAGTAATGGAACGTGATTTTACCGAGCTCCACCATGTACGAGCCCTCTTCTCTAGTAATCTTGTGGCCACCATTAACTTCATATCATCATCCAATTTCATATCCACAAATGTCTCCGTTACCTGAGTAATCCAATCTTTAGCTGCGGTTGCATCCAAATCACCAACAAAAGAAGTGCAACCCAGCTGCCTAGCTTCCTTAAGCTTTTTGGAAATGGAGACATCTGGCACTGGTGGTGGAACAAGAGGTGGTGGTGGTGGCACTGGAGATACTGCTGGGGGAACAGTATGAGGGACTCGACCAGCTTGAGCTTGGCCCATAATGACATTAAGAAAAGCTGCTAATGCCTGGACTGCCTCAAGCGACATGGCATGAACACCAGGAGTAGCAGTAGGTGGTGGAGGAGGTGGAGGAATCTCAGTAGGCTCAACAGCAGGTGCTACTCGAAAAGTAGGTGCAGCAGACTCCCTTTCCACGGGATCTGGCTGACTAAGTCTTGCACGGCCTCTTCCCCTCCCTACTGACCTATAGAGAGGTGGACGCCCACGTCGAGGAGGCATGGTACTCTACAATAAGAAATAGAATAGACTTAGATGACTTTAAATTCTATATGCAACTAACTCGATATAACCTAACTTAACTTGACTTACTTAACTTAACTTAACTTGGGCCACGCAGTGTCAGTGTGGATTTCTTAAAACAACTTTAAAATCAAAAACTTTGAAATCCAAAGCTTTAAAATCAAAATCTTTGATCTTTAAACCATGCTCTGATACCAATCTAATTGTCACGACCCGGAACTCCCATCGAGCCCGTGACAACCGCCGCGACGTCCCGATAGGCACTCATTACCCCGAATGCCGATCGAAACCCCGCAAGGCTTAGCATCAGCTTCTGCATCTCCCCAGTTAGTGACAGTTATTAAATTTCACATTTCAAAAAAAATCATAAGTCATTTCCAAATCAAAACAATAAAATATTACTTTCTGGCTCACAGGGGCATTTTCATCATTTTTCTTCAAAAATACCAAAACTCGTCAAAAACATGGTGTAAAAGCTAAATATATTCATACATACTTTAAATCAAATAACTGAAGAATAAAATTACTTTTTCAGTGACACATGGGCCCCCAACTGACTAAGAAGATGTAGGGCTACGAACCCTTACTTCCTATGATGTAACTCCGAGATTAATTCTCGTCTTAATCAACTATCAACAAACTGTCCTGAGCCTGAAAAATGGATAGGAAGAGGGGTGAGATTATGATTACATAATCCCAGTGAGTAAACAATTACCATCAAAAGCATCTAAAGCCGAGTAGATGGAAACAATATAAAAACGTTATATCTCAATAATGTTCATAACACAAAATTCGTTTCATTCTATACCAAATAATTTCTTTTCATCAAAATTTCCCCGACTTATGAATTTTTTTAAACTTGGCCCCTGCCAATATCATTCTCGCGAGTACCTTCGTCAAGGTATCCCACTGAGACCGCCAAGGCTGTTCAATGACCCATACCCATAAACATGTTTTCACATCTGACACACAGCCGTTCCTTGGCGTTGGCTGAGTCTCACTCTCACGTGGTGGCCCGAACGTGAGGTGCACTCAAATCATACCTCAGGAGATACTTCACCCAACATCTCCCCCCCGGAGGTAAGTATATAATTGAGTTACCGTGCCCCTCTCATAGGCAGTCCACGAAAACCCCCACCACTGCAGTGACCGTTTAATATACCACCAGACCCATAAAAATTCCAGTAGCATAATATGGCGAATAAAATGTAATCCAGTCTACCAAGACCAATCCAAAACTGTTCATATATTTCATGCCAACCTCAAAAATTTAGCCATCATGCTACCATAGTGTCATAAGCCACAATTTCAATAACATATAAAATCATAAATTTCAACACAGTCTCCATATACTCAATTTTCCCAAAACAATATTAGTTTTCAAAACCAGTATAAATCTCATTTTTTATTAAAAAACATTTTAATTGGAAAACATAATATTTTATAATTTAAACTCACCATTTAATAAAAGCATCAAACAAGTATAATTACTCTAAATATTTAAGAGGATAAATTGTCCACTCACAGTTCTAGGAGTCGATGTATTCCTAATCCCAGTCTTCAAGCACAATTTTGGTACTTTTACCAGTGTAATTTGCTCACCACCTATCCATAATGTACAAAACATAATTCACCACATCAATGCTTGACCATTATAAAATCAATTCAGGCTCGGTATATATGCATGATATGACATGCAACTTATCCGACTACCGCTTAAATGCGGTGCTAACCTAATTCGGCCTATTACCCGATTAAATTTCTAACGCGTCCAATTTAATCTCAAATTAATTTTTTTCAGTTTCTATACCTCAATTGCACCCAAATTGACTTAATGTCCCTCGGTGTGGTGCAAATTATCAGTCCTGATAACAAATTACGAAAATACCCCTAATGGGTAAAAATTCATATTTTTGCTCTAAAAATTTCCATTATTTTTCTAGACTCATAATTCATCATTATTCATCATAATTCCTCAAATAAACATCAAGATCATCAGCCAATATTCCCCTAGAAAATTCAGCCAATAATGGTAATGGAGGAAAATAAATTCTTTTCTTGTTGTTTTGTTCCTAAATATGCTAAACTAACTTAAAATCAAATTAATCTAACAAGTTTCTCTCTCCTAACCCATTTTTCCAGAATTGAATTCATCCTCAAATCACATGATTCAACCATGGAAAATGATGGGAAATGCATGGGAATGGTAAAGCACAAGTCAAAATCAAGAAATTTTACCTTTGGTCACTTGTTTCCTTGAATTTTCACCAATTTTTCCTTGAATTTCTCCCCCTAGGTTTTTGTTTTTCTTTTCCCCTTTGTTTTCTTGCTACGGCCGGCCATAATGAAGAGAAAATGGCGGTGTGGGCTGATTTTTATAGTTAAATAATATAATAATCTAAACTTGCCACATGTCACTACATTATTGGTCCATTTTTTAAATTCTTATCTTTTAAGCTTTAAATCTCCACCACACATTCCTTAAAATATCCATAACTTAGATAAAATTCTCAAACTTATCCAAAGTCTTGGTGAAGTAATTTTTTATATTTACACTTTTACCCCCGTAAAAATCAAGAATTACATTTTTGCCCCAAAAACTGAAAAATTGCCCATAGACATATTTTTTATCCCTTATACTCATATCATTCCCCAATTTGTCAAATGTGATCTAAATTCTCTCAAAATCTCAAATTTTGTCCGCAGATGGAAAAATTACAATTTTACCCCTATATAGTGAAAATTTCAATTTGACTCCGAATTGATCCTCGAACTCCTAATTACCATTTTGAGTCATCCCTGAACTGTGAAACTCTTAATTTCACCTTAAAATTCCTATTTGAACTAGTTCGAGGCTTAATCGACTTAATGATACCATTAGGGGCAATATCGTCTTTTAACGATTTCTCGAACTTCCTAAATATACAAACATTCTATCGAGCATGTGAATGATATTATAATTATTTTACAAATCAGGGTTTGACACAGGAGGTCATTGGCAATGATATCCCAACATTGTTGGTAGAAAAAAGAGGTGAATCCATCAGGGCCAGCAACACTGTCCTTATCAATATTGAAAACTGCCTTTTTTAGCTCCTTCATTGAAGGAACTGCACATAAACTAAGATTGTTATTCTCAGAAATAATAGCAGGAATCAACGAAGTATCAAATCTGGACATGTCACATGGTTCCTTTTTCATGAGGGAGGAAAAAAATTCCACTGCAGAAGACTTAACAACATCTGATTCTTCAATCCAACTCCCATCCGGGTTTTATATTTTGAAGATATGGCTTTTGATTCTCTTCTTCTTAACCCGCATGTGAAAAAATTTGGTGTTACGCTCACCCTCCACTAACCATTTAATTCCGGATTTTTGCTGCCAAAATAATTCTTCAACACTGAGCTGATGATTAAGCTGGGCATAGGCTTTATTCATGGTAGCTCGATTCTCCATTGACTACTCTTGTTGAAAAATTATTTCGCAATTTGCAGCTCTTTGTTCTGCCACCTTCAAATTATGGAATATGTCTCCGAAAACCTCCTTATTCCACCATTTCAGAGCTTGTTTTAGACGTCGTTGCTTCACCCAGAAAGCTTGTAGTCTAGAGCCAACAATGGAGGAAGTCCAATTCTGTTCCACGAACTTTTTGAAACCATGGTGGAGGACCCAAGCATGCAGGAATCTAAAAGATGAAGGCATTCTATCCTGGTTCTTAGAGCAGGAAATCAACAATGGACAATGGTCTAAGCCGTCCCTATTCAGGTGCTGTATACGTGTAGAAGCAAAAAAGTATGCCCAATGATGATTATAAGTCATTCTGTCCAACCGTTGAAACATACGGTTATTAGTCCAAGTGAATGAGTTTCCTTCATAGCCACCATCCATTAATCCACAATCAAGCAAAGTAGTAGCAAAATCTTCCATAGAACCTGCATGTGGCATAGCTCCGTTCAACCGTTCCACACTATGTAAAATGGCATTGAAATCACCCCCAACTATCCACGGTGAATGAATATTAATTGCCAAGCTCCTCAAGCAATCCCAAAGAACTAATTTCTCTGACCTGGTACATTTTGCATAGATGAAGGATGCTAACAGAGGGACTTCCAACCATGGCATGTTGAGTTTAACATGCAGACATTGAACGTGGTCCAACAACACTTCACAATTCAAATCAAAAGAATGAAACAACCATATCTTCTGGGAGCAGTTCTTGAAGACTCTTTCAAAACCCAATTTTCTGCGAATAAATTCTGCTTTTGAAGCATCCACCATTGGCTCCAATATTACTAAAATTTTAATTTTATGCAGTAACTGTAATTTCTTGATCCTTCTGTGGATTACCGCACTAGAAATACCCCTTACATTCCACACCAGTGCACTAATCATGATCGGGTTCTAGTTGCATAACTTACAGAGATGGAATCCTCATTAGAGATTCCATCATTTTCTCCCATTTCCACTGCTTCCTCTGAGGCCAGACTGATTATTTTCCCAATTGATGCTGCAGTATCTGAATGTCTCCTGTGTTTCGCCAATGGATGCACTTCCATCTCCAAAAAGTGGGTATCCGAGAGGGAAGGGATGACACTTATTTCTTTATTATACCTACATTTACCTGAGGTAGACTCTGAAGTGGGCGGATTAGTTTCATTTCCTTCCAGCCTTTCACTTGAAAAGGCTAGATTGAAAGCGACTCGAATATGTCCAGCTTGGTGTTGTGTTTGACTTTCACCTTCTCCTGCTATTGGACTGAACTCTCCACTCCCTTCTATCGTATCCACTGATATATTTTGGTCCCGCGTCCCACTTTTTGACATTTGTTGTTTCTTCTCTTGCCTCATCTCCTTTGCTTGGGCTAAAGGTTTTGCTTTATCATTTTTCTGTTGCAGCATCTCTTCATGCATAGTTAAGCTCAGCTCCCTCATATCCGTTGCCTGCTCTAATGGCTCTAAAAAATCATTTTTATAATGGTGATTTGTTCCTACACTTCCAGTTTTTTGCTGCGGTGTCCCTTCATGCATAGATAAAATATTTTTTAAGCGTTGACCTACACCGGCATGCCCATTTTTTTGTTGCTTCATCACTTCATGCATAGATAAATTCTGCTCCATTGTATCCTTATCTCTTTCTCTAATCACATGTTGAGGGGGTTCTTCTCCCCGTATAGTTGTTGGCTCAACCCTCTCCCTAGATCTTGAAGACTTTTCACATGGGCTTATTTATTTTCCATGCGATGTGGCGTCAGTTATCAACTCTATGTTCCTTTCTCCCATGATTCTTTTTCGGTGATGGTCCCACTGACCAGGTAATGAGAAGGACTGATGGATGACGGGCCCTCTCGCTGTCGTTGCTAGTGAGCTGTCCACTTCATTTGGCAATGGCACAGGAACCCGAGGCTCTCGGTCAGAAGAGACGTCAACGGGTGCTGGTAGAGTGGCTGGTAAAATGGCGTTAGGGCAGTTTTTTGAATTTTGACCTGCAGCTTCATGCTTTGTTTCCTGCAGTGATGTCCCATCGTGCTTTGCTGGGATTGCTATGTCTTTTTCCGTCCAGCCCACTGCACCATTTGTTCATCAAGACCTTTCTTATCTTTCCACTGTCCGTTCTGCTGTGAGACCGATATTGCCTACGTTGGATGCTTAGGAAAATAATTGTTTGAAATTTTTTCAACACCCATTTGTCCCATTTCGTGCTGCCATGTCACATCTCCTGCAGGTGGGTGATGTTCCCCACTCTCTCCAAGTCTGTTCGCTGACCCATTGGGCCCGTTTGCTGCAGTAGTTTGTCTGACCCCACTCAATTGGGTTGTTACCTGCATTGGTGACCTGCAGGGGTGATTTTTTGAATTGTTCCCAGCACACTTAGGACCCACTTCATGCTGCCGAGTCTCGTCAGCTGCAGTTACTCTTACACCTAAATACTTAGTACTCGGGCTGCATTCTTTCTACCCCTCCTTGTCTTGCATGACGGGGGAAATAAGTGCTTTGGATTTGTCAATAGTTGGAGCCATTTCTGGCTTTTCTTTTGTGGGTGCTGTCCTTTTCCTTTCTGCCACGTCATTGCCATTTTTAGCATGCATTCCTTTTACATGAAAATGTTCTTGTGCATTGCCCTTCTCGTACTGCTCCTTTGCAAAACAGGCTGCAACCATCTCTGCCCCATTCGGACCATCGTGACCGTGCATGTTCGCCTCCCCCGTCATCTGTCTCTGTTGTTCGTCTGCATGCGACAGCTCGTCCGATGTGAATCCTTTTCCAACACCGACTTCCTCCTCTTCCGATATAACTTGAAATCGGTTCGAGACTAGGACCCTAACCTCCTCAGGATTATTTTGTGAATCCCTAACCTCCTTAGGATTATTTTTCGAATCCTTTTCCTTGCCCTGTGAGTTCTTCACCCCACTAGGGCCTACTCCATTCACAACTTGCCATCTTTGTTGCTGTTTTGTTGCTATTTCGTAGCTTTCAATATTTTTTCTTTTTTCTGAGAATTTTTCCGTTCCTTCCTTCTTCGCAATCGACTGCATCCCATTCCCAGCATTGCTCTTGACTTGGATTTTACCTGATCCGAGTGGTTTGGGCTTATTACCCAAGACAATACAATCAACTTCACGGTGTCCTACGTGACAGCAGTGGTGGCAGTAGTCCGGTAATGTCGAGAACTGCACTCTTTGTGAATAACCATTGTTGATCTCACCAGTTGCCCGATTTTGTACTACAATCCATACCTGGTCCACTGAAGTCTTTCTACAATCATATTCTACACAGACTCTTGCAACACTTAGGCGAGAACCTTTGGCCGTTGCCTCATTAACTAGCAGGGGTTTTCCCACAGTTTTAGCTATTAATAATAATGCAGATTTTTCATATAAATGTGCCTTAAGATTTGGGAACGATATCCATACCGAAACTATCAGGGATTCCTTTTCTACTTTAAACTCCGGAGTCCACTTGAATACCCGCATTTTCTGGTTTGCTATAAACCAGTTTTGCTTAGTCCAAATCCGGTTGAAGTCCTGTTCGTTAGAAAGGTGGATGAGGACATGCTTGTAATCTAACCACCTGATTTCGTATGCTCCGGCCAACCCTATTCCTCTGAACGCAGCTTTAATATCAACTAGTTTCGGCATGCATGAGAATTTGCTAATAAGCGAGAGTATGAAAGGTCGAGCTAAGGTTTGGATTTCGTCTTCAAAAAACACTGCTGCCGGTCGATCCTTGTACATAACTGGGTCTCGGGTGATGGGGATTATAGGGGGCTTCTCTCCAGTCGCGATAGATAGAAACGATTTTCTTTGAAACCTTGGGGACGATGGCTCAAGTTTTTGACTAGACGTTGCTTGCAGAACACTTTGGGGAACTTGCAGCAGTGATGGGTTTTCCACTGACATGCTTGGGCTTGATGTCGGTGGCCTTAATTGGGGTGCTGCCTCCGGCGACCGTGAGTTTGGAGGGTCTGGCGGCCGGCCAGCCACCATTGTTTGGGTTTGGGGAAGGGGGGGGAAGTGCAAAAGGTTAAGAGCGTTTTCCACTTTTTTTTTTTTGGTTTAGGGTTTGATACTCTAGTGGATGTACAAATTCCTGAATGCTTAATTAATGTTTTAGTTTCAAGCTAGCGTGGTTACAACTCACAGATACTTTGGAATGGAACATTATCGAAAAGCTTTCATCCAACTAGAGGAGTTCGACAAGGGGATCCATTATCTTCTTATATCTTTGTGTTATGTATGGAAAGATTTGTACATGATATAAAAAAGGCAGTGTTGCAAGGTTTGTGGAAACTAGTTAAATTAAGCAAAAATAAACCCCTATTGACTCACCTATTTTTTACTAGCTGATTTAATATTGTTTGCGGACGCTTTAATGTTGCTATTAGAAGTGATTAAAGGAGTTCTTGATGATTGCTGTGTTTGCTCTAATGAAAAGATTAATGTGGAAAAATCACCCTTTTGTTGTTAAAGTAATGCTGACCAAAGTCATATTGATGCAAAAGCAAACAATTCTGGCTTTAAACATTTAGTGGATATGGGTAAATATTTGGAGGTATCATTCCTACATGGATGTGAAAAAATGAGTTAGTTTAAATACTTAGAAGGAAAGGTACATAAGAAGTTGGCTAATTGGAATGTCTCAACACTTTTTACTACTATCAGGCTTATCCTAATAAAGTTTGTTCTATCTGTAATCCCATATTAGACAATGTAGACAGTTGCGATTCCACTAGAATTTTGCAAAAATATTGAGCCTTTTGTCACAGATTTCTATAAGGAAGAGATAAAAATTCAAGAAAGCTGCATCTGATGAGATGGAGTGATGTGTGCAAATCGAAGGATGGGGGGGGATTGGGTGTTTGACATTTAACAACAATGAATAAAGCTTGTTGGAATATCATCTCTAAACAGCATCCATTATGGGTACATGTAAATTGTGCTAAGTATAATTTTGGCAGACATACGTGCCCTGATAGACTACAGAGTTCAAATTCTTCTTCATTTTGGTTATCTATTTGTCACCTATGGGGAATCTTCAAAACCAACGTTTGTTGGGTAATTGGTAACAGTCTCAATCCTATTTTCAAATGGATACATGGATTAGTGAAAGACCACTTGTTGAAGCTGCAAGGTTGAAGGGAATTATATTTGAAGATTATAGTAAAGTTCAAGACTTTGTGCACCAAGATGGTATATGGTATTTTGATAGTTGTCAATTTATTTTCCTATGAATGAAATAACTTTGTTTTCGAAAACTATTACTCCATCCTTATCATCTTCTTCCTTAGATAAACCTTATTGGGCATTATCATCTTTGAGCCACGTCACAGTTGCTATGGCAT
Organism: Theobroma cacao; assembly: GCF_053813885.1. Taxonomy (NCBI): domain Eukaryota; kingdom Viridiplantae; phylum Streptophyta; class Magnoliopsida; order Malvales; family Malvaceae; genus Theobroma; species Theobroma cacao. The sequence continues at coordinate 21,140,606 of NC_142642.1, read as the reverse complement.
ATGAGTTTTTTAAGAACGTTAAGACCTCTAATATGAATCATAATTCTGGTGTATGGAGGCTAGCATGAAAATGGGTTAGGCTAGAAAAGATATGTATATTCCTTCTACAATGTCTTCAAGATAGGTTACTAACAAACAAGGAGTGGTATCGCATACACCTTTCAAACAATGATGTTTGTAGGCAATGTGGCTCAAAAGATGAATCAATTATACATGCTTTTCAAGATTGTCCTAAGACTGTGCCAACTTGGCTTCGTGTCTTACCTACATGTGAACACATTACCTTTTTCAATCTTGCGGCTAAAGAATGCTTCATTTATAATTTGAACAAGTCCAAAGCAAATAAGAATGGAGTTAGCTGAAGTGTTTTGTTTGGAGTAATGTGTTAGCTATTGTGGAAATGGAGAAATATGTAGATTTTTTAGAGTAAAACCATTACAATTGTAGGGAGATTGAATGCAACACATAGCATGGTTTTGTCCATAAAAAATGCATAGGAAATGAACGAGGCTGATGAAAGAAGCTCAACTAAACCCCAAGAAGAAGTTTTAAATGGATGGAAAACACCTTCATTTGATTGGATAGCTGTCACGACCCGAAACTCCCATTGAGCCCGTGACAACCGCCGCGACGTCTCGATAGGCACTCATTACCCCGAATGCCGATCGAAACCCCGCAAGGCTTAGCATTAGCTTCCACATCTCCCCGATGAGCGACAGTTATTAAATCTCTCATTTCAAGAAATCATAAGTCATTTTCAAATCAAAACAATAAAATATTATTTTCTAGCTCACAGGGGCATATTCGTCATTTTTTTTCAAAAATATCGAAACCCACCAAAAACATGGTGTAAAAGCTAAATATGTTCATACATACTTCAAATCAGATAACTAAAGTATAAAATTACTTTTACAGCGACACGTGGGCCTCTAACTGACCAAAATGCATCGAAAGCTAAAAACCTACAGCTTTTGCAGATTCAAGTCCAAATGAAGGTCCTTGTCAAAGTCAGTTAACTATGGAATTCCCTAAGCTTGAAATGTGAGGAAATGAGGGTGGTGAGATTATAAAATCCCAGTGAGTAAACAGACACCATCTAAACTATCTAAAAGCGAGTAAATGGAGACGAATTAAAATATTCTTTTTCAATATATGTTTCATAACATGAATATTCAGTTTACTCAATTAATCAACATGGCTTATATATCTCACAAAACTTGGCTCCTGCCAAAATCATTCTCGCGAATACCTTCGTCAAGGTATCCCATTAAGACCGCCAAGGCTGTTAAATGTCTCATACCCATAAACATGTTTTCGCATCTGACACACGGCCGTTCCTTAGAGTTGGTTGAGTCTCACTCTCACGTGGTGGCCCGAACATGAGGTGCACTCAAATCTTACCTCAGAAGATACTTCATCCAACATCTCCCCCCAAAGGTAAATATATAATTGGGTTACCGTGCCCCTCTCATACGCAGTCTACGAAAACCCCCACCACTGCAATGACCGTTTAATATACCACCAGACCCATAAAATTTTCAGTAGCATAATATGACGAATAAAATTTAAGCCAGTCTACCGAGACTAATCCAAAACTGTTCATATATTTCATGCCAACCCCAAAAAAAATTTTAGCCATCATGTTACCATAGTGTCATAAGCCACAATTTCAATAACATATAAAATCATAAATTTCAACACAGTCTCCATATACTCAATTTTTCCAAAACAATATTTGATTTCAAAACCAATATAAATCTCATTTTTATTAAAAAACATTTTAATTGGAAAACATAATATTTTATAATTTAACTCACCATTCAATAAAAACATCAAACAAGTACAATTACTCTAGATATTTAAGATGATAAATTGTCCACTCACAGTATTAGGAGTAGAAATACTCCTATTTTCAGTTCGCGGATACAGTCCTTTACCCGTATCCAATGGCTCACCACTTAGCCATAATCCATGACACATATTCCAATTAAATTGTGTCTAACAGTCATAAGCTATTTCAAGCTCGATATATATGTATGATATGAAATGAAAAATGCACGGGTAGCCATCTAGACTCGGTATTGGCCTAAGTCGATTTTTCATCCGATAAATTGGCCAATACGTCCAATTTCACTCCAACTTGCTCCATTTCTTTTCCAATCCCTCAACTCACCAAACACAACTAATTAACACACAATTAGGTAAAATTTATCTTCACTTTTCTTCTTGGAAGTTTCGGCCAACAATGGTACACTAACTCCGTGATTTTTCCTGCTTAATTTTCTCTCCATAATTCATTAATTCCTACACCAAAAACTATTATTTCTTAATCAAATCACCTAGAATAACATCCCATTCTTCTTTATTATTCACTTAGAGAATTCGGCTATTGATGGGCACCAAACCTTTGGTGGTATTCTTCACTTGTTTTCATGCTACACATCATTAATCACCTAAAAATACTAACATACCTAAAAATCAAACCAATCCAAGATCATTCTCTCTCCATACCCATTTTGACCAGCCATGAATTCACCATGAAAGCATGCTTTTCAACCATTGAAATTAAGGGAAAATGCATAGGGAAAATAGTTCATAAACTAAAATCAAGAAATTTTACCTTTTTCCACTTGATTTTCTTGAAAATCTCCACTTTTCTCTTGAATTTCTTTCCACCTTGGGTTTGTTCTTCCTTTCCCCTTTGTTTTCTTGCTATAGCCGACCATAATGAAAAGAAAATGGTGGTGTGGGCTGATTTTTATAGTTAAATAATATAATAATTTAAACTTGCCACATGGCATTCCATGATTGGTCCATTTTTTAAATTCTTATCTTTTAAGCTTTAAATCTCCACCACACATTATTCAAGGGTAGAAAATGATGATGGGTGAAGACCTTGTGCTGGAAAAATGTTTTGGGGGTGCAAAATTACCGTTTTGCCCCTAGGGTGGCAAAATTACCATTTCGCCCCTATACTCCAAATTATACCGGAATTAAAATTTTTCACTTCTAAATCTCAAATCATACTCCAATAAGTCAAATGGAGCCAAAAAATCTTTTCTAAAAATTTCCATTTTGTCCCCAAGTGGCAAATGACCATTTTGCCCCTAAATAGTGAAAATTCTGGTTTGACTCCAAATTGATCCTCGAACTCCAAATTACCATTTTGAGTCATCCTTGAACTGTGAAACTCTTAATTTCACCTTAAAATCCCTATTTTAATTAGTTCAAGGTATAAATCGACTTACTTGTACTTCTAAGCACAATATCGACTTTTAAATATTCTTCCTAGAGTATTCAAATATACAATCACTCTATCAATCTCATGTGTAACATGGTAGATAATTTAGGACTGGGCTTGACAATAGCTATTAACTTTGGTAGTGCATATTGAAAGACAACTAAATAAGCAGCAATAGGAGGAGTTTTGCGAGACTTAAATGGACAATGGAGAGAAGGCTCTACGATGAAGCTTTGAAAATGTACTGCATATCTCGCCAAGCTTTGAGGTGTCCATAAAGGTCTTACATATGCATGGGAACAAGGCTTTAGGAAGATAGATGTTCAAGTTGACAACAAATTAGTGGTTGGTGCGTTATCGTCCATGTTTAACTATCCTTGTTCAAATTCAGATTTAATCCAAGCCATGCACAACTTGCTTAAGAGAAATTGAGAGGTGCAAATTCGTCACATCTTCAGACAGGGAAATATAGTTGTAGATTTTATGGCTAATATGGAGATGTTGATTTAGGAGACTTTTTTTAACTTACCCTAGTCCACTCGATAAAGCCATTAGCTTACTTTTGAATGATGTAATTGGGGTTAGATTCCCTCAATTAATCAAGCAATAAATATTTATTTTCCTTAAAAAAAATTTAAAATCTTCATTCATTATATGACTTTCTAAATACTATACCTTAGTCAGTTAACTTATTTTTGAAGAACGTATACTAAAATCAATTTAGTGAACTATTTAAATTTAATTGTTTTTTATATTTTACGAGACCTAAAATATATTTAATATTTGTTTCTAGTTATCAAACACCACAGGAAAACAGTTTTTTTCTGATGAAAAAAATTTGGTTCGAAATTTCCATCCAACGGATTTTCAACGGAATTCTAATAAAAATTGTTGTTAATTTTTCAAACGGATTTTCGACCATCCCTTGCTTTAAGTCTTTGACTTACTAAGAGAAAGAAAGTTACTGTCTCTCAGCTTTTTCTCCTTAGACTTACAGCTTCCCCATGGAGTCTCAAAACAGTCATTTCACATATCTAAATGCCATCAGAGGTTTATAAATACAGCTGGATTTTGGTTCTGTCTTGTTAAATGAAACAATGAGATTAATTTTGTTCTTTGTGTTCTGTATTTTGAAGTTTATGTTGAAATAGGACTTGCATTAAAAACCACATCAGTGCATGCTATTAACCTTAGGATCATATGTGATCATTTTGTATTAAGATAGCTAGATTCCTATCTTATTATGATAGGTATGCATCTAGTGAAAGACTTATGCAATGATTAGCATGTATTTTTGTGCCTTGTATTAAAACAAGTTAATGCATATAAAAAATATCAAGCTTCTGTTACTCCAAAAAAAAAACTCTTTTTCATTTGCTGTTCTTTCATACTTCTCATATATCCATCAAAACACAACAGTTTATTGGTTAATAAATTCTTTTTTGTGCATGCATCAGACTCGGAAAGGGCACTCTACGAAGCTCTATGGCATGCATGTTCTGGTCCTTTGGTGATTGTTTTCTTCAAGCTTTCCTCAAGGACACTTGGAACAGGTTTTCTTCAAGCTTCTACTCTTCCATATGTTCTTGGCTTTGTTTATATTTACAAGATTCCATTGATAGATTATGGAAAAAAGCCCTGTTGTTTTTCCAGACTTTTAGATTTCGAGAGCCTTTGATCTTTTTGCTTCCGCTATTATTTCCTTTTCTTTTTTGTTTCGGATTTAATTTTCAGGTTTGTTTTGTTAGTTTTGCTTTAATATGGATGACTTTGCTCAATCAGGTTGAGGAATTTCCTAATCAGTTAATAGACCTACCAAGGTGAGATCTTCCATCCAAGATTCTTTGTCGTGTAATTAATGTTGAGATTGCAGTCAAACAAGGATATAGGCTACTGATATTAGCCTCTACTTTGTTCATGAAATAGAGTTTGCATAAAAACCATCAGAACTATCTCATTTCATTGTTTTCACTATATATATTTACAGAACAATTAACATGCACATAAAAACATCATCAACATTTGTCAAACTAAACAAACAAGTGTAAAGCATCAGTTACAAGGTACATGCATAACACCACGTATGGTGTTGTTTGTACAGCACAACAAAAACAATTTCCTGCATAGCATTTAAATAACAAAAACCCGTGTCACTGTCTTTACTTAAACACTTGCAAGCATTACATTCAGCATTCCCCCTTAATGCTTGCTTGATGCACCATTAATTTGTTTCTCCAAAACTCAAACATTGGCTTCCTGAGTGCTTTAGTCATAATATCAACAAGTTGATCTTCAGAAGGATAGTATTGGATGCAAATTTCAACCTTCTTTTCAACATCCCTTAGAGCATGATATTTCACACTAATATGTTTAGTTTTTCCATGGAAGATAGGGTTTTTGGCCATAGCTATAGCAGATTTATTATCAAGCCACAAATCAGTAGCTTCAAGTTGAGGCATAGTGAGATCATGAAGAACCTTCCTCACCCAAATTGCATGATTTGCTACTGAAGCTGCAGCCACATACTCAGCTTTCGCAGAAGATTGAGCAACAGTGTCTTGCTTGTGGGAGCTCCAAGAAAACGAGCCATTTCCAAGAGTGAATATATACCCGGAAGTGCTCTTTGCATCATCTAGAGATCTAGGCCAGTCACTATCAGAAAATCTTGATAGTTTAACAGACTTGTACTAGTGAACTTCAAACCATAAGCTGCTGTACCTTTTAAATACCAGAGTATTCTTTTTACAGCAACAAAATGACAGCTTCTTGGTTTTTGCATAAAATGAGATAAATAGCTGACAGTAAACATAACATCAGGCCTTGTTGCACATAGGTTCAGAAGACAACCGATAAGACTTCTATATTGAGAAGGATTTTCTAGTTCATAACCAGATTGGGAAGATAACTTCTCATTAACTGCCAAAGGTGAAGCAGTGGCTTTGCATTCATTCATCTGAAACTTTTCAAGCATTTCAAGCACATATTTGTGTTGAGAAACATGTATTCCTCTATCAATCCTTTTAATTTCCAACCCCAAAAAATAACTCATATCTCCCAAATCAGACATATAAAATTCCTTCTCCAAATTCTGTTTGAATTTTCTAATAGCATCTTCACTTCCCCCTGTCACCAGTAAATCATCCACATACAAGGATAGGATTAGTGGAGCCTCATTGCTGTGTTTTCACTCATAAAGAGTTGCTTCATTAGGACTCTTTTGGAATCCTTGATCAAGCAGGTAAGTGTTAATCCTATTGTACCAAGCCTTGTTTCAATCCATAAAGAGCCTTGTGAAGTCTGTACACCTTTCCTTGTCCAGAACAGAGTTCAAATCCTGGTGGTTGCACCACATAAATTTCTTCATCAAGCTTCCCATTTAAAAATGCTGATTTAATATCCCAGTGAAAGGGTTTCCACTGGAATGCAGCAGCCAAAGCTATAAGTAATCTAATAGTGTCCAATCGAGCCACTGGTGCAAACGTTTCTTGGAAATCAATACCAGGTATTTGGGAATAGCCTTTCATTACTAGTCTTGCCTTGAACTTGTTTAAAGTGCCATCAAGATTAAGCTTTCTTTTAAAATCCCATTTGACCCCATTTACTTGTCGATCCTTAGGCCTATCCACCAAAGACCAAGTTTTGTTTTTGACTATCATATTCAGTTCTTCCTTTATAGCTGTAACCCAATGCTCATGAACTGCATCATCTTCATAAGAGTTAGGTTTTGTGATAGCCATATGACATCTCTTATAAATGTTTTGAATAAACCTTACTCCTCTAATTGGAGCTTCATCAACTGTTTCATCATCAACAAGAATTTGAGAATCAGTATGTTGATAGTTTGATACATCAATAAATTCATTCGAATCTGCAGCTTGGCTTTGCTCCCAATTTCAGCTCCTATTCTCATCAAATACAACATTCCTGCTAACAGAAATTCTACCAGATTCAACCTGAAATATTCTATATGCTTTGGACTTCAAGCTGTATCCAATCAGAACCCTAATCTGAGCCTTTGGTTGAAGTTTGTCTCTCTGTTCCTCAGGTATATGTTGATAACAAAGACTTCCAAACACTCGCAAATGATCTACAGAAGGCCTGGTCCCATACCATGCTTCATATGGAGTGATATTTTGTTTTGCTTGAGTAGGAATAATATTGAGCAAGTATACTGCTGTCGAGGCTGTTTCTGCCAAAAATCTTTTGGGCATATTTTTCTCAAGCATCAAGCACTTGCACATCTCAAGTGCTGTGCGATTTTTCCTTTCACTTACCCCATTTTGTTAGGGGCAATATGGAGCTGTTAGCTGGTGAAAGATCCCTTCCTTCTCTAAAAATTGAGAAAATTCTTGAGATGTGTACTCACCACCATTATCTGATTTGAGTATCTTAATCTTCATACCAGACTCTAACTCAGCTCGAGCTTTAAATTTCTAGAACCAACTAAAAGTTTTTGACTTCTGTTTCATAAAGAATATCCAACAAAACCTGGTCAGATCATCTATAAATGTAACAAAGTACCTGCTCCCATTTAATGACTCTTCACGTAGAGAACCTCCAACATCTGAATGGATAAGATTAAGCTTATCCTTTGATTTGCTAAAACTAGCAATGGGATAAGGCTTTCGAGTTATTTTTCCAAGCTGACAAGTTTGGCAAATAAGGCCACATTCTGATAATTTGGGAAGCTTATCTGTAAGACCTGAATTACTCAACTGTATCAATGAATTATAATTGCAGTGACCAAATCTCTTATGCCACAGAGAAGTCAAATTTAAGTGAACTTCTGTTGCCTGCAAACATGCATCTTTCCAGTTCACTGGGAAACAATTTTGTTTCATAGAGATGTTCATCATATAATCACCATTAGGAGCATAAATAGTGCAAGACATATCTTTAAATAATAAGCATAATTATGCTTAAGCATTTGTCCTACACTTAATAGATTTTTAGTGATTTCTGGCACTAAGAGAACTTCAAACTCATACCTGGCACTAGAAGAAGTTTGAATTGGCACTAATCCTTTTCCTATTGCTTGCAAATAAACACCATTCCCAATCTCAACTTTCGAATGGTATTGATCATCTATTTCAACAAATAGCTTCACATTTGGAGTCATGTGATTTGAAGTTCCACTGTCCAAAAGCCAAAGTCTTGCATCAACAGTTTTTAAATTTCCAGTTTGAGCCATAAACAAATGCTCTTCAACTGTTTCAGCTTTCTCAACTGGTTCATCATCCTTGACTTGAGTGTCGGCTTTGTTTTTGCAAACTCTCTGTACATGCCCCAATTGGTTTTGATTTTTGCACCTCACATTTGGTCTAAACCAACAACTAGCCTTAGCATGACCCTTTCTCTTGCAATGAGAACATATATGAGCCTTGCCTTTTTTCTGTTGATTTCTGTATACAGATTGAACCCCTTTATCTTTCTCTTTCTATTCAACAGGACCTTTTCTTGTGCATGTCTCTTCCACTGTTTTTCCTTTCATTTTAGCAAATAGGACATTTTTAGTTACACTCTCACTTCTCATAACTCTCCTGTGTTCAGCAGCTTGGAGAGCATATGCAACATCTGATAGTGACATTTTAGAAAGTTCCCTTTCCAGAGAAGCAACCGTTGCTTCAAATCTTTCTGGCAGAGATACAAGAGCCTTTTGAACAACTCTTCTTTCTGAAATATCCTCTCCCGAGAGTCTAAGTTGATTAACAACTCTCATAAATCTGCTGATGAAGTCTTTTGCATTTTCAGAATCCTTCATTCTCATTGTATCAAACTCCCTAGTCAAGTTCATAATCTGCATTTCTTTGGTTCTTTCAGAACCTTCAAACTAAACTTTCAGTCTTTCCCAAGCATCTTTGGCAGTTTTACACCCCATAATTCTTACAAACATAGCATCTATAAGAGCTCCCTGGATGCAAGACAAGGCTCGAAATCATTTAGCCACTTCCTCGTGGTACTGCTTGACTGGAGCAGGGGTTGCATTATCCTTCAAAGTTGGAACTTCAGCTCCTGATTCAACAGCATCCCAAAGGTCCAGACCCTAAGATATGACTCCATTTTCTCAGACCAAATTGGATAATTTTCTCCATTGAACACTAGAGGTGATTGAAAGCTGAATGCAGTATTTGATGGAGAGAGAGAGGCCATAGTTTTTCAAGTGAGTGTATGGTTTATTTCAGAGAAAGTGTTACTTGGATTCAACTGTCTATACGGTCCCTTAAGAGCTTAATTCAGCTTTGATTCCATGTTGAGATTGCAGTCAAACAAGGATATAAGCTACTGATTTTAGCCTCTACTTTGTCCATGAAACAGTGTTTGCATAAAAACCATCAGAACTATCTCATTTCATTGTTTTCACTATATATATTTACAAAACAGTTAACATGCACATATTAACATCATCAACACTTGTCAAACTAAACAAGCAAGTGTAAAGCATCAGTTACAAGGTACATGCATAACACCACGTGTGGTGTTCTTTGTACAGCACAACAAAAACAATTTCCTGCACAGCATTTAAATAACAAAAGCCCGTGTCACTGTCTTTACTTAAACACTTGCAAGCATTACATTCAACAATTAACGTCCAATTAAAGGTAGATATATTCTGTTTAGACTTTATTTATATGGGTTCGTATCTGTATCAGTATATATTCTGCTTTGCTTTTAATTTTAGGCTGATCCAGAAACGGATGAGGTGCTTGCACAAGTAACCTTACTGCCTGAAATAAATATAAGTGTGATCTCATTTTCTCTTGGTTGCTTTACATAAAGGAGTTGATATAAAGTCAAGATTCTTAAAGGTTATTGTCCTCAATCTAATCATTCCAGCAAGAAGAGAATGATGCAGAGATGGAGCCCCCCTTTCCCCCACTGCCTGAGTTCCTTGTACATTCCTTCTGCAAAACCTTGACTACCTTAGATGCAAGCCTCCATGGTGGATTTTCAGTGCCCATGAGTTTTGCAGATCAATGTCTCCCACAATTGGTTCATGTTAATCTTCGTGGGTTGCGTAATCCCTTTCGGTTTCCTTCATAGAAGTTTAGTCTTCGGTTTGCTATTTGACAGGACATGTCAAGGCAACCTCCTCGCCAAGAGTTGATTACCAGGGATTTGCTAGGAAATCAGTAGCGTTTCATGAATATCTATAGGGGTAATGCTTTAAAGGCTGAATAATGGACTTTTTATTCATATTTGATTGACATGATGATGGGTTTGGTAGGTCAACCACGAAGGCACTTGCTTACAAGTGGTTGGAAGGATTTTGTCAACTCCAAGAGGCTTGGTGCTGGGGATGCGTTTGTATTTTTAGGGTTCGCTTTCGTCCTCAACCTTATGATCATGATGAGGTATGGGGTTTTAGATTGGATTCACTGTTTCAATATGGGAATTGATACATAGCATTGGCATGTAATTCTAGAGGTGAAAATGGAGAACTATGTGTTGGTGTACGACGTGCAATGAAGCCACGGAGCAATGTTTCCGCCTCAATTTCAATTTTTGGCATGTACCTTTCAGTGCTTGCTACTACATGGGAAGCCTTGGCAAGAAGAACCATGTTCGCCATATCTTACAAACCTAGGTATGGTAGTGGTTTCTTTTTCTCTAAGTCATCGCAATTTCCTGTATTTCTTACCTTTACGCTAAGTTGTAATCTTTTTGTTTTATTTTTTGGTTATAGGACAAGCGCTGCTGAATTCATCATTCTAATTGATCAGAACATGAATTCAGTGAAGAACAATTACTCGATAGGGATGAGATTCCAAATGAAAATTAACTAGGAGGGATGTCCAGAGTAGAGGTACGGCTTGTTTAATATTTTCAGAAAATTACTACTTCATTTTATTGCTACATCAAAATTGTAGAGTACTATAGATTCTTCTATGATGTCCTATTCGTAGTTAAATTGAAAATACCTTCCTCAAAATTAGCTTTTCTATTTATTTCTTTACTATTTGTTATTGTGAGTTTAGTGGTACCATAGTTGGAATTGAAGATGCTGATCCCATAAAGTGGCCAGGTTCCAAAAGGAGATGCCTCAAGGTATTTAGATTGTGTTTTTCAGTAGGGTGTAAAAGATGTTTATGTTTATTTACATTTTTTGAAATGCTAAAACAAATAATGTTGCGTCTTAGAGTTATGAAAATGTTGAAACAATCTTCTGATGTTTCTCTTAGGTGAGATGGGATGGAACTTGTACCATAACTCCTCCGGAAAAGTTTCACCTTGGAAAATAGAACTTGCTTTAACTTACACTATATTGAGTCCTCTTCCAATGCCCTGGCCTGAACCAAATATGGTGCCCTTATCTCCTAATTCCTCTGTTCTTACCCAGGAAGGTAGGTCGAACCTGTCTTGTATAAATTAATGGATTGTTTTATTTATTTTTATGTAACAATTTGTCTAGTCAGGTATACTGAAAAGTCAAGTTTATCACTTAGGTTCATTAAGAGTAACTATCCAGCCTTCACAAGGAAGTGGCTTTTCAAGGGTCTCGCAATGTCATGAAATCTCGACCTTTGGAGACAACTTTGCTAAGATGAACTAGTCTACCACCGCTAGAGATTCAGTCATGCAGCCTCTATTCGTACACCAAAAGAAATTGATATGGTTTCTGCTTCAATGAGTAATGAACCAACAAACATAGAAAATCTCTTAAATTCGGGTTCAAATAATTTCGATTCCTCATACTGGTGTTGTTGTCCACTCTTTGTTGACCAAACCTTGACAACAGCTAATTCAATGAGATAGCAACTGCTACATCAAGAAGAAAAGCATAGCCTGCTTGTGAGCCCACGGTCCCTTATGCCTCCTGCTGTCCCGGCCTAATTGGCAGACGCATTTGGTAGAATTTTTACATGAAACTTCTGGTGCTACCATCCTGAAGTCAACTTTCTCATGCTATTGAAACTTTTAATGTGTTTGGCGAAATAGGGAAAAGGACAGAAAGGGGAGTAAGGATGTAGATGCAAAGGAAAATGATACCATTAAGCGAGAGCGTAAAAACTTTCTCCTTTGGACTTTTAAGATGTACTAATGCAACGTGTGTTGCATGTAAATGATTTGATCGTTAGTATCATGATTACAATAATAAAAATAGTATAATTTTATAGATCATATTTTCATCGATCTTCAGTTAATAAACATTTAAAGAAAGATGTGGCAAAATTCAATTAAAATCGACTTAACTGATAAAAGTTGGTTAATTCGATTTGATTAAAATGATTAATTCAATTAAGGGGGTCTGTCAATGAGTAAAGTCAAATAGTTCAATTAATATTTATACGAAATTCGGTTGAGCCGGTTAATAAAATTTTTTAATTAATTGAACCTAATTAACCAATCGTTCAACCCTAATTCAAAATACAAATTTACGAAATATATGTAAGTAAAATGATGTATTTTCATACAACTAAATAGATTTAATGTCAAAAACAAAATTTTTTTTATAAAAATAAGACACAAAAGAAAAGCCATGAACGATCAGTTCAACCCTTTGTCAAGTTTTCGTGTTCAAAAAAAATAAGACAGAAGAAAAGAGGTTAGTTTCTAAAAAACTCCATGTTTTCTTTAAGGAAGTTGAAGTTGAAGCCATCGGATCCCAAAGATTTAGACCCTTCATAGTCCCATACGGCATCTCTCAACTCCTTTGTTGTCACCACAAACTCCAAGGCAGCTCTATCAACTTGTGTTATTTTTCAAAACTCCATATCCGAGGCAATCAGACTTAGCCAATTAGTTGATGAAATTGCCTCCTGTAGTATATATTCTAGCACTTCCATTCTCACTATTCTCAAGTCCAACTATCTCCCATCCATATTCAATCCAAAAATCATATTCCGGTGGACTTTAGATTTGGATTTATAGTGGAAATATTTTGTATTTCTATATCTCCCTCCCTAATCCACCTAACCCTCAATTTGCGTCTCCAAATCGATTCTCAATTATGATGAGTTGCCCCCAACTCCCTAGTATGCTCTTTTTTCTCCCTCTATTCCTCCTAAATAAGCTCCCTTTCGTCCCCATAACCATCAATCACCTCAATCCTCTTATCCAATTCCTTTATATTCCTCCACACAAAACATCTCCTCATTCCATTTTTTCGAAAAGGCTTTTAACTCACTCATTTTGACCATCATATAATATCCCGGGTTACCCATAACATTCAATGATCTCATATTCTCCTCAACCATTTCCAAAAATCCATTCTTGGAGAGCCAATAATCTAATAGGACCCTAATTGAAACCTTTAGAGCCCAAAATAATAGGACAGTGATCATAAATTGATGGGTTTAATGCATGTTCGCATAATGGGCTCTACACATCCAACCATGAAGGGTTTTGTTTGTGCTCAATCATGAATTTACATGCATTGAAAATATTTAATCGGAGTAACACAGCAAAATTGAAAAAAAAAAAAAGACAAAACCTCTTTTGTATAACTTGTTTTATATTTTCAATCAGATGAATCATATACAAACATTAATGGGTTGAATTGTATACCTTAGTGAGTGATTGCTAAAAATCACAATTCATAAATCCTCCACTTATTGTGCACACCAAAGCCTGATTGCTGCAAACCAAAATAGTCCAAATGTCTAGCCTTCAATGGTGATCCACACGGATGACAATTGAAAACCTTCATAAGGTTGGGACAATTTTGTGCCATGATGCTATGCTAGTAGTCAAGATTTCATTAATCTCACCCAAAAATGTTTTTCTAATTGTCAAAACAAGGGAAGACAAAAGAAGAAAAAAATTCCCTTTCCCTGTAACCTTACAAATCGGCGATAAGATGGAGAATTATAAGGCTTTTATTTTTCTTGTCTTCTTTTTCTCACAATCTCACACTAGGTGCAGCACAAACATAAAGTATTTATAGTTAGGTTAAAATGTTGACTAACCTTTTGGTTTATTGCATTTTAGTCTTCCCACTTAATTAAACAGTTTAACAAGTCCTTGTTGAAATTCAAATTTTCAAATTAAATGCAAATCCCATTTTCATTTCACATTGTCATCTTATTGTGTGTGACTCATTAAGCCCCCAACATGTTGGCAGAAAATATAAATTAATTCAATTAAGAATTAACATTTATATTTACAAATCATAAGCAACATCTATCAATACTTCATGACCACTCAAATGTCAAGAAAGTCAAAATGGTTTAACAAACCTTTCAGTGTATAGTATTTCAATGTAATTCGACCCTTTCATCATATATCTCAAATATATTGAAAGCGTGGCTCGATGTCTACTTTCTAACTTATACATATTAGTCTTACAGCTTCCATATTGACCTATTAAGATTGCCTTGGCCAAAAACTTTCAGTTAATATAAGTCAAAAGCAAATGAGATATGTCCCTTTCAAATCACTTGGGGTGATGAATCTTCTCTTGACTATTCGTTCATCTTTGCATGTTTCATGACATACCCAAAAGCATCTTGCTTAGGCATTTGGTCACCTCTAAACCTGTAGGAGTGAAATCAAAGCATGAGAATTCACATACAAGATGACTTGGTATCATAAGTTTAAGGATTACCCACACTACTGACAAATGAAAGTATTTTCATAGGCACTTGAGTGAAATACCAAATGAAACTCTCATAGTGGGCCATGTTCAATGAACTTGTTCTTGAACAAGCACCCACATACTCTCCTCAAGTATCTTACATATTTCAACCTATGAGATTGATTGCTTACTTTCAAAGTAAAAAGGTTAGCATGTACCAATTTTTAAGTATTGTTAATATCCTTATTCTTAACAATACAATGATAAGGAACATATTTAAGAACAAAGCTTTGATGCATAAGAATTTCATAATTATAACTTTATAATTTCTTTGCAAGGCCATTATGTTCCAATGACTTTTTCTACATAAGTCTCTCATAACTCTTTATAAATAAACTCATGGATAAAGAAATAGCTCATACATTATATAAAATATCCATAATGTATTTAACATGAAATATGACTAATTATTGCGTTGTTTTACAAGCATAAAATCAATTGGCTTGTAGGGCTTACATTAACAATCTCCCACTAGCACTAAAGCTAATCACCTATGTATCTAACACTAAAGCCTTCAAAATGGTGATCATGTTTCTGCTAGGATAAAACTTTAGTGAGAGGGTCAGCTAAGTTGTCTTCTGTGAGCACTCTCTTTATATTAATATTAACTCTCTCAATGATCTCCCTGATGAAGTGATATGCCACAACATGTTTGGACCATTGATGAGACCTTGGTTCCTTTGCTTGCACAATGGCTCTATTGTTGTCACAGTATAAAGTTTCAAAATCAACAATGCTAAGAACCACACTAAGTTCAATTATGAACTTCTTAATCTAAACTCCTTTCTCTGTTGCCTTAGAGGCGGAGATGTGTTCAACCTTGATTATAGAATCTGCAATCCTTGCTTGCTTGGAACTTTTTAGCTGACTGCACTGTTATTTAAGGTAAATATGAACCCACTTTGAGATTTGCTGTCATCTTTATCGGATTGGAATGTAGCATTTCCTTATCCTTTAACTTGGAGTTCAACCTCTCCATAGACCAAGAAAAGATCCTTAGTTCTTCATAAGTACTTAAGGATATTTTTTACAACAATTTAGTGACTCTTACCTAGTTTCGATTGGTATTTGCTCGTGACACTTAAAGCATATGCCACATTTGGTCTAGTACATAACATGGCATACATGATAGACCTAATAGATGAAGCATATGGTATCTGTCCATTCTTATCCTCTCTTTTCGTGTTTTCGAACACATATCCTTTAAAAGATGAATGCCATGTGACATGGGCAAATGTTTCTTCTTGGAGTCAGTCATGTTAAACCTCTTTAACACCTTTTCTATGTAAGTGGATTGGGACAATCCTAGCAACCTCTTTGATCTATCTCTATAGATCTTTATTCTTAGAATATAAGTTGATTCTCCCAAATCCTTCATGGATAATTGTTTGGACAGCCAGATCTTGACAGTCTATAGCATCAGTATATCATTTCCTATTACTATATAAAGTACTAAGAATACAACTGCTTGTCCATTTACCTTCTTGTAAACACATCGATCATCAGGATTCTTGATGAAATCATATCCTTTAATAGTTTCATCAAATTTGATGTTCTAGCTCCTAGATGCTTACTTTAGCCTATAAATGGACTTTTGGAGTTTACATACTTTATGCTGACTCTCCTTGGATGTGAAATTGTGCCATATACACTTCCTCTTGCAAATTCTCGTTAAGGAATGTTGTCTTTACATCCATCTTCCATATTTCATAAACATGATATATAGCAATAGCAAGCAAAATACGAATGGTTTTAGTCATGGTAATAGGCGAGAAGGTTTCCTCATAATTGATTCCTTCAACTTGATTGTAACCTTTAGCAACAAACCTAGCCTTGTACATTTGTATATTACCAACCATGTCAGTCTTCCTCTTAAAAACCCA
The DNA here is from genome assembly GCF_053813885.1 of Theobroma cacao. Lineage (NCBI taxonomy): Eukaryota > Viridiplantae > Streptophyta > Magnoliopsida > Malvales > Malvaceae > Theobroma > Theobroma cacao. The sequence goes on along the minus strand of NC_142642.1, from coordinate 21,123,907 downwards.
CTTGCACCTTATGGGTTTTACTCTTTAAGGTGCATTAACCAAAGTCCATACTTAGTTGACATGCATGCCATCCATCTTGGATTTCATGGACTATAGTAACTTATCGAAATTAATATCAAATATTGCTTCCTCATAAGTAGTAGGCTCCTTGTCAATTGGCAAAGCATCTTTTTCCAATAGAAATTTGTATCTCTTTAGAGCTTGTCTTTGTCTTTAAATTTTCCACGTAGAGGTGGATGGGTTCTTGAACTCGAACATAGAGACACCAACAATACCAACTTCTTCAATAGCACTAATCCAAGATTAATCTATTGTTAATTCCTTATTCTCTATGCTTAACTTCCATAAATGAACCATAATCCTTTCACTAACTTCTTTGCTTAACCATTAATCCAAAAATCAATAACTAAATCTAACCTAGCGATAAATATCAACTTCAACTAGTTAAGGTTTGAGTCAACTTTACCTTGGTAAGCTTCTAAAGCTGGAAATCTCTTGAAATCTAATGTTTAAGGTAAAAAATAAAAAATCTAGGGTTTAATAGAACCTTGGGATGAAAACCCATAAACTTTAATGATGGAAAATCATTTTCTTACCTTTAAAATATTAAGAATCAAGGTTAGATGTTTGGAATCATGTTGGACTTGAAGAAAAATGGATTTGAAGCTTGCAAAAAAGTTGTGAAAGTTGAGAGAGTGAGAGAAAGGTGGCTGGTGGCTAAAGGTTGAGTAAATGAAATAAAATGTTAAGTCTAGGAATTTGTAACATATTTATAATTCGGGAAATGTAAAGACAAGTTTAACCCTTTATTTTTTGAAGTATGACATTAAGGTATCGATACCTTAGCCCTCGATCTTGCTACTTTTGAAATAAAAATGGTTTTGTTTGGAATTTTTCGACCAAAGTCTCGAAACTTCTTGTGGAAGTAATGATACTTTTGTCTTAGGTTTGAAGGTGTCTAAGACTTTATCCTCTAGTCTCGATAATTCATTCATCTGATGCATTTCTAGGCTTTAAAATTGAGGCATAGTGCTTTGAATAGGCTTGGTAAGCTTATTTACATTTAATATCATTTAAGTAAATGTCTTCATTTTTATTTCTTTCCTTTTTACTCCCCATTTACTAAAGATATTTAATGTAAATAAGAAAAAACTCGTCTCCCCTCATTTAGATTCAATAAAAATATCTAAACAATCAAATTACAAAAGAATCAAAATCTAAATTTTGGTTGCAAGAATAAAATAGAAAAAGTTTGAATGAAATTAAATTTTAAGCTCTCATTTATCATAAAAAAACATACTTTTAAAATAGAAAAAAATAATTCTAAGTCATTTCAATATCAAAGGAACCATTACCTCCATTTTTTATTCTCATTAAATTATTATACAAAAATCACATATTTTTACCCCTTTCCAAACTAAGAAAAATTTTTGCTTCCAATAGTGACAACCAACTAAGATAGCAAGCCACGAAGGATAAAAGAATACATAGTAGGGACTATAGTCAATAAACAAAATCATGTATAATAGATGATGAAAGCTCACCAAGAATATGACCATTATACCTTTGGGTCAAATTACCAAATTACCTTTAGATAAAAATTAAGGTTATACATAATTGCACTTTTATTCAACCATTTCATATTAGACTTCGAAATGAAAACTGAAACTCCTTCCTTATTATCAAGCTTCTCATTCACCTCAATCTTTTCCTCCTTCTTTTGCAAGGCACATTTTCCACCACCATTACAAATAAACGCCTCCTTAAAATTACTGTAACTCTTAGCCAAAATGATGGGATGCTCACAAGCTACAACCCTTGTTTCTTCTTTTTTATCAACTATTTTAATCATGATACGATGACCATCAAATAACAAACCATTCCCATACATGATTACCATTAACTTTTCCTTCTCTCTATACCTAACAAATGTAAAATTTATTACTTTTGGCCAAGTTCCTTGTGGAATGAATACATCCACTACCACCTAAAATTGATCAAACACTACCTTAATTTTTTTCCATGAAACGCTTACTTTCAGATTATCCATGAAAATTGTGTGCAAAAAACACCATCAACTTACCAAGTCTAGATGGTTATGAAACTTGCTTCTTTGTTGCCCTTGCCATTGATGCACCTTAGGTAGGAGTGAGAGTTTCCATATGGAACAAAACAATGCTAGCGAAGGTTTTGGAGCCAACTGAGTATCTAATGCTAAGGAAGATTGTTTTATTGAAAAATACCCTTTATTTTTAGGTTTCCAAACTAGCTTGTCTTCTTTATTACTCCACAAGTTTGCCAAGTAGTTCCTGATAAAGGATGTTAAAAGGCTTGTTATACGTGGAAGTCACTTATCGAGCCAAAAAAAAAAAAACACTCTTTCTGACCAACCATTGGTACCCTTCCGTGCCTATTAGTTTGCTTACACCATCATGCTCAAGGAACTTAACAATATTGCACTAAATTATAGACATTTTTTGAGGATGTTCATTTAATGGGAGCCATTTTAGTGAGCCCTATCCATATTTTTCACATAAAAAAAAGGCCTCCAAATGGCATTTTCCTCTACCCCATAATGCCACCACCATTTTCCAAGAAAGGTTAGATTTTTATGAAGTAACTGGGATATGCCCAAGCCTCCCCATAAATATTGTCTTACACATTGTCCTCTATTTAACTTTTGCAATCTTACAGCATTGAGTTCCCCTTCCTCATAAAAAAATTCTTCTTAAATGCTCAAGCTTCTTTAATATGCCCTTTGTTGCTTGGAAAGTGAAAACTAATAAATTGGGGGTGTTGTGTATTTTGCTTGTGTGATGTGAAATATACTCAAAATTAATTGCAAAATACAAGCAAAGACTATGTAAAAGTATACACTATCGCAACAAGTAATACAATGATAAATTGAGTTTGTCGATCCTTCAAGGAATTGGTTTACTAATTGTTGTTAATTACTAAAATTAAAACAAACTAATTTTATCCTAGCACCAAGTTTTGAGAAATGATTAAAAAGTAATCTAATTAAATAATTTTAATCTAAAAAGTGCGAACAACAAATTGAAGTGAAGGTGATAGTTTAATAGTCTAGAATTATGGTATCCTTTAATATTTCACTTGGAATGGTGTTTGCATATGTCATGACCCAAATCTCGGGCCATTACCGGCGCATGGACTCAATGGACATAGCCCACTAAGCCCCAGCAATCCTATCTATGTGACTCCATTCATCGATTTCATCATTCGTTCTTACAACCGTATTTCGTAATTCTTATCAACAAGTATTTCAATACTTTTCTATCGAAACCATATATTCACATTTATATGATTCAAAATAATGTCATTCGTGCCATCTAGTAGTGGCAACATTAATCAACATAAACATCTATTGCTTAAGATATATATGTCTTAATAATTTACATCAGGGTACGTATGTTCCACGAAAAGGACTCTAGACTTCCAGCGGAGTGACCATAGTGAAGGTGCAGCTACTAAATGCCATTGATACCTACCAAAAGATGGACGAACGTGGATACCTTCCCAACTTCCTTCTGATCTGAAAACATGAATTTGAAAAAGGTGAGTATAAACTCAGTGAGTGAACATAAGAAGGGAACAAGCAATCGATAAGGAGAACTTCCAAATCATGATGCATTTGTTTCAAAAACAATGCAATTGATTTAATTTCTTACTAAAAACCCCTAATTTCAAACTTTGATTAATAACCTCATAGGGTTGCAAAACCCATGATCAATCCATGAAGTTAAATGGGTGAAAAATGTCAAAATCAAGCAAGGTAGCAAGCATGACAGCAAGTTTCTTGCTATAATGAGAAATAGTTGCAGTTTGCATATGTTTCAGTTTTTCAAGCATATCTCCCACTAAAGAAGTCTAATTGACATTATTTTTAGACCATTAGAAAGCTAAAAGGCTGGGTTACAACTTTGATGTTTACCATTTTGCCCAGTTCTGAATGGAATATGGTCAAAATCTTTATCGAAGTGAAAGCACTACACCAAAACCTAAGAGTTTCTTGTTGCAGCGAGAACCAGGCCAGTGTGACCCCCCTCAACCCGAGAGTTTCTCGCTGCAGCAAAAATAAATCTCATTGCAGCAAGAAACAAAGCAATTTGGTTAAAAGGGGTCTTGTTATATCAAAAGCCATTTTCTTGTTGAATGAAAAGCAATTTGGGAGCAATTAACAATGCCAACATACAACACAATCACAAATATTTCCATAACTTTCTATAACACACATATATATATATACATACATCATCATGCATACCATCCCGCCACATTCAACTCAATGCAATATCATCATCATGTGTGCACTCCCTACTCGCATACTTCAACATCATCATGTGTGCACTCTCTACTCGTACACTCTAACATCATCATGTGTGCACTCCCTACTCGCACACTTCAACATTATCACACAACATTATTCATTAATGCATAACATATATTCATACAAATACATACCAACATAATATAGGAGCACATGGATTCATCCTTTTACACATTTCACATTTTCACAACATCAAAACATTTTATCAAGAGCTTGTTCCTCGGCACACATTTTTAAAAAAAGGTTGGATAAAATCACTCAAATGTTTTGTCCAAATACATTTACATTTTCCAAAGAAATTTTGAAATGCAAGTTCACTCACCAGTCTTTATTGATACTTTAGTGGGCTTTAACTTCGAGTAAGATTTCGAATGGAGGTGTGGGGTTTCATTGGAACCTTGGTAGCTTTGTAATTGAAATTTTTTCAAAAAAACTTCAAGCTATTATAGAAGCTCCCTCTTTCTCTCTCTAAAACACCTAGCTAGTGAGAGGAAGTATGAAAGTAAGACTTTTCAAGGGTTTCAAAGTGAGAGAGTGAAAGAGCACAAAAGGTTCTATGAAATGGTGCACAAAAGCATGAAAATTGGAGCTAGCTTGAGAGAAGTTATGGAGGTTTCAAAACAAGCTTCCATGGAGGATGAAAGCAACGTGAGATGGGAGGAAGAAGAAGAAGAAGTTGCTGGAGAAATGAAGAAGCTGCTGGAACAAATGATATTTATAACTAAAGCTTATCCAATCCCTTCTTAAATTACAAAAATGCCCTTAACAAGTTGGTTTGTCCTCCTCTAATCCTTGGTGCAATCTTTTTACTCTTTTGACACTAGGATAAGGTCCATAATAGTCTAGAAATACTCGAGTTCATGAAAACTTAAAATTTTGACTCGAGATGAAAAATGACCATTTTGCCCTTACTTTGGAAATCATCATTATTTCTATTTTTTTTTTGTCATTTTATTTCTATTTTCATCATTCATTTATGCCTTAGGCCTACTTAGGCCTTAATATTGTTTGAAAGCATACTTCTAGGGGTTCACTAAGGAAATGACAAAATTACCCCTAGTCAGTGATATTACGTCTACTTCTAGCTACGAGTCTATAAAGTTCAAGGTCTCATAGCTTAATTACTTAATCTTAATGGAATTGATGCCAGTCTAAATTCCTAAAGCATGTGTAATTCTCCATCGAGATATTATACAATTGCCTAACTTAATTGAATCACTATATGTCTATATGAAACAACTAAATTAAGTTCTTTAATCTAAGATTTTAAAAATTGACTATATGTGGCAACTGGCGTATGTCTACCCTAATTGCACAATCAATAGAAGGTACAAATAAAACTTAATAACATGAAAATAAACTCAAATTACTTAATTAAACTACTAAAGCATGCATAAAGTAAATACTAAGACAAATGTGAAAAAAAAAGCCTACATTAATTAAAAATAAGAGGACATTAGTCTTTTTTAAGCTCAAAAGAATGTATGAAAACTCTATAAAATAGAGTTATCAGGGAGTGAGTTGAAAACTTAGTTGATAAGGGTGACATTTTCGCCAAAAATAAATATTATGTTGCCAAAAAGAGTCTACTTTAAAATTTGTTAACCACTAGGTCCCATGTTTTTTAGCTTCTCAAGTTAACCTCTAAAGGGATGCCAAGATATATAAATGGAAGGCTTCCCACCTTACATTAAAGAGCATCAATGTAAATCGAAAAAACAAAAGATTTGCTGAAGTTAATCTTCAAACCCAAGGCAAATTCCAAGCATCAAAAGAGATGACAAATGTTCACTACAAGCTAAAGTCCATCCTCCATAAAGATTGTTGTGTCATCCATGAATTGTAAGTGAGAGATTTTTAATAAAGGATTCAAATAGAAAGATACTACTGAACATCTGTAACTTTTGACTCTTGCAAGAAGAAGATAAATTTTGAAAACCATAATAAAAAGAAAAGGCAAGAAAAAATCATCTTGTCAAAGATTGCACTTGGTAAGGACTTCTGAAGTTGTGGAGTCATTAATTAACAATTCCACCCTTACAATAGAGATACACTCTAAAATCCATTTTGCCATTTTACACCAAACCTGTCCATCATAAATAGGAGAAAGTATAATATAAGCAAAAAGTTTTACATCAATTTTTCATCTATTTTTCTTAACTTGGAAAGTTAGTAGAATATTTTTAAAGAATTTGGAGGGATAATAGATTTCCCTCCAATTCCCTTTCATTTTATTTTATAGTTATTATCAATATTGCCACATAAATAAATATGCATCATCAATAAACCAAAATCTAGCTAAAAGTAGACCAGATTAGTGGCTTTACTTATATACTAACTATTACACTGATGTGAAATGAAATATACATTTACAAGATGGAAAGGGAATGTTAAATGTGAATAAATAAAACTTTTTGGATGTATGTACGTGTTTGGGATAGAGTAACAAGGAAAAAAAGGTGATTGCATTATTAGAATAGAAGTTTTAGGTGGAAAGGGAAATGAGAACCTACTTAAGTTTTGTTTTATATAGAGTATGAACTAATCTTTTTGTGTTGGAATGCCACATGAAATGGTTTTAAAAGTCTCTCCATAAATTTCTGAGTTAATGAATTTTGGCATTAAAAAGAACTTCTTTATGACATTTCATTCTTAGAAAGTAAAGGGAAGAGGAATTAAGCTAGCAACCAAGTCAAACAAAACAATTTAGTTCCTCTAATTATAAACTGACAAAAAATCACTCATAGAAAATGTGCTACAAAAAATTGGATTGCATTTGGAATCTATTTATTTGTATAGTAATTTTGGAAACACTAGAACTGCTTCTTGTTGATCTTGGCACTACACTTTAACCTTTCTTCAAGTTTGATAGAAAATTTACATGACTTTATGAACAATGTTGTTGTGTTTATTTGGCCTTAAGGAAAATATTTAGGTACTAATTAGAGTAAATATCACAATCAAGAACCATTATGTTGGTATATACCCTTGAGCCAATTGGATTGGTCAAGGAATATATATTGTCATTTAATGCATACTTAATCACATAACTATATATGATAGAGGTTTTCTTTCATGTTAGTGCAATAATAATGAGTTATTAAGTACTAATTGGATGAAGCCCATGGAACATAAAAACCTTGTGATAACTTTATGATATAGAGTTATTTGGGCTTAATTTTGATAATAATTTAGTTTAGTTCTTGTTGTAATGTATAGAAATTAGTAAGTTTTATTTAATTATTTTAAATTAGTTATTTTAGATGAGTGAATCTAATCTTAGTTAATTTTATACTTAATTTGGTGTTAATGTGGTTAAGATAGATTGTTATTGATTTATTTGTACTTTTGTAGGTGTTTGATGAAAGAAGAATTTTAATAAAAGAAGAAGAGCAATTTCGAGGTTCAAAATTTCACTGCACATGTTTCGGTGTTTTGGCCATAACTTTATCTACAGAGCTCCAAATCAAGGATTCTTCGAGATTGGAAAGATAAGAGAAAAATCTACAACTTTCATGTTTACCACTTTGCCCAGTTCAACTTGTAGGATGGTCAAAAATCTTGTCAAAGTTACGCACTACAATAGTCCTAGAGCAATTATGATTTCTATTAATTAATTGGACAAGGCTGCGACTTACATAGTCTGATGAGGAAATCCTAGCTGAAATTGACTTCTTTCTTCACCCAACTTGGCTCACTTCGAAGCCCATAAAAATAACCTTTCGGAAGACTTAAAAAGAGAACAAAAAAAAATACCATATTGACATCTGAGAGTACATAGTCATTGAAGGAATTTGAAGGATTCAAGGAGATTTAGAGATCAAGAATACAATCCTTGGTTTTTCTATCTTTTTGTTATTCTTTTATTCTCTTGGTTTTAATGTTTAAATTTTATTCAATGATGTGTGACTTGATAAGGAACTAAATTGTTAATCTAAAATTATGATTGAACTCAATATATACTCCGAATTATTTATCTCTTTTTTGATTATGTTTGATGGATTTAAGTTGTTTATTTTATTCTGCTCTTAATGCTTCTAGTTGACTGGCCACCAATTAGATTGAATTGGAAACCTAGGTTAAACCTTGACAAAGGAGATTTAGGTAGACCTTGAATAAAATAGTGTATAATCAAATACACTTAGTTGATTAGATGGTTTGATTTGCATATAGGGTAGACATACACCTATAAGAGCTAGTAATGAAGATCTTCGAGATAAGAGCAATGGCGAGTGACGAAAGACGCCCTCTCTTTGGACTAAGTGAAGACAATCACTTTCAAGCACTCCCGCTAAAGCTAAAATAGAATATGCGGCTTAGCCAGCTGCCATACATAGCCAAAATTAGGGCACAAACTTAATGAATCTTTCTTCAATATAATTTGCATAGACATATATTAAATTAATTGGGAGAGGTATTTTTATAAAAAACTCAACAAAGACTTGTAAATAATTTAGGACTCTAGGTTAGCAATTTAATCCATTAAACTAAGTTAAGAAAGAGAGACAGTATTCAAATAAAGTATTGAGGGATATTATAATCTTAGATCTGATAATCACTAGAAGTTAATAAAGTAAATTTGCTAATAGATTTTATATTAGCTTTAGTTTTAGTTATTAGTTTATTAGTTTAAAATCTTTCTTTTTAATTTTAATTGTTTAGATAAAATTAAGGTGTGTTAATTTTAGTAGTTAACAGTAAAGATTAATTCAATTCTTTATGAGATCGACACTCTACTCATCTTTATATTATCTTTACAATACGTGCACTTGCGTGAGTAGAAAATTGAACAACACCTTGCAAGAGAATTGTAAAGTTGTTGCAATTATGAGATCACTATGCATCAAAGCCATATTCCTAAAATTATTTATTATCATTGTATTGTCAAGACAGGGCATTAACAATGCGTAAAGACTGGTAAATGTTAAGCCTCTTTACTTGGGAATGAAGCAATCAATCTCATAGATTGTAGTATATAGGATATTTAAGGATAACATGTAGGTGCTTGTTAAAGAAACATGACCTGCTATAAGAACTCCATTTGGTATTTCACTCAAGTGTCTAAGGAATATGCTTTCATGTGATAGTTGTACAACTAGTCCTTAGACTTGAGACACTAGGTCATCTTCTATAGGGAATGACATACATTGATTTCACCTCTATGGGTCTAGAAGCAACCAGATGCCTAAATAGGGTGTTTTTAGGTATGCCATGAAGCATGCGAATGTGAATGAGTGGTTAAGAGAGGATTCATCACCCCAAGTGATATAAAGGGATGTATCTCACTTGCTCTCAATTCTTGATTAACTTATATAAAGTCTTTGGCTAAAGCATGATGAATTTGAGGAAAGTTAGTTTTCTAAATTCATAAAATTAGTCATAAATTATGAGAATTAATATGGAATGTCATAAGTAGACACTAAGCCATTATTTGTGATATATCTTAGATATTTGATTAAAGAACCATATTACATTGAGAGGTTTATCACTGAAAGGGTTTGTCAAATTTTTTAATTGACTCTTTAACATTTGGATGGTTATGATGTATTGCTAGATGCTGCTCATGATTTATAAATATAAATTAATTATCAAATTGATATTGGATTAGGATTTGTACTTATTGTCAATATGTTATAGGCCTAATGGGTCACAAACATTAAGTGACATGATTGGGATTAAATACGGATAATCAATTATATTGGACTTAATTGAAACATACCAAAATAAAGTAAAAAAATTAATTATGTTCACAAGGACTTAATTGAATAAATATATAACAGTTGTGTATATGGTTACAACTTAGTTTGGCTATATAAATATGTTGTATTAGCCAACTAAAACTCAAAGCTTTCAGCCACTTCTAAGCCATTTCATAAAAAATAAAAAAAGAAAAATAGTTTTTTTTGTCTGATAGAAACAAGATTCGGCAAGAACTTTTAGTCTTTTTGTTTTAAAAATAGAACTTGCTAGCATAAGTAAAATCATACCATTAAGAAGGTCTTATTCAGTCATTATGTGGATTACTGTTAGAGGTAAAATATTTGGGTGGCTGAAAATTTGACAAATCTTAAAGGTGAAAAAGCAAAGATTTTGCTTGTAGAGTTTCAGACTATCTTATTCTATTTTCGAGTTAATTGCTTCATCACAAGTGTTTTTGTATTTAATTGGCTCTTGATTACGATATCTAGAGTAAGGAATGTAACTCTTAAACTTATGAATATTCATAATTAATTTGAAAATTATATGAAAGATACAAACATTGATCTTGTAGAATTTGGCTATTTCTCTAATTAAATACTAGTTTATTTTTTCATTGTGTTATATTTTTAATTTCTTGATTATTTTCACGTTTAAGAATGGGGTCAAATCCCAGTAGTGGTATTAGAGCCTTTCTTTGATGTTTTTCATGTAATTTGCATTCTTGATTCTTGGTGATAATCAATATTATTGATTTGTGTATAGATTTGGTATTTATCGGTTTGAAAGGTTTTTTTAAAATTTGATTTTCTGTTTTAATTTAAATAGGAACAGCATGTGTCTAATCCACTAAAACATATTTTAAAAGGTTTTAGATCATGATTAAGTGAAGAATGAATGATTGGATTAAAAGGCTTGCAAAGCCAAGCTAAAAACTAAATAGTTTTAAGGTATTTTGGAGATTAATGTGCCAATTATTTTTGCTAACATTAGGCAAGCATTATGAGCAGTTTTTAATTGCTAAAAATTAGTTTTATCAAAGTAAATTATTGCATATTTCGAGTAGACTTGATTTAGTTCAAAAAAGTTTTATAAAAATCATGTTTTCAAGTTCCAAAACAACAAAAATTCAATGTAGAAAATTTTAGGCAGCTATGATCGATTTTGGTGGCTTAATTCTTCATGAATTTTGTGTTTAATTGTTAAACAAATTTTCTGAAAATTTACAATAGCTTTTTTCATGAGTTTGATTCATGATTTATGGAGTTTTAAGAGCATTTAAATGCCATATATATTAATTTTAGGTGATTCATAAAGAATAGGAAATTGTTTCCTACTTTAAAAGAAATTCTTAAAATTAAGGATAGCATTTTAATTTGGAAAATTCATAGGAAATAGTTTCCTACTTTAAAGGAAATTCCTAAAGTTATGTGATAGCATTGAACTTTCCTTAAAATTTTGGTTTGGCTAGAAGTTTCCAAAATTTGTTAAATCACCATTTAGATAACTTGAACAAAATACAATTTTGGAAACTAATCCATGTTCTAAATGTTAGAAATTAAAATGTTGTCTTAGATATATTTTAGGAAGTTTACCAAAATAAAGAGGTTTCCAAAATTAAAAGGAGTTTTAATTGTGGAAAAAATTAAAACGGAAAGTCTTAAAATGAAAAGTTTTATTTCAATGAATTTTTATTTAAGCAAAAGGAGTAAAATGTTTACTTTAAGTGTTTTGAAAATGAAAATTTCTTAAACACTAAATTAAAATAAAACAATACAAAATAATTTGAGCCAAACGCTTTAAGCAAGTTAATTGATTCGTTTCTCAAATAATACACAAGATCTCTAAGTGATATTGAGCTTGCATTTATTTCTATACTTTTGATTGTGATTATAAAGAATGAGGATGATTATGGACTTAGACCTTAGAAGATTAAGTCATGGATAGTTAAATTTATTTCTATGTTATTTATTTTGAAATAGGGTCTAGCACCCTGCCTTATTCTCATTTTCTCTAGGGTTGTAAAATTCTTTTCTCACTTTCTCTCAAATGTAAATTGAGGTTTCTTAGTTATAGAATATAATTAGTTACATCAAAGTGTAAAACTAAGGTTTAATAAGAAAATCTTTTTAACACGAAGATGGAGATCTGAAGGCACCATGGAGATGTAAGGAGATTGCAAGCAAAGCTTAAAGATGATGTTTGTAAAATCTCCTAAGAATTTGACCAACTAATTTCCTTAATGACTCAAGGAAATTAGAATTAGTAAAGTCCATAATCATTCTAGCAGTTGGCATGTGATAGATTTATTTTTCAATATATATATATATATATATGATATATGTGAAATGTGATCAACGCCATGCATATAAACAACATCAAATCAATGAAACCTTAATTAATGAATTAATAAATAAAATCCTTCATTAACATATTGAGTGAAAAAGTTACCTTCCACCATATAACAAGATAACCAAGTTGTTTTCTTAATTAAAGGCTTGTTGAGTCACTCAAGGCCAAACTTTTGCACAAGTATGTTTAAGTTATTGATGGGTCTTACCCAACTAGTACAATGTTGTTCAGATTTGTCACACATGACCACATAGTATTAGAGGTATAGTTAGGGAAAATGTATATGATACATTCAGACAAGGAGTTGTCACCTTACTGATGTAGGAGTTGCATAAGATACAATTGGTTAACTAAGTTACCTACCTAATTAGTTTCATTTTGGATTGTTGAGTCACTTAAGGTCATGGTGGGATGAAAGGAGTCCTAGCTCAATAAGAAGTTTAAAAGCTAAATTTCTCGAAATAGTAGAGGAGGGCTATTATTTTGATAAAATATTAAGAATAATCATATAAGATTCTAAAACCTTGTCTTTATGATTACATAATTTGTGTTAATGACTAAGCTTTATATATGTTGATTTATATAGGATATAAATCGATTATGGCGAATAGTTTGTCACTTAGAAGCGTGCATAATGCGAACAAGTTGACATACCCAAATTTCATTGACTGGTTTCTTGATATTAAGATTGTCTTGAAATAAGAGAAAAAGGTTTATGTCTTAGGTGGTCCTGTTCTTGAGGAACCTAGCGATGATGCTACAAATGAGGAAAATGAAGCCTATAGAGTTTATATGAATGATCTCAATCAAGCCACATGTGTGATGTTGGCTAGTATGGCTCCAAATCTTCAAAAGCAACATGATGCTATGAATGCCCTAAATATTATCGTAAACCTTAGAAAAATGTTCGATAAAGAAAGTCGCATAGAGAGATTTGACATTTCAAAGGAATTGTTCTGATGTAACATGTCTGAGGAAAGCCCAACAAGATCTCATGTGCTTAAAATGATAAGATATATCACTCGACTTGAGCAGTTAGATTGGGTTTTGGATCATGATTTGAGCATAGACCTTGTACTCCTTTCGCTACCAGAGAGCTATTCATAGTTTGTGTTGAATTTCAACATGAACAAGATTGAGGTAACCTTATCAGGTTTACTAAATATGCTCACGCATGATAAGAACGCCATTGTGAAGGAGAAGCCTTCAGTTCATCTTATCTCTTCTAATAAAATTTTTTTAAGAAAGACAAAAGTGAAAAGGCATCAACTTTGAAAGGTATGAAGCCTACAAGAAAGTGAATAAGGATAATGATAATGACAAATGCCATTTCTACGGCAAACTAGGGCATTAGAGGCACAATTGCAAGGATTTTCTTGAATCCATTAAAGAAAAGAAACGAAAAGACGCTTCCACTTAGGTATTAATCACATGATGATTTATTTTCACTACTTGGTGTATGATACCTTACTCTTTATTAATGGTTTTAATATGTATGACATATTGAAGGAACTAATAACAAGGAGCAGTGAAGAATAGGATCATGAAGGGGACAACCTTAGTTAATGGTGATCAAGCTTGTTAGCCTAGATTAGATTGTGGAACAATAAATAATTTTAAAACATTGAACATTTTCATGGCATGATTGCCAAGATGAAATGTTTTGATTTTGGGCCTATGGCTGAATATTTTATTTTATGTTTAGGAAACATAGATTTATATTTTTCTAGCATAAGGTGCTTAGCTTACATATATTTATATATTTATATTACATCTCATTTTGTTTTGGAATTGTTTTAAATTATTTATCCTTAAGTATAACCTTGCATATATAATAATTAATGCTAAGTCATAATGATAAGATTATTGTGAGATTATTTTTCTTTTAATTATGAATTAAAAAGGAAATTAATAAGATGACTTAGATAAAATTAAGTCCTAACTCATTGAATTCATAATAGGATTATAAACACATTTAGTTAAAGAACAATCTTATTGAGATAAAATATCTAAATTAAGATTGCTTAGAACTAAATAACAATTAATTAACATATTGGATTCATAAAAGATGAATCTCAATGCATTCCAAACCCAGTTAATCACATGAACTAACCTTTGAAAGGATTTCATCCCATAACCAATGATGAATGACTTATGATATGTAAGTATACATAAAAGTTATGGATTTAATGCCCTAAGAGAAAGTAAATAAGTTTACTTGGTAAGAGTTTTGTACATGATAGAAATAGTGGGAGCTAATGAAACTTTAAAGGTCAAAGGTCATGAAATTATAAAATCTAATAAATAAGATATATGCACAAAAATTGATTTAATGGACCATTAGTGGGATGCATATTGATGCACTACTCATATAAGTCAAGTCTACTAAATGATCCAACATGGATGATTGGATAATAATCTCTATTCAATAAAATAAATTCAAAGTAGTTGAATACATTTAATAAGATAAACATATTTTGTGCAAATCATAAGGTTAGTGGGAGTAAGATAAGTTACTCATTAAAAGTGTATAAGGCATATTTGCTAGTCTAAGAAAATATAATAGGACTAAAGAGTTAGAGCCTATAAAAGGACTTAATAAAAGAATTTAGGATGACATGTTAAAGGAGTTTGATATAGAGAGAATCCAAAATGTTAAAAGTGACATAAAGCCATGATTGAGCAGCTGCATTGGAATGGTTCCAAAACAAGAGATAACTGTATGATTATATCTATAATTGGATACAAACCTTTTATTTAGACTACAAAAGAAGAGATATTTAGATAATTGGTTTAATGAACTAATAAATCATTTAGAGTTGTTAAGGTAACAACAATAGCCATAATAATGGAATCAAAGTCTCATTGTGATCTAAATTAGTATTTTGATTATGACAATAGAGATTTTCAAATATATAAATTAACATATTCCCAAATATTACAACTTGAGTTTACTTAGTAGAGGCATAGTTACTAAACGAAAGAGTTTGGTATTGGATACGTTAACAATTGACTCAACTGCAAGTGGGGGATTGTTGGTATATATGCCCTTGAGCCAATTGGATTAGTTAAGAAATATATATATTGTCATTTAATGCATACTTAATCGCATAACTATATGTGATAGAGGTTTTCTTTCATGTTAATGCAATAATAAAGAGTTATTAAGTACTAATCAGATAAAGCCTCGAACATAAAGGCTTTGCAAGAGAATTCTAAAGTTGTTACAATTATGATATCGCTATGCATCAAAGCCATGTTCTTAACATTGTTCCTAGTCATTGTATTATCAAGACAGGGTATTGGCAATGCGCAAAGACGAGTACATGTTAAGCTTCCTTACTTGAAAAGCAAGTAATCGATCTCATAGATTGAAGTATATGAGATACTTGAGGATAACATGTAAGTGCTTGTTAAAGAACAAGTTCATTGAATATGATTTGCTGGAAGAACTCCATTTGGTATTTCACTTAAGTGTTTATGGAATATGTTCTCATGTGATAGTCGTACAACTAGTCCTTGAACTTGAGACACTAGGTCATTTTGTATGAGGAATGACATACTTTGATTTCATCCTTACGGGTCTAGAGGTGACCAAATGCCTAAATAGGGTGTTTTCAGGTATGCCATGAAGCATGCAAAGGTGAATGAGTGGTTAAGAGAGGATTCATCATCTCAAATGATATGAGGGGATGTATCTCACTTGTTCTCAATTATTGATTAACTTGTATAAAGTCTTTGACCAAAGCATGATGAATTTGAGGAAAGTTAGTTTCCTAAATTCATAAAATTAGTCATGAATTATGAGAACTAATATGGAATGTCATAAATAGACACTAAGCCATGCTTTATGACATATTTAGAATATTTGGTGAACGGATCATATTGCACTAAGAGGCTTATCACTAAAGGCCTTTGTCAAATTTTTTAATTAACTCTCTAACATTTGAATTGCCATGATGTATTGCTAGATGTCGCTAATGATTTAAATATAAATTAATTGTTAAATTGATATTTGATTAGGATTTATATTTATTGCTAACATGTTAGAAGCCTAATGGGTCACACACATTAAGTGATATGATTGGGATTAAATAAGGATAATTAATTAAGTTGGACTTAATTGAAACATATCAAAATAAGTGAGAAAATTAATTAAGTTCACTATGACTTAATTGAATAAAAATACAACTACTGTATCTATGGTTACAACTTAGTTTAGCTATATAAATATGTTATGTTAGACAACTAAAACTCTAAGCCTTCAAGTACTTCTTAGCCATTTTATAAAAAATAAGAAAAATAGTTTGTTTTGTTTGACATAAATAAGATTCGGCAAGAACTTTTGATTTTTTTGTTTTAGAAATAAAACTTGCTAACAAAAGTAAAATCTTACCTTTGATAAGGTCTTATTCAGTCATTGTATGGATTACTGTTAGAAACCAAACACTAAGTTGACTGAAGATTTGACAAATTCTAAAGATGAAGAAACAAAAATTTCGACTATAGGATTTTAAACTATCTTATTCTCTTTTCAGGATAATTGCTTCATGACAAGTGTTTTTGGATTTAATTAGCTCTTGATTATCATATCTAGAGTATGGTATGTAATTCTTAAACTTATGAATGTTTATAATTAATTTGAAAATTAAATGAAAAACACAAATATTAATCATGTAGGATTCGACTGTTTTTTTTTATTAAATGCTAGTTTATTTTTCTATTGCGTTATATTTTTAATTTTTTGATTATTTTCATGTTTGAGCATGAAGTCAAATCCTAGCACATTAATGGATATCATTTAACAGATGATTGTTGTAATATATATGCTCTAACATTTACTGTCTCACGGGTATATATATCAACTTCCTTTTACAAAAAGTATGTATATAAACCTCAAAACAAGAGTAAAAGATTTAAACACTTAAGAATATTCTTCATTCTTATTGTAAAAACACTATGTATAACATCTCAAAGTGCCAAAATGATTTATCCCATCAATTAATTGTTGTGTTCTTTATTATCAGAAGCCGGCGTAGAGGCACTGTTGAAAATAGATATAGGCAATGAGGACTGAAGAGAACTTCCTGTTTGCGAACTTGAAGATGTCAATGCAGTAAAGTGGCTTGTTGCACATCCCTTCCCATTCTGTGTCAATAAATTCTGAGAAATGACCTGCATCAAATTCTGACCAAAACGCTCAGCTGTTTGATCAGTTTGGCCTGCAGATTTTGCACTGCTACTAACCGTTGATGAAATGGCAGCAGCTATTACTGATCGGAAACTTGGGTCCGATGTGATTGCCTTGGTTAAGGTTTCTGTCAATGAATGTTGAGAAGCTGCAGTTTGGTGATTCTTTTCCAAGAAAGTTTGGTAAAACTGTTCTTGGGACTCTTTTCCAAGGTTTAAGTTCTCAGTGTGGGATTGATTATAAGGTACTGCACCATAAGCAGGGTAGCCATTGCCCCAAACTGTAGGTAAAATATTGGATTCTGAGGATGAAAAGTTGAGACTTGCTGAAGGAAACCTTGCTGTTGTAGGGATGTCCGTAGAGAACCTACTGAAATAACTAGAAGAAGAGGATGGAGAGGCGGTAAGGTCTAGAGTAACTGTTGGGAACGATGGTGAGGTAGAGTTTGGTAGGTAGAACTGTCTTGTTCTCGAATTATCATGGAGGTTGAAGTTTAATCCATTGAGCTCAGCAGTAAGAGTACTTGTGGCTGTGGAAATGAGGCCTGGCTGAGATGTTGAAGAGCCGGACAAAAGCATGGAAGCAGCTGCAGAGGTGGTGGAAGCCATGGCCGTGGCTAAAACTGGAAGTGGATGGTTGTGGTTCCCTTCATAAGTTGTGATTAAGATGGACATGTCCTCAGCACATCTTTGCACCTATCACCAAGTTTGAAAGGACAAAAAAATTGAGATAACATGTTGCCACAGAAAGAATCTAGAGAATATCCAAAAGGGCAAAGACTCAGAAGAGTTATTACTTTTGCAACTAAACAAGAATCTACCTGTTTTCTTACTGGACACCCTGGTGCAACAGTGCAACGATAGTAAGCTCTCGGGCATGGATTTCCTTTCGAAATTTTCTGTCCATATTTCCTCCATTGGCATCCATCATTCATCTGTAAGAAAAAATGAATACTTAAGTTTCTATTTCTACACTACATTGTCGAAATCATCGAATTAAAATTTTCCATAAGCAAATTAAGCTGGACAGCTTTGGAAGATGCAATACTAACCGTGGGTGCATCACATCTAGCTCTCACGGAAACCCTAGCTCTCTTCACATGGCCTTGTTGTGCAACCTCTTCATCTCCATTTCTTGTAGTCTTTTGAATCTTGCTTGGCGGCCATGTTTCACCTGCGTCATCTTCCTTTGGTTCTTCTGAACTATTTTCAGGGCCTGGATTTGACACAATCTCTGTAGACAGTTGAAATTTAGAGTCTAACCCCAGAGTTAAACCGGCCTTGATCTCTTGATCTTCTTTAGTTTTGCCAGAGCTGCCTGTTTTCTCATCTTTTTTGGAATTAGTTGGACTTCTTCCAAGTGAAAGAGAAACTAGTTCAGGTTCTGGAGCTTCATCATCATGAGAAGGATCTGAGTCTGTAGATTTCTTGATAGCTCCTTGCTGAAGGATTTCAAAGAAGCGCAATTGAAGGGACTTGTAATTCTCCTGGATCTGCTCTAACATCATCTTTAATCTTTCATTTTCTTCCTTCACCTCACCCATCTCAGATTTTGCGGACTGAAGTTCATCCTCCTGATTAATATATTAATATTTGCATTAATTAACCAGCAGATTCTTTGATTTGATATTCATAATTCTCATATAGAAATTAAAGATTCATGCATTACACATTCAAACCAAAGCTTCATCTAATTTTCTACATGATAGTAATTGACTGCAACTACCCAGAAACATTTTTAATGTTGACTTTTAGATGTAAAAGTTAAATTCTGTGAAATGGTATTAGGAGAGAGAGAGGTCAGCTATGTGCGTTATGTATCTAAAATTGTAAAGATAAGAGGTCAAGAATTAACATTTAACGTAAGAAGTAAGAAACAGGTATAGGTTATCTACCTCTTTGACATCCACCAAGCCCTCATGGCTGGGTGATGACGAATTCAGCTCACTATTTTTGGGAAGTTTTCTTCCCATATCAGTCTAAAACACAAAGAAGAAGAATCCATTAGCAAATTCTATAACACTTTCAGGAAGCAAAAGACCCTGACATCCAATTTTGTTATTGTTAACATTTTTTGTGCATTAAAATTGCTAGTCTCTTGAGATATTGCATTGATTGGTCATTATCAACGCTGTGGGAGAAATCGACACCAATAGATAACTGATCTTTACAAATGTTTTATGAAAATAAGAACAAATCACCAATTCTTAAAGGGTACTCAATGAATATCTATACGTACCTTCCTAGCTTCTGGACTGCAGGCTTCTTCACAGACAACAGATTGAGCAGTCTTTTCTTGTTTGACAGCAGCATCTGCCCTTGGCATTTTCAGCAACAAGACCTCCATTAATTTTTAGGAGAATTTCCTTTCAGTCTTCTTAACCCACCATATATTTTCTATATGAAAGCCTTCCCCTTCTTATAATACAACCAAAGAGTTGATTTGAACAAAATTCAAATTAATCCTAGTGGTCATCTATCAACTTTTACACAGGAAAGCACAAAATGTCAACACCCCAGCCACACTTCCATGAGTATTTTATTATCTTTAAAGAGGAAATTAAAAATAATAGAGAGTAAACTATTTTAGAAGAATTCAACTTCAACGTTTAACAGTTAAGACATAGAGATGATTTTGAAAAGAAGAGAGAGAGCTAAAATTGCGGCAAGTACCCCATTATTGTATAAATATCTTTGAAGCTTCGTTTAGACTACGATTAAGAGGACGTCACATGGGCTAACAGTCAAAGTTTCTCTTAAGCTGGCCTGGTTTTTGGCCGGTGAGCTTTCATGGGAGGAGGGGGGGATCAGTTTCAACGGGTGCTATGGCCTTTGTTTCATTGTCAAGTTTCCGGTCAATACGCTTGCTTCACACGGAGTGAGACTCTGCTGCATATGCCATTTGACCTTTTTGCTTTTCGGTTTTGTTTTTTATTTTTCTTCCCTAATAAACTAACCAGTTATATGTAGCAAGTTGATCCAGTTTTAGTCATTACAGTTGGCTATTAATTAACTTGGTGCATGCCAGGACATGATTTTCACTACTCTCTAACTATAACTTGACCCCATATAATTAATTCACCGTAAAGTAGAGTGAACAAAAATTCTTGTACACTAATAATATTCACATTTTTGTTCACTACTGTCTCATAATTAATATCCATCATAACCCATAAAAATCGAACCCAATCATGAATTGTAAGCATAATGGATAAAAAAAATTATGAAGGTAACTGACCCCCAATGATTACTCAATGTTAATTTTACGTCACATTTGTTATCCTTTCTTAACATGGTTAAAAATCAACGTCCTAACCCTCTAATCTTCCGAAACTTTTTGATCCTGTATATCAAAGCAAAAAAAAAAAAATTCTTAATATATATATATATATAGTTATTTTGTAAAAGTGTTCATGGATCAAGTCAGGTTAATCTATACTCACTATATAACTTAAAAATTTAAGTTTGACTCAAACTTAATTTAACGCAATTCACTCATTTAAGTTAAGTTTATTATTAAAATATTTAAAAATATTTTACATTAATATGAGGGATTAAGGTCAAACTTTTCATTATAGTACTATTGATCACTCAATATTTAATTTTGTCATTGTACTTTAAATTTCGTTGATTTTTAGATAAAAAAATAATAGAACTGAAATATTTATGAAATATATTTTGTTAATGTAAATGATAAATTTTGCAATTGTACTTACAATTTTGTTGATTTTTTGGACAAAAAATAACATAATTGGAATATTTCATAAAATATCTTGTTAATGCAAATGGTAAATTTTCATCACTTATTTTTAAATATATTATTTGTCAGTATAATAATATTTTCAAGTCAGGTGACCGAGACCTAAAAATCATGTCCTAAGTTAACTCGAGTCAGGAGCAGTGGCAAAACTCGTGTTTCTCATCTTTCTTTAGTGTTAAATTGTTAAAAACGTTTAAAACAACATTGGGTTGTTACGATTTACTACTTATTTTCACAATATTAAATTCTTCAAAAGATATAGATATATATATATATAATTATATATAATTAAAAAGAAAAATTGTTGATTAATTTTGTCATGGATTGTTATATATCCTAAGTATTTTGATTCATGATTTTCCTTACAATTTGATACTTTCAATATTGGCGGCAACATGCAATAAGTACATCATCGGGATCTGAATTTTCTGCAACTTGTATTAACTATTGTCATCTGCAATTTGATCTCTGTACTCAATTCACATCATCCATTTCACATTAACTTAATAATAAGACTATGGTTGGATTATTAA
Source organism: Theobroma cacao (assembly GCF_053813885.1). Taxonomy (NCBI): domain Eukaryota; kingdom Viridiplantae; phylum Streptophyta; class Magnoliopsida; order Malvales; family Malvaceae; genus Theobroma; species Theobroma cacao. The sequence continues at coordinate 21,102,027 of NC_142642.1, read as the reverse complement.
ATTCATCATGGCGTCAATGTGTTCCTTTATTTATAAGCTTATATAATATAGTTAGTTTAACATATCTCTAACTAAGTACTATTATTTTAACATACATGATTTCTCGAGGTTTTATTTTATGAAGTTGGCGATCTCAGTTAATTAAAAAAGCTTTATTACCCTTTATCAGATAAAATATTTGGGTTCTATTCACACCGTTATTAGTTGCCCTTAGGGCTGCCACACCCTCACTCAACTATATAATATATACAAAAAAATATTGTTACCTCCTATTTTTTTTAGCCAATTAAGCTGATCATTTAATGGACCTTGACCTATGGTTAGCAAATTCTACTGGTTTTAATACTTAAAATAATCTTTGTTTAGACAGAATTAGTAGATTAATATAGGAATAATGTGGACCAGGGGTTTTAATTATAGACTTTTACAAGTCAGTCATCCATGGGTTCTCTCTTTCCAAATTTTTCTTTTTCTTTTTTGCCATGAAGCAACCTTATCTTAGTTGCCTATAAATCTAATCGTCAATTGTCACACATAGAATTAATACATTATATAGCAGCCTCTTGCCTTTGAGAGACAAGGTTGTAACTGCAAGGGTCAACACGTCTCAGCACTTCTTTGCATTAAATCAAAGAAATGATTGACCTCAACTTTAAATCTATATATATACACACATTATTTCTTCCTCCAAGACTCTTGTAATTAAAGGCAAGCTAAGCAATTAAACTATTTCAGTTTTTGTTTTATTTATGTGAGATTAATGATGGGGAAGGAGGAGAAGGAGGACGGTGATCATCTTCATTTTCATTAAGATTATGAACCCAAACACCAAAAGATGTTTGGTTTTATAATTATTCCTAAGGGGAGATATTTGGCCAAGTTGTGACTTCTTTATTCAACAGTTGAAGTTTGAACCAATAGGTTAGACATTGAATTAAGTTTGAGTATGAGATTTGGATCAAATATATAATTACGCACTATTCTGACCAATGGAGTTGAATTCTCATCTTTTTAAGAATTTTTTTTTTAAAAAAAGGAGTGCTACAACAGATTAAAGATAGAGTTGAGTAGATTTTACATGGAGTTTCCTCTCTCTTGAACAACTGATCAATGAATGTTATTTATCTTTAAAAGAAGCCTTGACAACGGCAGCATCTTTTCACACTTGAAAAATGTTGTGTCATTTTCCATGCCGAGTTGTAGGAAGTTTACAGGTTATAAGTCACACAGGGTGGTTAGCCTCTTATATAGAACACAAGATTAATTGTCAAGCAGAAGTTGCACAACCAGTTTCAGGAGAAATTTTTTTAAGGTAAGTACAAGTCAAATTCGAAAATTTTATTATTAAACCTGAAAGAAAGAAAAGTAGTGCAATCCGAAATGAGGAATGGATTTCAATGGTTGACAATAGATATCAATTCTGAGGAGCCCTAGGTAAAGGGATTCCATTGACAAAGGAATGGAACAGTGTGAGAGCTTGTGAAGGGGATGTGAAAGGAACCTCATGAGCTGCACCCCTGACTGTAGCAAATGTCAGATATGTGGCGTAATTCTTCCTATCTTCCGTAGCACCAAATGATTGTGTCCATCCTCCTACCTGCATTACCCATTTCCTTCTCAATTCCAAATTCAATTTCATTTCATTTAAATGAGTCACTATAATAACTTTATTAATTAACGGATATAGTATACTTCTCTTATTGTTATTCTGACTTAAAATCCTCAAACTAACAATAATTATTGATAGTCGCTGAATAGACAAATGAATTTTAACTGGACAAATACTACTGAGATTGCCCTTATAACTAAGTTTCTCGTTAAATAGACAAAAAAAAAAAACAATAATTGGCAGGTCACATACTCTTTCTCAAAGATGTTCTAATAGGACTCAAGAACAAGAGAAGTCCTTGAGCCAAAGGCCCATATCTATGGACCAAATGGGGCTGAACAAGATTGAAATGAACTATAGAGATGTGGAGTAGGATATACCTGCTTATTGTCATACCAAGTGCCATATTCTGTAAGGGGAACGAGTTTCAAATCCTTTGCAATGTTATTAGCAATTATCCTTGTCTGAGTAAGAGGGATTTTTGCATCTTGGTCACCACTATTTGATACAAAAGACCACTCAAATTTTTAAATATGAAGTAGCAGCAAAAATTGAACATACTATAAAATAAAACTTCCAACTCTGGAAAGTGTTGAATACATACTTATATAACAAGACGGGAATTCCCTCCTTGATAAGATCCGAGACAAGAGGTATGAGGTTCATGTCTAAGTTGTCTTCTTGGTAGACAAGAGGCCTGCAAAACTATTATTTTATTATTTCAACCATAACAAATAAATAAAAAAATGGTAATGTATTGTCCAAACTCCAAAGTGACTAGAATCTACAGAGAAAAATATAGGAAGAGACCCTTCACAGAAAGCCCAATGGGAAGGGTGGTGAGTTGTACTGACGTGGAGCGCCTTTTGAACTTCAGGCCTATTAAGATAGGTCAATATTCTTCCTTCAAGGCATGGATCACCTTTTTTTGCTCTCTTAGCAACCTGCCAAGTGTTCATATGCAAAAACCCAATCTCATATTGTTATCCTAATACTCTGAATTAATGATCAATGTAATTCAAAATACCAAGAATACTTGAGACATACAGCTGAATGTATCTTCCCGAGCTTTCCTTTAAGTTTAAGTTGCTCTGCATAGCTTGATGATAAGCACGTAGGCAAGAGAAGGTCATCTAGTCCAACATCTACACCAACTTCATCCTCAACTCTATTGAATACATCATTGCATCCTTCAGACCATTTATCTGAACGTATTCTCGCAAATACTTTGAGTCATTGCATACTGTCTTCTCCAAGAACAGGGTTTCATCTGATATAGCACCATGTGACCACAAGAAGTCACCGGCCAATACACTAATGTCTAGGTCCAAAAGTGGATTTCCAAGCTATAAAAAAATGGTTGGCTATTAAAATTGGACATAGAAATTAAAGATTTGCATTTAGCTTAATTGTGAGATCAGATATCATATGTATTACAGCAATGGCTTTGAGGTTGACTGGTTCGATGTTAGGCTTCTTGTTGTGCTCTACCAATAAGGCTGCAAGCTGTGGGATGTAGTGGCCTACAAGCAATGTTTCAAAAGAAAAAGGAATTCTCTGAAACATTTTTACCGACATTATATATGTTTAATCATGAACAATATTTTCAATATACAGAACACTTAACTGACAATGGAGTAGTTACCTGCATAGCTTTCACCAGCTAGAAAGAAGTCAGATTCTTTGTACTGTGGAAATTCTTCCAGCCAGTTCAAAATAAACATCAAGTTATCTTGAGCTACCACAATAAAAAATCGTGAATGAAGTCAAGTCCTGAGAATTAGTACAGGATATTGTTATACAAGATGAAGTACTATTAATGATCAATAGGAAAATATCAAACCTGTCTGTGTATCATTCCACAAGTAATTCTTACTAGTGTTTGAGTATGAAAACCCAACCCCAATTGGCGATTCCACGTATAACATATTCGACTCTATCCAAATTTTCAATTTAGGTAAAGATGAATGAATCTGTTACTTTTTCCAGCATTCTATACTTAAACAAGCAACTTAAAGCGTGAAGAATATTGCTAGGTTGATATACCCAAGTTCCAAGAATATTCATTCTTGATAAGAGTTCCATCTTCTCCTGGTTGGAATGGACCATGTTCCATGAATGCACCAAAGCCAAGAGAAGAACAACCAGGCCCTACATTAAACAATTAATAACATCAAGTTTTTAACACAAAACTTCATCTCAAAATGAGTACATTCTTAGAAGCTAGAAAAGTCAATAGCAAATATTTACTTTGTCCATTTGAAGTAACATGTCATTCAAGAGTCATTGTACAAGAAAAAAATATTGCAAAAAGGAAAAATTTTCGTGTGTCATGATTATAGATAAAATGGCTTTTGGTTTGATAACAAAATAAAACAACAGTAATGTTCATGAACTAAGATATGGAAAATAATTCTTCTTTGAACCTCCATTGAGCCACAAAGTCAAAGGTTTCAATTCATCTGTATTGGAATCGGCTTCAACAAAGTAGTAGAAAAGAGCTCTGCCATGTCTAGCATCGGTTACAATGTAGCCAGAATACTGATTAAAAGAAACATTCTTGTGTTGTCCTGGCAAGAAATGTATCAATTCAGCCCAAGAGTTAGAACAAAAAAGAAAGAAAATCAAAGAGAAGAAGCGAAGAGCCATATTGACTGAGTGATAGAGAGATGTTTTTTCCTTTGGATTGACAGATTAGATTGTTTATATATATATATATATAGTTTAAGGATTTGCGTTGTCGGTTCAAACAAGGCCTAGGCTTAAGTGACGGCTTCTTGTTAAATCAGATGCTTTGTAATAAAATGACAAGAAATCATCTAAAACAATATTACAACAGTTCAAACATAAATTTCAATGTTTATACATTAAATATGAAGACAATCCCACAGGTGGAGTTTGTTTTTGCAGGATTTAAGATCCCTTTAGCTGTAGCTTGCACTCCATCTTGTGTTTTTTTATCATTAATGTCTTTCACTTTAACTTATTCATTCTAATATTTGAGCTGACTAGAGAAATTGATGCCCATGGAAAGGATTACTTTGTAAAACTCTTAATCACTTTCCATTGCCACCACTGCCTTATTTGGTCCCTCCAAACCTGAAAAGATTGTTAACTAAAAGAGTCTAATCTTTTTATAGACAAGTCAGGACTAGACATATACATGAGTCGGATCAAGTTCAGCTGATATTTTTAACATTTAGGCGACATGCACATTTTAATTATATTTATTAGTAAAATATTTTAATAAATTAAATAATAATAATAATGTTTGAAGGTGGATCAGACCTAAGAAATCATGCTCAGAGCTCAAGCCGACTAAGGCTCACGGGGTTGACAAGCAACCCGGCCTGTGGATAAGTTAAGCAGGGACATTACTATAATATTGTTGCATTAGATGAAACTGTGCTCAGCACAAACTTTTGTCTTGAATTAAATGTATTTATTTTATTTGGTACATACATTCCAAAATACTATTATTTTATTTTTCTATATAATTTCGGGTTTTCATTTAAAAGAAAATTATGCTTTTTATGTAACAGAAACATTAAACATGTAGTACAACATCAAACAAAGCTTTTCATAGGAAGTTAATGTGTGTATCTATTGCAAACATTTAAATCTCTCCATAATCAAAATCTTGAACAATTTAAGAGTATTTAACTCAATTAGGCTAATTTAATTTTTAACAATACATTAAACAAAGCAGCTCTTAGGGTGAACACAAAAATAGGGGTGGGAAAAAGGAAAGAGAAAAGGGTAGTTGGAACCAAGGACACTGTAATCCAAATGGAAAAACGAAAAAAGGATGCAATACCAAGATGGTCGGAGTGCAAAGTTAAACTGGATGAGAATGATCTTGAATGGTTGGAGTGTTTAGCGATGGGGAAACCTAGATTGGGATTGAGTCAAAGTGGAATTCAAAAAGCCTTGTGTTGTTGATTTCTCATGCATGTGCACATATTGCAATCAAGTAATACAGTAATGAAGTGGAATATTATTCTCACAGAGAATTGTTTTAATTCTTATATACTAACTACTAAAATTGACACATCTTGATCTTATCCAAACAATAAAAATTAAATTATTAAAAAAGCAAATTTAAATCTAACAAACTTAAAGCTAAAAGTAATCTAAAAATTAACCAATAAAATTATTTTATTAAAATCGATTAACTACTAAACCTAAGATTATGGTGTCTTTCAATACTTCATCTGAATATTGTCTCTCTCTCTCTTTGTCTTAATTTAGTTTAATGGATTAAGTTACTAACTTAAAGTTCTAAATCATTTACAAGTCTCTATTGAGGTTCTTATAAAAATACCTTTCGCAATTAACTTACTATATGTCTATGCAAATTAAATTGAAAAAATATTCATTAAGTTCGTGCTCTTATCTTAGCTACGTATGGCTTATAGGTGTATGTCTACTCTATACGCAATTCAAACCACTAAATCAACTAAGTGTATTTGATCATACGCTATTCTATTTAAGGTCTACTTAAATCTCTTTCATCAAGGTTTAATTTAGGTTTTCAATTCAATCTAGTTGGTAATCAGGCAATTAGAAGCATTAAGAACATAATAGAATAAATAACTTTAAAACCATAAAACATAAGCAAAAGAGAGATAAATAATTTAGACTACGTATTTAGTTCAATCATAATCTTAGATAAATAAATTAGTCCCCCATAATGTCACACATTATCATCAAATAAATTTTAAACATTGAAACCAAACCAAGAAAATAAAAGAATTACAAAAAGAATAAAGAAACTCAAAGAGTGAAAATCTTTGATCTCCAAATCTTCTTGAATCCATCAATTTCTTCTCAACTCCAATGAGACTTTTTTAAAAAAATTTTTGCAACTAAATCTCAGCTCTAAATTTGGTGTTTTGTGCATCCAACAGTCCTTTGAAAGGTTGCATAAATAGAGTGCAAGATCAAGTCAAGAAAGAAATCTAAAAGTACAAAGCGTTTTTTCATTTTTTGGGCTTATATTTTGATTTTTTTAGCTATTCTCATCGGGGGCCATAGCCTATTGATAACTCTATGATATAGAGTTATTTGGACTTAATTTTGATAGTAATTTAGCTTAGTTCTTGTAGTAGTGCATAGAAATTAGTAAGTTTTATTTAATTATTTTAAATTAGTTAATTTAGGTGAGTTAATCTAATCTTAGTTAATTTTAAGCTTAATTTAGTGTTAACGTGATTAAGATAGGTTGTTATTGATTTATTTGTGCTTTTGTAGGTGTTTGATGAAAGAAGAATTTTAATGAAAGAAGGAGAGTAAATTCAAGGTGTAGACTTTCACTGCATATGTTTTGGTATTTTGACCATAACTCTCTCTACAGAGCTCAAAATAAGATAATTCTTGGACCATTGGAAAGATAAGAGAAAAATATATAACTTTTATATTTACCACTTAACCTAGTTCGGCTTGTACGATAGTGAAAAATCTTGTCAAAATTGGAGTACAACAATAGTCCTAGAACAATTACGATTTCTGCTATTTAAATGGTCAAGGCCGCGACTTTGGAGGAAGTAGGCCATGACCCACGTAGTCTGATGAGGAAATCCTGATTGGAATTGACTTCTTTCTTCACCCAACTTGGCCTAAGTTCAAAGCTCTATAAAAACAACCTTTCGGAGGACTTTTAGAAAAAAACGAAACACTAGATTGAAAGCTAAGATCAAGCCGCAAAGTCATCAAAACTAAGAAGAATTTTAAAGATTTAAGAAGATTTGGAGATCAAGAATATAATTCTTGAGTTTTTCTATCTTTTTCTTATTCTTTTATTTTCTTGGTTTTGTTTTTAATGTTTAAACTTTATTTGATGATGATGTGTGACTTGATATATAATTAATTCATTTATCTAAGATTATGGTTGAACTCAATATGTAGTCTGATTTATTTATCTCTCTTTTACTTATGTTTGATGGATTTAAGTTGTTTATTTTATTCTATTATTAATGCTTTTAATTACCTGATCATCAATTAGATTGAATTGGAAACCTAGGTTAAACCTTGACGAAGGTAATTTAAGTAGACCTTGAATATAATAGTGTATGATCGAATGCACTTAGTTGATTAGGTGGTTTGATTTGCATATAAGGTAGACATACGCCTATAAGCCATATGTAGCCTAAATTAGAGCACGAACTTAATGAATATTTTTTCAATTTAATTTGCATCGACATATAGCAAATTAATTGGAAGTGGTATTTTTATGAGAAACTCAACAGAGGCTTGTAAATAATTTAGGATTCCGGGTTAACAACTTAATCCATTAAATTAAGTTAAGAGAGAGAGAGAGAGAGAGAGACAATATTCAGATGAAGTATGGAGAGATATCATAATCTTAGGTTTGGTAGTCACTCGAATTTAATAAAATAATTTTGCTGATAGATTTTAGATTAGTTTTAGTTATTAGTTTCAATTTTTCTTTTTAATAATTAGGTTGTTTGGATAAGATTAAGGAGTTAAAATTTTAGTAGTTAGTAATTAGGAATTATTTCAATTCTCCATGGGAACAAATTCTACTTACTATTATATTATTTGTTAACGTTACGTGCACTTACGTGAAAAATCAACAACACCTATCTTCAGGTGAGCCTTTGTCTTAACCACTATGTTTCTTAAAATTTGATTTTCTTTTTGGGGCACCATAGCCTACCTCCTCCAAGGCCAGGACCTCACTTCCTCTATTTTGGACTATTATAGTGCTTCAATTTAGATAAGGTTTTTGACTACCTTCCAAGCATAATTGGGTAGAGTGGTAAATATGAAAGTTGTAGCTTTTTCTCTTATCTTTCCAATTATCAAGAATCTCCTCATCTTGAGTTCTTTAGAAAAAGCTATGGTTGAAATACCAAAATATAGGTTGTGAAAGTCTGCATCTCATGAACACTTGGTAATTTTTCAACCTTTTTAATTGCACACCTACAAAATCAATAATAGCATATCTTAGGCACATTAACACCAATTTAAGCACAAAATTAAATAAGTAGATTAACTCACCTAATTAACTAACTTAAAATAATTAAATAAAACCTAATTAATTTCAATGCATTAATACTAAAACGTAGCTAAATTACTATCAAAATTAAGTTCAATTAACTCTATATGATAGAGTTATTACCTTACAGCTAGAAGGTGCATGGTTTAGGTGAGAACCATGGGTGGTGGCCTTCTGTTTGTAAGGTTGGGATAAGTTGAGGAAATGAAGTGCTTTATGGAGATGTATGGAGAAATATTTGAGGTCTGGTTCAAATATATTCAGTCATATAAGGAATGGAGAAAAGAGAGGAAATACCCTTTTTGGGTTAGTATCATAACATTTAGGTCCGAAAACCTATCCGTTTTGACGCGAAAAAATTTGGGAGTCGCCACTAATCTTTTTTATCTAGGTGCGATTGGCCTCCTATTAAGTTTGTTCTATTCAACGAGGTCCTAAATTGATTTTAAGTTCATCAAAAGAACAACGACCTAGTTTGTGATTTTTTTAAGAATTGGGTTCGGGAGTACGGTTACGTACGGGGAAGGATTAGCATGCTCGTGATGCCCATTCCACGAACAATACCATTTAATCATATGTTATTCTATTTTAACCATAACTTTTGATTTTATTCTTATGTTTCCTTAATCGTTATTCATCATTCTGTGCTTGATTTTACATGTCTTGTTTCTTTTTTTAAAATCTTTCTTTCTAATTCATTATTTTCATTATTTTATTTGTTTTGCTTTTTTAAAACCAAAGTTTAATTATTTGACTTTATGGATGCACATGATGGAATTATGAAATGATGTCATGATTTCCCAATTTTAAATAATGGGAAACAAAACCATGTATCGAAAAAATCGTTCATAGACCATCCCAATGCTTTGGCCAAGTCTAAAAGTTTCCTCACCTAAGGATATCCTCAAAAGAACTCATCCCTACAAGTTTTTCGAGAAAATCCCATCAACTGGGTTCTCGACCCATTAATAAAATAAACATGTCGTATGCCATGTCAAGATAAAATCATGAATGGTGCCAAATGAACAAATTTCTTTGTTTAAAATCTTTCTTTCTAACTCATTGTTATCATTATTGTATTTGTTTTGCTTTTTTAAAACCAAAGTTTGATTATTCTACTTTATGGATGCACATGATGTAATTACAAAATGATGTCATGATTTACCAATTTTAAATAATGAGAAACAAAAACCATGTATCAAAAAAATCATACATAAACCATCCCAGTGCTTAGGTGAAGTTTAGAAATTTTTCTCACTTAAGAATATCCTCGAAAGAACTCATCTCTACAAGTCTTTCTAGAAAATTCAATCATTGGGGTTCTCGACCCATTAGCAAAATAAACATGTTGTATGCCATGTCAAGATAAAATAATGAATGGTGCCAAATGAACAAGTTTAAAATAATTTCTTTAGAAATATATTTAATATTTTAATATAATTAAATACTTCTTTTGTTCTTACTATATATTTTAAAAAAACGTTTTATTTAAATTGATGGTTTTTATGGATTATTATTTTTTTTTTAAACTACTTTTACTGAATAAACAACTTGGTTCCACTAATTTTTATTTGTAATAATTGTTTGAGTTAAATAATAATTATATTATTTTTATTTTGAAATAAAATATTTTATGAATTTATTCCTTTAAATATTTAAGATGACTAATTGAATTAGCGAGATATTAGAATATAAGATTAAGGTTTATCTCGATACTTCAGTGAAAATCCTAATCAAATTCTGCACTTAGGAAAGTCATCTCAAAAATAGCAACTATTTGCCTTTCTAGTTAAAATTCCATCATCGGGGATTAATTCAAATAATACTTTTCCTATGTTACTATTTTTTTTAAAAGTATAACTATTTTATTTTTCTTAGCATGGATATTATAATTTCTTCTCTCTTTTAGTATCAACATTATCTATAGTTGCATCAACTAATTCTAAGTATTATTTATTTTCTTTACTAAGCTACATACTTAATTTTTTTTCTCATACTATATTTTCTCTCTCTCTCTCTCTCTTTCTATATATATATATATATATATATTCAGGTTTACTAAACTATATCTTTATATTTTCTTATACATATATTTTTTTCATGATGCATAATTAGGGAAATACATATTTATAACAAACTAACCTACTTATCATTTTATTTTATTATTATATATATTTTTAACAACTATTCACAATAAAGGGATAGTCAATTAATGCATGCTTCTAAAATATAACAAAAAAAAAATCCAACCAAGCAATCGAATAAAAGCCCATGAAATTATATCTACTAAGGCTCACAAGGATACAAGAAAATGGGCTTAATGGGCTCTTTTCTCTTCCAGTGGTGCTCGGGTCACAAAGATAGGCTCATCAAGACATGGGTCAAGCTAGCTATTCCCCTAAGGTCTGGACCCCTTTTCCCCACAAGACCAAAATGACACCATTTCCCACCTTTCTGTCTCAAACCTTACCTATTTAAACCCTTTTTTTTTCTCTTACACTTTCTCTCTTTTCTTGGCAACTCCTTTATCCCTTCTCTCTCTCTCTCTCTCTCTCTACACTAGCCCAAAATCTCCATTGTGAGACTGCCGTTCACACCATCACTACCCCTTTTTCCTTTCCCGTTTTTCTCACAAACTTCTACCACAATTTTTTTAAACACTACGAATCCCAAAAAAAATAAAATAAAAAAATTCCCTTATTAAAGCACTGTTCGCTCTAGCTTCATCCCTTGTTTTTTATTTGTTTTTTTTTTACTATTTTTGTGATGATTCTTAACTGTGTGGTGCTTAGCTGGTAAAAGAACTAGAGGCTTCTCTTTGCTATTTTTGGGTTTTTTTTTATGATTTTGGGTACATACTAGTTGTTAAAAAAAACTAGGGATTTTTTTTTTGTGTTTTCCCAAGTTTATTTAATCTCAAAAACCAAAAAAAAAAAAAATCCTCCACCTTCACTGTGCTTCTCTCTCGATTTCTATAATCGTGAAAAGAAAATGTTGTTTTCCAGATATCTCCATTGGTAGTGGACAAAAAGCTTGCCTATTGCCTTTGGTAGCGTGTGATTTGGCCTTTTCCCACTTTTTTTAGCTTTGTCAGCTTTTAGATTGCATGTTTCTATTAAACTTCCACTTTTATGAGGGATTTAGAGAGTCTAAAAAAGTGTTTGGGAAAAGAAGGAAAGGGTGAGGCTCGAGGGTGGCAGCTGCCTAGTGAATTGCCATGGCAGGCAGTTGCAACCGCCACTTTCCTCTCTTCTTTTCTTTATTTATTTATTTTTATTTAGGATTCATGGGTCTTAAAATTATGGGTTTATTTTACAATAGCCGAGGTCATGCTTCAAGGACATCAAAGAAGCCCAACTTTTAGTTAGGCTTAGAGATACCCCATTACAAGAAAGTAAAATAGAACAAATAAGCATAAATGTTTAAATAACAATACGGTGTCTATAGTTGCTCTTTTTTGCACATTCTTGAAAAATTAGGGATAGTGCAAAGATGTAGACATCGTACTCGACCTATTTCAAAGTAAGTTCGATTTAATATTTGAAATTCCTAAACTTAACCTAAGCACAACCTATCCCAAAACAAGTTCGACTTGAAACTTTAAAACTCTTAGACTTAATCTAGACATGACCTATCTCAAAATAGGTTAAAATTTTGAAATTCCTAAACTTAATCTAGCTCGACTTATCTCAAAACAAGTTCAATTTAATATTTTGAAAGTCTTAGACTTGATCTAGGTTCGACCTATCTCACAATAAGTTTGATTTAATTTTTTTTTAGCTCTTAAACTTAATCTAGGCTCAACCTATCTTAAAACAGGTTCGATTTCAAACTTTTAAAATTTCTAGACTAAATCTTATTGGTCCCAAATAAGTGTGCTAGAAGGGGGTAAATAGCACTTTTGAATGTTACTAAACTTGACTTCAAATTGAGGGCAATTTAAAGGTCAAAGATGAGAAGTTAATGTGAAACCTTGACCTCTATAGATACGTAATTAGAAGTAGATGCGATAACATGGACTAGTGGTAATTTTGTCATTTTTCTTGATAAGCTCCTAAAAATGGGTTTTCTAATATTATTAAGGCCTAAGTAGGCCTAAGGAATAAATGAGTGACGCATACAATAATGAAATAAGTGAAGAAAATAGAAATAACGATAATTTCCACAATAGGGGTAAAATGGTCATTTTTCATCTCAAGTTTAAATTTTTACGTTTTCGTGAACCCAAGTATTTTTAAACTATTATGGACTTTGTCTCAGTGTGAAAGAAGTAAAAGGATTGTATAAAGGTAAGGGGAAGACAAAGTGACCTTGTTAAGGGTATTTTAGTAATTTATGTGAGAAATTGGATAAACTTTAGGCATAAATATCTAACTCTCCAGCAGCTTTTTCTCATTTTTCTAGCAGTTCTTCTTCTTCCTTCCATCATTCTCTCCATTTCATGTTTCTTTGCACCTTCCATGGAAGCTTCCCTTGAAACCTTTATAACTTTCCCAAATTAACTCCATTTCTCATGTTTTTCTACACCTTTTTATAAGGTTTTCATGCTCTTCCACTTCTACACCTCAAGAACCCTCAAAAGCCTTTCCTTAATACTTTCTCTCACTAGTTGGACATTTTAGAGAGAGAAAGAGAGATTTTTCACAATAGCTTGAAAGCTTTTGAAAAGGAATTCAACTACAAAAAAACCCTAAGGTGAGTAATGAGTTAGGGTTTATTTCTAATTTGTTGATGAAGGTCAATAATTTAACTTGTGGGCTGTTTTATTGTGGAGAGTTGTTTTATCTTTTTTAGGTTTGTTTATTTATTTCTAGTGTTACTAGAGTATGGAGAATAGATATCCAGTCAAATTAATTGGAAGTTAGTTAGGAATAACCAGTAAAGTTTGAATAAAAAAAAATAGCTTTTGGAGTAACATTTATGTAAATTGAGTTGGTTGTGATATTATTGTGTGTGATAAGTTCCAACGAGGGCCCACACCTTCACTCGGAGCATTAGTTGAAATTGGAGTCAATCTAAAAGCATTAACAAAACCAAATGAGTGAACTTGCATTAAAATGCTTTGGGTAAATGTATATATGTTTGAATGGATCACTTGAAATATTTTAATTGATTTTTCTCCAAAATGCACACGAGAACAAGCCCTTGATGAAACTTTTTTTTTTGTGTTGTGTTGTGAAATGTGACTGTGATGAATCCATGTACTCATTTATTATGTTGATATAAACATATATGTGTTGTGCATTAAGAGGTGATATTGTGTAATAAATATAGTCGTGCATGTGCATGATGTGGGGGAGCACATGCCGGTGATGACGAGTGTGGGAGTATAGATGATGATATTGCCTGTGCGCGATATGGGGGATACACACGATGGTATTATCTGTGCACGATGTGGGGGATGCACACGATGACTCCGACTATGTGCGGTGTGGGAATGCACATGAGCTGGGTGAGGCAGTGGTGGTGTATATGCTTATATATATATATTTACTATATAGAGAGGTTTGGAATTAATATGTCATTGCATTGACTATTGAAACTTGATTATTGTCAAATGTGTTTAAGCTGATTTTCATTGCAACAGTATTGGATTTATGTAGCAGTGAAAATTTCCCCTAACTTCATCTGGCCAGATTCTCGCTACAGCGAAAATGAATCTCGCTACAACGAGAAAGTCTCGAGTTGGGGGAGGGTGTGCACTGGCTCTGTTTTCGCTACAGCGAGAAACTCTCGGGTGGTTCGAAATTTTGGTCCGAATTTCATTGCAGCGAGAAACCCTTTGTTTTATTTGTCTTGCATGGACATTTGTTGAAATTTTCATTCTTTTCAACTTCATGGTTTATCATGGATTTTCAATGCTAAGGAATTAAATAACCAAGGGTTGAATTAAGAGGCTTTACAAGAAATTAAACTAAATTGCATTGTTTGTAACTAAAGTGCATCATGTTTTCAAAATCTCTTCATATTGTTTGCTTGTTCCCTTCTTATGTTCACTCATTAGGTTTATACTCACTGTTTTCAACTTCATGTTTTCAGATCAGGAGGCAGTTGGAACCTAGGTCGAGGTGTCCACGTAGATTCGTCTCCTTGGTAGGTATCTCGGCATTCAATAGCTGTACCTTCACCAAGCTCACTCCGCTGGAAGTCGAGTCCCTTTTTGTTGTGTATAGATAAACGCGATGTAAATTACTAAGATATATGACTTAGACAATATATGTATATTTTGATTGGTAATGCCACTATGAGTTGGCAATGGTTAACATTATTTTGGGTTAATATAATTGCAATTATTTGATTGCTGTAGCACATTATTAAAATACTTGTAGGTTGGAATTATGAAATGTGACTTTAGGAACATTTGATAGAATGATAAACAGGTTATATAAATAGGCTTGCTTGGTCTTAGTGGGCTATGCCCATTGTGTCCATGCGTTGGTCATGGCCCGAAAATTGGGCTGTGACAATTAAATGCAAGATGAAGGAATGATTTAAAGAAGAATGAGACGAAAAATAAAACAAAGCAAACAATGCATAAAGATTTATAGTGGTTCAGTGAAAGACCGACATCCACTACCTTGATCTTTTAATCAAGTAGTTTCCAAACCAATCACTATAAACTGTGGAATTCCCAAGCTCCCACCAAGCTTTTACAATGGTATTTCACAAGCTCAGCCACATCCTTTAACAATGGTTTTTCCCGGGATCAACCAAAACCCAAAACTAACTTTTCCTAGGCTAAGTTAGAACCTATACACCCAATCAAGCTAATCCAAGCTTGATCAATCCCCTTAGAGTGACTTGTACACTCTAAGTAATCAAGGAGAATAGAAATAAAGAAGTACCTACGATCACTAACTTGATCTGAATGGTATAGGATGAAGTGCTTAGCTTTATTACAAGGATTGGAGTGAAGTGCAGAAAGTATGGAGAGAGTTTTTGCTATTTTTGAGCTCTTTTTGATCTTAGAAGCATCTAATCTTGTTCTTAGCCATTGGGGGTGCCTTATATACTTGAAAAACTAACTCTAATGGATGTTTGACAATTGTTGACCGTTGAAAACAGTTGGGAGACAGTTTTAGCCATCGGTCTATCTTTTAGCATTCATATTCAAATTTTCAGATAGTGTGCTCTTAGTTGACTAACATACTTCTTAGTTGACTAAGTCTTTTCTGCTTTCTAATCCCAATTTCTAGCAGTGAGCACTTAGTCGACTAACCATGCTTCTTGGTCGACTAAGTCTTCTCTATTTCCTAATTGAAGTTTCTAGCAGTGAGCACTTAGTCAACTAACCATGCTTCTTGGTTGACTAAGTCTTTTCTGTCTCACAATATGCTTGAACTGACTTATTTCACTTTTAAGTTTTAGCTAACTAACCCCTTTGGTTATCCGACTAAGAGGCTTCCATTTTATAACTCAATTGTAACTCCTTATTCTTGTAAGTTTTGATATTTGCTTTTCGGTGATTAATTTATTATTGACATACATTTTTATCCTGCACACTCAAGTAGTATAGTTAGATATAAATGAGTGGGAATGTTTTATTATCATAAAAAACTAATGGAGCCAACAAATCTAGGCTCGACTTATCTCAAAACAGATTTGATTTGAAAATTTTTTAACTCCTAAGCTTAATCCAAGCTTGACCTATCTCAAAACAGGTTCGATTTATTATTTTGAAATTCCTAGACTTAATCTAGGTTCAACTTATCTCAAAATAGGTTTGATTTGAAATTTTTTTTTTTAGCTTTTAAACTTAACCTAGTCTCAACCTATCTTAAAACAGGTTCGATTTTAAAATTTAAAATTTCCTATACTTAATCTAGGCTCGACCTATCTCAAAACAGATTTGATTTGAAAATTTTTTTAGATCGTAAACTTTATCTAGGCTCCACCTATCTCAAAACAGGTTTGAATTTTGAAAACTCCCTAACTTAATTAAGACTTTACTCATTTTAAAAAGAGATTGATTTTTTTTTAAAAACTCCTTGGTGCTAGTTAATTTGGGCTTGGACTCTCTTCATTGGTTATTTATGAATTGAAAGACTCAAATCTTTCTTCAAGGTCTCGTAACCTCAAACTTGAGGTTGGGTGAGTTTCCACACTTGAAGCAAGAAGAACTTTTATTAGTTTTAACTCTTATTTGAAAATTTTCCAATTTGATATTGCATGAACATGTGCATGATTAGACATGTATGTATGATTGAATGATGGAATGCTTTCATGTTTATGATTCATTAAGGTTCCTTGGATTTCCTTACTTTTTGCTTCCTCCCAAGTTGTCAAGCCCGGCTCTATAATATGTTTATTATGTCATTCTTACATAAGAATGCATGTTTGCTTACTTGGGTATCTCGAAAATCATTAAAGGACGGTATTGTACCAAATGGTACAATTAAGTTGAATTAAGCCTCGAACTAATCTAAATAGAGATTTTAAGATGAAATTGAGAATTTTAAAACTCAGAATGACTTAAAATGTTGATTCGGAGTTCGAGAACCGATTTGGAGTCAAATTGGAATTTTCATAACCTAGGGGCAAAATGGTCATTTTGCCACCCGAGGTTAAGATGTGAGTGTTGGATGAAATTTTTGACTAAGATTGATAATTTAGAGTATAATTTGAGTTTGAGAAGTGAAGAATTTTAACTTCGACGTTTTTTTGAGGATAAGGGCAAAATAGTCATTTTACCACCCTAGGGGCAAAATTGTAATTTACACCACCCAACACTTGTCCAGCACATGAATTTCACCCATTATTGTCATGGATAATTGAAGGATTTTATGTGGTGGAGAAAGAAAGCTTAATAGTTAAGAATTTAAAAATAAACCAATGGTAAGGTGACAAGTGTCAAGCTTTTATTTCTTTATTATTTTCCTTATAAATTAGCACAAAACCAGCCCATTTCTCTTCATTATGGTCAGCCTCACCAAGGAGAAGCAACAAAAAGGAAGAACAAAACCCTAGGTGGAAAAATTCAAGGGAAAAGTGTGAAAATTCAAGGAAACAAGTGAAAAAATGTAAGATTTTTCAATTTAAGCTTGAGATCTCTCTTTTTTAAGCATTTTTTCTTATTTTCCATGGTTGAATTACATGAAATCATGATGAATCCCTTGCTGGCCGAACACTTAGAGGGAGGTTTTGATGCTTGATTTGGTTAGATTTCAATGTATTTTAGTGTTTTTAGTTGATTGGTGATGTGTAGCATGAAAATCAAGCAAGAAAAATTCATGTTCTTCCATAACCCTCATTGGCCGAATTCTCCATGTGGAATATTGATGATGATTTTGATTTTATTTCAAGTGAATTGGTTAGGAAATGATGAATTATGGTGAGAAAATCAAGTAGGAAAAATCATAGTATTGATGCACCCACCATGGCCGAAATTCCCAAGAGAAAATGTGAAGATGATTTTGCTAAATTTTATGCTATTTGACTTGTGTTTGATGGTTTAGAGAATTTGAAGAAAAATGGAGTTAATTGGAGTTAAATTGGACATATTGGCCAATTAATCGAGTGATAGATTGAATTAGGCCAATACCATTTTATTTAGGTACATAATTAAATTTATATTGAACACCGTATTTAGATAGTTACCCAAGTATTTCACATCCCATGTGATGCATTAGTATAAAGCCTGAATTGGTTTTACAATAGTTTAGCACAAATGTAGTAAATGGCTTATTGTGCATTATGTCTAGGTGGTGAGCTTTCTGGCAAAAGTAAAGAGATAGTACCCGAGGATCAAGAATTGGAGTACTCGAAATTCGACTCCCGAAATAGTGAGTAATCTTATTATCGTTATTTTATGTATGAACTGTTGATTTGCCTTGAGAGGCTATAAAATAAAATAATTACCATGTCATGCTATCGTAAATTTTATTGTATGATGGGTTTAGCTTGCTGAGTGGGCGGGTTCTGTGGACCAGCCTTTTTGAGGGGCACGAAATCCCGTTATATTCTTACCTCGATTGGAGAGGCATGTAGGGTAACTCTCGAGGTATAACTTTAGAGTTCATTTCACGTCAAACCACCACGTGAAGGTGAACTCAGCCAACGCCAAGGAACGACTATGTTTTCAAAATAAAAACATGATTTATGCATACATGACTTTTTAACAGCCTTGGCGAACTCGGTTGGGATAGGCCCAAGCCAAGGTATCCTTGACAACTGAGTATGAGAATGATTTTGGCATGAGCCAAGCTTTTCAGGAAATTATAAGCCTCGTTATTTATTTGGGTAAAATGAATCTATTTTTTCTTATTAAAATGAGTTCGAAATGCTGTGAATCATTTTTATGCTGATCTATTTTATCTGTCTCCATTTACTCAGCTTTAGATATTTTAGATGGTATCTGTTTACTCATTGGGATTATATAATCTCACCACCCTCATTTTCACCAATTTCAGGCTCAGGATAGTTTGTAGATAGCTGATATCGTCGAAGGCTACAGTTGGCTTTACTTCCTAAAAAATTGTAGGTTCACAGCCTTCATCACTTTTAGTCATTTGGGAGCCCACGTGTCATTGTAAATTTAATTACATACGTTGACTATCTGTTTTACTGTATGTACGAATTTATTTTGCATTTACGCTACAAAAATTATTTGCGGATATCTCTATAAAAATTGTTTTATAAGAAAATGAAATATTTTATTTAATATTTTTATTTTATTCTAATCGCTATCATTTCACTTTTAATGAATGTTTTAGATATCAAAACTTATTTTTGGTTATGAAATGTGTAAATTTCTTTCATATACTACGTTTTAGCTGGTTTCGAAATTTTTGAAAAAAAAATGACCAAAATACCCCTATGTAGTTGAAATTTCTCTTTGACTGTTTTTGAATTGAAATTGGCTCATATCACTTTAAAACATGATTTTAGTAACTAATACTCATAAGGGAAGCGAGAAAACTGATGTTAAGCCTTGTGAGGTTTCGATTGGCATTTCGGGTAATGAATGTCTATCGGGACATCGTGGCGGTTGTCATGGGCTCGATGAGAGTTCCAAGTCGTGACACAAGCCTTTTGTAATGTCCTTCTCCTCGTCTTAATTTTTTCATAGTCTTTTCCAATGGTTTTAGTCATTTCTTCATTTTCTTTAGGCATCCCTCCTTTTAACATTTGATTTTTTTTATCATGTTGAGATTGCTTTCTCTCTTCACTGCATCATTAAGTTTTTTATTGAACAATAGATGTAGTTCTTTGCTTAATTAGTTCATTTCTTTACTAGTCATCATTTATTTTGCATGACAATCATTATGTTAAATAAAAGGTAAAAAGCAAGACTTGGAATACAAAAAAAATGAGAATTTCATATTAAAAAATGTAAAAAAGCAAGAATTGGAATATAGAGCAATCGTTAGATCTTCCAAACAATGAACACTTGGACCCTTTAGAGTAATCAATCTATTCTTTTGACTTAGAAAATTATCCTTGATTTATGCCTTGAGCAAATTCGAAGGTTATGGATTTCATGACTTCTCTTTATTTTGTGAAATTGACGAACTCCATTTTCATTGCATTTCCTTCCCATACTCCATTTTAACTAGCTTTTTCAAACTTTCATCTTAAATTTCTCCTTTTGGCCTTAAGCCTCCCTTTTTGAGTTTTCAACACAAATCCTTTCCTTATTCGAGTTGCCCTTTTCGAGTCTCCTCCACCCATGTCAGCTAAACTTAAAGCTCCTCTTGAAAAAGCCTTCTTTACCACATATGGACCTTCCCAGTTTGGCATCCATTTTCGACAAAAGTCATTTTGGTTAGAAAGTATCCTTTTGAATACTGATTCCTCTTCTCAAAAGTGTTTGGGATGAACTTTTTTCTCATATGCTTGCGTCATTCCTCGCTGGTACATTTGACCATGGCAAAGTGCCACTACTCTTTTTTCTTCAATCAAATTCAGTTGTTCATGACAGGAGGGAATCAACTTAGCTTCTTCTAATTCTGTCTCCATTAACACCCTCAATGATGGGATTTTCACTTCAATGGATATTACTACTTCCATTTCATATACTAGTGAGTATAGGGATGCCCCCATGGAGGTTCGCACTAGAGTTCGATATGCATGCAAAGCATAAGAAAGTTTTTCATGCCAGTCTTTATAAACTTCAATCATCTTTTCAATAATCCTTTTGATATTCTTATTGGCTACCACTACCACTCCGTTCATTTTTGGACTATAAGTAGTTGAGTTATGATGCTTAATCTTGAATTTAGCATAAACGTTTTTTACCATTGTACCATTTAGATTGCTTGCATTGTCAATAATAATTCTTTTCGAAAGTCCATATTGACATATTATCTCTTTCTTGATTAACTTGCATACCATTTTTTGCATTACATTGGTATAAGAAGCTGCTTCTACCCATTTTGTGAAGTAATCAATGGCCACCATTATAAACTGATATCCATTAGAAGCCTTTGGAGTAATGAGCCTAATCACATCCATTCCCCACATCGAAAAAGGCCAAGGTGTCATGAAAACATGTAATGGAGTTGGTGGAGCATGGATTTTATCTACATAAATTTGATACTTGTGGCATTTTCGAGCAAAGTTTATGCAATCTTCTTCCAGTATCAACCAATAATACCTAAATCTCATAATTTGTCTATCCAACATATATCTATTGGCATGAGCTCCACAGGTTCCCTCGTGGACTTATTCCATTATTTTGTTGGCTTCAGCAACATCCACACATCTAAAGAGCACTTAGTCTTGACTTTTTTTGTAAAGTATCTCTATACTAAGAAAAAAACCCATTGCTAATTTTTT
Organism: Theobroma cacao; assembly: GCF_053813885.1. Classification (NCBI taxonomy): domain Eukaryota; kingdom Viridiplantae; phylum Streptophyta; class Magnoliopsida; order Malvales; family Malvaceae; genus Theobroma; species Theobroma cacao. Next base: position 21,080,620 of record NC_142642.1, on the reverse strand, counting down.
GAGAACTCGTTTGTCACTTTCTGTGGCATTCTCGAGATGATGTATTGCACAATATCTTAATACCATGGTTTCCCATCAACTTCCTCTTCAACATTCAGGCAATGTGTAAAGACTTCTTAAATTCCCAAATTGAAAGGATGCACGTCGACCCCTTTAATTATTTTGAACATTACTACAAGGGTGGCTAAAGCATTAGCAATTTGGTTTTCTTCTAGAGGCAAATGATTAAAGCTAATTTTCTTGAACTATTTGCTTAACTCTGTAACCAACTTCTGATATGGAATCAGTTTAGAGTCTTTTGTTTCCCATTCCTCTCACATTGGACATATCACCAAAGTAAAATCTCCATAGACTTCTACTATGTCAACTTTCATGTCAATTGCTGCTTGTAATCCCATTACACATGCCTCGCATTTTACCATGTTATTGGTACAATTGAAATTCAATCTTGTAGTGGTTGGATAAAAATTCCCATATAAGGAGAACAAGGCTACCCTAATTCCAGGCCTCAAAGTATTTGATGCCCTATCAAAATAAATTTTTCAAGGGCTAGGTTCACTAAACTCTTCGTCCATATCAAAGATGGACATCAGCTTCATTTGGAAAATAGAAATTTATAGGCTTATAATCCTTAATGGCTCAATCAGTGAGGAAATCGGCAATAGTGCTCCCTTTAATCGATTTTTGGGACACATATACAATATTACACGTAAATAGTAGAACTTGCCATCATGCTATTCTCTTGAACAAAAATGGCTTTTCAAAAATGTATTTGATAGGATCCAATTTTGCCACCAACCATGTTGTATGATACAACATATATTGCTAGAGCCTATGAGTAATCCATGTTAGTGCCTAACTCATCTTTTCAAGCACGAAGTATTTGGACTCATACTTAGTGAATTTCTTGCTTAAGTAGTATATGGCATGTTCTTTCTTGCATGTTTTATCATGTTGACCCAGTACACATCCCATGGAGTTCTTATTCACTTTCAAATGCAAAATGAAAGGTTTTCCAATGGTGCTACTAACACTAGAGGATTTTCAAGATATTCTTTGATTTTATCGAAGGCTTCTTGACACTCTTTATTCCACTCTCCTATATCATGCTTGCAAAAGAGTTTGAAAATCAGATCACATTTGGAAGTGAGTTGTGATATAAATTGAGCAATGTAATTCAACCTTCCCAAGAATCCTCTTGCTTCTTTTTGCGTTCAAGAGGTGGTAACTCTTGAATAGCTTGTATTTTGTCTAAATCCACTTCAATCTCTTTTCTGCTTACTATGAGTCCCAACAATTTCCTAAAAGTGGAGCTGAAGGTGTATTTCGTAGGGTTTAATTTGAGTTGGAACTTCCATAATCTCTCGAATAATTTCTTGACATTAACAATATGATCTTCTTCCTTACAAGATTTTACAATCATGTCATCCACATATACCTCTATTTCTTTATGCATCATATCATGGAACAAAGTCACCATGGCTCTTTGGTTAGTGGCACCTGCATTTTTTAATCCAAATGGCATGACTTTGTAACAGAACGTTCCTCACATGGTTATGAACGTCGTCTTTTCCACATCTTCAGGATCCATTTTTGTCACGACTCGGAACTCCCATCGGGCCCCTAACAACCGTCGCGATGTCCCGATAGGCACTCATTCCCTGAAATACCGATCGAAACCCCGCAAGGCTTAACATCAACTCTCGCATCTCCCCGGTGAGCGACAGTTATTAAATCTCGCATTTCAAGAAATCATAAGTCGTTTTCAAATCAAAACAATATAATATTATTTTTTGGCTCATAGAGGCATTTTTATCATTTTTCTTCTAAAATACTGAAACCCACCAAAAACATGGTGTGTGGGTGAAAAACACATGTTTATAGAGAAATCCGTACTTAATTTCTATAGTGTAAAAGCTAAATATATTCATACGTACTTTAAAGCAGATAACTGAAATATAAAATTTCTTTTACAATAACACGTGGGCCCCCAACTAAACCAATAAGGTGCAAGTCTGTGAACCCACAATTTTGTCGATGCAAGGCTAACTGAAGTCCTTGATGCAATCGGCTATCTACCGGCTATCCCGAGCCTAAAATGTGGGGAATTGAGGGTGGTGAGGTTATAAAATCCCAATGAGTAAGCAGATACCATCTAAACCATCTAAAGTCGAGTAAATGGAGACAAGTAAGATATTCCATTCTAGTATGTTTTTCATAACATCAATAATCAATTTACTCAAATAATCAATTGGCTTATGTATTTCACAAAACTTGGCTCTTGCCAACATCATTCCCAAGGATGCCTTGGCCTAGGCATCTGATCAAGTCTGCTAAGGCTGTTCAGTGTAGTACACACATGAACATATTTTTACATTTGAAAATCCAGCCATGCCTTGGCGTTGGCTGAGTCTCACTCTCACACGGTGGTCCACGTGAAGTTCACTTAAATCTTTACCTCCAGAGACACCTTCCACACGGCTCTTCGATCGAGGTAAGGTATATCTAATTCTGTGCCCTCTCTCTTAGGCTGGTCCACAGAACCCCCACTGCAGGAATTATGGATTATTTTATCTACCACTTGATTTATAAAATCTTTATTTGCATGACATGGAAATTTCTCGCAACCTAGCCTCTCAAGGCTGAATATACAGTACAAATAATTCTAACACCAAAAATCAGTTTGGCCATTCATGCTCATATATTGTCATAAGTCATTCAATTTAAAACCATAAATTTACAACACATCAAGTGGTCTCCAATTACTTTATTTTCAAAACCATAATTCAATTTCAAGACAATTTATAAAATGATTTTATTTAAACACATTTTACTTATAAGACATAAGGATTTACCATTTAACTCATTTTCCATAAAATCACAAAATCGGATAAAAACCACTCTAGATAATTAAGATGATAGTAAGGTTACTCACAGTATTAAGAGTAGAAATATTCCTAGTCCCGGTCTTTGGTGTAATCTCTTTATCCTTATCAAATAGCTCACCACCTATACATCACACAGACACAAAATTCAATAATTTGTGTCAATTTGTCATAAACTATTTCAGGCTCTCTAAATCTAAATGAATGCATGCGATGGGATGCAAAATGTCCGATTAATCGCTTAAATGTGATATTCAACCTAAGGCACACTATACTCGATCTAATCGGCTAAAATCTCCAATTTAACTCCAAATCAATTCTTCTCACTTTCTACACTCCAATTATACCTAAATTACCTCAGAGACTGTGAATAAGATTCAATTTATCAGTCCCGAGTCAATAATCACACATGTCTATACGTTGAGCAAAAATTCAAATTTTCACACCAAAATTTCCCATTTAATTTCTAGCCTCACCAAACATCAAATATCACCAAAATATCATGAAATATTATCAATTTCAACCACAATATCCTCCCTAGAAAATTCGGCCAATGAAGAACACATAAGGAATGGGTGATTTTCAAGCTTGATTCTTACACTAAACACCATAAATCATTGAAAACATCCATATAACTTAAAATCCAACCAAACCATCACCAAACTCTCTCTCTCTAGAATTCGGCCTTCATGGGTTTCATCATGCCAACTCAATTTTCAGCCATGGAAATAAGAAAATAAAGCATAGGTATGCTAGATCTCAAGCAAAAATTGAAAAATCATACCTTATCTTGCTTGATTCCTTGAAATTTTCACAATTTTTCTTGAAATTCTCTTATCTAGGGTTTGTTCTAGTTTTTCCTTTCTTTCCTTTGTCTTGACCGAATATGGAGAAGAAGAATGGGATAAATATGGGCTGATTTTTATAGCAAATAATAAAATATCCTTGCTTGACACGTGTCACATGCTTATTAGTCCATATTTCTTTTTATACTTTAATAATTATGCTTCCATTCTCCACCACATGTTTAGTCAAAGGTCAAAATAAGAATAAGGGAAGACCATGTGCTAGACAAGTGTCTTGGTGGTGGAAAATTACTATTTTGCCCTTGGGGTGGCAAAATTACCATTTTGCCCCTATGCTCCAAAAATACCGAAATTATAACTTTTTCACTTATCAATCAAATTATACTCCAATGAGTCAAATGTGATCAATTTGGATTAAAAACTTCTTCCAATATTTCAATTTTATCCTCAAGTGGCAAAATTACCATTTTACCCTTGGATAGTGAAATTTTCGATTAGACTCCAACTTAATCCTTGAACTCTGAATCACCAATTTAAGTCATTCCTTGACTGTAAAATTTTGAATTTCACCTTAAAATCCCTATTTGACCTAGTTTGAAGCTTAGATCAACTTTATTGTGCCTCTAGGTACAGACCGACTTTTGTCGATTTTTCGGGGCTCTCCTAGTATGTAAACATGCTATCCATCACATGTATGTCATGACAAGTATTTTTTAAGGTCGGGCTTTACAATCTTAATCTAATTGTATCCAAAGAAACCATCCATGAATGAAAATAAAGAGTGTCTTGCTGTGTTATCCATAAAAGTGTCAATATGTGGTAAAAGGATGCTATCTTTCGGACTTGCTCTATTCAAATCCCTATAATCTACACACATTCAAACCTTTACATCTTCTTTTGGAATTGCGATTATGTTAGCCACCCACTCAGGATACTTGGCCACCTCTAGTAATCTAACATCAAATTGTTTCTTTACCTCCTCTTTAATTTTTAGCAACATGTCTAGCTTCATCTGTCTCAACTTTTGCTTAACTGGTTTGTACTTTTATTTTTGTATCTCAGTTTGTAAAATTCTTTCCTTATCTTACTCCCTTTGAATATAACTCGAGGTTTCTACATTCAAATGTAATTAGAATTAGGATAGATTAGGAATTGAATTTTGGAAAAATTGACGATGGAGATCCAAGGCTCTACAGAGTACAAAGAGATTACAAGATTTTAAAGATTCTTCTATGTAATCCCCTAGGTTTGACCAAGCTAGGTTCCTTTGATGGCTCAAGGAAATTAGTATAGTTAAAATCCATAATCATCCAAACTAGTTTGCATGTGATAGATTTATTTTATGTAATTTAATAAATGCTATGCAATGCAAAGTAGTATCCATGAAATAGATTTATTTTATGCGATTTAATAAATGCTATGCATGCAAAGATAAGACCTTAATAAAATTGAAAATAAAATCCCTCATTGTATTTTGAGTCACATGCCATGCATGGTCAAGTTACCGTCCACCATATAGCAAGATAACATGACAGTTCTTTTAATTGGAGACTTGTTGAGTACACTCAAGGTCACACTTTTACTCGAGTATGTTTGAGCTATTAGTCGGTCTTACTTAACTAGTTTCATAAAATTTGGATGCTTGGAAACTTGATTATTATGAAAACTAGAGGCAAAGGCTAGGTGAAACATATATGATATGTTTAGGCAATGTGTTGTCACCTAGCTGATCTAAAAGTTGTATAGAGATATAATTCCTAAGTTCAGTTACCCGCCTAATCCACCTATCATGGTTTGTTGAGCACACTCAAGGCCATGACTAGATGGATGGGATCCTACCCTACTAAGAGAATCCCAGTAGAGATCTCTAGAGATGATATAAAGGGTTATCATCTTGTAAAAAATAATGAGAGAACTATTTAAAATTTTAAAACCTTGTTTTCAATAGTTTATGCATGTTATTTATCAATTCCTTTACCTATTCAAACATGTTTATATACATTACAAATGGCTAAAAATCTGTCACTATGGTGCATCTTGGATGCAAATCAAACTTACTAGACCAAACCCTTTTGAAAGGTACCAAGACTTGAGAAATGTTCACAAGCAAAAGGTTGTCTAACCATAGGAAGCTTTGCCATAAGCCCATGTTGAGGCAAGTGGTGATAAAGCATGGGAACTCATTAGACTCATTAAGCCACATATGCAATCAAAAGAATTGTTTTATAATCAAAGTCATACATAAAGGTATAAGATAACATAAAAGTTGTTTCTATGTAAAAAGATAGAAGATAGTTGTATTAGATGAAAGATTTAAGGTTGCTAGACTTTATGGTAAAGCTAAAGCAATGTGTGTATCATGAACTCAGTATCGATTTCATTCCGTAATCTCTATGAACTACAATTCATAATGAGAAAATTGTAAGAAATAACCCTACTCATAAGCCTATTTCAGAAATAGATTTCAATATAAAGTTAACTTTTTTACACAATTTTAGCCATGAGATGACAAAAATACCCTTAAAACCATTTCAAACAAATTAAATGCTCTCAAATTTTCTCTCCTACTATTTGTTTACTTTGCTCCCTACTCTGCTGTACTTTTCATTTTTCTCTTTTGTCATCTAACTTTCTCTAATTTTACCACCACTATCTCTGTCTATCTCTCATCATCTCATCATACGATCGAAAAGCATGACATGGAAGGTAATAACATATTCTTGTGTTTGTTGGTTTACATTCATTAAACCCTCTCTATCTATCTCTCATCGTTGATCTACAGACCTAAAAGCATGGCATGGTGAGTAACAATGGGTTGTTGGGTTGATGGGTGTTAAGTTTTTTCAATGATTCAAGTCTAGTAAAACATGCCTTAACATGTAACAAAGTGATTCATCCTTTGGCATGTAACATCAGTAGGAAAAGGAAGCTTTGGCATGTAACATCTAGTGATGAAGCTTTGACCTTGGCATGTAACATCTGGTGCTGAAGCTTTGACCTTGACATGTAACATCTCTGGTGCTGAAGCTTTGACCTTGACATGTAACATCTCGGTGCTGAAGCTTTGAACTTGGCATGCAACATCTAGTGTTGAAGTTTTGACCTTGGCATATAAAATCTGCTATTAAAGCTTTAGCCTTTGCATGTAACATTTGATGCTGAAGTTTTGTTGTTGCTTAATTTTTTTGAACACGACGTGTAACAATAACAATTTTTAAACATGTAACCTCTTTGTATTTCACTACAACATAAACTCTTGGAGTTAAACACCTACACAATAGAGATAAAATTTAAAATCAAAAAAGAATTTGACATGGAAAAGAAGATGTATTGAAAAATTATTCAATGTAACCATTACTGCTGAGGTGAAATGGCTGGGATGAAATGGATTTAGACAAAAAGATACTATTTAAAATCCTCAAATTTGGATAATTAGCTTTTAGGGTATTTTATTTGTTACATTTCCTATAATCATAAAAAAGATTCAGCACTAGATCTTACATGCCAAAGTCCAAGCTTCAGCACCATATCTTACACGCCAAAGCATCCTTTTTCCTGTTGATGTTACATGCCAAGGCATGAATCACTTCGTTACATGCTAAGGCATGCTTTGTTAGACTTGAATCAGTAAAAAAACTTAACAACCATAAACCCAAGAACTCATTGTTACCCATAAACTTAACGCTATAGCACTTGGTTTTGTGCTAGTGGGAGATATTGGGATAAACCCTCAACCAATTATGATTGGTTGAATGATTAGAGGTTTTCCTTCATCAATAAGACATTAATTATAATGGGTTATAAGTCTAATTAGATGAAGTCCATGAGATTAATATGTCTTGCAAGGGAACTATAATGGGTTGCAGTTATGAGATCCTTGTGCATCAAAGCATAATCTCTAAATGTTCCTAGTCGATGTATAATAGAGACTGGACATCAATGATGCCTAGAGACTAGTACATTCTATGTTTCTTACATGGGAAATAAGCAACCGATCTCATAGGTTGAAGCATAAAGATACTTGAAACTAGAATGTAGGTGCTTGCCTAAAAGAACAAGTTCACTAAACATGACCCACCATGAGAAGTGCATTCGGTATTTCACTTAAGGGTCTATGCAACACTTCTCATGTGTCAGTTGTGTAAATATTTCCTAGACTTGAGACATTAGGTTGTCTTATGTGTAAAATGCACTATAATTTGACTTCATCCTTACGGGTGCCTAACCAAGGATGTCAAGCTCGACCTTATAAAATATTAGCCATGTCATTCATGTGATTGACAGAATGCTTGCATACTTGGAAAGACCCCGAAAAATCATCAAAAGTCGGTAGTGTACTTAGTGGTGCAACCAAGTTGAATTAAGCCTCAAACTAATCCAAATAGAGATTTTAAGATGAAATAGAGAATTTTAAAACTCCAGAATGACTTAAAATGGTGATTCTGAGTTCGAGGACCGATTTTGAGTCAAATTGAAATTTTCATTACCCAAAGGTAAAATGGTCATTTTGCTACCCGAGGTTAATATTTGAGTGTTGGATGAAATTTTTGACTAAGATTGATCATTTGGAGTATAATTTGAGTTTGAGAATTGAAAAATTTTAATTCCAACATTTTTTCGAGCATAGGGGTAAAATAGTCATTTTGCCACCCTAGGGGCAAAACTGTAATTTTGCACCACCCAACACTTGTCCAGCACATGGATTTTACCCAATATTATCATGGATAATTGAGGAAATTTAAGTGGTGGAGAGAGATTGCTTAATAGGTAAGTATGACACATGGACCAATGAAATGGTGACATGTGTCAAATTTTCATCCATTAAATATTTGGCTTAAAAATCAGCCCATTTCTCTTCATATGGCCGGCCAAAGCAAGAACAAAGGAAGAAAAGAAAGAACCAAACCCTAGGTGGAAAAATTCAAGGGAAAAGTGTGAAAATTCAAAGAATCAAGTGACAAAAGGTAAGATTTTTCAATTCTACCTTGTGATCTACCTTTCCTATGCATTCTTTTTCATTTTCCGTGGATGAGAATCAAGTTTGCATGAGGGTACCCTTGCTGGCCGGACATGGGGGGAGGAGTTTTGATGCTTCATTTGGATAGATTTTAAAATATTTTAGTGTTTTTAGTTAGTTAGTGATGTGTAGCATGAAAATCAAGCAAGAAAAATTCATGTTCTTCCATCACCCATCATTGGCCGAATTCTCCATGTAGAAGATTGATGATGATTTTGATTTTTATTTCAAGTGATTTGGTTAGGAAATGATGAATTACGGTGAGAAAATCAAGTAGGAAAAATCATAGTGTTGATGCACCCACCATGGCCGAAATTCCCAAGAGAAAATGTGAAGATGATTTTGCTAAATTTTATGCTATTTGACTTGTGTTTGATGGTTTGGAGAATTGGAAGAAAAATGGAGTTAATTAGAGTTGAATTGGACATATTGGCCAATTAATCGGGTGGTAGATTGAATTAGGCCAATACCGTTTTATTTAGGTACACAATTGAATTTGTGTAAAACACCGTGTTTAGACGATAATCCGATCAATTTGCATTCCATTTCATGCATCCATATAGTTTTATAACGGTTTAGCACCAACGTGGTAAATTGCTTGATTGTGCATTATGTCTAGGTGGTGAATCCTCTAATAAGGGTAAAGAAATTGTACCCGAGGATCGATAGTCGGAGTACTCTAAAAATTTGACTCTCGAAATAGTGAGTAACCTTATCATCATTTTAATTATCTAAAGTGATCTTTTTATTCGATTTTGTGAATGTTATGGAAAATGAGTTTAAATGGGTAATTTTTAGGTTTTATAAACAAAATTTATTTAAATGAAATGATTTTATAAATTGTCTTCAAATTGAATGATGGCTTGAAAATAGAGTAATTGAAGACCATTTGATGTATTGTGAATTTATGGTTCTAATTGATTAGCTTATGGCAATATTGGCATGAATGGTTGAATTGGTATTTGTGTTGAAAATGTATAAATTGCAGTTTGCCTTGATAGGCTGGATAATGATAAAATTGCCATGTCATGCTGTTGAATTTTTTTTGTATGGTGGGTTTAGCTTGCTGCAATGGGTGGGTTCTGTGGACCAACCTATTAAAGGGGCACGAAATCTGGTTATATACATACCTCGGTTTGAGAGGCGCGTAGGGTATCTCTTGAGGTATGATTAGAGTTCACGTCACGCCGAACAACCTCGTGATGATGAACTCCGCTAACGTCAAAGAACGGTTGTGTTTTTTTAAAATAAAAATATGATTTATGCATACATGACTTTTTAACAGCCTTGGCGGACTCGGTTAAATACCTCGGCCAAGGTATTCTCGAGAATGATTTTGGCAGGAGCCAAGCTTTTAAGATACTCATAAGCCATATTGATTATTTAAATGAAATGAATATTTATGTTATGAAATACATATTGAGATGGAATATTTTAATCGTCTCCATTTACTCAACTTTAGATATTTTGGATGGTGTTTGTTTACTCACTGGGATTATATAATCTCACCACCCTCCTTTCTACCCATTTCAGGCTCACATTAGGCTATAGATAGCTGATTTTCATCGAGGGCTACCATTAGATTTGCATCCTCCAAACTGTAGGTTCACAGTCCTCCTTACTTTTGGTTATTTGGGGGCCCACTTGTTATTTTAAATTAAATTAAATACTCTGGCTTATTGTATTACAGTATGTATGAATTTATTTTGCTTTTACGCTATAAAAATTATTTACGTATAATTCTAAAAATATTGTTTTATAAGAAAATGAAATATTTTATTGAATATTTTTATTTTTTATTATTATATCCAAATAATCATAATTTCATTTTAAATGAAAGTTTTAGACGTTTAAACTTATTTTTGATTATGAACTATGTGTTTTGTGCTCGCATACTACATTTTTACCTAGTTTCAAAATTTTTAGGGAAAAATGACCAAAATGCCCCTATGAGACAGAAATAATTTTTTTATTGTTTTAAGTTGGAAATAGCTTAAAATCCTTTAGAACATGATATTTGGCAACAGTTACTCACATGGGAAATGAAAAAAATGATATTAAAGCCTTACGGGGTTCCAGTTGGCATTCCGGGTAATGAGTGTCTATTGGGACACCGCGACGGTTGTCACAGACTCGAGGGGAGTACCGGGTCGTGACAAAGGATGCCAAAATAGGATGCTTTTGGGTGTAGCATGAAGCATGTCAAAGAAAATGAGTGGTCAAGAAAGGAATCATCACCCTAAGTGATTTAGGGGACAATTATTGGTTGATATTAGCTTGTTGAAGTCCTTTGCGAAGGCCACCTGGAGGTTATGAAAAAGAGTTTCATAAGTCTATATAAAAATAATGATCTAACTTTAAGAACGAATGTGGAGATCAATAAGAGTGGACACTGCACCATGCTCTTATCATTTATGGGATATATGATAAGGGAATGAATTATACTAATAAATTGTACATTAAAAGGTTGTCAAAGAACCCTTTGAATCTTAATAATTGGGTGGCCATGATGCATTGCTAGATGCCAATCTTGGTCCATGGAATTGAATTAATTAATTTAAAAAAAATTATAATTCAATTCCATTGCCAGCATATTAAGAACATAATAGGTCACACACAATAAGTTGCATTATGAATTAAATTGGGAGTGTGATGATTTAAGTTGGACTTAAATCATACACTAGGTTATTAACTTCTAAAGACTTAATTAAAATAGCTTAAGTAAGTATAAGGCCAAAATTATAATTAGTTATAATATTAAAGCTTAATTGCAAACAAATAAAGTAAATTTAAATTAATTTTAATTTATAATGACTTAATTAAAAAGGTTATATTAAGTGTTGGGCAAATATTACAAGGGGTCATAATATTGAGGCCTTATTTGCAATTTAAGAAGTTAATTAACCTAGATATAAATATCACTTTTTAGTTATTCCTCATAATATAAGTGAAACACACAAGTTAGGTTTTTGAGTCGTCTGAAAACTAACAAGAAAGCTCAGCCGTCCATTTTCTTGAGTGCCTTGAAAAATAGTTTTCAAACTTTGTGATTCGGCTAGGATGAGTGTGATTATGTGGAGAGAACATGTTGTTGTCCACCTTACTAGCACAAAGGCATAGTTGAGAAAGCTCCCTCCTTGTAAAGGTTCAACTGTAACTGTGTGTGCAAGCGTGTGTGCAACCGTTGGAGGCCAAGCATTTGAATGGCTCAGGTTCTTTGCTCCCTTTGTGGTATTCACGTGTTAGACAAGGAAGAGGTACCATTGTGATAGCCACATCACTTGGTAAAGGTGATGTTATTTTTCTGATTACTTTTCTTCTCATTTTGTTTGAATGAAAACCACTAAGGTGATCCATGGGTGACGACATAGCATTGTACATTTAAATGTTTATTTTTTGTTGCGTATGATAATTGTTATCTCTGAGTTTCATACCATTCCAACACTGATTACCCCCAATGGCCCCATTAATGGCACCCATGGTTCATCTCCACACTAGCACATAACTCAGCAACAAGGCATCCATGGAGCCCTCCACATTACCTCTACACTGATGAGTTTTCTGAGCCTTGATACCCATTGTTCTTTAGTCTTACTTTTCGACCATTCACTCTCACAAAAATCTCTTATAGAAACATTTCTAGGTGAAATGGTTTTCTAAATCATTTGACTTTGCATTCAAAGTGGCTGGTTATCCAAATAGACAAAAGTTGTGTGCATCCCACAAATCTTCTTTCCTCTTTTCAATTACAATAATTCAGTGAGATGAGGGTTTCTACTAGGATTGATGGTCAAGGATTGGCCTTGTTGATTATTTGCTCGAAAAAATCTATGATTGACTCTCCATATGCCCCAAAACTTTTAGAAAAATGACTAGCCCAAATATTGCTAATGCCATTCCAAGCCGACCTTGTTCAATGTCATGATATTTCATGATGTAATTTCGTAGAAAGCTTCATGCGATGCATTCATTGTTTCTTTTTTTCCTTATGTCTTGGCCAACTTCCTCAATGGTTATGCTAATCATTCTAGCTAGCTTCCATCGATGACCGGTCTTTTGTCTTCTCCAATATACCATGTTTGAGTTGTCAAGAACTATCTAAAGTAAGACTAAATATTCTTTAATCTTTGGCACCATGTCCACTTCATTAAATACAAAGCACCTATATAATTGATCCCAAAACTACACGATGGCTTTCAACAATTGATCATCTACTTGTACTTTAAAGAGCTGCACTATGTGACCATATTTACCATCGAAATTTCCTCAAGTTGTAGCCCCCCACCTTTCCTATATGCTGAGAAAATCAATGAAATCATTTTATTTAAGGTCAAGGTGAACCCTTTTAAGTAGTGATTAGATGTAACCTCCTCTTAGGCAATTTCCCTCATTTTGTTGAGCATTAGCCATGTATTGTGTTACTTCATGTATCCTATCATAGCCTAAAGAAGCCCATGATGACTCCATGAATGTAGTTGGATTCTTCCTCGTCAATGGTTGTCAAGCAACTCATACCTTTTCCTATATGCAAAATTATGATACTAATAACAATGACAATGAAAATAAATTCAAGTCAGTATGGTAAATGAAACCAAAGAAAATTAAAATAACTTGCATTTTAAAAAATAATAGTGATGGCTATTTATCACGTTGTTGGACGTTATCTACTCCATAATCCTTATTATTATTATTATTATTGTTATTGTTATTATTATTATTATTTTGCTAGAAATTTAAAGTAGAGGGTGTAAGGGAGGTCTGTTCATGTCTGCCTAATCAACTGGTATATGCACAGGTGAAGTTCTACCTAGGGGAAAGCTACTCATGGCATTCTATATGCTGAGTCTAGATTTGAACTAAGTTAAAGTTTCCCAAATTATTCCTCAGTACCTCCATTCGAACTAGTAAGGCACCTTTGTCTTCACCATCATAGGCTTCAAATGGACTAGGTTTAATTTGAATGGGAGTGTTCACTAGCCTATGCGGAGGTAACAACAACTTGGTCTATAATTTTTTTAGAATTAGGTTTAGGAGTATGGTTATGCAAAGGGAAGGATTAGCACCCTCATGACGCCCGTTGTCACGACCCAAATTTCCAGCCATGACCGAGCATGGGCCCAATGGATGTAATCCAGTAAGCCCAAGCAAGCCTATTAATCTAACGTACTCATCATTCCATCATAACTACTAAGTCCTATTTCATAACTTAGAATCATAATAAATTTAAACATTCGCCAACTCATACTGGCATATCAATTAAATGTACATTGCCTACAACATGTATCTTAATAATTTACATCAAGTTTGTCTATACATCTAAAAAAAAAGAAGACTTGACTTCCAGCGGAGGGACTCGGATGAATGTACAGCTATTGAATGCCGAGACACCTACCAAAATATGGATATAAGTCTACAAGGACACCTCGTCCTAGTTACCTGCTGCCTCGTGATCTGAAAACATGAAGTTAAAAACGGTGAGTATAAACCCAGTAAGTGAACAAGAAAGGGAACAAGCATACCATAAGGAATCTTTAATGAAATCATGATGCATTCTGTTTCAAAACAATACAATTTGTTTCTATTCTTATTAAAAGCCCCTCATCAAGCCCTTAAATGATTAATCCTTTGAAAATCATGAACCCATACATAACGAACCATTTGAAGAATGAAAGCTTCAATATTACACAAGCAAGTCAAATACGACAACGAATCTTCACTGTAGCGGAAAGGCATTCTCGCTGCAGCGAATGAATTTTCGTTGCAGCGATGTTGGGATTTAGTTATTAGCCGAACGAGGGTTTCTCAACTAGCTGAGGGTTTCTCACTAAACCTCCCCATTTTAAACTTAACTCATCTAATCCTTAATGTTGGAAGTCCATGCTCCGATATGGTAGCAAAGTAGTGAAAGATAGGGCAGCAATTGGACAAGATAGGAGACCAAAACTGAAGGTTTCTCGCTGCAGTGAAATTCAACTGATGAAACAGAGAGTTTTTCGCTGCAGTGAGATTCCTTTTCACTACAGAGAGAAGCTACAGTGACTATCTCGCTGCATCGAGAACCAATTCTAGTGAAGGTTCTCAAACCCGAGAGTTTCTCGCTGCAGCAAAATACAGGGCACTAAACAAAAATTTCCCTTTCTCCCAAAGAAAACCACCCTGCTTGAAATGTTCAAAACCAATAAGAAATACATAACAACTTCCCAAAGTTTAACATACCGAATTTCCCATACATTACATCCATATACATAACTCATAAATGTATTATAACACATATGTTTACGTATGTATACATATACATATACCCATCACCATCATGCACACCATCCCATCATCATTATCACCAGCTCATGCGCACTCCCTACTCGCACATGGCTGGGTCATCACCGGGTTATGCACACTCCCTACTCGTACATAACCGGGTCATCCTCAGCTTATGTGCACTCCCTACTCACACATAGTCGAGTCAATATAATTACACAATATTATATTCAAGCATATATGTATATCAACATAATGTAGCCACATAGAAATCCATAATAACCACATATCATAACATAAACCATTTCACAAGAGCTTGTTCCCAAGGCATTCATTTTTGAGAAAAGTTGTATAAAATCATTCAAACACTTTGTTCAAAACAGTCATATTCCTAAAACAATTTTGATAGGTAGTCCACTTACCAATTGATTGTAGAGCCTTTAGATAACTCCAATTCCTCTAATTGTCCAAATGAGATGATAGGGCTTCCTCAAAACCTAGGATCACATTAGCATAAGCAATAGGTCAATTTTACACACTATGAACCCTAAAAGCTATCTCTTAGCTAGTTTTCAATTATCACATTAAATGGCCATCTATGTTCACTATCTTAATCACTAAAAGTAATGAACATACTCAACAATAAACAGCTCATAAATCCTAATTACTAACCATTTTTTGCAGCTAAAAATCAAGCTTAATTCATCACTTACCCTAGGGCTCCTTTGTAGTCAAATTCTCTCCCAATAGCTTCCAAATAAATGGTGTAATTCTCTCTTTCTCTCTCTAAAATGTCCAGCTAGTGAGAGGAAGTATGAAAACCAGATTTTTTAAGGGTTTTAAAGTGAGAGGATGAAAGAGCATAAGGGTTTATGGAAGAGTACACCAAAAGCATGAAAATTGAAGCTAGAGAGAGAAAGTTATGGAAGCTTGAAGAAAACTCCCATGGAGAAATTGAAGAAACATGAGAGAGGAGAAGGGAAGAAGAAGACCAGCTGCTGGAAATTCAAGAAGGTGCTGGAAATTTCAAGATATTTATAACCAATCTTATCCTTTCCCTTAAAATTATGAAAATGCCCCTCCACCAATTTGCTTATTCTCCTCCAATCTTTTATGCAATCTTTTTGCTCTTTTAACACTGGGACAAGGTCCATAATGGTCTAGACATGTTCGGGTTCATAAAAACTTAAAATTTTAACCCGAGGTGAAAATTGACCATTTTGCCCCTGTTATGAAAATTATTAAAACTTCTAGTTTTTTTCGTGTTTTCACCAGCACACATCATTTATGCAGTCTTATACCCATTTTGACCTTAAAATATCATAAAACTTTCTTCTAGAAGCTTATTAGAGAAAATGACAAAATTACCCCTGGCTCGTATTATTACATTTATGCTTAGTTACAAGCCTATAGAGGTTGGGGTCTCACACCCATTCCATGAACGATACCGTTTAATCATATGTTATACTATTTTAACCTTAACTTTTAATTTTATTCTTATTTTTCGTTAATCATTATTCATCATTCTATGCTTGATTTTACATGTCTTGTTTCTTTTTTTTAATCTTTCTTTCTAATTTATTATTGTTATTTTATTTATTTGTTTTTTGAAATCAAAGTTTGATTATTTGGCTTTATGGATGTACATGATGCAATTATGAAATGATTTCATGATTAACCAATTTTAAATAATGGGAAACAAAAACCATATATAAAAAAAAACATTCGTAGACCATCCCAACGCTTAGGTGAAGTCTATAAGTTTTCTTCTCCTAGGGATATCATTAAAAGAACTCAACTCTACAAGTCTTTTAAGAAAATCCCATCATCGAGGTTTTTGACCCATTAGCAAAATAAACATGTCGTATGCCATGTCAAGATAAAATCATCAATGGTGCCAAATGAATGCATTTAAAATAATTTCTTTGATTCTAATTTTTATACTAATATATTTAATATTTTAATATAATTAAATACTTCGTTTATTCTTACTATATATTTAAAAAAACTTTTTATTTAAATTGATGACTTTTTTTGGATTATTATTATTTTTTTAACTACTTTTATTGAATAAACAACTTTGTTCCACTAACTTTTAGTTGTAATAATTGTTTAAGTTAAATAATAATCATATTAATTTTAATTTTAAATAAAATATTCTATGACCTTATTCCTTTAAATATTTAAGATGACTAATTGAATTAACAAGATATTGGAATATAAGATTAAGGTTTATCTCGACGCTTCGGTTCAAACCCTAATCGAATTCCACACCTAAGAAAGTCATCTTGGAAATAGCAACTCTTTGCCTTTTCGGGTAAAATTCCATTAACGGAGATTAATTCAAATAATACTTTTCCTATGTTACTTTTTTTTAAAAGGATAACTGTTCTATTTTTCTTAGCATGAATATTCTAATTTCTTCTCTTAGTTAGTGTCAACATTATACATAATTGCATCAACTAATTCTAAGTATTTTTTATCAACTTGGAGTTGTTTGGAGTAATATGGAGCTTCGTAAATGCTTCTAAAGGTAAGAGAAAGCATTATTGCCAATTGATTTCCAATTTAAACAGTTGATGACTTAGATTCAAATTGATGCAACCTTGGTGGAAAATTGCTCTCTTAAATTGACTGGATATTTGGGGTAAACAATAGCACAATCCAAGTTCTAAGGTATGGATTAGCCCATTTTTGAAGGATTTGAGTTTATTTATTAATATGCTAAAGATTTAGCTATTTTTAGAAAAGTTATAAATAATTTGAAAGCCAGGATTTGACTGTTAAATGAAAAGTTATGGCATAAATAATAATGCTCATGTATTGCTGATGCTAGATGATTATGAGAATGAGAATGATGCTCAAGTACCAAGTTGCATGAATTGATGCTAAGGCATAAGTGAGTTTCATGTACCAATGTTGACAAAAACCCTTGAATTGTCAAGGTGAGTGGGAAACTTTTATGCATATGAGCATAATGACTAAAGGGCATATATGCTTCAATAATGATAATGCATAATGTATGCTATGCTTGAGCTATAACTATGTCTAAAGGTAGAATTCCTAGACTAGAAAATGTTAGAGTATAATGTGATATGCCTAGAAGGATTATGTTTAGGCTAATGATATTATGCTATTATGAGCTAATGTTATGGAAATTATGATGCTATGATGAACATATACATGATAAATATGTCTAGAAATGTTATGTCTAGACTAGTGGATGCCATTAAAGTTATGTGAATTGCCTAGAAGGATTACCCTAGGCTAAGTGATTGATATGCTCATGAGTATGTTATAAATATGAGAATCAAGGCATGATGACTAATGATTGAATATGTATGATGACAAGCAATATGAATAATGAGTTATGTTGAGTAATATGTTCAATCCATCGATGATTCCGAGTGATGATATGATGTGAGATATGTATGTTCCGTCCGTGGAAGATTTCTAGACGATCGATATTATGAGGTTGAGTGTGTCCATATCCTCGTGACTGTGTATGTTACCGATAGGGTGTGAAACTCCACCCTAATGTGGGATTTGCTAAGTTAAAATTCCTTAAATGAGCAAGTTAAATTATGTTTCGAAAACTTGAAATTTTTTTTTTGGTGAATGGAAAATTTCATGGTGTAAAGTTTTGAGATGATTTTTTTTTTTTGTTATTGGTTTGTTAAAAGGTAAGTTTGGATGCTACAAAAATTCATGTTTTGATGGATTAAGAATATTTGCAAAGTTTAGTGTTAAAAAGAGTTCAATTGGATATGTTTCTAAGGTTTATTATTGTTTTCTAGACTCAATCTATCGATAGATGTTCTTTATCTATCGATTGATACAACTCAGAAAGAGTTTATCAGAGTTGTACTGAAGAACATCTGTGGACAGATAAGCAGATCTATCCATAGATGGCTAAATCTATCGATAGATGAAGCTTTCATAAAAGGTTTGAAAGCTCATCTATCGATAGATGAAGCTTTCATAAAAGGTTTGAAAGCTCATCTATCGATAGATGAAGCTTTCATAAAAGGTTTCAAAGCTCATCTCTCGATAGATAGTCCCGATCTATTGATAGATGATACCGTATTCATAAAAATAAAAGGGTAAAAATGTATTTTCACTTCCTAAACTATAAATATGATCCAAAACTGGAGGGTTTCTCAAGCCTCAACCATTTTTTGAAAGGTAAAACCTCTCTAAAACCCTTTCAACCCATTTTTAATGAAAAATCATTGCTTTTAATGATTTTGATCTTAGTTTTGAAGTTTAAAGCTAAAAATGACATTGTTAAGTTATAAAACCTTTAAAGCTCACATTTTAATGCTGGAAATTTATTTTCTTCCCTAAAATTTCTATTAAGGATTAAAGCTAAGGTTTTTGTGATTTCCTCCAACATATAAGCTCATATAAGGTAAGTTTAAAAGATTTTTGCATTTCTAGTTTAGTCTAGAGAGAGAAAGTAGTTATAGTCAAAACCGAATAGATTTTGAAAGTTACTAGATTAATTATTTCAAATTTATTAGTTTAGAAATTGATTGTTATGAATATTGTGTGGTAGGAACGCTTGAAAACACCCCGGATTACACGAGATTAGAGTTGTAATCGAGCTTCCTATAAGGTGAATGGATACACCACTTTCAAAACTATGTTGATATGTAAAGTTGAAGCATGATTTGAGGATTATTGGTGAATATGATTTTCTATAAATATTTATGAACTAAAAATTTATTTGTGAATGAGGAAAATATTTTAAAAATCCGTTTTCAACCTACTATGTATGTAAATATGATATTATGTATTAGTTTTCAACAAGGGAGACAAGCACCTTATGTTTGAGTCCACTTGATTACTTCAGTCTTTGGACTAATGTGGGTACGAGATATGATTTATGATTAATGCATGAATGTATGAGGTGTACGCTAGATATGTTGAGGCATGAAATGTGTGATGGCATGTATGATGATTTTCATCTAAGGTATTATGGTTATGTATATGATTTGTTATCCATAAACTATAAGAAATGTTTATGGAAGCATGATAAATGTTATAAGATTTTGTATGTAATGCATGTTATACATATGGTATGATGAAAGAGTAGGCATGACGAAATTCCATGAGATGTGTATATGATGTGAAATTCCATATACCTTATGATATGAGTAAGTATGTATGTGATGGACATTCCACATACTAAATGCTATGAGCATAAGAGTTTAACAAGTGCGATTGATTCCACTCACACGGGGTGTAGTGATGACTTCACTCCTATGATGCATCATAAATGCCTAACGTGCAATGGGGTTGTACATTGCTGGCCCAAGGTTGATGGGGGTTGTACCAACACAATGTGTGAGTTTAATGTTAATGAAATGATTATGATTGGTATCTTTATGATATGTTGCATGTTAAGTTCGTTTTGATAATGTCTATGATCTATACTCTACGTTGGCATGAATATGTGATTAGAGGAATGAAATGAGCCATAAAGATTGTCCCAAGATGTAAAGGGACTTAAGGAATCGCAAAAGTACACAATTTTGTCAAGATAATAGAGGTTCAAAAGCTATCCATCAATACATGTAGAACACTATCGACATATAGCATACAAAATGAAACAGGAAAATTCTGCTTCAAATCTATTGATATATGTTTGTCATCTATCAATAGATGAGTTTCAGAACTGTATGTATTGGATTGTTTGAAAACTTTTCAAAGGTAAAAATGTTTTCCAGCGATTATTCACACTTGTTTACATCATATATGTATTTAAATGTGTTTAAATGCCATGTTTCATGAAATTAAAGTTTAAATTGATTATAAATGGCATGAGGTTAAAAATGCATGTTTATGAAATACTTTTATCCCCTAGCTTGTCCACTTCCCATAACCACTCACGAAGTCTTTGTGACTCACATGTTATTTTCCCCAATTATTTTGTTACAGATTAATGATAGCATTCTGATAGCAGCAAGTGTTACGGATAACAGTGTTCGGTCTTCACTCCTTGGTAGGTATCACTTTCGCTAACAAGTCGGTCTTTACTTTATGTTTATATGTTTACAAACTATAAATATGTTTATGTTGATATTTCCAATGTTGGGCATCTTACATTGATAAATGTATGTATGAGATTATAACGGTGGCTTTAAAGACTTTATAGACACCTAAGGGTGCTGATGATGTTTAATGTTTATGTTATCGTGCACTATGACAATGGCACTTGTTGTTTTATATATATATATATATATCAAATGCTTAAGATTACACAACTAAGTCGAGAAATTCCTTAATTGTATAATGAGTATTATGAATGCATGCATGATGATTTTGTATGTACATGGATGTTATAAAACGCTTTCACATAAAATGATGAATGTTTAATGATGTTATGGTAAGAGGGTTGCTTGGGCCTAATGGGTTATGCTCTTCTGGGTCCATGCACTGGTCACAATCCCTCCAAGAAATAGGATGTGACATAAGGATGGTTGTTTCATCCAGTTTGTGATCCCCGCTTGTTGTGCAACGATGATTTATAATGCTAGTAGGGATGGTGACAAATAAGGATGGTGGTTTCGTCCCACTTATGATTCCCATCTGCTGTGGAATGACGATTTATGATGCCTATAAGGATGGTGGTTAGTAGGGATGGTGGTTTTGTCCCATTTGTGATTCCCGCCTGTAGCATTATAATGCCATCCGTTGAGGTTATTCTGGATGATGATTATAAACTCCATCATTTGTTGCCGCAATGGGATGCGACAAGATTCCATCGTTTGCTCAGCAATAGGGCGTGACTAGACTCCATCATTTGTCATGGCAATGGGGTGTGACATGACTCCATCATTTGCTGCAGCAATGGGGCGTGACATGATATTGTATGTTGTCCATCGGTTGGCCACTGCACATGACTATGCTATGTCAAGGGAAAACCACTTTATAATATGATGTTATGACCATGTAGTGGCATGCCTTAGGACTTGAAATGTGAATTATGTTATATGATGTTATGAAATGATGATTAATACAAAGGCTTGAGGTAAGAGCCATATGTAATTGATATATGATTATGATGTGCTGCATGCTCAAGGAGCTTATGATTTAGCGTTGAGGTGAGTTTTTTAAGGTATGTGTACTAAACCACATATGTAGACGACCATATGGTAGGCAAATTCATACAATTGCTAGTCCTCAAGCAAAAGAAAATAAAGAAAAGAAAATTGAACATAAAAATACTCGAACTAGAGATAGAATTAACAAATCATGATTTCCCAATTTTTCCTTCAGAAATTATCCCAATTCCAACTTAAGGTAAAATACAGCTAATCATTAAAGTCATGCATCAATTCAAGTGAAAACTTATTTTTCGAATGGACTTCTTGTGTGTGTGTATAATCTTTTACAAAGAATATCATGCAATTTAGAATAGTTTATGCCAAATCTAAACATAGATTAGTACTAGAATCCCATAAGTTTGTTTTTCACCTCTCTATCCACTAACGTAGAATAACACTTATTCAAGGATCAATAGGTCTTTATTAAGCTTATAATGTAAGGCTAGGGTCAAGGTATGATAGAGGATATAATTAGGCTCAAATTCACCCGAAGCACTTAATCAATTTAGGACATATAAAGAGCTCAATTTTTTTTTATATCACCCCCAAACTTGAAGTAAACTTTCCTTTGTACAACTCACTTTATTTCTTTTCTTTTTTTTTTTTTTACAACCTCAAACTTATTTTTGACAATTATAAACTAGGTGTAATTTTTCTAACAACCATCGCCTTGTTTTTTTTTTACCTTTCTTCCTCAATTTATCTTTAAGATTAAACCATTCCCTAGAAAGATTAAAATACTTAAAGGGTGAAAGGTTCAAATTGTTGGATTTAAATAGACAGGTTAAGGCTAACAAAATTCTGTATTTACAAAGAAAAGGTAAATTAGGCTAAAAAAGGATGACTAAGGATAAATATAACAAGGTAAGCTCAAAAAGGCTCAAACGATCCAAAGATAGCATAAATCACTTCTTATCCTAAGTGTTATCTAAGATTTGGCCTCAAGAGAGAATCAAACAAATTCTAGAATTCGTGACTTCACTATACTTTTTCATCAACATAAACTCTCTCTAAATCACATAAAAATTCTAAGTAAAGGAATATAGTGCTCAAATTATTGGAAGTCACATTCTAAAATAAAACTAACACAAGAATATCACATAAAATTAAGTCATAACCATATGTTTCCCAAAAGCTAAGAATCATAAGATAATCAAAATATCATCTTAGGATAGGGAAAAATCACAAACAAGGTAAATGATAACTAATCCTAAGCGCATACTAACAATCAAAATTAAATCTAAAACTTCCACATAATATTCACCATCAGAAAAAAAAATTCACCCCCCCAAACTTAAACTAAACATTGTCCTCAATGTTAGAAAAAAATAAAAGAAAGGTAAAGAATACCCTTTTAGTGTTTGGATGAATCTAAAGACGCTCAAATCTTCCTCCTCATCTTCATTGTCATCAATACTTGTGGGAGGTACATTTTTTTTACTGTAAAAAAATTAATGTAGAAATTTAAATGAATAAAATAAAATAAAAGAGTTGCGAAAGCTTGGGTTGCCTCCCAAGAAGTGCTTGTTTATAGTCACTAGCTTGACTGTAGCACCCTTTTTTGTAGTTCTTCATCCTCGAAATATGGCCTAAGGCTCAACCCATTAACCATGAATGTGCCCGTATCCTCACTATCAATCTCAATTATTCCACAAGGATAAGCCTTTACTACTTTCAAAGGACCCCACCATCTTTCTTTGCGTTTCCATGGAAAAAGCTTGAAGTATGATCAAGAAAGCATTATTACTTGTTGTCCAATCTCGAAAGGACAATTAGATGGTGGTGGAGGATGCTCCTTTGGTGACTGCTTGGCTTTCACGGGCAGATGTGGTGGCTTAAACTCAAAGATTGGTGCTTGCTCACTTCTAAGTGGAGAAATAGGTTCACCTTTGCCTTCATCAATTAACTCTACTCTATAGCAACAATTTGTAGAGCTAGGATGTTTATTTACATTGAAAATATTAAACTCAACTACCTCTTCTCCAACTTTAAAAGTTATCTTGCCTTCCCTCACATCAATGATTGCGCCTACTTTAGCTAAGAATGGTCGTCCCAATATTAAAGGAATTTCCAAATCCTCTTCCATCTCAAGCACAATGAAGTCCACTGGACTGTAAAGATGCCCAACTTTAACCAATACATCCTCAATAGTCCTAACAAAGTACCTGATTGTTCTATTTGCTAATTGCAAAGACACTATGGTAGGTTGTATCTCGTTCAGTCTAAGTTTCTCGGCAATTGACAAAGGCATGATTGAAACACCTGCACCCAAATCACACAAAGCTTTAGTAAATTTAAATCTACCAATAGTACAAGGGATAGAAAAACTCCCTAGATCTCTAAGTTTTGGTGGAAGCTTGTTTGGAATTATTGCACTACATTCCTTAGTAAGTGCTACTGTTTCAAAATCTTTCAATTTCCTCTTCTTAGTTAAGATGTCTTTCAAGGATTTAACATAACTTGGCATGTTTTCCAAAGCTTCAGCAAAAGGGATATTTATGTGTAGCTTTTTGAAGACATTGAGAAATTTCTCAAACTATTTTTCAAGCTTTTGCTTTGTTAACCTTTGTGGGAATGGTGGCGGAAGATAATTTGCTTGAGAATTCACTTCATTTTTAGCTTGCCCATTATCTATCTTTTCAACTTCAACTTTTTTCTCAACAATTACCTTGTCATCATCTACATGCTCCTTTGAAGATTCAATTGATTTTCCACTCACCACTTCAACTTCTTTACCACTCCTAAGGGTAATTGCATTTCAATGTTCCTTACCTTTGGGATTGACTTGTGTATCACTTAGTAAGGCACCTTAGTGTCCACTGTTGATGGAATTTGAAAGCTGTCCCACTTAGTTCTCAAGATTTCTCAAAGATGCTCCATAACTCTGAATTATAACATCATTCTTTGATATATATTGCACAAGAAGTTCTTCCACTTAGGACTTCTTTTCAAGAATTAGTGGTCTAGCTTGTTGTTGAAAACCAGGAGGCATGTTGGGTTTTGGATTTGAAGGCCCTACATTGTTGTTCCATGAAAAGTTGGGGTGGTTTCTCCAACCAGGATTGTATGTATTGAAAAAATGGGTTATTCTGCTACTTGTTAAAGTTCCTCACAAATTGGACTAATGTAGAATTGTATGGACATTGATCATTTGAATGGCTATCGCCACACATTTCACAAACTACAATTTAATTAAATTAATCATTGCTTTTAATTGCTTGATCACTAATTAAATTGTTGTTGTTATCCTTAGCCATTGTCTGATTTAAAGTTACAACTTGGAAATTCTCCCTTTGATGTCTTATGAAAGTTTTTTCTATCTCAAGATCAAAAGGAACAAGATTGAAGTTGTTTATTCTTTGCATACAATGACCAAAGATATCTGCAAGCAAACAAAATCTAATGTTAAAACAAGAAAAAAAATTTGAAGTAAGATTAAATTGCTTGGTATTAATATTAGTAAAAATTCTGGAAACAAGTCCCCGACAACGGTGCCAAAAACTTGTCAGTTAAAATTCTACTGCGCAAGTATACGTATTGATTAGATAGTCTATGAGCAAGCAGAGTATCGATCCCACAAAGAATTGATCTAAAATTTTACCAAGTACTAAAATTAGAACAATTTAATCTGACCCAAACAATCAAAATTAATTGATTAACTAAATCTAATTAACCAAATTTAAACTAAAAAGAAAAATCAAATTAATAATAACTTGAGTAAAAATCAAATCAAACAAGCCTAGGATTACAATATCCCTCACACTTTATCTAAATCTTAACTCTCTTCCTTAACTTATTTCAATGGGTTAAATTGCTAACCTAGAATCCTTAACTATTTTTAAAGGTTTCCTGACTTATCTTATAAAAATATTTACTTTAACCAAAACACTATATCCCTATATGAATTGAAATTAAAATAGACCCATTAAGTTCATGCTCTAATCTAGCTACGTAAGGCCTATAGGTATATCCCTATCCTATACGCAAATCAATTAATATGATCATATGCTATCCTAAGTTTAGTCTACACTAAACTCCCTTTCTCAAGTTTGTTTAGATTCCTAAATCAATTTAATTAGTGATCAAGCAATTAAAAGAATCAAGAACAAATTGGAATAAACAATTCAAATCCCATTAAAGATAAGCAAGAAAGAGATTAAAAATTTAGATTACATATGAGTTCAATAGAAATCCTAGAAAATAGTTTAGCTGATAATATCTAACAAAAACTTCATTCAAAGAAAATTAGCCATTAATCCAAGTTAAAGAAAATAAGAAAAACACAAAAGTAGAAAGAGAAATCTAATAGTTAAAGCTTTGTGATCTTGATTCCCTTTCCAATTCTCTTACTTTCTTGCTTTGTTTTTGGCTCTTTTTCTCTAGAGAAATTGCTTGCTACCTCCTCTCTTTAAACCTCTAAAAAAGGTCCCTTAAATAGGCTCCAAATAACCTAATTTCTAAAATCCCGTCAAATTTTTATTTTTGGAAAATTGCTCAGCGTTGCAGCGCTATTTTTCCAGTGCTGTGGCACTGAGCTCTCTGGAAAATTGTCTGTGTGCTTCTTTTCATCAACACTACAACCTTGTTCTCCTAGTGCTATGGCAGTCTATCAACTTCAAACATGAGTTTCACCCTAATATGGTCCGAAATGGGCAAAGTAGTAAACATAAAAGTTTTATCCCTATCTCTTAGCTTCCAATGGATTAAGAATCATGTCAATTGGACTTTTAGATTGAAAGATATGCTCCAAATACCGCATCATGTTCAGTCCATACATACTACGGCAATGCTCCGACTTAGACAAATATTTTGACCATAATCCAATCAGAACTAGGCAAATTGATAAACATAAACATTGTATCCCATCTTCTTAGAATTCTAGTGGTCTAAGAATCACCTTATTTGGAGTTTTTTAGAGAGAGATATGGTCAAAATACCAAAACATATACGAATGAAGCCATCACCATACTTGTACTGATTTTCATCAAGTAAGCCTTTTTCATCAAATTTTCTACAAAAGCAATAAGAAAAATTAGCAATAACTACTCTTAAAGTAATTTAAAACAAAATAACATAAAATTTAACTACAATAACTTTAATTAACTACTCAACATGTAATAAAACTTAAACTAGAAAAACACCTAAAATGCTATAATTCGAACTTAAAATCTCAAAAATCTAACTACTTAAGCCCCCAAAATATGTCAAAATAACTCTATATAAAAGAGTTATCAACGATTGATTAAACTGTTAAGAGGTTGTGTTGATACGATATTAAATGAGTAAAGTGACAGTGATTATACCACCTTAATATATTAATAGACATAAGCATGCAGTGTAGCACGGCTGCCATGAGCATGACAGACCATGATTGACAAGTGATGTCCGACCTACCCCGATTATGTACTTGCATGAGATATATGATATGAATGCATGATTAAAAGATATGTGTAACAACTAACTATCCCTGCACATTTACAATTGTTTTATGCTCCCGCTCACTAAGTACTAGTGTGACTCACCACTTTAATTGTATATGTGCTGATAAACAGATAGCAAGGATTGGGTGACTTAGCGTTGTCGATGTCAAACACGTAATTTTGACAAGTTGTATGTTATCCACTGACAATGTATCTCCGTTACGTCACAATCTGAGTCATGGTTTATGTATGCTTCCACTATGTAAATAAAGTATGTTATAAAGGAAATATGATTGCATGTAGTTGTCTTATGTTATGTAATGGATGTTTAATGACTTGATAAATTAGCTAATGTATGGCTATGTGTATGTTTTGTTTAAGTCTCGAACATTATTACGAGCCGAAGGGCTAATGTTGAATGCTAAAAGATTCAAGTTTAACGAAATGATGTTGGTTACGAGGCCTTATGATTATGATATAAGTGTTTATAAGGACTTAACTATGAAGGCTTCCTTGAGTCTCACGAGCTTGCTTGCCAAGCTCGTGCGTGTCAATCATGAACCCCCGGATGTGAGTCGTGACATACATATATATATGTATGTATGTATATATGTACGTATATTTATATATATATATATATATTAAGCTATACTAAACTATATCTTGCACTCGAGCATTTGGCTCATTGGTTGGTGCATAATCCCTCTGCTTAAAGAGCAGGGTTCGAATCCCCCCTCCCCAATTATTAAAAAAAAAAAACTATATCTTTATATTTTCTGATACATATATTTTTTTCATGATACATATTTAGGGAAATACATATTTATAACAAACTAACCTTTTTATTTTATTATTATATTTTTTTTAACAAACAACCATTCACAAGAAAGGAATATTTAATTAATGCATGCTTCGTAAATATAACAAAAAAACCCAACCAAGCAATTGAATAAAAGCCCATGGAATGATACTTGCCTAGGCTCACAAGGATCCAAGAGAATGGGCTCAATAGGCTCTTTTCTCTTCCAGTAATGCTCGGTCCATAGAAATGGTCTCACCAAGACATGGGCCAAGTTGCCTATTCCCACAAGGTTTGGACCTCTCTTCCCCGCAAGGCCAAAACGGCGCTGTTTCTCACTCTTCCTTCTCAAACCCCAACTGTTTAAACCTTTGTTTCTCTTTCTCTTTTCATTTTTCTCTTACACTTTCTTTCTCTTCTTGGTGGATCTCTCTCCTCGCTCTCTAACCCTAGCTTGAAATCCCCATTATGAGATCACTGTTCACACCATCAAAGCCCCCTTTCCATTTTTGTTTCTCTCACAAACTTCTACCATAATTTTTATAAACCCTACGAATCCAAATAAAAATAAAAATAAAAAAATGTAATACCCCCAATTTTTTGTATGAACTATGTTAGATGACCCAAGCCAATTGATGAGCAAAATTGAATTTTTGGTATATATGTTTAAGAGCTTAAGGGTGTGCCTATGTCCATAGAGTAATGAATATGATATATGAGCATGTTAAGGCTCTAAATAATGTTGTGCATATGTTTGGCACATGATTGGTATAGTGCATTATTTGGCACCTTGATAAATATGATGCCTAATGCAAATATTATGTGACATAGAGCATAATGAGGATTTGAATCTAGGATATGAGTACATACTTGGATATTGAGCATTCTTGATAAGTTGAAATAAGAATGATAATTGAGGTACTTAAATTGCAAATCTTAAAGCCTGAATATGGCGAACTAAATGGTTTGAAGTCTAAGTGAGATTTTGACTTTTGATGATATATTTGGATATTTATATGTGAAGATTTCATGTTATATGAATGGTTTGAGGTTGTGGAAGAAATTTAGAATGAGTTTAAGCTTTAAAAAGGAGTAAAAGCGCAGGAGAAGTCGAATATACTGGTCCAGGATCAACTATAAGCCCCTTATAGTTGATCCTAGGAAGGAAAAATTGGTAAACATGCAAACATACTGGTCCATGATCAACTATAGAGCCTCCATAGTCAATCTTGTGAAGAAAAAGTCGAATACAAGTAGGCATATTGGTCTAGAATCAAGAATAGACCTTCCATATTCAATCTCATGAAGGGGAAAAAGGTAAAATCTACTAGTCCAGGGTCAACTACAGACTTTCCATAGTCGACCTTAAGCTGCCCAATCAGCCAAATCCAAGCTTAAAAGCCCCAAATCTGACTTTTCTTCATTTTCTCTCTTATTTCCTTCTTCTTCCACCATTTTCCCTTAATTTTACATCCTTCAAACCCATCAAATTTCATCAACAAATCTTGGATTCTAAGTGAGGAAGGAGGGAGTTTCACTTCCCAAAAAGCTTGGGTTGATTTTGGTTTTCTTTCTTTACCCATTTGAAACCCTGGGTCACAAATGAGCACTTGGAGTTATTTAGAGCAAATTTGGAGCTTGGGAAATGCTTCTAAAGGTAAGATTAAGAGTTGTTACTAATGGATTTTCAATTTAATCAATTGATAAGTTAGATTTGATTTGATCTAACTTTGATCAGAATTGCCCCTTAAGTTTGCTGAACAATTTAGAGCTAAGAATTGTGCAATCTAGCCCCTAAGGTATGGGTTTAGCTCATTATTGAAGGATTTGAGCTTATATGTTGGATTGTTAAGAATTTGGTTATTTTTATAAGAGTTGGCATTTTTTTAAAGCCAAGATTTAATTAGTTTTGTGATGTTTGATGTATCGTAAAAGGGAAACGAAGTAATTGGACTCGTTCGTGAGGTAATGGATGGTTGGAGGATAAAGATTGAAGCTTGGTTGTGGAGCACCTCCAATTTGTCACTATGAGTGGGGTTTACCTTTGAAAATGCTTGCAATGCATCACATATTGTTTAATGCACTACCGTGGCACTTGAATGATCTGTATATGCCTAAATGAGTATGCCTAAGCTAGTATATTATTAATATATGTCAATATATGTGTTTGTTTGTGACTGCTATTAGGAAGCATAAGCTATTAGACATCTAGGTGATGTATTATCTTAATGGCTGCTGGATATGTTATGACTAAGTTACCGTGATGGTTATACCATTATGTGGGAATATATTGCCCATTTGTCAATGAAATCTCGATGCATGATTTGATGTGAGAATACTCATGTATATGTGGCTATTAGGCCATGACTAATTTATAATAAGATCGTTGATGCATTTGTGACCAATGAGCCATGATTATTGAGTCCTAATTGCTTGAGTATGTGCACTGCCATGTATTTGGATAATTGATGCGAATTGTTCATGTATGTGAGGCTAAAAAGGGCCAATTAAATGATATGATATTATGATTTATGAATCATTAAGGCACTTAAAATTTGAACAAGCTTATAGATAATTGAAGCTAAGGATGTCAACGAGTAAGGTACCCACTAATTTTGAGGTACCCGAACCCGAACCCAATTAAATTATGGAATACCCGAACTCAATAATTACTCGAATATTTTTTAAATTTACTACCATAACTCGAACCCTAATTCATACTCACTACCCGAAAATTACCCAAACCCATTTAAAAAGCCGATTATGTAAAAAAATTATTAAAATACTCTTCATGGATACTCTATTACCCGAACTCAAATCCATACCCGTATCTATATATGATAATATTTTCATCCATATTTCATATAATTCACCAATAATTAAATTTATAAAAGCACATAAACAATAAAATTTAAATTTAAATAACCAAAAACAAATATCTCAAATATCAACTTAAATAATTAAAAACAAATATTCAAACAACTTAAACATTACAAGTTTAATTAACTATATGGGTTTGTCCATGAAATTAAAAACAATAACTATATTCTAAAATTATTCTAATCTTACCATTTCTTTTAGGTATATATTTTATAAGTTTATACACACAAAAGTATATATTATAAACAATAATTTTATAAGTTATAATTTGTGTAACATTAACACAAAATAGAAAGTAAACATGTTTATATTTAAAGTATATATACTAAAAGTATATATATATAATAGTAATTGTATTCTTTATAAATTAACACAATATATAAATATATGTATTAAAAGATATTACAAGTAAATTAATAATCATAGTTTTGTGACTTAATTTAATTAATAATATGGGTTTGTCTTTAATTACATAAAATTAAAAATATATATATTATTGGGTACCTAAGGGGTGGAACCTAAACCTTACCCAAACCCGATACAGGTAATAAAATTACTACCCAAACCCGATTATAGGGTACCTTAACCCTATATAACCTGGTCGGGTACCCATTGACATCCTTAATTAAAACTCGATAAATGTGATTTGTGATATGTTATGGACATACGAAAAGATAGAGACATGATGGTCTCATTGTTGATTGTGCTCTGTTCGAGGGATGAATTTTGGACGTTGACTTGACTTGACATTGAGTGATCCCATTACCCTATGACTATGTGCGTGTGCATGCAAGAATGGTGGTAAACAGGGGCTTTGGTCTACTCTGCCTGTGATTCCCACCTACAGCACTGTGATGCCACCCATCAGGAGATTACTCCAATCGATGATATGATTCTCTGCCAGCTGCTTCAGCACTACATGCATTTGATTTTTCACCCATTGCTTCGGCACATGCATGATTTGTGCTCTGCCAATGGCTTTGCCCTATGGGTGATTTGTTTCTCCACTGACTGGCCATCGTGTGTGATTTTACTATGTCGAGGGAGGACCACTCAAAGATTGTGATTTGATTTGTGTATGATATGACATAGCCTCGGATAGGCTCAAAAGAAAATGATTTGAAATTGTTATGATACCTTGGCAACTAGTTTGTGCCTTTGGATGTTTAATTTGATGCGATTTTGAGGATAAGCCTAATACAGTGTATACCAATGTGAATACTCCCTAGGGATGAATGATATGCTCCTGAGATAGGACATGTATGATTGAAATATGGTTGATATTTAATGAAACATTTCGAGCTAAGCAAATTATGGATACCGAATATTGTGACTATGCTCTGCTACTAGAGTGAGCCTTTGGAGCCTAGTTTGATGACAGCTTTAAAGTTAAGCCTTAATTTGATATGCTCTGATGTGGTGACATAAAGTTTAAAGAATTATGAATGTGATATGCCAATGAGTTATGATCCAACAAGGCATATTATGATGAGATGTACACGTGGGATGTTAGGATGATCCTCACACTTTTACCCTTAGAGATGTTTAATTATGCTTGATTGATGGCTAGGTATACATATATAAATATGTATATATGTATGTATGTATGTATGCATGTATGTGTGTGTGCACGTATATGTATGTATGCGAATTATTATGCTGTGTTAGCATCCCCCTCACTAAGTATTAGATGACTCACCCTTCTGTTGTACCATGTGTAGATAACTAAAGCGATGGGATTGTGTAGCTAGTGTCGTCGATGGACAGACACACATTTGGTATCTAGTAGGTTTCCCTCCCATTGGTCACTCCGCTAAGTCTGAATTATGTTAGCTTCCACTATTGGTACTAGTTTCCCAACCATGTATATTTAGGATCAATGTAGGCAGGATGATGCCATTTATATGTGTATAAAGGTTGTATGATACGAACCCGCTATGACGGCCAATGTATGGCCTTGTGAGGAATGTATTAAACATTGTGTATGAACTATGTGCTAGGGAAATATTGATGTGACTGAATTTATATATTATATGAATGTATAAGATTGGAAATCCTTAGCAATGTTAATATGTTTTGAAATTCTAAGGCTTGCGTGGGTTTTAGGGTTTAGGTCATGAGAAAAAACTTCCTTTAACAAAGCACTGTTTGCTCTAGCTTCATACCTCTTTTCTTGTTTCCTTTTCTCTCTTTTTTTTTTTTTTTTGCTTTATTTTTGTGATGATTCTTAATTGTGTGGTGCTCGACTAGTAGAAGAACTAAGGGCTCTTTTTTACTATTTTTGGGTTTTTTTATGATCTTGGGTATATACTGGTTGCTAAAAGAAGCTAGGGATTTTTTTTTCTCAGGTTTCTTTTACTTTCAAAACCAAAAAAAAAAAAAATCTCCTCCACCTTCACTATGTCTCTCTCTTAGTTTTTATAGCTACAGGAAGAGAAGGTTATTGTCCAAATATCTCCATTGAAAATGGACAAAAGGCTTGCTCGCTATCTTGATAGTGTGTGATTTGGCCTTGTTCTCATTATTTTAGCTTCATCAGCTTTTCAATTGCATGTTTCTGTTGAACTTCCATTTTTGGGAGGGATTTAGAGGGTCTAAAAAAGTGTTTGGGCAAAGAGGGGCAGCTACTTAGTCAATTACCATGGCAAGCTACTGTAACTGCCACTTTCCTCTCTTTTTTTTCTTATTTTTTATTTAGAATTCATGGGTCTTAAAATTATGGGTTTATTTTACAATAGTTCAAGCCAGGCTTCAAAAGACATAAAAAAAGCCCAACTTTTAGTTAGGCTTAGAGGTACCTCATTACAAGAAAGCACAATAAAATGTAATGGAATCAAATCAAATAAAAGTAAAATAAAACAAATAAGAATAATTGCTTGGATAAAAATACAGTGTCCATAATTAGATTAGAGGAGATTCCACTCCTATTATGGCAAAGAGCTATGTTTGAAGCGATTGGAAACTGCTTAAGGAGGTTCATAAAGGACTATAAGGACACAAAGGAAAGGAATAGATTAGATTATGTCGTGATCTTGGTGGAAATTCCCAGTAAACTCAAAATTACTATTATTAATAAGATGATCGTGATAGGGGAGTGCTTTTGGATAAGAGTAACAATTACTAGGATAGTTGGATGCTAAGGAGAAAGCTCCAAAATTGATACATGCCAAGAAAAAAGGCAGAGTCTTCGTATAGGTCTCCTATGACATAGGCGAAGGAAATACTAATGAGGTTTCCAATGAGGGGAGTCTTGGCCGTGAACATGGAAGGGAGACAATCTAACCATACGAAGAGGAATGGGCAGAGGTGATGAGAACATGCCATGTGGTAGAACAAAGTAGACTAATGTCTTTTGAAAGTCAAATTTGCAAGGGGCTCGAAGGGGTGATGGTGACAATGCATTCAAATAATCAAAGTTTGACAATGGACAAATTTCAAAGGGTAGAGATCAATAAGAAAAGGGAAAGAAAGTCTATGAGGGTTTTCAATAGAAAAGAAGGAGCTAGGCTGGGATATGCAAGTTACATAAACTAATGGAGGAGAGAAAAAAGGCCTTGATTTGAACAGCTAGGGCCTAAGGAAAATTCAAGAAAAAGCCCAAATTAGAAGGAAATTATGGATATGTTGAATATGAAGGACCAAAGACAAGCAAGATTTGAAATCATAAGACTGAGCTGCGGTGAAAGGGAGGGACACAAAAGTCGAAAGAGCCCAAGAATCCATGTGGTTAAAAGAGGCCCATGATAGGGGGTAGATGGAGGGATGGATAACCGTTTTGGTAACTTAGTAAGGAAAATAGGAAAAAAGCCATATACAATTTGAAAAAGGACTATGAAGTGGATAAGAAGGATGGATGTATAGAGAAAAATGAAAAGATAGGAGAAAAAGTAAGCATCCTTGACGGTGGAAGTTCAAGAAAGTGAAGATGGAAAAAAGAGGATAAAGAAAAGGAAGAATCAACGAAATAGATCCTGAAAAGAGGTGTTTAGCACAAGAGATAGGGATAGAAGAGAAAGACAGAATGGGAAAAGGAAACAGAGGTACAAGGGAAGGGGATGGGAAAGAAAAAAAATGGGGTGAGCAAGGAGATAGGCATGGGAAAAATGACAAAACTAAAAGGGAGAGGGATAGGTTCCACATTAAAGAAAAAAAGATATCAAAGAAAATGGTGGAACAAGTAGTATGTCGACGACACAAAGGAAGAAAACTGAAGAAAGAATAAGAGAGTTCATCGATAAGGAGGGAGGTATTAAGGGAAGTTGTGGGAACACAATATTTGGGTCAGAAAGTGAAAATGTTCATTAGGTACCGCATCTATTGAAGGATGCTGAAGTTACTTAGGATCTTCATAGCAATCTGAGATTCAAGTATGTTGCTTGCAGAGAAATGGCAATAAGGTGTTTTCATGACATAGAAAAGAGGTACAAGAGAGATAATTTCTTAAGGAGAGCCAGCAATGGCTAAAACACTAAGATGTCAGGTAATAAGGACAAGTATGTGATAAATTGTAAGATGATTTTAATTACTTAGAATATTAGGGGTATAGGGCAGAATGAGAAGCAAAGGGTAATTTGAAGAATGATCAGTGTGGAAAAGCCAAGTATGGTCTTTATCTAGGAAATGAAGCTAAAGAAGGTTGAGAAGATGTTGTATGAGAAAATATGGAGGAAAGATGACATTGAGGGAAGAGTGGTTATGGCAAAAAAAAGGTCAAGAAGGTTGATAAATGTATGGTAGAAAAGCCTTTTTACTTTGGAAGAGTGCAAAGAAAATAAGAATTTTCTATTTATGGTGGGAAAAGTTAGGGGAATTAACACCAAACGTGGTCTTGTCAACTTGCATACGCCAAATGAAGAGGTAAATAGGAAAAAATTATGGCACGAAATTATAGATCAAACAAAGAGTTTTAATGTGTGGTGGGTGGTGCGAGAAGACTTTAACACAGTTAGGAATGAAGATGAGAGGATTGGACAGGGCAATATTGGTCACTCAAGAGCTCTGTTCGATAACTTTATTAATGAGATGGGTCTAGTGGATCTTCTTCTTATAGGTGCAAAATATAATACCCCGTACTTTGATATGTTGACTAATAGAACTTATCGAATACCAATTGAGGTTAATTAGAGTGTTTAAGACTGATGAAGGGTGGAGGGAATATTCTAGAGTAAAATATTTTCACACGAAGCAATAATAATTAAATAATACTATTTTTATTGAGGATGAATTAATGATATAAAAAGTTATTCGGAAGTGAATCGGGGCATAATAAGACATTTTGGGTGCCAAGGAGAAGAGTGAAAAATTTTGGAATAAAATAATATTAAAATATTAATATTTTATTCAGTGTCGAAATTTTCATGAAGGAGTATATGGTCAATCTAACTGGGGGAGAAGAAGAACAAGGAAATATTAGAGAAAAATGATGCTAATGGGGCTCGCGTGTCTTTATTAAATAAAGCTAAAGTGGGTAAGTAAATATTTAAATATTGCAGGATACCACGTTGAAGCATAAACTTGATATTTTATTGATATAAGTGTTAAGGAAGAAAAAAGGAAAGAAATTGGAATTAAAAGATTGTGGGAGGAGACAATTAAAAAAGGTGAAAACCTTTGAGGGTAAAATGGTAATTTTGCCATTAGTTGGTCCAAGCTTCCAAAAGAAGCTATGACTCTTCATCCTTATCCCATAGCTGGTTCTTATCTTCACCCAGAGGATATTTTCTTCTTCTCCTTCATGCTCCCACGCCATTTCACCTTACCACCATGCATTTAAAAAGAAAAATGGCTTTTCTTCGCAAGGAAAACCGTACTCTTGGAAAGAGAAAGAGAAAAAGGAAGAAAAAGCTTGGTTTTGTGATTCAAGCAAGGAAAGGTAAAGATTTTTGTGTTTTAAGCTCACAGTTGGTTAAATCTTTGGAGAAATAATGTGTGAATCATTTTGGCAGCTTGATGATTAATGTTTTGAAAGAACAGTGGAGTGCATGTACGGGTCAAGCAACCATAAAGGTAAAAACGAATGATGTTTTAAGTATAGTTGAGAAATCTTGAGAAATAGTTATTGTTGTGTAGTTGAAAAATTGTTAAGTTGGTATGGCAGGTTGTTTGAAAGAAATGAAAAAGAAAGAATGTGGATGGAGGATTAAGAAGCAAAACATTAAAAGTTAGATAGATAATGATGCATATAAGCTTGAAAATAATTGAGTGAAAGTGAGAATGATTGTTGCTGCCATATATGTGGATTATGTGTGAAAATATAAGATGAATTTAAATGAAAATGGCTAGAAAAGGTTAGTATGGGTGCTAGAGTCATAAATAAGTTACCGGTAATTATAATTTAAAGAATTACTCAAGTAAAGGATAAAGGCAACTTTGGAAAAAAAAATGTGTCCAGATATAAGTTAGTTGAATAAAGATTCATGATTGAAGGAAAAAGAGAAGTAGAAATGATGTACACTAAAAATATTAAATTTGGATTATTGCTGGGAAGTACAAAAGTAAAGATAGTGTACTGTGGTGGCGTGCCGAAGGAAATAACGAGCGACCGGCAAGTAGGAATAGCTAAATACGCCTTCGAACTAATAGCGATGTAATATCCCACTATTGTAAGGTGAGTGAACTTGCATTAAAATGTTTTGGGATAAATGTAAAAATGTTAGATTAAATCACTTGAAATATTTTATTGGTCTTTTCTTTAAAATATTCATGGGAACAAGTCCTTGATGAAATATTCTTCTATTGTAAAATGTGCAATGTGATTAGTTCATGTGTTCCTACTTTATGTTGATGTGTATGTTATGCATTAAATGGTACTATTATGTGATATTATAACCGCGCATATGCAGTGTGGGAGTGCACATGACGGTGCCAGTAGTGTGCGGTGTGGGAGTGCACACGCCGATGATTTATGCCATGTGTAGTGTGGGAGTGCACATGATGACCTAGCTATGTGCAGTGTGGGAGTGCACATGAGCTTTGGGAGAGTTAAGGTGATTCTGGTAATTGTATATATGTTTATATATGTTATATATAGAAAGGCTATGGAAAATATATTGTGATTGCATTGAATATTGAATGTTAAAATTTGACAAATGCTTTCCAATTGATTTTCACTACCAACAAAAAGGGATTTTCATTGTGACAAGAATTCTTTTAATTTCATTGCCCTATTTCTCGCTACAGCGAAATTTCATTCTCGCTGCAGCGAGAAGCTCTTGGGTGCTGGGGGCTTGACTAGCTTAGATTGTCATTATAGTGAAAATGCATTCTCGCTGCAGCGAGAAACTCTCAAGTGGTTGGTTCAAAATTTTGCCTTGGATTTCGTTGCAGCAAAAATGCATTCTCGCTACAACGAGAAACTCTCGGGTGGTTGGTTCAAAATTTTACAACAGCGAAAATGCATTCTCGCTGCATCGAGAAACTCTCAGGTTGTTGGTTCAAAATTTTGCCCTGGATTTTGCTGTAGTGAAAATGCATTCTCACTGCAGTGAAAAACTCTCAAGTGGTTGGTTCAAAATTTTACCCTAGATTTCGCTGCAGTGAATGCCTTTTTGCTGTAACAAGATTCCCTCTGCCATGCTTGCCTTGCTTGGATTCTGTTGTAGTTTTCACTCTTTTCAACTTCATGGTTGACCATGGATCCTTTAACACTAAGGGATTAAATAATCAAAGTTTGAAATCAGGGGTTTTAGCAAGAAATTAAACTAAATTGCATTGTTTCTAACATAAGTGCATCATGATTTCTACACTTTCCTTATCATTTGCTTGTTCCTTTCCTATGTTCACTCACTAGGTTTATACTCACTCTTTTCAACTTCATGTTTTTAGATTCGGAGGTAGTTGGGACCTATATTGAAGTGTCCAATTATATTCACCATTCGGTAGGTACCATGGCATCCAATAACGGTACCCACGTCAAGAGTCACTCTGCTGAAAGTCATGGTCTTTTACATGTGCATATAGTTACTTAGATGTAAACTGCGAGATTGTTATGCACTTTGTATGTTTGATTTGATTAACCATGTCATTTAGGGTTGACGAATGAT
This sequence comes from Theobroma cacao, assembly GCF_053813885.1. NCBI lineage: Eukaryota > Viridiplantae > Streptophyta > Magnoliopsida > Malvales > Malvaceae > Theobroma > Theobroma cacao. Next base: position 21,041,401 of record NC_142642.1, on the reverse strand, counting down.
AAATCTATTTTGGAAACGTTATATATTTATATATATATATATATACTTGGTTCTCAAGGTTTAATTTCGAAAGTATATTGATTAGAAATTATGAGTTTTAGATCTTAAAGAAAGAGAGGCTTGCTTGGGCTTGGTGGGCTATGCCTATTGGACTCTTGCGTCGATCATGGCCCAAAAATTGGGCTATAACACAAAATACACATGGAGTAACAACTAGGATAAGGTAGCCTTTAGCAAGTTATATAGGTTTTTATGTTGGTCCCAAACAAATGTGCTAGAGGGGGGTGAATAGCATTTTTTGGCTCTTACAAGAATTAACTTCTAATTGGGGACAAATGCAAGATAAAAGAAAGATTTAAATGTAACGACCCAAATTCCAGGCCATGACCGACACATGGGCCCAATGGACGTAGTCCACTAAGCCCAAGCAAGCCTATTAATCTAACATGTTCAGCATTCCATCATAAACTACTAAGTCATATTTCATAACTTAGGATCAAAGTAATATTAAACAATGCCAACTCATACTGGCATACCAATCAAGTGTACATTGCCTACAACATGTATCTTAATAATTTACATCAAGTTTGTCTATACATCTCAAAAAGAAGACTCGATTTCCAACGAAAGGACTCAGACGAATGTACTGCTACTGAATGCCGAGACACCTACCAAAAGATGGATACAAGACTACGAGGACACCTCGTCCTAGTTACCGGCTGCTTCGTGATCTGAAAACATGAAGTTGAAAACGGTGAGTATAAACCTAGTGAGTGAACAAGAAAGGGAACAAGCATACCATAAGGAATGTTTTAACAAAATCATGATGCATTCTTTTTCAAAACAATGCAATTTGTTTTTGTTCTTATTAAAACCCCTAATGTAAACCCCACATGAGTAAATAACTTTATGAAAGGGTCCATATTCAACAAAGGATTTGGAGAGTGAAAACTTTAATAGCGTTCATGGTAATCAGGTCAAATAAACGACGGGTCCATGCTGTACCAGAAAGGCATTCTCGCTGCAACGTAGCTACAGCCAGAATGAATTTTTGTTGCAACGACACTTGATTTCAATTATCAACAAACCGAGGGTTTCTTGACTGGCCAAGGGTTTCTCACCAAACCTCCTCATATTAAGCTTAATTCATTTATTCCTTAATGTTGGAAATCCATGCTCAAATATGGTAGCAAAGAAGTGGAAAATAGGGCAACAATTGATCAAAATGAGGTGAAAAACAGAAAGTTTTTCGCTGCAGCGAGATTTTGGTCATAAAACAAAAAGTTTCTCGCTGCAGCGAGAATCGATTTTCGCTGCAGCGAATTTCTGGCCAGCCAACCCCTTCAAAACCCAAGAGTTTCTCGTTGCAACAAGAATCAAAACATCAAGAAAAAGGTTTCCTTTTCCCTTAAAACAAAGCCATCCTGCTAAATAACAACAACAACATGTAACACATGCAAACTCCCAAATTTCAACAAATCAAATGTTCACATTTTTGCATTACAACCATATACCATATATGTGTATATATATATATATCAATCATCATGTACACCCTCCCATTATCATCATATCATATGCAACGGCTTATGCGCACTCCCACTCACACATAGTCGGGTCAGCAACGGCTTATGTTCACTCCCACTCGCACATAGCCGGGTCAGCAACGGCTTATGTGCACTCCTACTCGCACATAGCCGGTTCCACATCAACATACAAAGAAGCACCCAATTCATATCATGCATATTATCATATTGTGATAACACATAAAACGTTGTATAGCACATTTTCACAATATAAAATCACTTCACCAAAGGCTTGTTCCCAAGGTACATTTTCAAAGACAAGTTGGATAAAATCATTCACATTCCCTAAAACAAGTTTGAAATGCAAGTAAACTCACCGGTATATTGTTGAGCCTTTCGCTGACTCTAATTTCCCCTAATTGTCCAAATGGGATGATGGGGCTTTCTTGGAACCTACCATCACATTAACATCACCATTCTGTTAATTCACATACTATAAACCCTAAAAGCTATCTCTTAACTAGCTTTCAATTGTCACTTTAAATGGCTATCTATGTTCACTATCTTAATCACTATAAAATGAATGAACATACTCAACAATAAAACAGCTCATAATCCCAATTACTAGCCATTATTCACAACTAAAAATCAAGCTTAGTTCATCACTCACCCTAAGGTTTTCTTGTAGTTGAATTTTCTTCCAATAGCTTCTAAACAAATGGTGTAATTCTCTCTTTTTCTCTCTAAAATGCCCAACTAGTGAGAGAAAGTATGGAAATAAGATTTATCAAGGGTTTTGAAGTGAGAGAGTGAAAGAATACAAGGGTTCTAGTCAAAAGGGCACAAAGATATGAAAATTAAAGCTAGAAAGAGAAAATTATGCAAGCTCCATATCAAGCTTCCATGGAGGTTGGAAGTAACATGAATTGAGAGGAAAAGAAGAAAAAGAAGCTGCTAGAATTTCAAGAAGTTGCTGGAAGGAGAAGATATTTATAGCCCAAGCTTATCCACTCCCTTTAAAATTATGAAAATGCCCTTAGTAAGTTAGCTTGTCCTTCTCCACCCCTATATGCAATCTTTTTACTCTTTGACACTGGGACAAGGTCCATAATGGTCTAGAAATGCTCGGGTTAATGAAAACTTAAAAATTTTGATCTAGGTGAAAAATGACCATTTTGCCCCTGTTGTGAAAATCATCAAAATTTTTGTTTTCTTGTCATTTTACCCATATTTTCATCATTCATTTATGCCTTAGGCCTCTTTAGGCCATAATATTGCTTAAAATCTTACTTTATGGGTTTGGTAAGAAAATGACGAAATTACCCCTGATTAGGGATATCGTGTATACTTCCCTTTACGAGTCTATAAAAGTCAAGGTCTCACATTAAAGATGAGTGGAAAACTAAAAACAGAACAAATAATCACACTAGAATTTATAGTGGTTCGGTCCAAGACCTACATCTACTACCTTGATTGTTCAACCAAGGATTTTCTAAACCAATCCACTATGAATGGTGAAATTCACAAGCTTTAACCAAGCTTTTACAATGGCTTTTACCAGGCTTAGCCAAAATCTTTCATAATGGTTTTAACCGGGATCAACCAAAACCCAACAACTAACTTTTCTAGGCTAAGTTAGAACCTATACACCCTATCAAGCAATCCAAGCTTGAATAAATTCCCTTAGAGTTTAGAGTGTCTCGCACACTCTAAGTATACAAGAAGAAGAGAAATAAAGGTGTACCTATGATCACTGACTTGATCTAAGTGGTACAAAGTGAAGTGCTTGAATCTTTTACAAGGATAAGAGTGAAGTGTAGAAAGTATGCTGAAGGTTTTTGTAATTTTTGAGCTCTTTTTGGACTTGGAAGCCTTGATTGCATATCTAGCAGTTGGGAGCCTCTTAAATACTTGAGAAATCAACTATGATAGGTGTTAGGCAGTTTTTGACTATTGGAAACAGTTTGGTAGTAGTTCTAACTGTTAATTTGTCTTCTAGTGCACAATTCAAATTCTCTAGCAAAATGCTCTTAGTCGACTAAGTTGTTTTGTCTTTTGTTCTCTGCTTTTGGCAGTGAGCATTTAGTTGACTAACTTACTCCTTAGTCGATTAAGTTAGTTTAGTCTTGAAGTCCAGATTTCTAGCAATAGGCTTTTAGTTGACCGACCCATTTCTTGGTCGACTAAGTCTTTTTTGTTTCTCAATACTCTTGAGCCCGCCAACTTCTAATTTGAATTTTAGCTGACTAACCCTTTATTATTTAACTAAGGAGCTTCTGTTTTGTTGATTAATTGTGGCTTCTTATATATATAATTTTTGATATGTCCCTTGGAATGATTTATTTATCATTCACATACAATTCTTGTCCTGCACACTTAAGTAGAAATATTAAACACAAATGAATGGGGATGTTTTATTATCATCAAAAACTAATGGAGCCAACAACCTCCCCTTTTTTTGATGATGACAAAACATTCCTTCATTAACAGTACAGTGTCCATTTAATCTTTTTTAGTTCTGCACAAAAAATGAGGATTTCTCCCCCTAAAAGAGTGTTCCCCCTTAGTGTGTGCTTATTTTACTTATTCATTTCAGTAAATTTTTTTTATTTATGTCATACAGACAATGACATTATACATTCAGAATATATTTATGCTGACATATAAAGTAATCAACAATAGGTGACTGGTTGACAGAATATCATCAATATTTTAGCTGTGTCTGTCAACATCATATTGTTACTAGATTTTATCTATGCCATTTATCATTTAACAAATATAGTATAATTAACATCCATATAGATTCACAAACACAATCCATTCACATTCCATTCACAATATCATTGACAGAAATTGGTTATCATCATAACAGCCCAATATAAGTACCAAATCTCAAAACAACAGCAAACAAGCTCAAGAACATATTTAACTATCAGCAAACAAATAATATAAACAGCTTAACAGCATCCCATTTTCAACACAATAACATAAACTACAAAGGTAAATTCGAATGTTTAACTAACAACAGAACAAAAACAACAGAAAAAGTAGTCATTGTTTTGTTCCTAATTGCCTTTAAATCATTTCTACCCTTTATCTCTCCCTAAGTTTTCTATAATTCTCCCGTTTTTTGTCATCATCGAACTGAAGGGTGCTCAATTAGTTTCTGAAGAGGCTGAAGGGGTAGATTCATCCGTTCCATAGAAAACATTAAGAGGTTCAGGAGATGGTTCTAGAGGTGATTTTTGTGGTGAGGGTTTAGGGGATGATTTGTCAGAAATTTCAAGAGGGTCTTGAGGAGAAGAGATGGCTGGTGGCTTAGCTTTTTTAGCTATTCTAGAGGATTTCCTTCTCTTGAGGAATTTGGTCTTGGTTGCCATTGTCTTCTTGCCTTTACCAAATTGTATAAACTTGGTTTGTGGAGCAGTAGCAGCTTTTTCTTTTCCTTTCCCAGATTGTTCCTCTGTAACTGAAGCTGGTTCAGGGGATTCTCTTGGAGATACTAATTTTTGTACTTTCCCTTTAGCTGCTTCCTTTTTAGCTTGTTCTTCTCTAACCATTCGGTGGAAGACATCCATTATTGAGACTTCCTCTAAATTGGAAGGAGAAAGTTGCTCTTATTGAGGTTCATGATAGGATGGAGGAATTTCACCAAGTGAGCCAAACACCTCGGTACCTTGTTCTAATTTAGCTTTCTTTTGTGGCTTAGGTGAGGGGGGTTTCCTTGGTTGATCAACTTCAGGTTTATGACCCCTAGCTTGGAAGGCAGAACCTTCAGCATCCTGTCCTACTGGTGCAGGGCTTGGAGTGGTAGAGGTGTCTGCAGTTGTAGGTTCAATAGGCATTTTTCCTTTCTCCTTAAACATCTTTTCCAGTTTTGCCAATTTGTCTTCAATTTTTTGCATCCTCACAGCTTGGTCAGTAAGCTTTCCATCCATTCTCATGAGTAGATTGAAAACCATTTCATTTGAGAACTGTGAGGGGGCTGCTTCTAACTGAGCAGGGAGAGAAGACTCTCCTCCTGGAGTGACCTTGGGGGTTTTAACAAATTTTTCTACATCAAGCTTATACCCCATTTTAGGCAGACTCCCAAGCTAAATAGCTTGATCCCTGCTCTTTACTTTATCCAATTCATACCTAGAGCTCCAAATTCCCTTTTTCTATATCAATGATGTAATGATATTTCCATAAGGTAAATTTATATTTTCCAATCGACAAACTCCTCTCATTCTCTCAAACATTAATCTGCCTAGATTAAGTGGAGCACCATTGAAGGCGTGCTCCATTAGCCATAAGTCTTAAAGACTAATGTAGCTAAAACTGCCACCTCTTCCACGAATGTTAGCAGCAATAAAGTAATGCAAAATTCTAATTTGTGCACTTTTAATCAGATCAGCATTATTCTTTGATGAATATTTTTCTTTCCTCCCTGTAATTATCTCCCACAGAGAAGTGGGATCATAGTTTTCAAGCATCACATAGTCACCATCTTCACTTTCAATTTTAAGCAGATTTCCTAAATCAACAGGAGTCACAACAAATTCCTTTCCATTTAAAAAGACATTCAGTCCATCATCAATATAATCATCAAAATACTCAAGTTCATCCTTATCTAAGGCTATGCTAGCATAAAATTCTTTCACTAAACTAGAACTATAGGTTCGATTCTTAAAAGTGCTAAAATCCTTCAATTTCATTTCTTTAAAATAATCTGATAAAACAACTTGAATTTCAAGGGCTTCATCAAAGTTGTTATAGTCTATGAATTTTCCACATATAATTAGAGCATTTTCTATTTTCTTGAATCTATCTTCATGGGCTTTATTCCTAAATTTGGAGGACAAAATATTACCTTTCTTGGAGGATTTACCCTTCTCTTTCTTCTTCTTTGTTTTGTATTCCTTCATGGTCTGTTTTTTCCCAGATTTCTTGATCTCAAAGGCGGACATACTCTCATTGTTCTTCTTTTGAGATTCAACTTGTCCACTTTCCTCCACTAGTTGTTAACCCGTTTTCTTCACCAGAATTTCATTAGTTTGTGATGGTTTTGCCATTTGGTTTGAAAAATGTATGGCTTAGGGTTTTGTGGGTTTGAGAAGGAAGAATTTTTGTCTCAACAAGGTCTATTTTAGATGAGAGAAAATGAAGTGAGAATGTGTTAAGAGAGATTGAATTCTATCAAAAGCGTCTATCTATCCCTTTTTAAATATTTTCAATAACCTCTTCTTTTAAAATTTAAAAATTTCCCTCTTAAATTTTATTTTTAATGAGGCAGTTTTTCTTTTCTGTTCTATCACCCAGTAGGTAGTTTCTTTTCATTATTTAATTCCTCCTTTCTCTAACTGATTGAGTCTTATTATTTCAAGAGATAGAATGCTCTTAGTTGATTAAGTGACTCTTTTAGTCAACTAAGTGCCTATTGTCTTTTGAGAAAATTTCAGAATTTTTCTTAAAGCTCTTGCACACTAACCATTCCTGAATTTCTCCTAATCTCACAAAATCTTTCCTCATTTAGAGGCTTCGTGAATATGTTAGCTAGTTGTTGTAGAGTCTTGACAAACTCAATCTTAATATCACCTTTTACTACATGATCTCTAACAAAGTGATGCCTAATCTCGATATGCTTAGTCCTATAATGTTGTACAAGATTTTTTGAAATATTAATTGCACTTGTATTATCACAGTATATTGGTATGTTATCCATTGTTACTCCAAAGTCTTTTAATTGTTGTTTAATTCACAAGATTTAAGCACAGCAACTACCTAGAGAAATATATTCGGCTTCAACTGTAGAGAGAGCAACCGAATTATGTTTTTTACTTGACCATGACACAAGCATACTACTTAAAAACTGGCAGGTTCCACTAGTACTCTTTCTATCAGTTTTGCTTCAAGCAAAATCTGCATCTGAATATCTAACTAAATTAAAGGATGATTCTCTAGGATACCATATCCCTAAAGTTTGTACATCTAAGAGGTATTTAAAAATTCTTTTAACAGTAGTCAAGTGTGATTCCTTGGGTTGAGATTGAAAACGAGCACATAAACATACACTGAATTGGATATCAGGCCTGCTGGCTATTAAATAAAGTAGTGATCGGATCATACCTCGATAGAGCTTTTGATTAACCTCTTTTCCCTTTTCATTAACATCAAGTTTGGTGGATAGACTCATTGGTGTGCTAATTGATCTTAGCTTCAGCATGTCAAACTTTTTAAGCATGTCTTGAATGTATCTTTCTTGGCTGATGAAAAGTTCTTCCTCACTTTGTTTGATTTGAAGCCCAAGAAAGAATTTCAGCTCTCCTATCATGCTCATCTCAAATTCACCCTGCATCTCTTCAGCAAAGTTCTTGCATAAAGCATCATTAGTTGCACCAAAACCAATATAATTTACATAGATTTGAACAACAATTGAATCATTTAAGTATCTTTTAATAAACAATGTTGTATCAATGCTCCCTCTAACATAACCTTTTCAACTAAAAATTTTGAAAGCCTCTCATACCAAGCTCTAGGAGCTTATTTCAATCCATACAAGGCTTTATGAAGTTTGAAAACATGATCTGGTTTTTCAAAGTCTTCAAATCCAAGAGGTTGTTCAACATAAACTTCCTCTTGGATGAAACCATTTAAAAATGTACTTTTTACATCCATTTGGAATAATTTAAAGTTCATGAAACAAGCAAATGCAAGCAACAATCTTATAGCTTCTATCCTAGCAACAGGTGTAAAGGTTTCATCATAGTCAACTTTTTCCTCTTAGTTATACCCTTAAGCAGCTAACCTAGCTTTGTTCCTAATGACATTTCCCTGCTCATCTACCTTATTTCTAAACACCCATTTTGTCCTAACAATAGAGTGATTTAAAGGTCTAGAGACTAATGACCACACACGGTTTCATTTGAATTGATCAAGTTCCTCTTGCATGACCATTACCCAGCTTTCCTCTTTTTTAGCTTCCTCAAAGCTCTTAGGCTCAATTTGAGATATGAAAGCTAAAAACACACATGTCTCTCTAACTCCTCTCCTAGTTTTGACACTTTGTGTAATATCTCCTATGATCAGCTCTTGTGGATGGTCTTTTACATATCTCTAGCTTCTTGGAAGGTCATTATGCTGATTTTCGGTTCTTTGCAATGTTTCTAAAGATGGAGATTCTGTTTCTCTTCCTAGGGACTTTTCTTCACTATTTTTCTTATCATCTAAATTTGTCAAGCCCATCTCTATAATATATTTGCCATATTGTATAGGCACTTGATAGAATGTCTGCATACTTAAATGCCTCAAAAATCGTTAAAAGACGATATTGTACCTAATGGTACAATTAAGTTGATTTAAGCCTCGAACTAGTCCAAATAGAGATTTTAAAATGTATTTGAGAGTTATTGAACCTTAAAATGACTCAATATGGTGATTTGGAGTTCAAGGATTGATTTAGAGTTAAATTGGAATTTTCATAACATAGGGGTAAAATGGTCATTTTACCACTCGAGGGAAAAATTGGAATGGTAGATGAAATTTTGATCAAGTTTGACTATTGGAACATAATTTGAGCTTGAGTAGTGAAAAATTTTAATTTCGACATTTTTTCGAGCATAAGGGCAAAACAGTCATTTTACATGTCTATGGGGGCAAAATTAGAATTTTTGAAATTTTGCGCCACCGTGACACTTGTCAAGCCCTTGAATTTTACCTATTATACTTTGGATAATTGAGATATTTTATGTGGTGGTGGGAGAATGCTTAATTATTAAGTTTAAAATGGACCAATTAAAAGGTGACACATGGCAAGCTTTAGTAATTTTAATATTTCCTTTTAAAAAAAAAACCAGCACACACCTCTCTTATTTCATTCTTCATGGTCGGCTAAGACAAGAACAAAGAGAAAAAAAAAAGAGAACAAACCCTAGTGCACAAAAATTCAAGGGAAAATTGGTGGATTTCAAGGAATTAAGTAAGGTAAAATTTCTTGATTTTATCTTGTGATCTACCTTTCCTATGCATTCTTTTTCATTTTCCATGGTTGAGAATCAAGTTTGCATGAAGATACCTTTGCTGGCCGGACATGGGGGGAGGGGTTTTGATCTTGGATTTAGCTAGATTTCATGTTATTCTAGTGTTTTTAGTTGTTTGGTGATGTTTAGCATGGAAAACAAGCAAGAAATTTCATGCCCTTCACCCACACCCATTGGCTGAATTTTTCAAGAGAGAAATTAGAAAATGGACTTTGATGAATTTCATGCTATTTAGGTACTTTTAGTTGTTTTATGATGTAAAGTGTAAAAATCAAGCATGAAAACCACATATTATTCATGAACCCTCCATGGCCGAATTTTTCCAAGAGAAAATGTTGAGGATGATTTTGCTATAATTCATGTTATCTAACTTATATTTGATGATTTAGAGTATTGGAAGTGAAATGAATTTATTTGGAGTTGAATTGGATATTTTGGCCAATTAATCATCGTATAGTGTGAATTAGGTCAATACCATTTCAGCCCCATACACAATTAAACCTACGTAGAACACCGTATTTAGATAATAATCCTAACATTTCACATCCCATTTCATGCATTCATATAGAGCCTAAATTAGTTTTATAACGGTTTAGCACAAATATAGTAAATTTCTTGTTGTGCATTATGTCTAGGTGGTGAAACTTCCGATAAGGGTAAGGAGATTGTACCTGAAGATAGGGATTAGGAGTACCTCGATTCTCGATATTGTGAGTAACCTTATTATCGTCTTAATTATCTAAAGTAGTTTTTATTCGTTTTTGTGATTTTATAGAAAAATGAGTTTAAATGGTAAATCCTTATGTTTTATAAGTAAAATGTGATTAAATGAAATGAGTTTTATAAGTCATTTTGAAATTGAATGATGATTTTAGAAATTGAGCAATTGGAGACTGTTTGATTGTGTTGTAAATTTATGGTTTGAATTGAATAGCTTATGGTGATATTGGCATGAATGGCTGAATTGGAAATTGTGTTGAAATTGTATGAACTGTTTGTTTTGCCTTAACAGGCTGGGTAGTAATATAATTATCATGTCATGCTGTCGAAACTTTTATTGATTTGGTGGGATATTGATTAGTCACTGCAGTGGTGGGTTTCCATGGACCAGCCTATTAGAGAAGGGCATGGTAAACTCGGTTATATTTTACCTCGGTACGAAAGGCGCGGAGGGTATCTCCTGAGGTAAAGCTTTAGAGTTCACTACATGCTAAACCACCACGTGATGGTGAACTCAGCCAATGCCAAAGAACGGTTATGCTTTTAAATGTAAAAATGTGTTTTATGCATATATAAACTTTTCTTTAACAGCCTTGGAGGACTCAGTTGGATGCCCCAGCCAATGTATGTCGCGACCCGGTACTCCCCTCGAGCCCATGACAACCGCCGTGGTGTCCCCGATCGACACTCATTACTCAAAATGTCAACCGGAACCCCGCAAGGCTTTAATATCAGTTTCTTATTTCCCCTGTGAGTAACCGTTGCCAAATATCATGTTCTAAAAGATTTTAAGCTATTTCCAACTTAAATCAATAAAAAAATAATTTCTGCCTCACAAGGGCATTTTGGTCATTTTTCCTCAAAAATCTCGAAACCAGGTAAAAATGTAGTATGCAAGTGGAAAACATATATTTCATAATCAAAAATAAGTTTAAACGTCTAAAACCTTCATTTAAAATGAAATTATGACTATTTGAATATAATAAAAATATTCAATAAAATATTCTATTTTCTTATAAAACAATATTTATAGGGTTACCGGTAAATAATTTTTGTAGCGTAAAAGCTAAATAAATTCATACATATTCTAATACAGATAACCAAAGCATAAGATTTAATTTACAGTGACACGTGGGCCCACGAACGACCAAAAGCATCAAAAGCGGTAAACTTACAGTTTTTAAGGATGCAAGTCCAACTGTAGCTCTCAACGAAATGAGCTATCTACCGACTATCTTGAGCCTGAAATGGGTGGAAAGGAGGGTTGTGAGATTATATAATCCTAGTGAATAAACAAATACCATCTACAATATCTAAACCTGAGCAAATGGAGACAGATTAAAATAGATCATCATACTGTAATTCATCACCTTTCAACTCATTTCCATCAAATAAAATCAATTCATATAAATCGAGTAATCAACATGGCTTATAAATTTCTTAAAACTTTGGCTCGTGCCAAATTCATTCTCATACTTAGTTATCAGGGATACCTTGGTCGAGGGCTATCCCAACCGAGTCCGTCAAGGCTAATAAAAAGTTATGTACGCATAAATCATGTTTTTATTTTGAAAATATAGTCGTTCCTTGGCGTTGGCTGAGTTCACCCTCATGTGGTGGTTTGGCGTGAAGTGAACTCTAAAGTGTTAACCTCAAGAGTTATCCAACCGCGCCTCTCATATTAAGGTATGAATATAATAGGGTTACCGTGCCCCCTCTAATAGGCTGGTCCACAGAACCCGTCCACTGCAGCGACTAATCAATAATCCACCAATTCAATAAAATTTAACAACATGACATGGCAATTTTATCATTATCCAGCCTATCAAGGCAAACAACAGTTTATACATTTTCAACACAAATACCAATTCAGCCATTCATGCCAATATTGCCATAAGTCAATCAATTAGAACCATAAATTCACAATATATCAAATGGTCTCCAATTGCTCTATTTTCAAAGCCATCATTCAATTTCAAGATAATTTATAAAATCATTTCATTTAAACACATTTTGTTTGTAAAACATAAAGATTTACCATTTAAACTCATTTTTCATAACATCACAAAATCAGATAAAAACCACTTTAGATAATTAAGACGATAGTAAGGTCACTCACTATTTCGGGAGTCGAATTCCAAGTACTTCGATTCTTGATCCTCAAGTACTATCTCTTTACTTTTGTCAGAATGCTCACCACCTAGACATAATGCACAATAAGCCATTTACTACATTTGTGCTAAATTGTTATAAAACCAATTCAGGCCTTATACTAATGCATGAAATGGAATGCAAATTGTTCGGATTATCGTCTAAACATGGTGTTCTACACAAATTCAATTGTGTACTTAAATAAAACGGTATTGGCCTAATTCGATCTATCACCCGATTAATTGGCCAATACGTCCAATTCAACTCCAAATAATTCTATTTTTCTCCCAATACTCCAAATCATCAAACACAAATTAAACAACTTGAAATATGGCAAAATCATCCTCACATTTTCTCTTGGAAAATTTGGCCATGGTGGGTGCATCAACACTATAATTTTTCCTACTTGATTCTCACACCATAAATCACTAATTCCTAACCAAATCACTTGAAATAAAATCAAAATCATCCTCAATATTCCACATGGAGAATTCGGCCAATGAAGGATGATGGAAGAACATGAATTTTTCTTACTTGATTTTCATGCTACACATCACCAATCAACTAAAAACACTAAAATACATTGAAATCTAATCAAATCAAGCATCAAAACCTCTCTCTAAGTGTTCAGCCAGCAAGATACTCATCATGAAATCATGTGATTCAACCATGGAAAATGCAAAAGAATGTATGGGAAAGGTAGATCACAAGTCAAAATCAAGAAATTTTACCTTTGATTGATTGATTACTTGAAATCCACCAATTTTCTCTTGAATTTTCACCCTAGGGTTCTTGTTCTTTCTTTTCTTCCTTTGTTCTTGCTTTGGCCGGCCATATGAAGAGAAATGGGCTGATTTTATGCTGATTTTTAAGCCAAATAATAAATGGATGAAAATTTGACACATGTCACCATTCCATTGGTCCATGTGTCATACTTACCCATTAAGCAATCTCTCTCCACCACTTAAATTTCCTCAATTATCCATGATAATATTGGGTAAAATCCATGTGCTGGACAAGTGTTGGGTGGTGTAAAATTACAATTTTACCCTTGGGTGGCAAAATGACTATTTTACCCTTATGCTCGAAAAAATGTCTGAATTAAAATTTTTCACTTCTCAAACTCAAATTATACTCCAAATGATCAATCGTAGTCAAAATTTTCATCCAACACTCACATCTTAACGTCAGGTAGCAAAATGACCATTTTGCCCCTAGGTCATGAAAATTTCAATTTGACTCCAAATCGGTCCTCGAACTCCGAATCACCATTTTAAGTCATTTTGGGGTTTTAAAATTCTCAATTTCATCTTAAAATCTCTATTTGGACTAGTTCGAGGCTTAATTCAACTTAATTGTACCATTTGGTACAATACCGTCCTTAACGATTTTCAAGGTACCCAAGTAAGCAAACATGCATTCTTATGTAGGAATGGCATAATAAATATATTGTCGAGTTGGGCTTGACAGGGTATCCTCGAGAATGAGTTTTGGCACGAGTCAAATTTTTAAGAAACTCATAAGCCATGTTGATTATTTGAGTGAAATGAAATTATTTTATTTAGTTGAAATGAGTTCGAAACGTTATGAATCATAGTACGATGAACTATTTTAAGTTGTCTCTATTTACTCGACTTTAGATATTTTAGATGATGATTGTTTACTCACTGAGTTTATATAAACTCACCACCCTCCTCTCCACTCATTCCAAGCTTAGGACAGTCAGTAAATAGCTGATTACATCGAGGGTTATTATTGGACTCGCCTCCTCAGAAATTGTAGGTCCGCAACCTTTGTTACCTTTGGTCATTTGGGGACCCACACGTCATTGTAAATTAAATCACATACTTTGGTTATCTGTGTTACCGTGTATATGAATTTATTTTGCTTTTACGTTGTAAAAATTATTCACGTAGCGTTTTATAAATATTGTTTTATAAGAAAATAAAATATTTTATTCAATATTTTTATTTTATTCTATTAGCTACGATTTCACTCTAAATGAATGTTTTAGACATAAAAACTTGCTATTAGTTATGAAATGTGTATTTTCCCCCATGTGTTATATTTTCAGCAGGTTTCAAAATTTTTGGAAAAAATGACCAAAATGCCCTTGTGAGACAGAAAATATTTTTTTTATTTTTTTTATTGTTTCGATTTGGAAATAGCTTATAATCTTTTAAAATATGATGTTTAGTAATTGTTGCTCACAAGGGAGGTGCAAAAACTGATATCAAGCCTTGCAAGGTTTCGGTTGGCATTTCGGGTAATGAATGTCTATCGGGACATCGCGGCGGTTGTCACGGGCTCGAAGGGAGTATCGGGTCGTGACAAAGTCATTTCTTCCATCTGTCTTTCAAGATCATCCGTATCATCTTCATCATCAGGAATTTCCTTTTGCAAGGCATTTAATTCATCAAAAACTACATGTATCGATTCTTCAACAGTTAAGGTTCTTTTGTTAAAAACTCTATAGACTTTTGAGTTTAATGCATATCCTAAAAATATTATCTTATACTCTTTACATCAAACTTTCCTAGAAAATATTTTCCATTGTTCAATACAAAACATTTACAACCAAAACTCCTAAGATGAGAGATATTTGGTTTCCTACCCTTGTAAAATTCATAAGGAGTCTTTAATATCGTGGCTCTAATTGAGACTCTATTAAAGATGTATGCTGCTGTGTTGACAGTTTTTGCCCAAAAATATTTTGGTAAATTATTCTCACAAAGCATAGTTCGAGCCATCTCTTTTAAGGTTTGATTTTTCCTTTCTACAACTCCATTTTGCTAGGGTGTTCTACGTGCAGAAAAATTATTATCCAATCTTTTTTCATTACAAAAGTTTTCAAACTCATCTCCTTCAAACTCACCACCATGATCACTCCTAATACTAACTATGACAAGTCCTTTTTCATTTTCAACTTTCCTACAATGATTTATATATGTTAAGCAAGGAAGTAAACCCTAGTATACCTAAAGTAGTCATCAACTATCACAAATCCATATGATTTTCCTCCTAGACTAGTTGTACTGATTGGCCCAAATAGATCAATATGCAGTAATTCTAGTGGTCTAAAGGTTGACACATTCTTCTTGCTTTTGAAAGATGTTTTAACTTGTTTTCCTAGTTGGCATGCATCACAAATTTGATCATATTCAAATTTAAGCTCAAGCAATCCTATAACCAAATTGTTGCTTATCAATTTTAAAATGGTATGCATGCTTACATGACCAAGTCTCCTATGCCATAACCGACCATCTTTTTCAACATTGGCTATAAGACATGTTTCACAATTCCCTTCAAGATCTTCAAGAAATATAACATACATATTCTTAATTCTTTTTCCTATAAATGAAACTTTGTTAGTACTCATTGTTAGAGTAGGATCTTAGTGAATTAATGTGATTGTGTAAAGCATGGATTTCAAAATTTTATTTTATAAAGGAAGCAAGCAATCCAATTATACAAGCGGAAACACACATTATTATTATTGCAAGTAACATTATCACACAAAAAAAATAAGAATCTATTAAGTAAGAAAAAGCATACTTTTTATTTTGAGATTCTTATTTTCTGATTCCACCACACCAATGAACGATTTCTCGACCAAACAAGGTTACCACTTATTTTTCAAGAATGCTTTCAACTTGAACCTTGAGTGGACAAGGTGTGGAATGCAAGACTACAAGATGGCAATCGATTTTTTTCTTTTCTTTAGAAAAGCTTGGAGGAGGAGAAGATAAGTGACGACTGAAACTTTTTTTAAGAAAAAGTACGTTCTCTTATTTTCTTCCAATCTCTTTTCTTTTTATTAAAACTCTTGCTTCAAAGGTTTAATCAAAATGAAACACCTTTGAATCTATCTTGACCATCCATTTAGAGTTATGGAAGCATCAAACATGCTCCATAATTATCAAAATAAAAATTAAAGAATAAATATTTTAATTCTTTAATTATTATTTAAAGTTCTTGATAAAATAAAACTCCTTATTGAATAATAACTCTTATTTTATTATTATCTATCTTTATTTAAAAAGAATTAATAATAAATAAAAGAGTGATAGTCAAACGTGAAGTCTCATTTTATCAACATGGATGTCTAGATTCATTTTGCAAGAATCCTCCTAAAATTCTCTTAATTTAAGACAATTCTTGTCCGTAATTAAGATAAAAAATATTTTATCTTGTCTAAATTTGAGACAAATATGTATTCTTGTCTAAATTAAGACAAAAAATATTTTCCTTATCTTAAATTAAGACAAACATATTTTCTTGTCTAAATTAAGACCAAACATGTTTTCTTGTCTAAATTAAGACAAACATGTTAAAGCTGTCATTTTTGTACACAATTTAATTAAAACATGCATTTCAACTTAAACAAGTTGAATTCTACGAAGCTAAGTAGAGAATCTATTTGGACATAGATATTTCAAGCTCCAATAAACTTAGAATTATTCTTGATCTCATTAAAAATAATTCAAACTTATTAACCATAAAATCACTCCACCATAGATTCATGGTTGCACTCTTGGATTAACTATAATTACAAGAAACAATTCAATACTTGATATTAATTATTAGTTGTCCAATTGCAAACCTTATATTGTGAACCCTCATAACCATCCAATGACAAAAAGTGAAATTACCATTTTACCTTTTATATCAATCTTGTCCCTTAATCTCAAATTTCATTCAATTAGTGGTTCAATACTCTAGATCTAATCTTTTGGGTATCTAGATGTGATGAGTAGCTAATTCATCAATCCACTAGACCTAGATTAATCACCAATCTTCTTGAAATCACTAAAAGTGATGTTAATGCTATGAACTCCATTATCTGGATATATGTTCCCAGATGTTCATCTCGATTATAATCCCAAAATACAAAGTCTAGATCAACGCTTTATGATGATCATGCTTATGGTAAATCAAAGATTATAAGGAGATTAAACACGAGTCCACTATCCATCAGGATTTCAATTTTATAATAAGCAAATGCGTAAGTGTGAGATCAAGATTTAGGTAACGGTAAAACTTAAATTTGATTCTCACATGATTCCAGTTCGTGTTATAGTGTCATTACTCGAAGTCAACCATTTCGATGATTTGAGACTCATCATTCCCTTAAAATGAATCACATTCGTTTTGTTGGAAGTAATCTGGACACTACACCCTTAACACAATAAAGTGATCAGCTTTATTATATAGTTGTGAACAATTTTTGGATTCAATTAAAATACATGTCTCCTATGTATGACTCTTCATACAAATGTATTTTAATATCTCAATAGAATCTCGGTACCTTAATAACTAGATAATGAATGCTTACTAAAACAAACTCTTTGTCTTATTATCAAAATGTACTTTCATTACAAATAAATTTAATGAATTTAAGCATGAGAATATACTTGCTTTTCCAGGCACCATATTCTGAAAATTCCTAACACCTATATCTATCACTTCACATTTATTTGAGTCAAAGCATACCTTAAAACCTTTATTACATAATTGGCTAATACTCAATAAATTGTGTTTTAAACCTTTAACTAGCATCACATGACTAATTCCAGCTTGAGAGTTCTTACCAATGATTCCAATACCACAAATTCTACCTTTTGAATCATCACCAAAGGAAATGGTACCTCTTTTTTTCTTGTCCAGCTGTGCAAAAAGCATTTTGTTTCCAGTCATGTGCCTTAAGCAACCACTATCCATAAACCATGGTTCCTTCTCCTTTAGTTGAGCTCTTGAACATGTGTCTTTTAGATTCAGCTCAACCTGCAAAACAAATTTTTAGTTTTTCTTAATATGTACCCATACTTTGATGGGTCCTTGAAGGTTAGTTGCAATATAGGATCCTTTTGGAACCCAAATTATTCTTGTTTTCTGCATGCTTCTGTTACTATAACAGTCATAAGATACAAGTCCAAATTTTCCACAATTATAACATCTAGATGAAGCATTATCAGAATTTTTCTTAAAGTATGTGTTCCTCCTTGATGTTTCTTTCCTCAAACTTTTAAGATTAGCATTTTCTTCAACTGCTTTTTGCAAGGCTTTTGTTTTATTTTCCAATTCATATTTTAGAGTTTGAAAATCTGTTCTTAAATGCTCTAATTCAATTTGCAAAAAAATTTTTTGCTCAAAAACAGAATCGAAGTCATGTTTTATCTTTTGCAAATCAGTCTCAAGATGTCACAACCTAATTCTCGGGCCATGGCTGGTGCAAGGGCCCAACAGGCATAGCCCACTAGACCCAAGCAAGCCTTTCTTTCATTAAGATCTGTTACTCAAAATTTCTAATGAATGTTCTTTCGAAATTAAACCTTGAGAACCAAGTATATATATATATATATAACATCCCCAAAATAGGGTTATCATTCTTCAACCCTAACCGACAAGGGTAATCAATCAACATACAAAGTGCATAACAATCTCATAGTTTACATTTCAGTAAATATATACACTGACAAGAAACCTTGACTAACAGCGGAGTGACTCTGGGCGAGGGTGCCGCTACAAGATACCATGGTACCTACCAAATGGCGAATACAAATGGACACTTCATTCTAGGTCCCATCTACATCCGAATCTGAAAACATGAAGTTAAAAAGAGTGAGTATAAACCCAGTGAGCGAACATAAGAAGGGAACAAGCAAAAGATATAGAGAGCTTTTCGAAACCATGATACACTTGTGTAAAAACAATGCAATTTTATATATTATCAACAAAACTCAATGACGTGCTGTTTTTCAACTCATTTTAAAACATTTAGGAAATTCAAGCAAGGTAAGCGTAGCAGAGCGAATTTCGCTGCAGTGGAAAAGCATTCTATAGCATATAATACAATCACATTTTTTTTATTTTCATAACTTGTCTATAGCATATATATATATATAAATGTATACCACCATTGCCTTACTCAGCTCATGTGCACTTCCTACACACACAAGGTAATATCATCATGTGCACTCCCTACACACACACTTCAATATATCATCACGTGCACTCCCTACACGCACATTTCAATATCATCACACGCACTCCCGCCCACATCATTACCGGCATGTGCCCTCCCACACTGCACACCACCGGCAGAGTCATGTGCACTCCCACACTGCACATGCACAGTTATAGCTATTATATACCATTATCACTCAAAGCATAACACACATATCCACATACTATAGGAACACATGGTTTCATTATATCACATATTTTACCACATAAAAACATTTCATCAAGTGCTTGTTCCCATGCACGTTTAAAAGAAAAGTTCGATAAAACATTCCAGGTGATTCAATTAAACACGTATGCATTTATCCAAAAATATTTTAATGCAAGTTCACTCACCTTACGATAGCGGGATATTACATCACTATTAGTTCAGAGGCGTATCTAGCTATTTCTACTTGTCGGTTGCTCGTTATTTTCTCCGGCACACCACCACAGTCTACTATCTTTACTTTTGCACTTCCACTTAGTTTTAGCTCGGATTTCACCCAACAAAATTCATAATTTCCTCACACCCATGGCCACCATAACTTATGTATCTTGAATCTTGAGACCCACTTGATATTTCTTCAATTACTCTTGAATAACTCACTACCCAAGCCTCTCACTTTTCTCTCCTTTCTTTCCTTGGCCGATCCTCTCTATTTTTTCTTTCAAATGCATGGTGGCAAGGTGAAAATGGCGTTGGGTGCGAGAAAATGGCGTTGGGTGCATGAAGGTGGAGGAGAAAATATCTTTTGACTGGAGATAAAAACCAGCCATGGGATAAGGATGAAGAGTCAAAGCTTCCTTTGGAAGCTTTAACCACACTAATGGCAAAATTACCATTTTACCCTTCAAGGTTTTCACCCTTTTTAATTGTATCCTCCCACAATCTTTTAGTTCCAATTTCTTTCCATTCTTTTTCCTTAACACTTGTATCAATAAAATATCAAGTTTATGCTCCAACGCGGCATCACCAAAATATTTAAATATTTACTTACCCGAGCTAACTTTATTTAATAAAGACACATGGGCCCCATTAACGTCATTTTTTTCTTAAATTTCCTCGTTCTTTTTCTCCCCCACTTAGATTGACCATATACTTCTTCTACATGAAAAATTTCGATGCTGAAGAAAATATTAATATTTTAATATTATTTTATTAATAAAATATTATTTTTTCTAAAATTTTTCACTTGTCTCCTTTGCACTCAAAAAGTCTTATTATGCTTTGATTCACTTTCGACTCACTTTTAAATATTCTAATTAACCTCAATTGGCATTCGATAAGCTTTATTGGTCAACTTATCAAAGTACGGGGTATTATAGTCTCCCCCACTTAAACAGAATTCGTCCTCAAATTCAAATCAACATAGGGTGAGCAATTAAAGTTCTAAAATTCTACCACATCACTTTCATTGGCCACTCTTAACATAGGATCTTGGTTTATACATTATATCAACTTCCAATCTTTATAGACAACTCAACAAAGTCGTAATATATGCAATTATGTGCACTACACTTCTTAGATCAAAACAATATTATTCTTCATCTTATAAAGTGAATTCAAATATGCCATTAATTCTAGTTGCACCGCAATCAAATCAACCATAAATTATCAATCATGCGTGTTCACATAACCATTTACAATTCATTTACCTTGATCTTTTATCAAACCTTTCAACATTCAAGCATTTATCTCACCATTGACTATGGGTCTAAATCATCAATCAATCTCTATTTCTAGTTTACATACTTCCATACAAATCCCATTCAAGCATTTCATAATACATAAGGATCAAAATGTTTTATCTATTTCATATATATTCAACATTGCAAATGATTCAAATCCAGTAACCGGTAGTACTATATTCTTGATAATAATCTCCAATATTTTCATGATCAAGTGTTCTCTGAGTAATTCAACTTATACCACAACGCATTTTAATAATCAATGATATTCTTGCATGCATCCTCATGACTTAACCAATCTTTATAATTCCTGAGTCATAACCAACTTATTAGTTATAGGTCACATACAAACATATCCAACTTGAGATTCCTCAAATTTACTTCAACTGTCAAATCTCACAACCTCATTAGTTCATCAACCCGAAGATGAAATTAGACACTTATCTTTCCTTAAGTGCACTTTAAAATCAAAGAATCATCTATTAAGACCTTTTTTATCGTAACTTCTTTTAGCCTTTTTGCCTTAGAAAATTAAGTCCATAATCATCCATTCTCAATATGGGCTTTATGCCAAACAAGGCAGGTTTTAAACTTCTCTTACACAATTATAAATGCACAACCTTCATGCATAAGCTATAAATTTTTCCCAAATCTCCATAAATCAGAACTTTATACTGGAGCTATACCAGTACTAATACGTTCTATTCCGTTAGCCTTTAGGGGATTAAATCCAAGGCACACTTCTCTATTTGTGTACTTCATAATAGCCTAACAATTTCCAGCTTACAATTAAGCTAGTTCAGATGCCCAGCCTCTCAGGCTATATCAAGAACATCAAGTTTGATTACGATATAATAGAACTTAATGAACTCATAAAAAAATAAACACTTACCTTTAGGCTAACATAATTATAATCAACTTATTCACTACCAAGATCATCGATGGATTATCTTAGTCATTACCTAATGCTATAACCGCTGATAGGATATCACCATCGACTCAAATTATAACCAACTCCATCTGAGTTCCTTTTCACCCATATGCAACATATATATATATATATATATATATATATATATATATATCCATATATATTTTCAAAAATTTTGACTTCAAGTAATCTTTAGGTATAGCAAGTTCAATAAACCACTTGTAATATTAAAATAGCCGTCAAATTTAGTTTAAAATCATCTCCTCTTACGTTTAATCGAATCATGCTCACCATCATGTAGGGAGTACTCAAAATCGACCTATGTGTTCTATTTTCATATCAGAGTCAATCACAGTTGACATCATCCCCAAGCATCACGTATCTTAAAAGTCAACTTTTCTTAGCCAGAATTTATATTCTATTATCATGCCTCTAAGTCATAGCTCATTACTAAAGTCTTTGCTCGTATAAGATTACTTAAAATCTCAAATCATCAACTCTTTCTAAATGGATCTCTACAATTCCCGTAACGTATTTCTATTCCCTCACCAAGGGTAGTATTATTTAATCAAACCATATCACCCTCGTTCTCTAAACATTCGTAACACCATTCAACCTTTGCCTACCCTTATCTACCAATCATAACTCCCTTTGCTCATTTACTTATACATTGCTTGGTTGCTCACAAGGCACTCATGGCCATCCAATTTTGACCTCTTATAATAAGTCAAACTAGTACATTCTCACACTTTTCCACACATTTCCAAAACACTTAAACACTTCCTTTAATAGAATTCTATTAAGAACTTAAACAATCAAAGGCTTATCTTCAAAGCCGCTCATAACCTTAACAATTTAATGTATGCGTAATAGAATTTTAGCTCATTTGTAAAACCCGACCCTATAAATACATGTCATGACATACATGCACTGAGTAGCATGTTATTATGCTAGGAAAGCACCTAAGAATAGACGCAACCTGGTATCGTACCTAACGGTACACTTGAGTTGATTTAACCTCGAACTAATTCAAATAAGAATTGTAGGATGAAATTTAATATTTTATAGTCTAGGAATGACTAAAAATGATTGTTCGGAGTTCGAGGGTTCATTTGGGGTAAAATTGAAAATTTTGATGTTTAGGGGCAAAATCGTAATGTTTCCACCTGTGGACAAAATTTGAGATTTTGAGAGAATTTAGATCACATTTGACAAATTGGAGAATGGTATGAGTATAAGGGATGAAAAATATGTCTATGGGCAATTTTTCAGTTTTTGGGGCAAAAATGTAATTTTTGACTTTTACAGGGGCAAAAGTGTAAATTTCAAAAATTACTCCACCGAGACTCTGGATAAGTCTGAGAATTTTATCTAAGCTATGGATATGTGGGACAAGTGTATGGTAACAATTTGGAAACAAATGGATGAAATTTTAAAAACGAACCAATGGGAAAGTGACACATGGCATTTTTTAATTGTTTAATATTATTTTAATGAAAAGTCAGCCCATTTAAACCCCATTTTAAGTGATGGCCGGGCATAAGGAAGAACAAGAGAGGAAATAGAGAGGAAAGGAAGAAAAGAAAGAAAACAAAGGGAAACTAGAAAAATTCAAAGGGGAATTCGTGTTTTTCACCCGTTTACGCGTCTAACGGTAAGATTTTTTGACTTTAGCTTGATTTCTTCCTTTCCTATGCCTTTGTTTCCATTTAGCATGCTTGAGGAGAGAGATATAAAAGTGACATCAAGGGCTGGACGAATTTCAAGGGGGGAGAAATTGAAATTTTTAGGTTTTGATTTTTAGTTAAATTGATAGTTTTAGTTAGTTAAATGTGTTTAGAAATTAAATTGGGCAAGAAAGCATTAAATTTTCACAATACCCACCCTTGGCCGAATCTGCAATGAGGTACAATGATGATAATCAGATTTTTATTCTAAGAGAAATGAAGAGAAAATGATGAAAAATGGTTAAATGTGATAGAAAAACAAAGTGGAAAATTAACCGAGTTAATGTCCCATTTTTGGCCGAATTTTCCAAGGAAGAGAGTGAGCTGATTTTGGTGATTTTAGAGGAATATTGGCTGATAATTAATGGTTAGAAACGTTGGAGAGAGAATGAGACAATTTAGAGCTAAAATGGAGCGCGTTAGCAATTTATAGGGTAAAGTGCCAAAAATAGGTTAATACCGCGTTTAAGCCATTTTTGGCTATTGCATTTCATACCATACATTAGTATAGGATTTAAGTCAAATATATAGTGATTTAGCATTAATGTGATGAATTGAGTAAATTTTTGCAATGTGTCTAGGAGGAGAGCCTTCTGGTAAAGGCAAGAAAATCGTACCCGACGAGTAGTTATCGGGGCACTTAGAAAGCTTTTAGTTTGTACAAACGGTGAGTAAACCTATTGTTATTGTAAATTATCTAGAGTTTATTTTTAAATGCTCTTTATGTATTTTATAAAACGAAAATGAGATTAAAACGGGATTTTTGCTGTTTTAGAAATAAATGTGACAAATAAAGATATATTGGGTTGATTATGAAATTGAGTAATTGGAGGCTGTTAACTATCTTGAAAATTATATATTTTCCTATGAATGGCTTATGAGATATGAGTATATGTGGCTATATTTTGTAAGTGTATTGGGAAATTTATGTAAGTTGTTTTTACTATGCAGGCTGGATAAATAAATAAAAGCCACGTTATACTGTCGAAATTTTATTAAAATTGGTGGGTTGGCCACTGCAGTGACTGGTTTCCGTGGACTGCCTATTAAAGGGGCACGGTAAACCCAGTTTCATAGTTACTCCGGTTGTAGAGGCGATGAGGGTAACTCTCGGGGTAGTGTTAGAGTTTGCTTCACGTCGAACCCCAACGTGAATGTGTAACTCGGCCACCGCCAAGGAACGGCTTGTTTTCAAAACTAGAATGTGTTTAACATATAAATATCTTAACAACCTTGGCGGACTTGGTTAGATGCCTCGGCCAAGGTATCCCTGAGGACTAGATTTTGGCTTGAGCCATGTTTTTAATAAAGGTTATAAGCCTTCACAACTGTTTTGGTAAATTACAAATATTTTATGGTTTAAGAAATAAATTGAAAACATTATGAAATGGTTAGTAATTTGTTGTTTAAACTTGCCTCCATTTTACTCGCCTTTAGATATTTATGATAATGTTTGTTTACTCATTGGAATTGCAAAATCTCACCCACCTCCTTTCCAAACATTTTAGGCCTGTGGTAGCTTGTAGATACCCTATTTTGTCGAGGATTCCAGTTGACATATCTACCTCACAGACAGTAGGTTACTATCACTAGTACTTGGTGTATTCATGGGCCACTTATCACTGTAATTATTATTGTACATTATAACTTTGTAAATTATTGTATGTATGAATTTATTTTACTTACACGTGTTTCTATAAATATTGTTTTATATAAAAAAAGCTATATTTTAATCAATATTTTAAATAGTGATATTTATCTATAAATCCTTTTAAAATATTTTTGTCTTTTGATTTACTTGAGCAGGAAACTACTGAAAATTGTTTAAAATGGAATGTTTAAAAACGATTGCTCACAGAAAAGGCAAGAAACTGATATGTAAGCCTTGCGAGGTTCTAATTGGCATTTCGGGTAATGAGTGTCAATTGGGACGTCGCGGCGGTTGTCATGGGCCCGAGGGAGGTTATGGGTCATGACATCATTGGTAAAAATGGACATCATTTTCAAATCTCCCAAAGTGTCTTCGTTCTTAATTTGGACCGTACCAACTAACTTAGTATATTTGCATTGATTATCCTTAAGCTTCTTATGCTTGTCGCAACAACACCCACACTTTTCCCATCATTTATCTTACCTTTCATTCACTATTTCCTTAGCCTTTATCAGGCTTAATCTTTTGTCTCCCGTATTTCTTAGAATTTAACTTTAGTCTGCGTAATGTTTATCTTAATACTTCACATGGTAATTTATCTCAAAAACTTTCCAACTCCCATTTTTGTTTCATACCCTTATGTAAGGTAATAAAGAAACTTTTCAATTCATTTATATAAATACTTTCCAAAACCTTACAACTCCATTCAACAAAACTGAACATCAAGTCTACTGACCATAACTCTACTTGCAAATCCGTCTCCATGCCGCTCACATCTTGTTCTTAGCGCTACGGCGCTGAACAGTCAGCACTGCGGCACTGTAGCCATTGGAAATTTACTTTATCAAAACAATACTCCAAACTCGTAAATTACAACTCCAAGTGTATGCCCACATATTGGTAACCTTTACATATTTCATGATCATAAAAACTACAATTTGCAAAACTAACTTTCTACCATACGTACGCTATCAGAACATTAATTTCAACATACCTATTCATCTTTTTTATGGTATGCCAAAATCGTTATTTAGGCATATTTCACTACTAACAATCATATTCCTTTACCATAGCATTTAGTGCAAATTTGCTTAAGCAATTGTCTCCAAATAACTCTTAATACATAAATATCAAATTGTGCCCCGCTTAATGTTAAGATCTTGACCTTACTCATCGATCCTTAACCAATCACATTTATAAAGTGAATAATTTACTCAATTATTGCTTCTTGCCCTTGTGGTCATAAGATCAAAGTTATCCCAAACTTAGGATGCAGAACTCCCTCTTAGAGCATGTCCAAAATCGATATTTTCTAAATCCCTTACCTCTGGGGAGACCACATTCAAGACTGATCATTTACACCATGGTTTACATATTAAACCAAACTAATTTTTTCAATTAACCTTTAAAGCAATTTGCATATCAAACTCAAATATAGAACTTCGTATGGCATTTAGACTAGATTCGACATTTCCAATTCATTTAACTTTAAACTACCAAATCCACAACTAGTCCTTCAATCCTTTGGCTTCGTACTAAGCATAGAAAATTCAAGCTCATCCTTCGAGCAGATTTATTTACTAGCCTTTTACTTATTAACCACACATCAATTATAATAGTCACTGATTTTCACCCTTGAGCTAATTCATGCACTTTTTTTTTAACTATAAACTATAATAGGTCAAATCAATTCTTAAGATCTCATAGTCACTTAATTGAAATCAAAACCAGCTCCCTCTGAGCTATTGTACATATATTCAACACATATTCATGTATAAAATATTTTAGAAGCCCAACACCATTTATATGAAGCATAGCAAACTTGATTAACCGGTGCACTTACCTCCATATACGTGAGTATCAATTTACATCTCCTTTAATGCTTAGATTTATAACCCTTAAGCGAATTACAACAATCACTATTCATTCCAATCAAGGTGTACCCCTTATTACAATTATCATACATGCTCCTTATATTGACCTCAATAATGATCCAATGTCATCCAATTTTCTTCTCATTGACAATCATGGGCTCAAATTATAACTCCATCAAATAAATAAGTTACTATAGACTTATTAGTCCAGTTCCACTTTCCTCCATCTTTAATCGGAGGGATATATTGTCACGACCCAAATTTCGGGCCATGACCGATGCATGGGCCCAATGGACGTAGTCCACTAAGCCCAAGCAAGCCTAATAGTCCGACGTGTTCATCATTCCATCATAAACTGCTAAGTCATTTTTCAAAACTTAAAATCAAAATAGTAATAGACATTGCCAACTCGTATTGGCATTTCTCATTTATTATATACATACATTGTCTACAACATGTATTCCAATAATGTACATTAGGTTCGCCTATACATCTCAAAAAGAAGACTTGACTTCCAGCGGAGAGACTCGGATGAATGTACAGCTACTGAATGTCGAGACACCTACCAAAAGATGGACACAGGTCTACAAGAATACCTCGTCCTAGTTACCGGCTGCCTCGTGATCTGAAAACATGAATTTGAAATGGTGAGTATAAACCCAGTGAGTGAACAAGGAAGGGAACAAGCAACAACAAAGGAAAATTTAAAATCATGATGCACTAGTTTCAAAACAATGCAATTTGGTTCATTCCTAATAAAACCCCTTATCGAGCCCTTAAGTGATTAATCATTTGAAAATCATGAACCCATACATAGCGAATCATTTGAAGAATGAAAGCTTCAATATTGCACAAGCAAGTCAAATACAACAACGAATCTTCGCTGCAGCGAAAAGGCATTCTCGCTACAGCTAGAATGAATTTTCGTTGCAGCGACGTTGGAATTTAGTTATTAACCAAACGAGGGGTTCTCACTAAACCTCCTCATTTTAAACTTAACTCTTTTAATCCTTAATGTTGGAAGTCCATGCTCCCATATGGTAGCAAAGAAGTGAAAGATAAGGCAGCAATTGGACAAGATAAAAGATTAAAACAGAAAGTTTTTCGCTGCAGCGAAATTTCTACCCAAAAACAGAATGTTTCTCGCAGCAGGGAGATTCAATCTCCCTGCAGCGAAATTGCGACCCAGAAAACAGAAAGTTTCTCGCTGCAATGAGAATACATTTCGCTGTAACGAGAAGCTACAGTGTCATTCTCGCTGCAGTGAAAATGCATCCTCGCTGCAACGAGTTTCCAACCAGCCTACCCTTTCAAAACCAGAGAGTTTCTCAATGATTCTCGCTGCAGCGAAATACAGGGCATCAATGCAAAATTTACCCTTTTCCCAAAGGGAAAACCACCCTGTTTGAAATGTTCAAAACCAATATGAAACACATAACAATTTCTCAAGGTTTAACATGTCAAGTTTCACATGCATTACAACCATAAACCATTATCCATCAATTTCTTATAACACACACATTTACATATATATATATATATAAATATATATATATATATATATATATATATATATACATATATACCCATCATCATCATCACACCATCCCATCATCATCATCACCAGCTCATGCGCACTCCCTACTCGCACATAACCGGGTCATCCTCGACTTATGCGCACTCCCTACTCGCACATAACCGAGTCAATATAATTACACAACATTATACTCAAGCATATATATATATCAACATAATGTAGCCACATAGAAATCCATAATAATCACATTTCATAACATAAACCTTTTCTCAAAAGCTTGTTCCCAAGGCATTCATTTTCATGAAAAATTGTATAAAATCATTCAAACACTTTGTCAAATCCATCATATTCCCAAAATCAGTTTTAAAGGTAGTCCACTCACCAATTGATTGTAGAGCTTTTAGTTAACTCAAATTCCCCTAATGATCCAATTGGAATGATGGTGCTTTCTTAAAAACCTAGGATCACATTAACATAAACAATAGATCAATTTACACACTATGAACTCTAAAAGCTATCTCTTAGCTAGTTTTCAATTGCCACTTTAAATGGCTACCTATGTTCACTATCTTAATCACTAAAAAGTAATGAGCATACTAAACAATAAAACAACTCATAAATCCCAATTACTAACCATTTTCTGCAGCTAAAAATTGAGCTTAGTTAACCACTTACCCCAAGGCTCCTTTGTAGTCAAATTCCCTTCCAATTGTTTCCAAATAAATGGTGTAATTCTCTCTTCTCTCTCTAGAACGTCCAACTAGTGAGAGAAAGTGTGAAAACCAGATTTTTGAAGGGTTTTAAAGTGAGAGGATGAAAGAATTCAAAGGTTCTAGTCAAAAGGGTTCAAAGTGTGAAAACTAGAGCTAGAGAGAGAAAATCACTCAAGCTTCAAATCAAGCTTCCATGGAGTTTTGAAGAAACGTGAGAGAGGAGAAGGGAAGAAGAAGACCAGCTGCTGGAAAATTCAAGAAGCTGCTGGAAATTCAAGGTATTTATAGGCAATCTTATCCTTTCTTTTAAAATTACGAAAATGCCCCCCACCAATTAACTTACTCTCCTCCAATCTTTTATGCAATCTTTTTGCTCTTTTAACACTGGGACACTATCCATAATGGTCTAAACATGCTCGAGTTCATAAAAACTTAAAATTTTAACTCAAGGTGAAAAATGACCATTTTGCCCCTGTTATGAAAATTGTTGAAACTTCTAGTTTTCTTCGTGTTTTCATCAGCACACATCATTTATACTGTCTTATGCCTATTTAGGCCTTAAAATATCATAAAACTTTCTTTTGGAAGCTTATTAAAAAAATAACGAAACTACCCCTAGCCCATATTATTACATCTATACTTAGTTACAAGCCTATAGAAGTTGGGGTATCACATATATCATTATATTAACCTTTCATTAGGAGCATTTGCTTTAAAATCTTTTCAACAACAGCTCATGTCTCGGGTGTCATCTCAAACCTGGACAACGACGCTTCTTATCAACTTTATATGACATTAGTGAAAATGGGAGGTTACTAGGAATAGGAGTTTATATAGCCTCCTGTCAATCACTTGTGCTGCAGTCACAAATCATAAACAAGACTCTACACTAACTCCGACAACTCCGCTGACTGACACAAAAATTTTTAAGACTCGGCTAAACCTAGGGCTCTAATACCAAGTCTATCACAACCCAATTCCCGAGCCATGACCAATGTAAGGGCCCAACAGACATAGCCCACCAGACCCAAGCAAGCCTCTCTTTCTTTAAGATCTATTACTCAAAATTTTTAATGAATGTTCTTTCGAAATTAGACCGTAAGACCAAGTGTATATATATATAACATCACCAAAATAGGGTTATCATTCTTCAACTCTAACCGATAGGGGTAATCAATCAACATACCGAGTGCATAACAATCTCATAATTTACATTTCAGTAAATATATACATTGACAAGAGACCTTGACTATCAGCGGAGTGACTCTGGGCGTGGGTGCCGCTACAGGATACCATGGTACCTACCAAATGGCGAATAAAAATGGACACTTCAATCTAGGTCCCAACTACCTCCGAATCTGAAAACATGAAGTTAAAAAGAGTGAGTATAAACTCAGTGAGTGAAAATAAGAAAGGAACAAGCAAACTATACAGAGAGCTTTTCGAAAACATGATACACTTGTGTAAAAATAATGCAATTTTATATATTATCAACAAAACTCGATGCCAAGCTGTTTTTCAACTCATTTTAAAACATTTAGCAAAATTCAAGCAAGGTAAGCGTAGCAGAGCGAATTTCACTGTAGTGGAAAGGCATTCTATAGCATATAGTACAATCACATTTTTTTTATTTTCATAACTTGTCTATAGCATATATATATATATATATATATATACATGTATACCACCACCACCGCTTTACTCAGCTCATGTGCACTCCCTACACGCATAAGGCAATATCATCATGTGCACTCCTTACACACACACACTTCAATATACTATCATGTGCACTCCCTCCACGCACATTTCAATATCATCACACGCACTCCCGCCCACATCATTACTGGCATGTGCCCTCCCACACCGCACACCACCGGCACCGTCATGTGCACTCCCACACCGCACATGCACAGTTATAGCTATTATATAGCATTATCACTCAAAGCATAACACACATATCCACATAATATAGGAACACATGGTTTCATTATATCACATATTTTGCCACATAAAAACATTTCATCAAGGGCTTGTTCCCATGCACGTTTGACAGAAAAGTCCTATAAAACATTCCAGGTGATTTAATTAAACATGTATGCATTTATCCCAAAATATTTTAATGCAAGTTCACTCACCTTACAATAGCGGGATATTACATTGCTATTAGTTCGAAGGCGTATTTAGCTATTTCTACTTGCCGGTCACTCGTAATTTCCTCCAGCACGCCACCACAGTCTACTATCTTTACTTTTTCACTTCCACTTGGTTTTAGCTTGGATTTCACCCAACAAAATGCATAATTTCCTCACACCCATGGCCACCATAGCTTATGTTTCTTGAATCTTGAGACCCACTTGATATTTCTTCAATTACTCTTGAATAACTCACTACCCAATCCTCTCACTTTTCTCTTCTTTCTTTCTTTGGCCGATTCTCTTTATTTTTTCTTTCAATGCATGGTGGCAAGGTGAAAATGACATGCAAGCATGAAAATGGCGTTGGGAGCATGAAGGTGGAGGAGAAAATATCTTTTGACTAGAGATAAGAACCAGCCATAGGATAAGGATGAAGAGTCAAAGCTTCTTTTGGAAGCTTTAACCACACTAATGGTAAAATTACCATTTTACCCTCTAAGGTTTTCACCCTTTTTAATTGTATCCTCCCACAATCTTTTAATTCCAGTTTCTTTTCATTTTTCTTCCTTAACACTTGTATCAATAAAATATCAAGTTTATGCTTCAACGCGATATCACCGAAATATTTAAATATTCACTTACTCGCGCTAGCTTTATTTAATAAATACACACGGGCCCCATTAATGTCATTTTTCTCTAAAATTTTCTCGTTCTTCTTCTCCCCAACTTAGATTGACCATATACTCCTTCTTCATGGAAAATGTCGACGTTGAATAAAATATTAATATTTTAATATTATTTTATTCTAAAATTTTTCACTTGTCTCCTTGGCACCCAAAATGTCTTATTATGTTCTGATTCACTTTCGACTCACTTTTAAATATTCTAATTAACCTTAATTGGCATCCAATAAGTTTTATTAGTCAACATATCAAAGTATGGGGTATTATACAAGAGATGTTGTTTTTCTTTTCAAAGTTTTATATTTTGATGCAAGTTTCTCAAATTCATCATAAAGACATTCATACTCCTCTCGTAATTCATCAATTGAAATATCACAAGAGGATGAAGATACCTCGGACTCTTCATCCCTTGCCATCAGACACAGAATAGCTCTTTCTTCCACCTTTTCTTCTTCATCATCAGAACTTGAGGTATCACTATCTGACCAGTTTGCAACCACCATTACTTTCTTCGATTCTCTATATTTCTTTGGTGTTTCTTCCTTCAACAAGGGGCATTTTGACCTAAAGTGTTCTGGCTTCTTACATTCAAAGCATATAAGCTCTTCCTTCTTGTTAGACTCGTTTTTATTTTTGGTTTTCCATGAAAAGCTTTACTCTCTTTTATACCCTCTTCTAGCCAATCTCTGGTTTCTTTGACCCATAAGCTTTTTGAACCTTCTTGTAACCATAGCTAGTTCCTCATCATCATCACAAGATAAACTGTCCAATTCTTCTTCAAGGATGCTTGCTTTTAAGGTAATACTTTTCTTCTTTTCCTTTGCTTCCCTCTTGTCTTTTTCTTCCTCTTCCTTGAGTTCTAACTCGTGAGTAAGAAGAGAACCACAAATTGCATCTAGAGTTATAACATTTAAGTTCTTGGCTTCATGAATGGAAGTTACCTTTGGCTTCCAATTTTTGGGTAGGCTTCTAAGAAGTCTTTTAACGATTTCATGCTCAGAAATTGGTTTGCCTAGCTGACTTAATTTGTTTGTGATGTTTGTGAATCTATCTAGCATGCTGGTGATATATTCACCAGGTTTCATCTTAAACATCTCATAATTGTGGGTTAAGAGAGCTATCTTAGACTCCTTGACTTGTGAAGTCCCTTCATGAATAATCCTAAGTTTATCCCACACTTGTTTAGCTGTGGTACAGCTTGACACTTCATTGAATTTAGTGGGAGTTAAAGCACAATGCAATGTACTGATTGCCTTAAAGTTTGTTTAGACTCTTTTGGTTTCAGCTTCGGTCCATTCAGACCTTGGCTTACAAATCATCTCGTTGGTTACAACATTTAAGGTTGAAGGGATAAAGGGACCGTCGGTTATGACATCCTACATCTCATAATCTATTGCTCTAATGTATATTGACATCCTAGTACTTCAATATGGGTAATTCGAGCCATCAAACAGAGGTGGTCTGTTTGTTGACTGTCCCTCAGCCACTACTAATTTTTGAAGAGCCATTTGGATCTTCCCAAAGGGTATTAGACCTTAAGAACGTGAAACTTGCCCTGATACCACTTGTTGGTCCCAAATAAATGTGCTAAAGGGGGGGTGAATAGCACTCTTTGTGTCAAGCCCAGCTCTACAATATGTTTATTATGCCATTCGTACATAAAAATGCATGTTTGCTTACTTGGGTACCTCGAAAATCGTTAAAGGACGGTAATGTACCAAATGGTACAACTAAGTTGATTTAAGCCTCGAACTAGTCCAAATAGAGATTTTAAGATGAAATTGAGAATTTTAAAACCCCAGAATGACTTAAAATGGTGATTCGGAGTTCGAGGACCGATTTGAAGTCAAATTAGAATTTTCATGACCTAGGGGTAAAATGGTCATTTTGCTACCCGAGGTTAAGATGTGAGTGTTGGATGAAATTTTTGACTAAGATTGATCATTTGGAGTATAATTTGAGTTTGAGAAGTGAAAATTTTTAATTCTGACATATTTTCGAGTATAGGCGTAAAATAGTCATTTGGCCATCCAAGGGCAAAATTGTAATTTTACATCACCCAACACTTGTCCAGCACATGGATTTTACCCAATATTATCATAGATAATTGAGGAAATTTATATGGTGGAGAGAGATTGCTTAATGGGTAAGTATGACACATGGACCAATGGAATGGTGACACATGATAAATTTTTATCCATTTAATATTTTCCTTTATAAAGCCAATTTGAACTCTTCCACATTCATTCTTATGGCCGGCCATAGCAAAAACAAAGGAAGAAAAGAAGAACAAAAACCCTAGAATGAAAATTCAAGAGAAAATTGGTGGATTTCAAGTAATCAAGCCATCAAAGGTGAAATTTCTTAACTCTAGCTTGTGATCTATCTTTCCTATGCATTATTTTGCATTTTTCATGGTTGAATCACAAGATATCATGAAGGATAGTGTGCTGATCAAACCCTAGGAGAGAGAATTTGATGATGATTTAGATAGATTTTTAAGATATATGGATGTTTTTAGTTGTTTATGGTGTTAAGTGTAAGAATTAAGCTTGAAATTCACATATTCCTCATGAGTTCATCATTGGCCAAATCTTCCTTGTAGAGTGTTGATGGTGGATTTGATTTTATTTCAAGTGAATTGGTTAGGAAATGATGAATTATGGTGAGAAAATCAAGTAAGAAAAATTATAGTGTTGATGCACCCACCATGGCTGAATTTTCCAAGAGAAAATGTGAGGATGATTTTGCCATATTTCAAGTTATTTAATTTGTGTTTGATGATTTAGAGTATTGGGAGAAAAATGGAATTATTTGGAGTTGAATTGGACGTATTGGCCAATTAATCAAGTGATAGATCGAGTTAGGCCAACACTGCATGTAGACGATAATCCGAACAATTCGCGTTCCATATCATGCATTCATATAGAGTTTAGATTAGTTTTATAACAATTTAGCACAAATGTAGTAAATGGCTTATTGTGCATTATGTCTAGGTGGTGAGCATTCTAGCAAAAGTAAAGAGATAGTACCCGAGGATCAAGAATCGGAGTACTCGGAACTCGATTTTCATTACAATGAGTAACCTTATCATCATCTTGATTATCTGAAGTGAATTTTAATTCGTTTTTGTGATTTTATGGAAAATGAGTTTAAATGGTAAATTTTATGTTTTATAAGCAAAATGTGATTAAATGAAATGATTTTCTAAAATTGTCTTAAAATTAAAAGATGGTTTTGAAAATGGAGTAATTGGAGACTAATTGTTGTGTTATAAATCATGGTTTGAATTGAATGGCTTATGATAATATTGGCATGAATGGTTGGATTTGGTAAATGTGCTGAAAAAGTATGAACTATTGATTTGCCTTGAGAGGCTGTAAAATGAAATAATTGTCATGTCATGTTGTTGAATTTTATAGAATTGGTGGGTTATAATTGGTCACTACAGTAGACGGGTTCCGTGGACTAGCCTATTAGAGGGGCACGGTAACCCTATCATATTCATACCTCAGTATGAAAGGCGCGGTTAGATAACTCCTAAGGTTAAAACTTTAGAGTTCACTTCACGCCAAACCACCACGTGAGGGTGAACTCAGCCAACGCTAAGGAATGGCTATGTTTTCAAAATAAAAACATGATTTATGCGTACATAACGTTTTAACAACCTTGGCGGACTCGGTTGGGATAGTCCTCAGCCAAGGTATCCCTGATAATTGAGTATGAGAATGATTTTGGCACGAGCCAAACTTTTCAAGAAATTATAAGCCTCGTTGTTTATTTTGGTGAAATGAATCTATTTTATCTTATTAAAATGTGTTCGAAATGCTGAGAATCATTTTTATGCTAATCTATTTTATCTGTCTCTATTTACTCAGCTTTAGATATTTTAAATGATATTTGTTTACTCAGTGGGATTATATAATCTCACCACCCTCCTTTCCACCCATTTCAGGCTCAGGATAGTCGATAGATAGCTCACTTTGTTGAGGGCTACAGTTGGACTTGCATCCTCAAAAACTGTAGGTTTACCGCTTTTGA